>NC_140590.1:40281712-40921712 GCF_964204655.1 Triturus cristatus
CATCACCCCTGCCACCCCCACTCACAGGGCTTATGTTTCCCATCACCCCGGCCACCCCCACTCACAGGGGATCTGTTGCCTATCACCCCTGCCACCCCCACTCACAGGGCTTATGTTACCCATCACCCCTGCCACCCCCACTCACAGGGGACCTGTTGCCCATCACCCCTGCCACCCCCACTCACAGGGCTTATGTTGCCCATCACCCCTGCCACCCACACTCACAGGGTACCTGTTGCCCATCACCCCTGCCACCCCCACTCACAGGGCTTATGTTTCCCATCACCCCTGCCACCCCCACTCACAGGTGACCTGTTGCCCATCACCCCTGCCACCCCCCACTCACAGGGCTCATGTTGCCCATCACCCCTGCCACCCACACTCACAGGGCTTATGTTTCCCATCACCCCTGCCACCCCCACTCACAGGGGACCTGTTGCTCATCACCCCTGCCACCCCACTCACAGGGCTTATGTTGCCCATCACCCCTGCCACCCACACTCACAGGGTACCTGTTGCCCATCACCCCTGCCACCCCCACTCACAGGGCTTATGTTTCCCATCACCCCTGCCACCCCCACTCACAGGTGACCTGTTGCCCATCACCCCTGCCACCCCCCACTCACAGGGCTCATGTTGCCCATCACCCCTGCCACCCCCACTCACAGGGGACCTGTTGCCCTTCCCCCTGCCACCCCCACTTGCAGGGCTTATGTTGCCCATCACCCCTGCCACCCCCACTCACAGGGGACCTGTTGCCCATCACCCCTGCCACCCCCACTCACAGGGTTTATGTTGCCCATCACCCCTGCCACCCCCACTCACAGGGCTTATGTTTCCCATCACCCCTGCCACCCCCACTCACAGGGGACCTGTTGCTCATCACCCCTGCCACCCCACTCACAGGGCTTATGTTGCCCATCACCCCTGCCACCCACACCCATAGGGGGCCTGTTGCCCATCACCCCTGCCACCCACACTCACAGGGGACCTGTTGCCCATCACCCCTGCCACCCCCACTCACAGGGCTTATGTTTCCCATCACCCCTGCCACCCCCACTCACAGGGCTTATGTTGCCCATCACCCCTGCCACCCCCACTCACAGGTGACCTGTTGCCCATCACCCCTGCCACCCCCACTCACAGGGCTTATGTTTCCCATCACCCCTGCCACCCCCACTCACAAGGCTTATGTTGCCCATCACCCCTGCCACCCACACCCATAGGGGGCCTGTTGCCCATCACCCCTGCCACCCACACTCACAGGGGACCTGTTGCCCATCACCCCTGCCACCCCCACTCACAGGGCTTATGTTTCCCATCACCCCTGCCACCCCCACTCACAGGGGACCTGTTGCTCATCACCCCTGCCACCCCACTCACAGGGCTTATGTTGCCCATCACCCCTGCCACCCACACCCATAGGGGGCCTGTTGCCCATCACCCCTGCCACCCACACTCACAGGGGACCTGTTGCCCATCACCCCTGCCACCCCCACTCACAGGGCTTATGTTTCCCATCACCCCTGCCACCCCCACTCACAGGGCTTATGTTGCCCATCACCCCTGCCACCCCCACTCACAGGTGACCTGTTGCCCATCACCCCTGCCACCCCCACTCACAGGGCTTATGTTTCCCATCACCCCTGCCACCCCCACTCACAAGGCTTATGTTGCCCATCACCCCTGCCACCCACACCCATAGGGGGCCTGTTGCCCATCACCCCTGCCACCCACACTCACAGGGGACCTGTTGCCCATCACCCCTGCCACCCCCACTCACAGGGCTTATGTTTCCCATCACCCCTGCCACCCCCACTCACAGGGCTTATGTTGCCCATCACCCCTGCCACCCCCACTCACAGGTGACCTGTTGCCCATCACCCCTGCCACCCCCACTCACAGGGCTTATGTTTCCCATCACCCCTGCCACCCCCACTCACAGGGCTTATGTTGCCCATCACCCCTGCCACCCACACTCACAGGGGGCCTGTTGCCCATCACCCCTGCCACCCACACTCACAGGGGACCTGTTGCCCATCACCCCTGCCACCCCCACTCACAGGGCTTATGTTTCCCATCACCCCTGCCACCCCCACTCACAGGGCTTATGTTGCCCATCACCCCTGCCACCCCCCACTCACAGGGCTCATGTTGCCCATCACCCCTGCCACCCCCACTCACAGGGGACCTGTTGCCCTTCACCCCTGCCACCCCCACTTGCAGGGCTTATGTTGCCCATCACCCCTGCCACCCCCACTCACAGGGGACCTGTTGCCCATCACCCCTGCCACCCCCACTCACAGGGTTTATGTTGCCCATCACCCCTGCCACCCCCACTCACAGGGCTTATGTTTCCCATCACCCCTGCCACCCCCACTCACAGGGGACCTGTTGCTCATCACCCCTGCCACCCCCACTCACAGGGCTTAGGTTGCCCATCACCCCTGCCACCCACACCCATAGGGGGCCTGTTGCCCATCACCCCTGCCACCCCCACTCTCAGGGGACCTGTTGCCCATCACCCCTGCCACCCCCACTCACAGGGCTTATATTGCCCATCACCCCTGCCCCCCCACTCACAGGGCTTATGTTTCCCATCACCCCTGCCACCCCCACTCACAGGGGACCTGTTGGCCATTACCCCTGCCACCCCCAGCCATAGGATGGGTGATGCGCAACACATCCAGCATACGCAAACATCAGGTATGTCCGCAAAACACATCCCCCACGACATCATGACAACAGTGTGTAGTCTGTGACAAATGCCCACAACAGTGAATATGGCTACGAGCATACAATGTAAGTAACAGCACATGTGTGACCAACACATGAGTGTGACATACATAAGGCAAGCATCACCATAGCACTGTGGCAATGTAAAAAGAACACCCCCTCACTGTGTAGAACAGAAGTTAAGTGGGGGCTCACAAAATGCAGCAGATGTGGAGCATTGTGGTGATGGGGAGCAAACCCCCCTCAACACAGTGACCAAAAGGTAAGTGTCATCATGGTCAAAGCTGCAAATAACAAACAGCATGTATGATCCCTGCTCCCAACACATCAAACACTTCTGGGAGAAAATAGTGGTTGTGTCCTATACACACAGAGATGTGTTGAGGCAAACAGAGCTGTGAAAACATAACACTCTCGGCCATGTGCAGACAAGCACCACACATGGGGGCTGACAACGCACACAGCGTACAATGACACAACAGCAGAAGTGACCATCACCAAGCATGCACACATCTCGAAAATAGACACACCAACCAACACAACATGTGTAGACTGTAGGTGTCAGCTTACTAACTCACATTCTATGCCAGCAATGGCACCCAAAAACCAGGATGAATGTGCACAATGATGTGAAATGACTCACAGGGACAGCATGCAAAATCACAGAAACAGCATCCAGACAAAGGCCCACAACAGCAATACCAATGCACTGGTGCAGATGCACAAACAGGCAAACTCACAGTGCACATCGGACACAACATGTGTGTCTGTGTGTGTCACTGTATCCACAGGCAACTACACAACACATGAGAGGGGCTGAAACACAGTGACACAGATGTGGACACAGTGCCATACAAAAGTAAACCATCATTGGGACACCCTCAGTGGGCAATCAGGCATTGGGAGATGAGAGGGAGCACAACAGACACATGTGACACTAGCTGGAATGAACACCAACTAACACAGCAAGAGACTGACACACAACAGCACAATACCCAGGGACAAGACATTGGTGTGACACAAGCATGCATGACACCTCCACTGTGATGACAAAGGCAGATGTCGTACAAACTGGGAAACCCAGACATGTGTCCTGTGCCACAAACGTACATCCTGAACGGCCCGGCAACTACTTCGAGATCTGCGACTGGGGGGAGACAGAGGCCCCGAGAGGCCCACAGACCACAAGGTGACGTTGTAGTGGACATCGGTTGACCCGGGGGGCCTGCTGGGGAGCACAGCTGTATTACTGTATTTCCACGAGGGGGGCCCGCCGGAGGAAGCGTCCTTTGGATCTGCTTTTCATGGTGAGATCGGTCTGACGCAGCTGCGCTCCACATGTACCTACCAGCGCTCGTTGACCACCTGTGTTCCTGGGGATTGACAGTGGCAGCATAGACTGTCTGTGGACTGATATTGGTTGACCTGGAGATCTTCTGTGGTCCGATGCTTAGGGATATGCGGGGGGTGCGTTCTTTGGACCACCGCCGGTGAGTGAGTTCCAGTGATCACTGTGGCTCGTTGGGAGGCCCTGCTGCTTTTTTCCTGCAGTGTTCTGGTGCGAGTGGTGCCTCCCCTTTCCTGTTGCTGCAGGTTGCTGTGGACCCGCTGCCACTGCGTGCTGGCTTGCGTTCCATTTGCCTGGCTGACCCGGCTGACCCTTGAGGTCGGCTTGGTGTGTGTCTTGAAGGGGGGGGTGTGAGATCGCGCTCTTTTTCGTGACCTGCCTCAGCCTCGGCCTCCCGCTAGCCGCGACAAACTGGTTACGGATTGCCCTGGTGGTGATTGGTGTTTTGTTTTCCTCTGTTCTTTGTGTGCCGATTGAGACCGATTGAGACCGGGACTGCGAGGATCAGCAGCCTGATAATTACCCCCTGCTGGTTTCTCTTCACGCTCTCCGGCTGTAGCTTATTGAGACACACTGATTTTACGCGCTGCCAAGGTTCCGTTCTAGCCCTGTTCTAGACCGGAGGAGACTGGACTGGGTACCGGGACCAGGTACCCCCTTTAGCATACAGTCCCCGCATCCCGTATCCCTGTATCACGAGTCGCCAGTGGTATTTAGCAGGTGTTTCAATTGCCTGTTTGTCCGTTATTTTTTTTTCTCTTCCCAATGGCAGCACGAGAAAGAAGGAGCAAGGCCACTACTGCAGGTGGTCATGTGACTGGGACCTTGGACAATTTTATAATCAGAGCCAACTCTTTGCTAGGCCACGAAATAACTTTGATGGAGCGTCGGCTATCTTTGGACATTGCCGCAGCCAAAAGATCTTCACTGGGCCATATTGCAAATGTACGCTCACCGGACCGTACATGTAACACGCTGGCTACTGACATCATTGATACCTTGGGCACCTCCCGATGCTCGGAACCCTTGCCGAATTTGGTCATACCAATAGTGACTGGTGCAAAACTTTTACCAACTGTTCTTGAGTCCAGCCCAGTTATAGTCACTGGGGACATGATGGTTTCGGATATTCCACCCAGGCCTATCACACGACAGGCACGGGGGAATCGGGAGCGGGCGGTCCCTAAGAGAAAACGTGGTCCACAAAAGGGTGGTGGATATTCCAATACTAGTGATCATTCTGTCTTGGATAAGGATATGGAGGCTCGCACCACCCCTGACATCAATGCACCAGACACCATACTTACATCTAATCTAAGAGAAGGGACCTCCCCCGTAGCCGCACCAGCTAGGGAGGACTTACTCATCCAAAAAATGGGAGATCTCCTTAGGTCCATTATTCACCCCCTCGAGTTGAGACTTCACCAGATAGAGCTTAGGCTAGGGAATATTGAGAAGGCAACCTCAGTAAAAGTAAACTGCCCAAAAACTATCATTTCTGTAGATAAGGGTGCTACATCAAGCAACACCCAGGGAGGGCTACCAACACCAAACCATCTAGCGCCACCACCCCGCCCCTCCCAATAGTGGTAGGTAGTCGGGATACTTGTGTTTCCAAACATAATCATAATCACAAGGGTGCAGTTACGACTACGACTATTAAGGACAAATCACAAGAGCTATTCCATCCTGCTCAGGGTTCGGCCCTAATTCATAAAATCAGAATGGATCTACCTCCGGAATCCAGTCCCTATGTAGTTGTTCTTACTGGGGTACCCGAGTTAATAGACTCAAACGGGGAATCTTTTAATTCTCTCAAAAATAAAGTTGCGGACTGGCTAAATAAGAACAGACCGCTTCCACCTTATGCTAGTAGCGAGATAATCATGGTCCGCAGGGTTTCCTGGGTGGGTCATAGTCCAAAGATCATCAAAGGTGACTGTGTTTTGGTAAACTTTAGGGACCCCCGTACAGTATCCCACATATGTGGTTGGGCCCATAGTGATACCGTCACCACCATACAACCATTTCCCTTGACCTATTTTTACCCTTCTAACTCCGTATGTCACAACTACGGGTGGGATTCTGATTGGACGGGAGAGGTATATAGAGGTAAGGCTAAGAATAACAGGGTTGGGTTGACCCAACCACATACATTTCCCCACATTTCGACTTTCAATCGGTACAGCTGCCTGGATTTGGTGGACTGACTGTACCCCAACCAGGGGATCAGTGTGGGGCTCGGGTGCAATAATGGAGGGTCCAAACTATCAACTTCACATAAAGGACCATTAGGATACAATCGAGCAGGCAGCTATATGGGCCTTGGAAGAGAGATCACAAACTCTACATCTCTGGAAACCCCACCATTATATGTTAATCTGGACTCTAGTGATCTATTCCCAGTCGATAAAACACCCGACCCAAGCGTTGTTCCGGCAGGAGAAGCTATGACCCAAGGGAGCATTGGGGAAGGGGCAGGGATTCTTAGGTCCCCCTGGGATACTTCATGTTCTTTACTCAGAATACTGTCTTGGAATGTAGCAGGGCTGCCTAATAAAGTGATGTGCCCGGAATGGGGGTCCTTTATTGATAAGAGCGACGTATGCCTTTTCCAGGAGACAGGGCCCGAGATAACCAGCTACGTAGGGGCTTTGCTTCTTTTAGTGTGCCGGCAAGTTGAGGAGGGAAGGGGCGCCCGTCAGGGGGCCTCATCATCTGGGTGGGTTCACATTTGGGTTGTAGGGCTACCCCAATGACCACTCATTCTCAAGATACACAATGTGTTGTGCTTGAATGGTCTAACTTATCTAAACTTGCTCTTGTTAATGTATATGCATGGCCGGTTAGTGGAGCTAAGGAATCTCCAACCATTGAGGAATTGTCGTCTTTTTTACACACTATTCCTAGTGATGTACACCTTGTGGTGGGGGGTGACTTGAACTGCCATTATGAGCCACTGGCCGGTCTAAGGGATGGTGTCTCAATGGCAGAGGACGACCATTGGGCAATTCCGTTACCCCAGGCCCCAGTATCGGGGTCATGGTCTCCCTTAGCCATTCAAATTACTTCTCCAACCCTGAATCACTCAATCAGGGCTTGCAATGGCCGCACGTCTTCGGACATGCCAGCAAAGTGTACATTTAACAAAGTGGGCCACGAGTCTCGCCTGGACTACATCCTGGTTGAAACCAGGCTGTGGCCCAGGGTTATCGATTTTGCTGTTTCCCCCAGAATTGAGAGCGACCACAACGCCCTGATTCTGGAGTTAAGCTTGGCTGGTTTTCAGAACGAAACTCGCACGAGCCCTGTGGACTTAGGCACTAGGCTGACCATTTCTAACAACAGGCGCAGAGTCAGGTGGGATAATTTGATAGCCCACCTGGAAGAACTATACAATCTATATTTAGGGATAGTTCCCGTATTTGATGAGGTAAGCGCCTTAATTGCTCAACCTTGCCCCACTGATTACCACCTTGAACTCCAGGCACTCCATGTTGCCCTAGTAAGTACCCTGGCTGAAGTGTTGAACCCTCTGGTACCTAGACGGACCAAGAGGGCTTATCCATCCTCCTGGTACAATGCCTCCTGCAGAAAGTCTAAATCAAAGCTTATACAGGCACTCAAGCAGAACAATAATAAACTCTTAATAAAAGAAAGGAGAGTTGAATATAGACGACTGCTTGAGTGTGCAAAGACTGAGTGGGACCATGTTAAATGGACAAATTTGACAGTTGCCCTCTCAACTAGAAACCACCGGGAATTTTGGTCCATTGTCAACACTGGCTCTGGGGAGCCGGTGTTGGCAATCGAACCTAATATAGCAGCGGAGGTTTGGGAGGAGCATTTCCGGAGCCTGTACAGCTCAGTTGAGGGCTTTGAATCTGGGGAGACTGATAGGAACATGTTTATATCCACCTCATCCGAGGTGGTGTTCGAATTTACGCTAGAAGAGGTCCATGAAGCAATTGGTAAAGTTATACCTGGTAAAGCTCTGGGATTGGACAAACTCCCGGGTGACCTCTTTAGACACGAACCAAGGATATGGGCCCCATATTTGTGCATCTTGTAGAATGTCATCCTGAGAGCCATGGAGGTGCCCTGTACTTGGCTGGGCGCAGAGATAGTCCCTATATTTAAGAGGGGCTCTCCTCTGCTCCCAGCCAACTACAGGCCCATCAGCCTTATAGATGTCCCGCAAAAGATCTTTGCGAGGTTAATTTTAATTCATCTGCAAGATTGGATTGATGAGCATTCGGTAATGAGCCCATTCCAGGCGGGATTTAGGAAAAACACGTCCACCATGGATCAGATCTTCCGTCTATCTCTTTTATTCTGGAAGACGGTTACGCTGGAGGGTGGCAGACTCTACATGGTGTTTGTGGACTACGCGCCGCCTTCGATCTGGTCCCACGCCAGAAATTGTGGTCTGTGCTCTATGAGTTGGGTATACCGCATCATCTTTTGCACATTTTGATGAGGCTCCATGAAGCAAATTTTGCCCGGGTAAGGTGCGGGAAGGATGGAGCCTTGACAACACGATTCTCCGTTGACAGGGGGGTAAGGCAGGGGTGCGTTCTGGCAACGACCCTCTTCTACCTCTATGTCAACGGAGTGATCACTCATTTGAATACGGTTCGAAACACTGATGCCCCAAAGCTGGCGGGAAATCGGGTGCCTGCAATTATGTTTGCAGATGACACCCTCCTGCTCTCAAAATCCCCAATGGGGATTCAACGCATACTGGACGGATTTGAGTCCTTTTGCCTTGAGCGGGGATTGGGGATCAATGCACTAAAAACTAAATTTATGATTTTCAATCCACCAGCGACTACTCGCCCCAGTCCAAAAATAGGCACTACAAGACTGGAGAGGGTCCAGATATTTGATTACTTAGGGGTAACTATCAATGAGAGTATGACATGGCCCCCCCAGCAAACCAAGTCCCAACTGAAACTGGCACAGTTGGCAGGGGGCATTCTAAAGCTTGCTAACAAGTTGACCATAAAGCCAATAGGACCACCATTAGAGATTTATAAAACACAAGCCAGGGGCGCGGTGATGTATGGGGGTGAACTATGGGGTCATGTTTGTAAGTCTGACATTAGCATGACTGAAAATAAATTCCTAAGAAAACTATTGGCCCTACCATCCAGCACTCCACTCCTCCCATTGAGGTTAGATCTGGGTGTAAGACCGATCGCCCATGAGCTTGGCGTCAAACCCTTAAGGTTTTGGCGTAGGCTCTGTGCAACTCCTATCAAATTACAGACTGGAATTGGCAGAAATACTATGTATGCCCAAGATATGGAAAATACCCTGGCTTATGTATGTTAAGAGCGAATGTGGCAGGTTGGGCATACCGGCCTTATGGGACGACCCTTTGAATAGTTGTAACGCGATCTCTCGCAAACACCTCTCTAGATTGTTTTATGATAGTAAGTTGGATTCTCTCCTCCATAATCAAGAGGTGGGCACTCTCACAGAATCTTTTTTAAAGATTAAACATGAATATAATTTTGAACTTTTTTTAGATGACATCTACCCCATTTTAGCCAGGAAACTGTATTTGCAATGGAGATATGGAACCCTACCGCTTAGAGCATTTACGACCAGGTGGTCTACCTCTTCTCCAATGAATTGTCCCGGTTGCAATTGTGATAATGAAAATGAACTTCATGTTTTATATTTTTTGCCCGGCTTATAGTAAGCCTAGAAGGTATTGGCTCGTACCTTTGTGTAAAAATCTGGGGTTCGCTCACTGCATGTATGCATTCCGAATACTCAAATCAGTTGTGACGAGATCTACTGTATTCGCTGTTTCAACATTCCTGGCTGCTATGTGGTTTAAGCGACGAGTACTACTGAAAACTGCATAAATCGTTAATCTGGATGTACAGTTTCTTTTCCACATTTTCAACTGTTTTTAATATTATAACTAGTTTTGGGGTTTATTTTATATATGTTCTTCTTTTATGGCTATTATGCCGAAATAAAGAGTTTACAGCAGCAACAAACGTACATCACACATACACAAACACAAATCACTCAGCATGGCCCCTCATCCATGGACAAACGGGAGCTAAGGGACCATCCATGCAAACATTCACATGAGTCCACCATCAATACCACACACCTGAACTGCAACAATGTGTATCTGTGAAGCCCACATGGACAGGTGACATTGCACATGCCCACATGACAAACACAGGAATGTTGGCAGGAACTAAGGTGCACACACACATCACACAAGGACTGTTTACAACACTGGGGAATGACAGACACACTGCACAGTATGCGGTACATGGCCATGACCTCAAAGCTCATGTGACCTTCACAATCCCTGCCACTGTCCCAGGACTATGCGGATGCCAAGGAGGAACACATGGCACCCATGCTGACACCTGCCAGCATCGCTGCCGTGAACCCGACAAGTGGGAGCAGTCACACACACATACAAATGTCTCAATCACTGAAAACTACAACCTAGGGACAACTACATGATATTGCGAACAAACCAGTGCCTTGAGGAACCCTCACTGTGTCCCATCTGTGTCTGACAACATCATCAACACTCAGAACTGACAAATCACAATGATGATACACCAATTAACAGTAGTGAGTCATGCACCCACACATCTGGTAGCCCATTGGAAAAGTAGTGGGATTAACCCAGTACCACTCAGCAGGCATCAACAACACGAACATATCAAGGGAAGGGGGGCGCTAGGTGGCGCCGCGCAAGATGGCCGTACTAACGTGAGGCTCCCGGCGCCCGGCGCCTAAATCCGTTATTTATCCTGCCCACAGGCATTGAAGAGTGCTGCCTACGCCTGTGCCAACAGCCTGTTGCTGCGAGAATCGCCGGACGGAGCATCGGACGGCTGGAGGGCTCCCGCTGGCGAGAGCGGGCTGGAAGCGCCGCTGCCTCCAGGAGATCGCGGGCTGAACGGGGCCCGGCTGGCGGACCTACGCAAGCCCGCGGCTGCACACGTGGTGCTTAGGCCTCCAGGTCGGGAGGCGAAGAAAGAAAGAGGTTACGGTCCTGCTCGACCAAGCAACTGCTTCAGGTGAGGGTCTGGGCTCCTGCTGGGGCTACCTGGGGGCGAGCGGCCGGCGTGGAAGGACGGAGGCGCTCGGCGCTGCATATCCCCTGAGGGCCTGACTCGGATCCACCCGGCCCGCCCATCGAGCGGTGGCGGCAGAGAAGGCAGAGCGCAGCTCCCCGCCTGGGTGCTGAGGAAGGCGGGGAGCGGATAGTTGGCTTCAGTGCAGCATTCCCTGGGCCTCCGCTGGCCCCCGTGCATCTGGCAGCCTGGTTTATCCTGGGGCAGCTGCGCGAGTCGCAATGACCTACATCGGCGCAAGGGACAGTATTTGTTGGACGCGGCACACCTGCCTCCCTTATTGGGCGCACCTGCGGCCTCCGGTTGTCCGGGGAGAGTGTGGCACTCACAGATTGTGCCCTGGGTGCCGTCCCCCTGATCTCCCTGGCCGCAAAGGAGACAGAGATAGGCATTGCTGGTTGCCCCCCAGTGAGAGGAGTATAAAAGTGTGGACTGTCGGTGGGGCCAGACTGTGGTTCCTCCGGGCCGGTTGTGTGTAGGTGGGGGGTTGCATTCGCCTTCACCGCATCCCGGGGGACTGAGCCTACGGAGATTTGCACAGTTTCCCTGACAGTGTCCGAGATGGGGAAGTCTGACGCCAGACAGTCTTGCCTCATGTTTGAGGCAAAGAAGATAAATCGCACCCCACAAGAAGAGTGAGCTGCATCGGGGGAACCGGGTCCTCCTGATGGCCCTTCCGAGCGGGCAGGGGAGCTGACATCGATCCTCCAGGAAGTCAGGCAGGGCTTTGCGACTATGGCTGACGAAATGGATGGCATGTCCACGCGCATGGATGCCATTGTGCATAAACTGGACACCCATGAAGATAGCCTCCGAGAGGCGGAACGCCGTATCTCGGATGCCGAGGATACCTCCACCCGGGTCTCCACACAGGTAGCACAAATGGACAAATTACTAAAAATTATTTCAGCCAAGAACGAGGATTTGGAAGCGGGGAGTAGGCGCAATAATATCCGCGTTCTTGGCGTACCGGAGACCACCAACACTGGTAGAATGGAGGAGTATGTGGAGAAATTACTGATCTCGGCCATCGGAGCGGAACACCTATCCCCTCAATTTATTATGGAGCGTGCTCATCGATCCCTGGTTCCTCGCCCGCCACCGGGGGTACGCCTCGCCCCATAATCGCTAGGCTTCTCAACTACAGGGACCGTGATGCAGTGCTTCGCATGGCTAGAAGCAAACAGTAACTCAACTATGAGGGAGTTACCTGTTTCATTTATCCAGACTTCATAGCCGCAGTGCAAGAGGACAGGCGTAAATTTATGGCTGTGAAAAATAAACTGCGACAGGCGCAGATAGACTATGATTTGCTCTAACCGGCACGCCTCAGGATCACCCACCAGGGCAAGCAACGCTTTTTTACTAATCCGCAGCAGGTGGAAGAATTTCAAAAGCATCTCAAACGTGCTGGTGGCAGCTCTGGCTCACCAACCACTTCGGGGCGTTCCACCTCGCCAGACTGACGTACACCATCACCGGATATGCTCTGAACAAGGGGCAGGGAGGAGACGTGATGGACAAGAGTGGATGGCCGCTGATGGACTTTGCAGAGCTAGATATGGGTGGCTTGGCACTGCACCTTGACTTGTATTGGGCGTACCTGTGGGCCTGGTATTCAGGTTTGCACTGGGCATCCCCCCAGCCCCCTTCAGGGTTCGTCTACTCCATCACCCATGGACTCTGGAGGCGGGGTGTTTCCGGATCGCCACCTAGGGTTTCCCCCCAGCGGGCAACCCCCTTTGGTTCTATTTTGCATGCTAAGAAATGCATTTACGGGTTTGTTGTTTAGAGGTAGGGTGGGGGGAGGGAAATGTGATTCTGGCAAGTTGGGGCTGCTTCAGTGGGAGGGGGGGTAATCGCAGGGTTTCTTCACATGTTGGGGGCACACGGCACAGCAACGCGTCTTGAGGGACAGAAACATATCAGACGTCGAGAGCATGATCACAACACAGGCAGATATCCAAGTGAGGACTCTCCCAGTCCTCTGCCCAACTGCTACGCAGGGAGCACTAACTTTTCCCTTGGCCCGCCACACATAGGGAACACGAGCGCTAGGATAACCACGTCCCAACTAGGGGTCATATCATGGAATGTCCGTGGCCTGGGGGATCCTAGGAAGAAGCGGCAGGTGTTGGCATACTTGGATTGTCACCAGATTAATATCGCCATGCAACAAGAGACACGTCAACCCCACACTCTCCAATACGTTTGCTGCCAAATGGCCGGATCATAGGCTGTTCTCCTCATACTCCTCCTATGCGCGTGGCGTGGCGATTTTAATAAAGAAGCAGACGCCATTTGCTTTGGCAGGATCTGTAGCGGACTCACAGGGGCGCTATGTTATTGCATGGGGCAGATTGGGATCGGACTCGGTTACACTGGTCTGCTGCTAAGGCCCTAACTTGGACACACCTGACTTTTTCACCACACTTTGGGGTAAGATTGTGGACATAGGATCGACTCATATCATATGGGGTGGAGACTTCAACGCCGTAATTAACCCTGCACTGGACAGATCTAACCCCAATTCCCACCATTACAGTCGGACCCAGGGGGTACTACAGGATATTTTGGAGGAGGGAGGCCTGGTGGACGCCTGGCGCCACTTTCACCCTCTGGCCAAGGAAGGCACACATTTTACGACACATGCGGCTACCTGGGCTAGAATAGATTACATTCTCCTTACAAGGGGGTTGGCGCCGAAGCTAAGCGCAGCAACACAGCCTGCTAGAACGCTCTCAGATCACTGTCCAGTGAGAATAACACTTCACCCACCAGGATATGACAAACCCAGGCCTTGTTGGCAATTGCAACCCACAGCACTGCTAGACACAGTGTTTCACCATGAGTTATGGGAAGAGATACAAGACTTTTTTCAAAGAAACAAGGGCTCGGTGGATAGTGTGGAAACGATCTGGGAGGCCTTTAAGGTTACAATAAGGGTGTTTTGTATCTCCAAAAGTTGCGGAGTGCTCCGGGATATACAAGGGACGTTAAAGACCCTGGAGAAAAACCTTAAGGCATTGGAGCACCGAGTGGAATTGGGCGAAACGGGAAAGGTGCAGGCCGACTTTCGGGCACTCCTGTCAGATTAGGAGGAAACCGCACTGCGTGAGTCAAAATTCCGGGGGGCGTTACTGGGTGGCTCGCAGGTATGGTGAGCGTGAGAGACCGGGGAGGGCTCTGGCTGAGGTGATCAGGCAACCCCGCTTCTCTAATTACATCTTGGAGATTCGGGGCCCAGCGGCGAAGAGACACAGGGACACTGCACACATACTAGATACGTTTACCACACATTACACCAACCTTTACACCACACAATGCTGTGGCTCGCTGGATCTTGAAGATTTTCTGGGAGATGTTGCTTTGGGCTGCCTCTCCGATACACATCGCGGGTTTCTTTGCTTACCGTTCGAGCTAGACGAAGTACGAGAGGCAATTATGAAAACGAAATCGGGTAAGGCGCCGGGCCTAGATGGCATCCCTATTGAATTCTATAAAACATACATAGACATAATGGCTCCAGTACTCAAGGAAGTGTACGAAGAATCGCTGGAGGTTGGAGAGCTTCCTCGATCAATGCGTGAAGCACTTATAATCTCGCTCCTGAAGCCGGGCAAACCTAGCGACTCTTGTGACTCATATAGGCCGGTATCCCTTATTAACTGCGACATGAACATTTTGGCAAAAGTCATTGCCAACAGGGTGTCGCTGCTACTACATAGGCTTATCTTCCCCGATCAGTCGAAGTTTGTGCCGGGGCGCGACACCTCTCATAACCTACGTACTTTCTTCTCCCTGTTACAAAACGTTGCTCCGGAGCTACCACTGGCCGCAGTGTTCCTAGATGCTACGAAAGCATTCGACTCCGTGGAATGGGACTATCTGTTCGGGATACTGGGACGGATGGGTTTCCCCCCTCTCTTTATATCTTGGATTCGGCTATTGTATCACAAACCCACTGTGAAGGTGTTAATTAATGGGCATCTCTCTGAAGCCTTCCCCATAACCCGGGGTGCGCGCCAGGGGTGCCCGCTTTCCCCCCTGCTGTTTGCCATAGCATTGGAGCCATTAGCCTCCAGGCTGCGCCAGCACCATGGGGAAAAAGCATTCCAATGTATCCAGCGTCAAATACAGGTATCCCTGTATGCAGATGACATTACATTGTATGTGAGGGACCCTCAGCAGAATATCAATCCGTTGCTCCGTGAATTTATCACTTTTGGTAGACTATCCGGGGTACATATTAATTGGGGGAAATCGCAGGTATTCCCGCTGACGGCGGCAGCCACTAAGTTTGAATTAGATTACCCGCTTGCTTGGTGTGATACTGATCTTCGGTACCTCGGGATACAGCTCTCTAGGGATCGTGACGAGTTGATTCGCCTTAACTATGGTACCGCGGTGCAACGTCTCTCTGATGCTGTCACCCGATGGATCTCGTTGCCTCTTTCGTTTGCTGGACGGGTGTCCTTAATAAAAATGGTGGTGCTTCTGCAATTTCTGTATTTGTTCTTGAATATACCTTACCACCCTGGGCGATATTGTTTTAAGGCTCTCCGGTCGGAACTCATTAGGCTGCTCTGGGGTGGCAAACAGCCCAGGCTCAAATGGTCCATACTAACGCAGCCTTATGCTTGGGGAGGATTCGAAATTCCAGATTTCGAAATATATTATCTTAGTGCGCAAGCACATTATGCATATTACTGGATTCGTCCCCCTCCGTACATGCCACAGGTGGCTGCGGAACACTGGTTGGCAGACCCTATCCCATTGGACGGAATGATACAGGCCCCAAGGCGTACCCGGGACATCCCTCCCACCACTGTAACATGCACAGTGGACGCGTGGCATAATATAGTCAGACTCTGTGGTTCCCCATTCCTGTACTCCCCGAAGCTTCCGCTCTCCTATCACCCCTGTATGCCGCTGTTGCAGGAACGGGTCTTTCATCAAATGTGCGCACGGGTACAGATTGTCACCTGGGGTGATCTCTTTCTGGACGGTAGGTTTTGCTCGCTTGCACAAATATTTGGGGAGGTCTCTCCCTCGGCCCTAGATACATTTCTATATATCCGGTTGCGGCAGGACCTTCGTTCTGTCCTTCCAGAGTTTCCGCAGTAGCCCAGGATCTTTGCACCATTGCACCAGATGCTGGGGTCTGCTGATGGCAGACACCTAGGGCCCGATTCACAGAACAAACTTAAGACAAAATCCTAAACTTAGTACCATTTTGGTATTCACAGAATGCACTTACTACTTCTGGTATTCACAGAATGAACTTACTACTTTTGCGGTTCACAGAATAAACTTACTACTTTTGCTATTCACAGAATGGATTTACGACTACTAACTTTACGTCCGCACTCGGGCCGGAAATTCTGGCCCGGAGGCGGGGCTTCCGGGTCGGAGGTGGGGCTTCCGGGCCGGAGGCGGAGCTTCCGGCCCTGAGGTGGGGATTCCGGCCAGTGGCGGAGATTTAGCCATGGCCAAAATCTCCACCTCTGGGCCGGAAGCTTCGCCTCTGGCCTGGAAGCTCCGCCTCCGGGCCAGAATTTCCGGCTCGAGTGCGGACGTAAAGTTAGTAGTCGTAAATCCATTCTGTGAATAGCAAAAGTAGTAAGTTTATTCTGTGAATACCAGAAGTAGTAAGTGCATTCTGTGAATAGCAAAATGGTACTAAGTTTAGGATTTTGTCTTAAGTTTGTTCTGTGAATCGGGCCCCTAGTATCCCGACTTTATCGTAATATACGCACACACTATTCGGGACCCCACTGCACGGCGAGGAACCAATGGAGTGAGGAGCTGGGAAGGGAAGTGACTGAAGAGCAATGGAAATATTGCTGCCTCCAAACTGCAAGGGTTTCTGCTAGTAGCAGATTGCGAGTCATTCATTACAAGTTCTTACAGCGCCTTTATTACAAGCCTGCTAAAAATTTCCGATTCGCACTGGCGGATAATGATAGGTGTGAGAGATGTCACCGTCCAGGAGCAGGTTTTTTACACTTAGCATGGGAATGCCCGAGAATACAGGATTTCTGGACACAGGTTTTCCAGGCTCTCGGGACGATGGTAAATGCACCAGTGGAGAGGGACCCCGTATTGGCACTACTAGGCTATACTGCACACCTCCCTCAGGCGCATCGCAAATTCACTGGTATGGTTTTGCTCTTGGCCAGGCACAGGGTGGCTTGTAGGTGGGGTAGGGGGAGGGCTCCTAAATACAAAGATTGGATTGATGACCTGACCTATTGCCAGGGACAGTTGGCCATATATGCCGAGACCCTTCAGTCAATGTCTAGGCCAAAGGATATTTGGGGACCCATTCAGAATTACCTTTTAACGACTGCCGCAGGGGTGGCAGACTCCCCCGCTTTGGAGCAGGACACGGGGGACTAAAGGAGAGACTTTCTTCCTCTGGGACTCTTGTCGATACACAAACTGTTCAATACGGAAGGTGCTTAGAGTCTGTTCCCTTGCGGTGCAGACTCTTCTCGGTGGAGGTCCTTGCCACCCCCGGTGTTTGCCTTTGGCACCGGTACATAACAAGAGGGGGGTCGGAGCTGTCCCTCAGAGATGCGAAGATAGAGTGAGTCGTCTACATGATGTGAGCTTTCTTTGCGCTGTACAATAATATCAAGTTACCACAATGAAGGAGGCCCATGGGACAGGTTGGGATATGTATTATCTATAGAACTGGATGTGTGCGGAGCTCTCTTACGGAAATATGTGGCCAGATGGTGTTGTGCTCTGTGTTTACTTCCTTGATGTCTTCGCCTCTTGATTTACTCATGCTGTGTCGTGGAATGGCTGTAATGTGCAAAAACGTTAAATAAAGTTTAAAAACAAAAAAACATATCAAGGGAACACTGTCTGTGTATGAATAGGGATGTGGACACACACACATGCACATACAACACACACCATGGGCCCAGGCCATGTCACTGGACAACACACTAACTTGAGGGGACCCAACTCCTGTGGGAGCCCAGCTGTGCCAAACATATTCACCGCAAGTCCCACTCATGTCTGCAGAACACTTGGTCAGTCAGCCATCAGTTACCGCACAATGAAGGCTCTGAACAGCCTGAGTATGTGAGTCTCCCCTAAGTCAGCTGCAGATACCCCAAACATATGTCTAGCAAGTTGCACAGAGGACCCAGTTTCTCCTATTACAATGATGCCCACACCTGTAGGGCCAGTAGTGATGAGCACGAAGTATGTGGAAGTGACAATTTGGACAATGGGAAGCACATCATATGTGCAGGGGTGCAAGCCACAGATGTGACCATGGCAATTAAATGCTCACAGAGAGATGTACACAAATGGTTGATCCAGACACACCCAGGTAGCTGCAAAGGATGACATGGATACCCACCAAAATAGGATACATCTCTCATGGACCACAGGGAGTACCTCACATCAACACATCATTATGCAACATTGCAAACCAAGCATTACAGGTGCAACGGCATCTAAAACAACCTCAACATGATGTACAGCTAAGTCAAGTTCACAGGGACAAAGTAAAAAGCTTTATTCAGCATATGAACAGTGAAACGTCTGTTCCAAAAAAAGGCCAATGGCCAGTCCATGTCCAAAGGGCAAGGAGTGAACTAGAGTCACAAATTCAGTATATGAAATTCAAAACGTCTGTGCAACCAAAAGGCCAATGGCCAGTCCATGTCAAATTACCAAGGAGTGAACGAGAGTGACAACTGTCACACCTTGCTTGCCTGCACTGCTACCGACCGGGGTCATCCCCTCGGAGGGGCATACATGGGAGCGGGCCAGGCACCGCAGGGACAGGATCAGGGTGCAGCAGAAGGAGGCAGTGAAGAGTTGGGGGATGCAGGCGAGACACTTGCAACTGCAGTGGAGATGACTGAAGTGGTGGGTGCTGTCACAACTGTGGGGCACAAGTCAGATGGGGTGGGTGCCGGCACAACTCCAGTGGGTAGGTCAGATGGAGTGGATTGGCTCACCACTGCAGTGCCCAAGTCAGACGGTGTGGGCGTGGACTCCAAAGCAGTGCCTACATCCATGGGAGCGGAATGAGGGACAGGTGAGGTCCGCAGGGCAGGGGGGGTGACACAGTCCCCACATCAGTAGCAGCAACTGTCTGACCAGGTGTGGAGGATCAAGTGCTAGGGGGGATGGCCTTAGCATTTTGGGGATGGTGTATCTGTGTGTGGGGGAACCCGGGGCAGGGAGTGGCGGGGGAACCTCTGGAGTGGTAGCCTGGGGGATGGAGGACGGAGACTTTGCCTTGGAGCTGCGTGCTGGTGGGGGGTCTTGCTCCTCTTGCGCTGGGGGGACTTGTGGGTGGGCGTCTCGGTCTGAGTGCGCCTGGAGGAGGGTGTCCAGGTGTGAGGGGCACTCCCTTCTGTGTGTGGGGACGTCCTCTTCCCCTTGTAATCATGATCTGCTGGGTCAGTGGGCAAGAGGCCAAGGTCACAGAGGAAGAGCTTCTGGGGGGATGGGGTTGCAGGTGAGGCAAGGGAAGGGGGCTGGGAGGGAGAGGTCTCGGAGGACTGTGGAGTGGTTGTGGATGACTGTGTGTGTGTCAGCAAACCAGCCCCTGTGAGTGTGGAATCAGTCCCCTGCGCTTGCTTGTGTGCACATCTAGCCCTTGGTTTGGGGGTTTCTGTGCTTTGGACAGGTAGTGTGCTAGGAATTGTGGGTGCTGCAGGGGTAGGAGGGGTGTGGGACTGTTGGAGGAGGGACACTGCTGCCGTCAGGGAGGAAGCCACGGACTGGTTGGTCCTCTGTAGGGCAGACATGCCCGAGGAAATGCCCTCCAAGAATGACACCAGTTGTGTCAACAGACCTGTGTGTGCATGGAGGACCTTCAGCATCGACGTCTGCCCCACATGCATCTGTCTAAGTAAGTCCACAGACTCCTCACTCAGGGCAGCAGGGGACACAGGGGAAGGGGGTACGGTGCCTGGCACAAAGGAGACATGCTCACGAACACGGGAGCCCACAGGGACCTCTGGGATGGGAGCCGATGGGAGGGGGGGGTGGTGGTGGTGGTGGTGGTGGCGGTGGCGGAGACAGCCTCCACTGGGGAGTCATCCTCAGAGCTGCTGTGGCCTTCAGCTGGGGGGGATGGTGCTGACGACTCCTCTGTGTGGCTGAAATCGCCCTCCGTGCCACTGGGTCCACCTGACACCTCTCCTTCTGTCCCTGTAAGGATCTGTGGCTCCTCCTGTTCCGTGGAGCTGTCCCCTCCTGTGGCCGTGGATGTATCTGGATAGCAATAGGAAGTAACAGAACAAAATCAGTCACCTGCACCGACTGCACACACCACAGAGAGTACATCACATCACAGGGCAAGCCCTGGCATCATCAGCTGAACACAGCTCAAAGTGCCAACACTGTTTAGAATAAGACAATTGTCATTTCCAACATCAACCATGGCACACATATCCCTCCTTGACTTGCACACATATGTCTGTTGCATGTTGGATGCTAATACCCCAATGTGCCAACATGCTCTACCCACACATGCAAGTGAACATGTAGGAGTATGTCACTAGACCCACAGCACATCTCTTGCGACTGACTCAGCACAGGTGTCCGGATGAAGGGATGGGCTGAGACTCATTTCACATGCTTGGGATGCATGCCAGCAACACACACTATGATGTACTCATGTCCTGATGGGCAAGGCCACAATGGGGTGCATGGTGCACACTTGAACACAACGTAGGCTCACTCATAGCAAGTTCAATGCCATGGCACTGGGATGCCCTGTAAGTCAGTCAACACAGTCTCCTGTCAGGGGCAGGGCATTAAGACAACAACAATATGCACTGACTCACAATCCTAGCTCAGGGGCAAATCTGACTCTGCAGATGACCGGCGCACTTGCCCATCCCATGCAAACAACATATCCAGGAACCAGAAGACCCCACATCTTGAAAATCAGACATATGAGTCTCAGCAAACACGAATCCATGTACATTAACACATCACAGTCTGCCATGCATATAACCCAGCTGCATGAGGGACAGAGTTGCATACACCATTGTGCGCTGTCAGATGCTCACACACCTCTATGTCACACAGGTCTTGTCTCCCACAGTCACATTGCAGATGTCATGCTGACCCTCAGTATCATGGACACCCCAGTTGTGCGTAGCAACAAGCCACACCCTAATGACACAGAGGCACACACCTGAGGGCACATGTCACGAAGCACAACCTGCAATTTCACACACAGGAGTGGGATTACAGAGCGTTTCTGAATGCTCTTGAGGAGGCAGGACTGGGCAGGACTAAGTGAAACAGTGTTTTGCCCCGGACAGTAGTCAGGTGGCTAAGCAATTGTGGCATACTTGCCATACCTACTCCTGATGCCCAAAAAGTGGAGTACCCTGCTGCATGGTTTTGTGTTGAATACCCTAGAAACATGTTGCGAGTCAGACCAGCAATTGGTACACATCTCAAGGGCACACACAGTTCACATGTCAGATCTCAGGCATTGTGTATACAATTGACCCACCCATGACACACACAACAGAGTCACGGGAACTGATGCTGACTGGTACCTGATACATAGCTGACTGCAGGGACACAGTGCCATAGTGACACAATCCAAAGACTGTAGGGGCCACACCTGTGGAACAGATGAGGAGGGTGCATCACACAGATGGGGGACCTGATTTGGGGACTACAAGACCTACGTAATGTGGAAGTGTGACCCGGACAAAAGACTGCTATTTGCATGTCAGACATAGTACACAGATCAGGCATGGACTTACCCCCTTCCTGCTGCTGCCTGGCCTTCAGCTGCCTATCCAGTTCCGGGAAGACCACCGCCAGTATCCGGAGCATGTGGGGAGTCAGGGTCCGGTGTCCGCCCCTCCTGCGTGGAGGTGACAGTTTCAGCTGGACTCTAGCTATCATCCGGGTCCAGCCCCGAAGGTCCTGCCACCTCTTCTGGAATTTGCGGATGCGGTGCTTATAGACCCCCACAGAACGAACAGCCCAGGCGATGGTCAGCCATATCTCCTGCTTCTGGTGGGCATCAACCTGTGAGGAGGACAAAGTGAAAAGTACATTAACACACATGCCCCATATTTGTGCAGCACACAATTAGATATACATGTCATCATCACAAAGGGAAAATAATTACACAGGTAGTGCAACCCTGGGGAATGAAAATTCACATGCATGTCTGACATGTTAACAATGCATGGATAGTTTAAGCTGGCAAAAATGCACTTTAGCAGCAGGAAAAATATTCAGTACATGTCCCTACACACTTTGGGGGATGAAAGTAGTCAGTGATAATGCTTGCCACTGCTGTACACACTGCTAGTACTGCTAGTCAGACAACATGCTTAATTAGGAAGGCAGTGGACAGCACACTCACCTGCTCCCCTCGTGTCCCATAGAGCTTTCTGTACTCTGGAAGGAGCCCGTCCAGCAGGGCTTTGTTCTCCTCCTCAGTGAAGGCTGGGGCCCTCTCCAGTGTACGGGCCATAGCAGGAGCCAGAGGATGCATAGACAGCAGCAGTGGTAGCAGGGATGTGGTCCAGTAGCATGTAGTGCAGGCAAGTGAGCTCCCTGGGGTCCAGCCAGCCTTATATCTGTGCTGCAGAGGCAGACTCTGTGCCATGTGTCCAAAGTGATAGGCCCAACACGGTTGCATTCTATGAATCTGGCCAATCCAATTATAAGTACGACTCGTACACGCCTTCCGCATCGTTCAAATCTTCACCTTCATGGAACACTTGAAATTGCAACATTGTTGTAGGCATCCAACTGAATTTTCAGTGCACAACTCGTACAAGTTTTGAATCCGCATCCGTCTCCATGACAGTCCTGAGCCAATGGGTGCGCTCGGCTCGTTCAACTGATTGTACAACGCGTATTTTGAATGTACACATGCACCCGTCTCCATACGATTCAATGGCCAAGGCGTACGCACGGCTCGGACATGACCCGTGCAATGCGTAAGCATTGTCACCCGCGTTGGACCGCATTGCATTCAATGACAAGGTGCACGCACGGCTCGGACATGACCCGTGCAATGCGTACGCATTGTCACCCGCATCGGACCTCATTGCATTCAATGACAAGGTGTACGCACGGCTCGGACATGACCCGTGCAATGCGTACGCATTGTCACCCGCGTCGGATCTCATTGCATTCAATGACAAAGCGTACGCACGGCTCGGACATGACCCATGCAATGTGTACGCATTGTCACCCGCGTCGGACCGCATTGCATTCGATGACAAGGCGTACGCACGGCTCGGACATGACCCGGGCAATGCGTACGCATTGTCACCCGCGTCGGACCTCATTGCATTCAATGACAAGGCGTACGCATGGCTCGGACATAACCCGTACAATGCATACGCATTGTCACCCGCGTCGGACCGCATTGCATTCAATGACAAGGCATACGCACGGCTCGGACATGACCCGTGCAATGCGTACGCATTGTCACCCGCGTCGGACCTCATTAGTGTGACTATTAGACGGATGCAACACACATATACTGGCCATGGCCACTTGCACACACCTGCCACACTATAGCATTGGCCACACAGTGTCCCATGGCATGTGAGGCTACATTCCCTGAGTGTTTGAGGGGGCCACAGCTGTTTTTTTGTCTGGCACTTTGTGCAGCCACTCCCAGGCTGTTATCTTGTACATGGGGGGAGAGTCCTTTGTGTGTTGTGCACATTAGCACTGTGATGTGCAATTGTACAGTAATTGGCATGAGTGAAGGCCACAGTGTCAGGTTGGATATGTTTGGGGCATGTCACATACACCCTGAGTCCTGGGGGTGATGGCATGTACGTCACAGTGAGACCTGTAGCCCCAATACTGATGTGCACCCACAGTCTGTGTGCATGTTGTGTCTCAGATGTGTCTGATCCCTTGTTACCAATGGGTGACAGTCTCCACATCCATGTGGTATATGCATCAACCTTGATGGGGTGTGTGTCTAAGAGACATACATGTAGGGCCGGCATGGACAACAGTGGCCACTACCTGTGGGACTTACGCTTGCCTTGTGGTGTGTACGTTCTACGCCATGTCCATTGCTGTATTGATGTGGCAATACAGGGAGCCTGGGTTTCTGCATGGCAAAGATCTGTGATGCCTGGGAGACATGAGTCCTCATTAGTCACTGGGGTGGTTTTTTTTAACGTTGCAGCAGCACATAGGTTGGGTGACATGGCCAGATGATTAGCCCATGACACTACATGGGACTCACGTGGACCTGTGGAATTGAGATGTGAGGTGGTGGTCTTGTAGGTGACATATGTGTCCATGACCAACAGCACACACCTCAGTACATTGTGTAATGTCATGAACTAGCATGTGAGAGTGATCGTGGTCATGGCCACATGGGGGGATGTACTGACAATCTTCCTTTGTGCATCTCTGTACTGCAGGGCACCAGCTGTGCATCGTCCGTTCCCAGACCTTGCAACCATGCAGGAACGCGACAGCATCAGACGGTACCGCTTCACCAGGCCACTGATTGAGGAGTTGGCGGAGCAGTTGGCGCCACATCTGCTACCTGGCCGGACATACCCTACAGCACTGACCCCAGAGGTGAAGGTGATGGCAGCCCTGCACTTCTTTGCTACTGGTACCTTCCAGTACACTGTGGCTACTGCTGGTGGTATGTCGCAAACGATGTTTAGTCGGGTGCTACGCGATGTCTTGGAGGGGATGTTGCAATTCCTCGACCTGTATATCAAGTTCCCGAGCCAAGATGAACTTCCTGAAATTAAGGATGCCTTTTATACACTGGGGAGGATGCCAAACGTCATTGGATCCATTGACGGGACACATGTTGCCCTGATACCACCACAGGTACATGAGCAGGCATACCGTAACAGGAAGCACTACCATTCGATCAATGCTCTGGTGGTCTGTCTTGCTGACATGTTGATCACACATGTGTGTGCACGGTTCCCTGGTTCGGCGCATGATGCCCACATAATGAGGAGTAGTCACATTGCAACACTGATGTCACAGATGCCAGCTCAGCGTGCCTGGCTTGTCGGTCTGTACTGACTGTTTCTCATTGTGTGTGTTTGTCATTGTTGTATTCCACACTCCTACCAAACTCATCTACTTGTTTATTTTTGTATGTGTAGGTGACTCCGGATACCCCAACATGCCGTGGTTGCTGACATCCCTCAGGAACCCTGTGACACCAGCCGAGATGCGCTACAATGAGGCACATGGTCGGAGCAGGAGGGTGATTAAGCGGACATTCGGCCTCCTGAAAAGCCGCTTTCGCTGCCTGGACAAGACCGGAGGGGCCCTCCCATATGAGCCTGCAAAGGTGTGCTAAATAATATTGGTCTGCTGCATGCTACACAACATGGTGGTGCGGAAGGAGGTGCCTCTCATCCTGGATGAGGATAACGACGACCAACGTCTGTCACCTGTGGAGGATCCCGGCCTGGGCCAGGATGCCAGTGATGATGAAGATGATGGTGACGTCCGCTCCCAGCTCATCAACAACTTCTTCACCTGAAAGTGAGTTTCCAGGGTTGTTATGTGAATGTATGGAGGTAGCCAGGAATGTGTTGAGCCAGCTCTGTTGCTGTCTGAGTGTGTCTGTGTGCCACTTGACTGGATGCGTGCTGTGATGTGTCCATTCAGGTGGTGTGTACTCCACAATAGGGTAGTACTGCTAACTAGTGTTTGTGTAGGTGTTTTGCAACATGTTTTGTGCATGTGTATTGCATTTCTCTCCTGTTCGTCTGTGTATCTTGTCTGTCCTTCCCAGGGTCCTTTGCCTGTTGTGCGGTCAATACTGACCCCCAACACCCAGAAGCCAACACCAGTGTGGAAGTTGAGAATTTCCATCAACTGATGTACCACACATCCCTCTAAAATACTGTGAGTGTGTGTCCACTGTTAAGTAGAATTACCGTGCAACTATTGTGGAATAAACGTGTTGCTGGTGTGTAATGATCCTGTGCTACGCTTTGTTATGTGCGTTGTTTGTCTTCCCACATCTGAGTGATATCTGCTTACCTCACCTGTGGACTTGATACCACTGACTGTGCTTGGTGTTGTGTCTGTGCATGCCAATGTGTTTCAGGTCAACATCATTGTGTGTGATGAGTCACATGGCCATGGTGAGTATGTTTTGTGTTGCCATAGTGGTGTGTCTCCCTCACATGTGTCACATCCCCATGACTGACCTTACGTTGGTCACATTGTTGCAGTATTTGGCATGCACTGTGTTGTGTAGCAGATCGACTTCGCCCTGAACATGACAAGTTTGAATCACAACAGAGGCAAGTATGGTGTACTAGTGAGTTTATTTACAAACATGTGTGAGTGAGGTGCACAGGCTGTTGGATGCTGTACAGTGGTTTGGGAATCCAAAGTTCACATTTGAGTTGGAAGTGCTGGTAGATGAAATGTCCAGAGTAAAGTCCATAGTCATCTGATACATTGGCCCAACATGAACCCTCCATGTCATGTGGGCGAGATGTGTGCGATTGGACAAGGTGAACGGGTTGCGCACAAAGAACATTGTCCAGAACAGGTTTAGAGGTCCTGGGGGATGTGCTGGGCCATCTGCCTCTCACATGCCCTTCTTCGGATGACCCCTCTTCTTCCGGGGGGGGGGGGGGTGATCCTCATATGCAGGCCTCTGCGGTGCAGGGGACTCTCCGCCAGAGTCCTACTCCCTCCCTGTGGCGCTGGCCGATGGTGTTGCGACAGATGTTGTGGGCACACAGGGGGGTGGGGACAGGTTAGTGTTGATCTGTCGGAGGCATTGTAGTATGTCCCGATGCACCTCAGTAAGGGCATCCCACTTTGCCTCCATGCGGGCATGGTGGGCGACGTGCTCATGTTGCATGTCCTTGAGGATCCACACTACCTGGCCAAATCCTCCGGTGCTATCCTGGTACGCATCTATGATGCGTGCCAGTTGGGGGTCATCATGCAGTACAGACCCCTCTGCAAGGCGTGCCCTGTGCCTCCCACCCCTCCCAGCACCCCTCTCCACACGGGCAGGACCAGCAGCGGTATGCACAGGTGACCCTGGGACCCCTTGGGTGGTGTTGCTGGTAGTGTTGGCTGTAGCTTCCGGGGGGTCCTGTGTCCCTGTGCTGTGGGTGTTGATTGTCCTTGGTCTGTCCGTGTTGGCGGGGGTGCCCTGTCGGTGTCCAGATGGTGGAGGCGTGGGTACAGGGGGGGGCAGATGTTGCTGCTGCTGGTGCTGTATGATGGCTCACACCGGAGGGGCCAGGTTGGTCGTCGTCATCCGAAGAGGACAGTGAGAGGGTCAGACCAGAGAGCTCAGTGTCCATCAGAGTCTGGGACTGGGTATCCTCGTCATTTGTCAGTGGGTGCCCAGCACAACCTGTGTTTGAAAGAGACACACAATGTGATTTATGTTTCTGCATGCATCGTTGGTTCACAAACATGACATTTTCTACTTTTATAACAGATGCCTGCTTGTACACTGCTTTTTCCCAGCTTGTCACGGACAGAGTTTGATCTTGTTGTTGGCCATTTGCCAGCATGGCCTTGTGCTCCCCACAACAGAGCCCAGTGTCAGACATCTTGTCGGTCCCTTCCCACTCCCTGTGAGGCGAGTATGGTTCAGGTTGATCTTGCTGGGCTATGTGGGTGGGTGTAGGTTGTCTGTGACTGCGAGTCCCATCATACTCTTGGCTACACCCCTCTTCCCAGCATGCCCATGCTTCCTCCCTCTTGACTCTGCTTCCCTGTGAGGGTGTGTGACAACAATGGCAAGATGGCTGACTGTGGAATCCTGGTGTTTGTTTGGCTACGAGTCCCAACTGAGCCCCTGTGCTTCACACAGCAGCAGCCAGTACGGGGGATCTTTTGCTGATATTTCACTGAGGTGTGTGTCAAAGCATTGTACCCGGTGAGTTGTGTGGAGTTTGTGTTGGGGGGGGTGTCTCCCCATGCTGATTAGTATGGTCAGGGCTGTCAGTCCTCCTTCCCATCATGACACGTGCTTCCATTGTAGGGCGTTCAAGTTGTCTTTCAGGATGTCAGTCAGTGGTGTCCTGCTTCTGATTTGCGCACATGCCCTAGCAGGGCCTTGTGCTCCCCACAGCAGGACCCAGTGTCAGCCATCTTGTCAGTCATTTTCCACTCCCTGTGATGTGGGCATGTTTCAGAGAGGTCTTGATGGGCCAATCAGGAGGGGGAGCATTATCTGTGACTACAGGCCCCATCATGCTTGTGGCTACACTCACTTCACCTGCATCCCCACGATTCCTTCCTGACAGTCAGCTGCACTGTGAGGTGGTGTGTTTGTGGTGGCAAACTGTCTTGCTGGATGTATTTGGCTCAGTGCCAGTGGCTTGCTCTATTTGTTTGTAGGTTGGTGCATGTCATGACACAGTCCCCAGTCACTATGAGATGGCAGGTATTGTGTTTGTGTGACTGGCATACACATCTTGGGTTGATTATCTATTGGTTAGTGTAGGTTTGCTTGGGGTGCATGGTTTCACTGTCCCCTTGCCACACAATCTTGGGTTTGTTGTTTGTGTACTCACCAGTCTCTGGGATGTCTGTTAGGCCATGGACGCTCTCTGGTGGTAGGATGTCCCGCACCTTCTCCTCCCAGGTCCTGAAGTAGACTGGTTTGGCAGGAGGGCCACCGCCGGTGCGCTGACTCAAGCCGTGATCTTTCTCGATGAGTTTCTTGACCCTCCTGCGCACGTCATACCACCTGTTCTGGATATCGTCCTTTGTGCGCAACGTTGGTGCTTGTGCGTTCACCTTGTCCACAATCCTCGCCCACATCTTGGTTTTCTGCGAGATGGGGGTCCTTTGAACCAATGTACCAAACAAATGTGGCTCTACTCTGATGATCTCGTCTACCAGTACTTCTAACTCACTGTCTGTGAACTTTGGATTCTTCTTTGGAGGCATGGTGATGGGTGGTGGTGGTGAGGGATGTGTGTGCGAGGGTGCAGGTGATGTTGGTTTGGTGTTGGTTTTGCTGTGTGTATGTGTGTGTGCTTTTGTATGAGGTGCTGATGATGTGTGAGTTCTGTGATGGGTGAGTTGTGAGTGTGTCTGTGGTTGCTGTGTACTAGTGTTTGCTGCTGGCTGTGTCTCCTGTTTGCAAGGGATGATGGTAGTGATTGTAGTCCTTTATATAGTTGTAGTTGTGGGTGTGTCTTTGTCCAATTCATTTGTGTTGGGTATTTATTGGCTTAGTCATTGCTTGTTTGGTCCTTTTTTTGTGTTTTTTCCTTTGTGTTTTGTAGGCATGTAGGAGACGTTCATGTGACGGAAATGGACGCTGCTGTTGTCTCGTGCGGGCTTCTCCGCCTCGTTCACGCTGCCTGTCTTCTGTGTTTGGTAGGCGTCGTTCGCGGCGGTCTCTATTGCTTGTGTGCCGGGTTGTCTGTGCGTGTCGGTCGTGCGGCTTGGTCTCCGTTCGAGTCGGTCTGGTTTTACACGCATTGCATCGTACTGCACTAATCGTACATCATGGGTACGGGTCGGTCGGGTTGATTCCGGGTTCGTGTCGGTCGGTGAAAATCGCGTCAGTTTTCCGGCCGGATTACTATTTTCCCTCCGGCTCGGTCGTACGGCTTGTATTCCCCGTACATGTCGGTTGTAATTCACTCGCGTTGCATCGTACTGCACGGGTTGTATGGCGCTGGTCTGTGTCGGTCGGTATTCGGTCCGGGTCCGTGTCGGTCGGTTCGTTTTGCGGCCGGAAAGCACTCCGACCGAGTCGGATCCGGAGTGTTTTCCGACCGAGCCGGACCCCTACAGTCCGATCGAGCGAGTACGATGCGCACGTATGCTGTCGGACTCGGTTCGGTCGGACTCTCATAGAGGTCAATGGGAGCCGGTCGTACGACGCATACATGGGCTCCCATTGACTGAATGGGTACGTCTCGAACAAGTTCACCCCCTACAGTGGGTACGCGTCGGTGCCATCCGCACCGTACATGCCTGTGTCCGAGTCGTAGGGCTGCGGTTGTCAGGGGGTCTGACGCAGACCCCTAAAGTCCGACTCCGGGAGCTTTTGCGAGCCGGGCACTCCGGCTCACACAGGCTGTCCAACGCATGCATCGTACTGGCTCGGTTGTAAATTGCATCCATTGCACACCACGGTTAGCTTCCGACCGGGACGCATGGAGCGGTTCGGACCCGGAAACGACTCGGTCGGTGAATTTCATGTAGCTCGCATCGTACTTGCTCGCTTGTACAGCTGTACGAGTTGGCCGGAAAACACGCGTACGGCTCGTAGTTTTTGCGGCCGAACCCGATACGGTGCCCTTCCGACTGAGATCGAAATCGACTAGTGCGTACACGTACGTGTACTACCTTACTACACGTACTTGTACAACTAGTGCGTACACGTACGTGTACTACCAGTGCGTACACGTACGTGTACTAAGGTAGTACACGTACGTGTACGCACTGGTAGTACACGTACGTGTACGCACTAGTTGTACACGTACGTGTACAACAGTAGTACACGTATGTGTACTACTGTTGCGATCCCCTTATGGGTACGCACTAGTCGTACACATACGTGTACTACTAGTGCGTACACGTACGGGTACGCATTTCACATGCTTACAATGGTAATACAGGCGTACACATGCCAGGAATGGAGGGCTACGAGTCGCACATGGATGTCCATCAAGTACTTGTCATTGCATACTTTCATGTGCAGGCCCTAGGTGTGTTAGCCAGTGATATTGCACAGGTCATCTCATCTAGTTGCACAATTGATGTGTTCTGACCTGTGGACACATGTCATGTGTGAAGGGGCACGATGTGGCATACATCACCTTGACACTTGCCACATGTGTGTCTGTAGTCCAACTGTGTCATGCACAGCAGCAGTGGGTGGCACAGTCATCAACACCCGCACCTGTCTCCTGATGCCAGGGACAGGGACACTTTATCAACTGACCTGTCACGATCAGCATGCCCCTTTGGGACTATGTCAGGTGTGTGTCATGTGTTCCCATGAGCTTGATGTCAGTGTCCCGTCAACGGCATCTGCTGTTGGTGCATCCAACAGGGGTCTGTGTGGAGATTGGCATGTAACACATCTACGCACACCATGCCACATGTGGATTCCCAGGGCTGTAGGGTCTGTGTGCATCAGACATCATATATTTTCAGTCATGCATGTGTTTGTTGTCTCAATGGCTGTGTCTTTGTTTTGTCACATGTACACCTTCATCGCACTGTGTTTGACATGTACATTTGACATTCCATGTGACCTGTGTGTGTGCCTTGCAGTCAGCTGTCTGGATGAGATGACATCCTTCAAATGCAGCTATGTGGTTGTGTGTCACTCCGGTCATATCTGTGGCTCTTCACTCAGACAGGCCCCCAAATCATTTCAGGGCATGTCATGTAGACTTGACAATCAACAGGTGTATCAGGCTTTTTGTAGGAGTGCCAGCAAGCTGGCATCTGTGTCCTGGACGTATTGCACACACCCGACTCCATAGTTACCTGATGTGTATTAGCAGTGTAGCATGTGCTATGTTTATTGACATTGATGTTGGCCGACTCTCAATCTTCATTCTTCAAAACTATGTTTTTCAGGGCACCACCTGTCCCAAGACTAATGCCAGACTTGGCTGCCATGAGGGAAAGTGCCTGCATCCGTCGTTACAGATTCACTCAACAGTTGATTGAGGACTTGACAAACAAGCTGGCACCACACCTCCAACCGCAACACAGGTATCCTACTGCGCTGACCCCCAAGATGAAGGTGATGACAGCCTTACATTTTTTTGCCACAGGTACGTTTCAATTGACCATAGCTGATGTGGGTGGAATGTCACAGACTATGTTCAGCCGTGTCCTGCGTGTTGTTTTGGCAGCCATATTGGAGCACCTTGATGAATTCATCAAATTTCCTACTCCAGAGGGGTTGACAGATGTCAAGGGTGATTTCTATACCCTGGGTGGGATGCCCCATGTCATTGGGTCCATTGATGGTACACATGTGGCTTTTGAACCACCATAGGCACAGGAACAAGCCTATCGCAACCACAAACATTACCACTCGATAAATGCCCTTGTGGTGTGTCTTGCTAACATGCTGATTTCCCATGTCTGAGCACGTTTTCCAGGATCAGCACACGATGCCTACATCATGAGGCGTAGCAGGGTGCCACAAATGATGCTGCGGCTGCACAACGAATGAGCATGTCTTGTTGGTGGGTATAGTCTTTTTGTCCTATGTGTTGCGGTATCTTTGTCTCTTACGGCATCTCCTGACCTATTTATTTACATGATGATTCCATGTAGGGGACTCTGGCTATACCAACATGCCATGGCTGATGAGACCTCTCCGCAACCCAAGAACAGCTGCAGATCACCGGTACAACAATGCACACGGGCAGAACAGGCGAGTGATTGAGAGGACGTTTGGACTCCTGAAGAGCCGGTTCCGGTGCCCGGACAAGACAGGCGGGTCCCTTCCTTATGCCCCGGAGAAGGTCTTCCAAATCTTCATCGTGTGCTGCATGCTGCACAACATGGCAGTTGAGAAGGCAGTGCCACTAATCCTGGATCCGGATGAGTAGGAGCATCCACCCGTGGAGGATCAAGGGCTTGGTCACGAGGCTAGTGATGAGGAGAAGGGGGATGATATCCGGAGTCAGCTCATACGCAACTTCTTCTCATAAGAGTGTGCAAGCTTGTAGCATTGAGTGGCATGTGTTGCAATGTGTGTGTCCAGCTGACTGAATGCAAAGTGACTTGGATGTGTGTTCTGATGTGTCACTCGAGTGATGATGTCATGCAACACAGTTTTGCGGAGAGACTTGATTTGCAATTTACATGTGTCCAACATTGTTCATGTTTTGTAAATTTCCATGTGTGCGGTGAGAATTGCTGTAGGTGACTTCTCGTGTGTCTGTCATTCCCAGGTATTTTATGCCTGTTGTCTGCTCGTGTCATCGTTGTCCTCCTGCTATTCCTCGTGAGGATTGCAACGTGTGCTGAATCAGCATTCCATGCACGGACATATGGAAATGTCAGTTTGGGTAAGTATTGCAGCAAGGCTTTTTGGTGGTGGTACAGGTTGGGAATGTGTGGTGACTGCTTCTGTGCATGTTGTGGTACCATGCATACATGTCTTCTCACCATGGAGCATATAACATGTAGCATCACTCCCATGACATGATAGTCAGCCTTCTTGACACTCATCTGTAGTGGAGTGTGGCGTCTGATGAAGGCATCAATGTGTGTGAACCTTGCCTCTGAAACATTGCAGATGCTACGGGTGGACATAGTGGGGGACATCCAAACAACATGCTCTATGGGGAATTGCAGCCTCTCCATGTGCAGCAGGATGTGTTTTACTCATCCCCTTACCTTGTGTGCCAGTTCATTGGGATTGACATCATCCGTGTTGTGAAGGGGGGGTCCAGCGTATGTCCCACATGTTCTGTCAACTGACCTGTGAGTCTGTTAATATGGATGCATATCCCTTTGTGTGTGTATGTGGAATAAAGGTGTTCAGCACAATCCAAAGTGCCTCATCTCTGTCACTGCAGATTACCAGTTTGCATGCGTCATCTATGGCATAATTGACAAAGATAGAGCATATGAGTGTATGTGTACTTTGGCAACATGCATGCAGTGCTTTATGGCTAATGATCCCTATTGTGCATGAAGCACCTGGTTGTGTATGTATTTGTGCAGGTTGCTCCCCACAACGGGATGTGAATGCCTGCTGATGGTGTGTCTCCTTTGCGCATCTCCGCATTTTGTTGCCTGATACAGTGGCTGTAATTTATGGTGATTGATCATACATTTTCTGGGAGTGACCCATGGGTGACCTGACACTCCTTCCTTGACATACACCTGTTGCACTGTGCCTTGCAGACCTCCTTGTCTTTGTGTGTTGATTTTTGCATAATTTCTAACCCCTTCCGCCTGCTGCTGCCTCACCTGTGGCGCCGCCACTCTGAGTGCCCTGATTCTGCAACCCACACGCCTCCCAAATGCTCCTCCCTTCCCCCTCCACCCATTCTAAATGCAGCCAGCAGCTTTTCTGTGCCACTGTAGCCCCAGCGACATGCCAAAGGCAGGACCGTCTGCGCCTGCAACATGCACAGTGCACGACCCTCAAGTCTTTGCATGACCCCCGTCACACAACAGGCTCATGCTGCAGCCACTCTCCAAGCAATGTCCTCGTGACAATCATCCTCCTGCCATCAGGCAACCCCTAAGCACACACACGACACATTTGCATGCTGAGTGTGCGACTCCAACTGCCTACACAGCGCTGCCCAGCCTACCAGACCCTGTCAGAACAACCAGGTAATGTGCCTCCTACTCCACACCCGCTCCATCCACCAGCACGCCATTGGACTCTGTTACCTCCTCAACACTACAGCCCCACACATCACCTTCATGACAGTAACCTTGTCAAAAGCATCCTCAGCACATGACGTCTTCATTGCCATCTCAGACGGATACAAGATCACCCGCAGGGACGCCAACACCAATCCCGGGGGCTGAATTGCTATTCATTCACAAGTACACCCTCAGAGTCACAAATCCGGGTTCGCAGCAACTCCCTGACAACCCTCGGAGTAACACTCATCTACAGATCTGCAGGCCTACATCCACAATTCCGCTAAGCCATCAACATGTACATCTGCACGCAAGCCCTCACCTCCACAGGCTACATGTGGCTGGGGGCCAGTAACTTCTTGCTGGAGGGGAACCACACCACCATCCATCATTGGTCCATCAACATTTGAATCCATGTCTCCAACAAGCAACACAGTGCCACACACCCCGCTACCGATCCCCCAAAGATGCTTGATGTAAGTCGTCACAGACAAGCTGTGTGGCACACTCAAAACAACACCACCGCCACACCCTGCAAACTCACGCACTGGATCAGCAACTGATCCAACAATCTTGACACATTGACAGACTTTCCTGTGAAGCACAACAACAGTTAAGGCACCTGGGACAAGGCAGACCTACTGGACTCCTACCGACCTAGCCGGATTCTTGTGCAAACCTTGCAACACAAAGAGCCATCATTTTCCTTACAGCCCTGGAAAACACCACACACAGCCCTCACCATATCATCAGCAAGGACAAGTGGAGATACTTCAGATAGTGCAGAGACACCCAAACACACAACATCAAGGAGCTCATCAGCATTGTGAGTGAACTGACAGCAGATCTCCATCCAAGACACCCCACCCTTGCAAGGCAGACCCCATCCCTTGCAACTTTGTACCACTGCAAGCTCATGGCCATACACAACAGCCTTGGCACACAAAGGCAGACAGCACTATTATCCGCTGGACAAACCCCCCTCAGGTCCTGGACTCCCGTCAGCAGCAAGTACACCACCTGGCTCATGTGTACCATCCACTCTGGCTCTCCATCAGGCCCCTTCCCACACAACATCTCAACCACATCATTCCCCATCCTTGAAGCCCACGTCCAGCGCGTAATGAATGTCTCCTTTGAGTTTGCCACATTCCATGGGTGCAGGAGGCATGCAGAGCCCCAGGCCCTTCTTAAACAACGGACGGCAGTACCGCAGGATCTCCTGGAACATCACCCTGCTTCCCTACCCAGCAAATGTCATCAGGAAGACACTCAACAAGCAACTGACCAATTTCCTCCATGCAACCAGCTCCAGCCAACCGGCACCAGACCGTCTCCCACAGTAATCACACCACTGCAACCGTCATCATTGCCACCACCAACGACTACTTTGCCCTGCTCAACAATGGTGAGGCCACCACCCTTGACCTCTCAACGCCATTCTACACCATGTGCTACCACACTGTCAGCTCACACATCTCCAACACTGGCATCCAGAGGAGGGCCCAGGATTAAATCAGAAAGTAGCTCACCAGCAAGGCCCAGGGAGTCTGCCTCCACCCTGCAACATGTAGTACACTGGGGTCATCTGGCCCATGCCACAGGGCTCTTCTCTCAGCGTGGCGATCTTCAATGTCTCCATGACCCCCCTCTCCACCATCGCATGCGCACACAACCTCACCATCATCTCGTATGCCATTGACACCCAGCTGCTCCTCACACTCACCAAAGAGTCAGCCATTGCCTCATCCAAACTTCAAGAAGGCATGAGATCCGTTGATGAATGGCTGAACATCAGCCACCTGAGGCTGGACTTGGACAGGACAGAGGTCATCATCTGAGGATTGTCCCCTTATGGCTGGGTCAACTCCTTGTGTCCCACTGGTCTGTGCACCGCACCAGCACCCAGTAGCCACGCACGCAAGCTGGTGTTCATCATGGACCCATCGCTCACAATTAACATGCAACTCACCACCATCTGTACCTCAAGCTGCAACACCCTCGACATGCTGCAAATGACCCACAGATAGATGCACTCCAAGGCAAGACAGACTGTCCCCCTGGTCCAGGACCCCAGCCGGCTCAGCTACAGCACCGGCCTCTACGGAGGACAACAGCAAAAATGCAGGAGAACTTATCCACATCCAGGGTGCATCCACACACCTCATCTGCAACATCCCCCGCCCCAGCCTCATCACCGTCCACCTGAGAGAGGTACAATGGCTCACTGTGTGCTGCAGGATCACCTTCAGACTCCTCACTCAGGACCATACTCAGGAGGCAGTCCACAACCCCAGACCCAAACCAACCTTGGATGTGTGTCAGCCAACACCCTGTTGGCCCAACTCCATGCAGCCCACCTTGCCCTGGCCAACATTCATCACATCCACATAAAATCTGCATGCAGGAGATAGTTCTCCCACCTCGCAAAACAGACCTGGTACTCCCTCCCCGGGCACATCAACATGACCCATGACCTCTACACCTTCATGTAACTCTTCCAAATTGGTCTGTCTGAGCAATATAGCAAGCCACCCCTCAGCAGCTTGAGGCCATCACGGGTGAGTATTGGGCTCCATGTCTGTATTTTATGATACATTGTGACCCATGTGTGTCCTCGACCGGAGTCAGATCCAAGTGTATGGATGGCTTGAGTTAGTTTCACACTCAGGCATACTTCCACATATCCCCACAAGTATGTTGTGGACTCATGCTAAATGAAATTTCAATTCTTAATTTTTTAATTTCTAGCTCTGGGGCGTGATTTGTGCACAGAAAAAGGGGCAATGCAGGGACCATAGAATCCAAAGTTCACAGGGGGAGATGGGATCCTTGGCATTTGAAGTCATCAGAGTCCAGCCCATAGTGTTTGGGATCATTGGTCAGTTTGTGACCAGCAAGTCCATGTGGCAGATGATGTCAGTCAATGAGGTGATGCTGTCGCACATGAAGGCCAGGTGCCAGGCCAGGTGACCTGGGAGATGTGGATGGGTCGCTGCCTCTCACGGTCTTTTCCGTGGACGACCAACCTTCCTGGGGGGATCCTCAGATGCAGGCCTTGACGATGCTTGGGACGCTCCGTCGGACGAATCCTCCTCCCTTCCTGTGGCTGGTGCTGGTCTGCGCTTGGTGGCACAGGGAGGGTTGCCCATGTTGTCGGCGATCCAACGGAGTGAATGGCTTATGTCCCTTTGCACCGCCAGGAGCTCAGCTAGTCTTGCCTCCATCCGTCCTTGGTGTTGTTGACTGGCGTGTTGCTCGGCATACTGGTTTTTGATCTCTGTGAGGGTCACCACTACCTGGCTGATCTCCGTGGTGTCACGCCGGAATGCCTCCATGATGTTGTGGATGTGTGACATACCGGTCCCTTCAGCTGGCTGGTCAGGTTCTCGCCTTCGCCTGCCTCCACCCCCAACACCCCTGCCCACACGAGCCTAGCCTGCCGTTGTGGGCACATCGGGTCGACGGGACCCCTGAGGGATGGCAGTTGCGGTGTTGTCTGTCTCCTCCTGGGTGCCCGCCGCACCTTGTCGCTCCTGGTCAGACTGGCTCTGTTGTTCACTGCGGGCAGGGCTCCTCGGTGTCTCCTGGGATGTGACAGGAATGGGGGTGGTGGTTGGCACAGATGTTCCTGAACCAGGTTCTGCAGGGGCTTGGACACCAGAGGGTCCAGGTCGGTCGGGGTCATCCGCGGAGTGTTGAGAGGCATCGCTGCCGGTGGGATCAGGTTCCTCCCGAGCCTGTGACTGTGATTCTTCACCCCCATTGTTGGGGGGATGTTCATCACGTTGCCCTGTGTGTGAGAGACAGACAATGGTAATGCTGTTTCATGCAACATGCATGTTTCATACACAATCAAGTTGGCACTGTTCCTCCAGGTAGTTGTATGTGCCTAGCATTCTCCTCAATGTTCACTTGTGTATGGGTATGTTGCGGGTGACAGATTGATATGTTCTCATGAATCTTTGACATGTCGATTTGTGGCTTGGGTGCTTCTTTGGCTATGTATTGGTCTTGTTGTGTTACATGTCCATTGTGACAGTGGGTAAATCCATTGCCTGTCCTGGTGGTGTCTGCTTGTGTAAGGGCTGTGTGTGACAGGGCCTGCTGGTGGGTGTAGTGTGATTTGGCACTGGAGCTCCCAGGTGATGTAGCTGTCCCCCCATGGAGCATGCTGCCATGACAGTGAGTGTGATTTCCTGTCCTAGCTATCTGACCTTGTTGTCTTGGTGTTTGTGTTTGCACTGGTCACAGGAGGGCCTTGTGCTGCCTACACCAGTGCCGAGTGTGAGCTATCTTGTCAGTACTTTCCCAATCCCTGTGCATTGCGCATGGTGCATGGGTATGTAGCTGGGCCATATGGGATGAGGGCAATTGTGTCTGATTTTGAATTCAAACATGCGTTTTATGACACCCACCCTCCCAGCATACCGGGCATCCATTCTTGGGTTGGTGCTTCATGTAGCATGGGACATAGCATGGCCTTGCTTTCTCAATGGGGCAAACACATGTTATTGGCATTAGCGTAGTTTTTGACTGTGGTTCCGGCCGGTGAGGGCTTAGGGGTAGTTGCGTGCATTTTGTGTAGTTAGGTTGTGGAGGCCATTACCCCCATGTTACGTAAGTTGTTTATGTACTCACCAGGCTCTGGAAGTCCTTGAAGTCCATGTACTCCCACCGGCGGAAGCATGGCCATCACGTCCTCCTCCGAGGGATGGTAATGTACTGGTCTGCGGGGCGCACCTCCTCCAGTGATGTTGCTCTGGGCGTGGTCTTCATTCATTTTTCTCATGACCGCCCTCGGCAGATCGAACCACCTGGCTTGGCATTCGGTCCTGGTCCTTCTGATGGGTGCAACAGCATTCACCCTATCGACGATCCTCTGCCACAGGCGTGATTTTTCAGCTATGCTGGTCTGTCTGACCAATGTTCCAAACAGCTGTGGCTCGACTCTGATGACTTCATTGACAAGGATCTCCAGCTCCTCCCTTGTGAACTTTGGATTCTTGTCTGTGGGCATGGTGTGGGGTGAGGGTGTGGATGGTTGTGGGTGTGTGGGTCTGAATGTGACGGTGTGGGTCTCAATGTGGAGAGGGGGTATGTGTGAAGGAGGGTGTGTGAAGGTGTATATGTTAAGGTGGATGGGTGCAGTTGTTTGCGTGTGCTCTGTAGCTGCAGTGAGTCTGTTGCAAAGGCTCATGGTTTGTGTGTGTGGGCCCTTTTTATTGGTCCATTTGTGGGTGGGGCTCAGTTTGAATTTTTGGTGGGTGTGTTATATGGGGTGGTTGTGAGTTTGGCCCTCTGTTTGCCTGTTTGGATGTGTCCAGGTCAGTCCTTTCCATTTTTTTTGTGCATTGTAGATGTGTTTTGTGGTGTTGTGCGAGTCGAATAGGCCCTCCTTGTGCTGTTTTACAGTGTCGTGGTTCAGTGCGTACAGGGGTACGAGTCGTACAGCCACACACCTGTTGTGGATGTACGGTGCGTACACGGACATTGCAATGTTCGTTGCGGACACCTTATTGCTTATGCACGGTGCGTACCCCCAACATCGCGTATGTACGGTGCGTACCCCCAACATTGCTTATGTACGGTGCGTACCCCCAACATCGCGTATGTACGATGCGTACCCCCAACATCGCGTATGTACGGTGCGTACCCGCAACATCCGCCGTATATACGCAATGTTGGGGGTACGCACCGTACATTCGCACTGGGGGTACGCACCGTACATTCGCGCTGGGGGTCGCACTGTACATTTGTGCTGGGGGTACGGTGCGTACCTACGTGCTGGGGGTACGCACCGTACATTCGCACTGGGGGTGCGCACCGTACATTCGCGCTGGGGGTACGGTGCGTACCTATGCGCTGGGGGTACGGTGCGTACCTACGCGCTGGGGGTACGCACCGTACATTCGCACTGGGGGTATGCACCGTACATTCGCGCTGGGGGTACGGTGCATACCTTCATGCTGGGGGTACGGTGCGTACCTACGCACTGGGGGTACGCACCATACATTCGCGCTGGGGGTATGGTGCGTACAAACTTCACTTCGTAGCGGGCAAAGTCATTCCCTGTGTACAGGACGTTTTCCGTACGAATCGTAAATTGGAAAGCCGGTCTGGATCGTACTAGTACGGTCGGACTTCATTTTTACGATTTGTACGGAGAAGTGTCCGGGTCCGTCTCGTACAACTTTTCCCGCTACGATTCGTACGAATCGGGCCGATCCGTATGTACTTTTTCCCGTACGGATCGTACTTCACGGGTCGGACGTCACTTGTACGATTCGTACGGAAAAAAATACGGATACGAGACGTACGGGAAAAAAAATACAGGATCGGAATCGACCCCAAAATTAATCACTTCTAAAAATTTCACACATACATTAAAAAAACAGCTATACTTACACACAAAAATAGATCACATACTTTTAACATACATAAGAAAATACAGAGCACTAATATAAATATCGATATTATTAACAAAGATATTTTTACAAACGATATTACTGACTTCGATATTACAGAATACGATATTTCTTACCTTCAAGCCGATATTCTGGTCAACAATATTCTTGCAGTCGATATTCTGGCACTTCGATATTCAGAACTCGATATTCTGTCTGTGCACCATTCCAACCCCAAATTTATAAGAATGGCATGGACTGCAGGTGTTGATCATTTTTAATGTATATTAAATTATTAAACACTGTTGTTATGCTCAGCTTAAAATTAGATAGACTGCGCCACCATGTGGTGGACTGTCATTAGTGCCCGTGTTGAGAATGAAGTGCCTGTGCGAGCACTTAAATCCACTGCTCAAATTAAACACTAAGGGGCCGATTCCGATCCGGGTCGGAAAGCACTCCGACCGAGTCGGATCCGGAGTGTTTTCCGACCGAGCCGGACCCCTACAGTCCGACCGAGCGAGTACGATGCGCACGTATGCTGTCGGACTCGGTTCGGTCTGACTCCCATAGAAGTCAATGGGAGCCAGTTGTACGACGCGTACATGCGCTCCCATTGACTGAATGGGTACGTCTCGAACAAGTGCGCCCCCTACAGTGGTACGCGTCGGTGCCATCTGCGCCGTACATACCTGTGTGTGGGTCTCCCCCTGCGTGCGAGTCGTACGGCTGCGGGTGTCGGGGGGTCCGACACGGACCCCCGAAGTCCGACTCCGGGAGCTTTTGCGAGCCGGACACTCCGGCTTGCACAGGCTGTCCGACGAGTGAATCGCATCCATTGCACGCCACGGTTAGCTTACGACCAAGACATACGGAGCGGTTCGGACCCGGAAATGACTCAGTCGGTGAATTTCATGTAGCTCGCATCGTACTGGCTCGCTCGTACAGCTGTACGAGTCGGGCGGAAAACACACGTACGGCTTGTAGTTTTTCCGGCCAGATCGCGTTCGGTGCCCTTCCGACCCGGATCGGAATCGGCCCCTGAATATTATTCATACAACAGTGGTCCATCTCAAGCTAAAAGCAACTTGAAAAGACCAAGGCAACAGTACTTTCATGAATCCACAGCACAGTTTGACATTTGTGAGTGCTCTTTACATGCCCCCCTCCACCCCGACAACCTAGTCCTCTCGTAGAACCTACCGATCCTGTATCCGCACCCACCTCCAAATATTAGCCTTTGGCAGCTCGACCAGTGATACTCAAAGTTGGCCCGCAGGCCACATGCGGCCACCATGACCCTTAGATGCCGCCTCCTGGGTGGCAGCAGCTCTGGGCTCCTTCCGGGACAACTTTGGAATATTTCCGGATGGCGAAAACGACAAGAAGGGTCACCACTTCCTCTAGCCATTGCAATCATTTGGGATTCTTTATTTTAGGACCACCCTTATTCCGGACCCAAGGCTTTCCGACTCTCTTGTCCTTTTTACCCTAGAAGGCCTTTTAAGGACCCCCTATTTCTAAACTGTATGAGGAAGTGGCATATTCCAGAACGGAGACGCAGATGTGTGAGTCTCACGTCAAGTTCCTGTGCGGGAACTGAGACCAGTACAGGTTCCCCAGGTGCCTATAGCCTCTGTTTATCCTGTGTTTCTGCGTCCTGAAGAAGGTGCGACCCACCTCTGGGGTGTCCACTGAAACGAGCGTCGGCGCTGGTGTCCACTTAACACAACGTCTACTGTCCACTATCATGATGTATCTGTGCCTTTTTCTTAAGGTTCGTATGAAGCCTCAAAAGAACATACCATTGTGAGACAAGTTTAGACCTACAAGTTAGGAAGGTGGCGACCCGGAGAAGAGCAGGATCGAAAAGCTACTGAGGCTTAAAAGTATGAGAAACAGCTACAATGACTTCTGCAGGAGACTATTGTCTCTGTATCCAGTGGATTGCCATTGAGCAATTGGTTGTGTGAGTGAGGTCATATGATTTGGTTGTTAGTATGTCTGGGGTGATTGTTGCGCCTGGGTATGACCAATATAACTGTTCTATATTGATTGTAGTATTTATTACATGTCTTTTTATTTATTTTTAAATCTCGATTTTGATACATATATCTAAAACAAGCATTGGCATAGCCAACATGTCTCGCCTTTTAGACCTTAGAAGTCTTTAGCCATACAGCACATTATCCTGGGATAAATGCAATACAACGTAAATGTGGTTATGTTATACGTGCATGTTTATAGTTAAGCATATTTTACTTGTGAATAATAGCACTTGATTTAAAACATGGTAAGTAAATTACTAGGATAATTAGGTGTGTTATTTAAGGAGGGAAGAGCGTTTTGTTTTGTGGTCTCTGCACATCTCCATTTGTGGTCTAGGTCTGTGTGTCTCTCTGGTCTTCTGTGGAATATATGATGTTTTCAGGCATCCGGGCCTCGGTATGTTGCGTTGCTAACGGGTGGGTCAGTTGGTCTTGAACTGGTGAACACGGAGCCCATCGCGGTTTATGGTAAGAGGTGCACAGCAAGTACCAAACTGTAACCAAAGTAAATACTTTTCTCAAGATGCACCATGTGTTGGCCGTTGTCTCTGGCCCGTATGCTTGAATAGAACAGATATCAAAGCACAACCGGAATGACAAGTGAATTTCAGGAATTAACTCCACCCCAGGGGAAGGAGCTGGGCATCCCGAATCCCCACTTTACTAAGTCTTTGGCCTCTAGAATGCTACGGTGTCAAAAAGAGTCGTATATAGTGACATGCCCTGCTGACCTTGAATGATCTGCCTGTGTGAGTGAATGTTGATGTGGAATGGGGGTGTGATGACCGCCGCTCTGCCTTCAAACACACTGCCAAGAACTGCACCTAAAGGTCTAATCCAAGGACCACTCTCTGGTGTAACAGGCGATCAAGGAGGTTCTGCCTGGTAGAGAATGGTCCTGGTTACAGCTGTTAGAGGCGGCAGATATGGGGCATGAAGTGCTATATGAAAAGGAATAAATATCATTTGCGCAAGGCCAGAGAAAAGTGGCCCACTGAAGTACTGGACAATGGCTGCAGTGGTGCAAAGAATAAAAGCAAGGGCTTCTGAGTATGAGGAGAAAATCTGCAGTAATGCACAAGAAAAGGATAGCGTTGAGGTGTTGCAAAGGAGGAGGCTGCAGCAATGTAGGGGTACACAGCCCTCGGAGAATGGCCACAGAAGTGCAAATCACAGGAAAGAGTTGCAGCGGTCCTAGCACGACAGAAAAGTGTGGCAGTGCTGATCCATAAAGGGGCGACGGTCTCAGTGGTACACTGCCCAAGAATACTGGTCTGCTGTGGTGTAAATGCAAATACGAATGCAACAGAAAGGGAAAAAGGGGTCCTATTGCTGAACAACACGAAGGAAGCAGGGAAATAGCCATAGTGGCGCAGAGCAGATCTTTATCAGATCTACTATTTAGGGGTGAATTATTATCAGAAGCAACCCATATATACAACCAGAGCCCTTAAATATACATTAATTATCACAGTTATGGACGCATTGTATTACCTTGGAAACTAACATATACCTCAAGAATGGGGCACAAGTACTTGTTCCTGGGAACTTTGTGAGACATTTACCATGGAGTAATAAAAACTTAGGGGGTCATTAGTATGGCGGGCGGACTTTGTCTACACGCCATACCCCCAGGAATCGGGACCGCCCACAATGCTAGCGGCGGTCCCGCACCCTCTATTAGGATGCGCCCACCACACTGGCGGGTGTATCGCGCATTTGAAACATTGCGGCGGGCGGTGCTGAAAGCACCGCCCACCCCAATGCCACAAAGGCAGGTTGTGCCTTTCAATGCACAATCTGACAGGCACCGCGCGGTGCCTTCCACGTTGTACATTGAAATGCAGGGGGGTACCATAGGTACCCCCCATGTGTACCCCCCACACCCCAGAGTCCCTGGGGGCCCACAACAGGCGCCCGCAAGTAAACTCTGCATGCCTTTCCGTGGCGGCAATGCTGCCACAGAAAGGCATGTTTCCGCCCCATTGTAATATGGCTGGCGGTGTCTAACAGACACCGCCACCATATTGAACACTTTTCCGCCCGGTCAACTTGTCGACCGGGCGGAAAAGCGGTCTTTCCGTTCGCCGCGGACCCCCCAGCCATCGTAATATGGCGGGGGGTCTTTGCAGCATGGATGGCAGGCGGATCGCCCCTGCTGGGCCGGCGGTGACCACTGCCGGGCCGGCGGGTGCGATCCACCCGCCATCCTAATGGGGCCCTAAATGTTCTTGTGTCAGATATTTTGCTGAGATTCAGCCCCCATGTTCTCCCTTCACCAGCGTCCAAACCCCAGCGAGAGACGCTGAAGATAGGTCTCCACACAGCGGGAATGGTAGCGAAGATGGGGGGGGACACAGACAGGTAAGTGCTTGTCAGGATGAGGGGGTGCTCCAGCACATTGAAGGGGGATTGCGCTAGTATGGGAGGCTAGACTGACATCAGGAGTAGCCAGCTAAATTGAGCCTTGCCATCTTTAACCAGGACCATTAGAAGAATGGGAAGCCCGAGCGAAACTTGTGTGCCATGCACCCTGGATATCACATTTCTCATCCAACTATAGAAAGATAAGATTGTGTAGGAGTTTACCAAACCACAGAGAGTGGAGAAACAGACTTTCATGCCACAGCGCGCAAGTGTCGACATCTCACTACAGCGCCAATCTGTGAGCTGTGGGACTTGATCACCCACATCCTCCGATCTGAAATACAAGCTCACTTTAGTACAATTAGACGGTTTACTGTAATCAAGAAAACTGAGTCTGACCCGAGGCGGCCCTTTAGATCATCAGTCACTCCACTAATTAAAGTACTGTGACATAAATCACCCCACCAATTATTGTAAATACACTAAAAATGACGTGCGGGAGGGGGCCACAGGGAGATTAAGTGAACTGTGAGGAGAGCTGTGCGGTGAAGCTGAACACTTACTTATGGCACGAGCAGCTGGGAGCAGAGATGGCACCGAAGCTGAACAACTGCCAACGACACAGGCAGGAGAAAATAACAAGCAACAAAAAGACGCGCGGCCGAGAGACGCGCTCTGTGGTGTGGGAGGGAGAGGAGAGTTGAAGCGTGAGCAAAACAGAGAGGCAGAGCGAGTAGCACGCGCTTGTGCGCGTAACTGCACGCTCTATGCCTCACAAAAAGATGTGGTCGGCTTTTTGAAGCCCAGTAACTAAATGTCTCGCCAGAACAGCGCATGTGCTGGCTCAGGCGAGACCTAAAAAGAATAAAATAAACTTGAAATATAAGCCCTACTATATTAACTTTATTTTCATTCGTTGTTTAGCAATGTTTGGTTGGTTCTTCCCCTTATGCACACTGTTTTGGGGTTCCCTTGCAGACAGAAATCTGTAGTTTTTCTGTTCTTCGTTCTGTACTTATTATCAGGTGCAGGCACTGGGTTTGGGTCTTTGATATTTGTAGCTTTCCCCTTCCCCTGCCCAAGTGTCAGTTCAGGGGCCCCCTTCTGAGGGATTGTTCTGCTGGTTACTTGACTCAGCACTAGCATTAACAGGCATTTGCAGTGCAATGGGTCTCGCATTTACAAGAGTTTGAGCTATTGGCATTGCAAATGACAATGCCTTTTAATGTATGTGTTTTGAAAACCTGCAAGACCTGCAAATTTTGTACTTTTAGTTGTAGAAGCAAGGCTGGCAGTAACTGTGCCTCTTTTACCGCCAGCCTTGCTTCTCGTAAGCAAGGACCATAGGTACAGACAGGAGCAGACGGTCGAGGGTCAGGCACAGACCTCAAAAAGGCACTCATCATTGACTGCTTCTGAGACATCACGCGCGGCGCGTGAGGAAAAGACAGGCGAGGGTCAAGTACAGCCCTAACCAGGCGCTGCTTCTGAGACATCACGCCCGGTACATGAGGAAGAGACAGTCGAGAATCAGGCACAGGCCTCAAAAAGGCACTCACTCTTCATTGACTGCTTCTGAGACCTCACGCACGGCGCTTCAGGAAGACACAAGAGAGGGTCAGGCACCGCCCTATCCAGGCGCTGCTTCTAAGACATCACGTCCAGCGCGTGAGGAAGAGACAGTCGAGGGTCAAGAGACAGAAGTGGCTGGAACTAGAGAGAGAGGTCCCACCCAGAGCCGGCCGTTGCATGTGCGAGCTGGGCCCGCGCCCAGGGCGCCGACTACCAGACGGGCGCCGAGGAAAGCCAAACTCAGGTCCCATCCTTCCACACCGGCCCTAACTAACCCCTCTACGGACCCCGGAGAAGGAAATAAAGAACATATAACTGAGACTCTTGTAGACGGCGTTATCGTCAGTGAAACCTGCGTTCCTGCGTCCGGATTTATGCAGCGAGTCCTTAACCCGCTGAGCAGTCTCATCTGTGCGCGCAAGGAGTGTTGAGTCTCACAAATTGAAAGGGAATGTGTAAGCAACACCATAAATTAAAACATTAACGTGAACGAGGGAAGGGTAAAGAACGGGTGAGAAGGAGAGAAACACTGGGAGAGGAGAAGAAAGGAGTAAAAAAAGAGTGGGGTGAAGATGTGGAAGCTGCCGGCTGCTCCTACCTTGGTCGTGTTTTTCCATCTGTGGACGGTGCAGTCTTCTCTTCGTGGACGGTGCAGTTTTCTTTCCTCTGGGCGGGCTGTTTCTTTCTTTTTACGAAAGCTGCGGTTATTCCCTCCCTGTCCCTGCTCTGGGTTTCTCTCCCCTCCTTGTGGACGGCGCTGTTTTAGCCCCCCGTGGGAGATGCTCTTTCATCAGCTGTGCAGGGTCCGGGGGCCTCTCTCTCCTGCAGAGGGCGCTGTTTGCTTCCTCCCTCGTGAGGGGCGCTGGGGACCTCCGCTCCTCCCGGTGGCTGCCTCGATACTGTGCAGGTGAACCCTCTGAAGTGACCTTTTATACCCCACGCCCCTCACGCAGGAATTCGCCCCGCACAGCCTGGGGTTTGATCACAGTGCGCAGCCCCTGCCCCAGTGATGGGGGGAGGGGGCGGGTCCGGACCTGTGTCGGATTGGGATCACAATCAGGCCCTGAGCAGTCGCAAAACAAGGTGGCCACATTCCTGGACCGCGCCCTTTCAGGAAGACCCGTTTGTTTAGTCTCTTTCTGACACAATTTTAGAGACACGTTTGGTAAATTAAACATTTTAAGCTCAGATAGCCAGTAACATCGGCGACAACTGGAGGCATTTCATTTTGGCCAGGTGGGGGGGGGGGGGGCGAAGGCCAACCCCTGACGAGGCTGGGGGCGCCACCTGCAGCGTGACCGGCATGTTAATGTCCTGGCTGGTGGAATGTCACCCTGTGGACTTTAAAGAGCAGCCATAAGGAAAAAGCTCTTAAAATGTGTTCTCAAGCTGTCTTCCGACTGATGCTTAAATTAAACAAAGGCATCAAGGCCGTGTTTTTATATAAAGAGCCGTCTTTAGTGACCGGGCTCGGCCTTTGCAGGATCGTGCATCACAGGTTCATTTGTTTTTGTGGGTTTAGGGGCTGAATGCAGTCCGAGGGCACCAGAGCACTTGATGAGTTACGTGACACAATATCAAGTTCATTTAGATTTGAGGCTTAAAGAGTGATTCGCCCAGGATCACAAGATGGCGAGGAGGCCGGGACTCGTCAAACCCAATTCCCAGTGCGGAAGTCGGCAGCTCTGACCTTAACACCACACCCTCTCTTTTCTTTTTCCTCTGGGACAGGTCTTGTTGCAGCAGGCTTGGGCAAGTACCCCCCTCCCCCTTCCCTCCAATCCTACAAGGCCTGAAAGACATTGGGGCCAAGGTGACGGGGGAGGGGGCAGGATAAGCACAGAGCTGCTCCAGCAACAGGAAGGAAGGGGTCAAGGGCCACAAAGTCGCCTGGACCCGAGTGAGGCCTGTGCCGCTTCTCACACTCACCTCCCACAGCCCACCTTAGCCTCATGGCGATTGGGGGGGGGCGGGGTTATCAGGAGAAACGTATAGCTGCAGCTTCCGGGAGCTGAGGTGAAGGTGACCCTCTGCTTCTGGGCAGGGCGGGCCGTGCCCCACAGACTGGCCAAAGGGCCAGAGCAACACCGGTGTCTGGGGTGCCCCATGTCAGACTCCCACCTCCCCCGCCCACGATAGCCGGAAGTGCCATGGCCGGTCATGGGAGGAACGAAGCAAAGGGCAGGCCCTGGCATGTTGTGGGCCGGTTAACAGAGGCCCTAAAAAAACAGCCTTCAGCCCCCCCAAGACAGGGTCGGATTGGTAAGGCGGGCACTTGGTCCATGGCTGAGGGGCCGGTATCCGAGTTCCAGCTGTGGGCTGCTTTTTTGGGCAGCATGGGGGGCAATTTGGGTGATGTCTGTGTTTGGAAGGCGCCAGTGGCCCAGTGGGTGCCTGAGTGCCCTTTCTGGAGGCAGACGGGCGTCCCTTACCTCCCTTTTATCAACGGGTGGAGGTGTCACTCCCTTTCTCTCTCTGGGCCGGTCCATACAGAGCGGGGGCGGGGGGGGGGGCCTGAACAGAAGTGGCCTCACTTGTTTTCAGGTGTGTTTCACCAGTGTGAACTAATCCGTGCACCTTTTGTTTTTATCCCTATCCCTTTTTAGGTTGCGCCTATAGCGGCAGCGCGCAGGCGCTGCTCGCTCTGCGGGGCGTGCTGTAATGGAGTATGCAGTGGAAGCTCCGCCCATGTTTTTAATTGGCTCGTGTCATTGTCTTTCATAAATGCTGCCTTCTGATTGATTATGAGGCTTGTTGGTCCCTCCTTAATATAGCCATCGTCATTTGTACCTCCCATAGCTACTTGCTCCTTTATTTTGAGTGTTACACGTTAGGGTACCTGTTATTTAGACTGTGAGCACTACTTTGTCCGTGTCTTTCTTGCCCCCTTCTCCCCCTCCCCCGTTGTCCGTGTCCCCCTCCCGTTGTCTGTGATGCATAGGTCTCCCTTGAATGCAAGTCCTATTGCATTGCAAAGGCTTGTTTAAAAGGCATCCAAATGTCCTCTTGCCTAAATTGCTCATAATTTCACCAATTTGCCACCGTTCGCTCTTAAATGATGGCTTCCACCATTGCAAGTTCTCCCTCGCGCGTTCCCGGCATTTCTCTCTAGGAGCACTTTAAGCCGTCGTCTCATTTCCATGAACCGTTTTATCCCGGGCGCGTCTCAGTCTCATAAATAACCCATTTATTAAACTCAGTCTCTGATATAAAATGTGCTATCGAGGGAGAAGCACGGAGAGCAGGTGCGCTCAGATCGCTTTATCTCTGAAGGGAAATGAAGCTCACACCCGGTGGGGGGGGGGGTCAAGCTCCAGGGGGCCCCATCAGCACAGCACTCAGGCTGCACAGCTCCTGATTGAGCCTGGAGAGGCCCCCTCGAGTTTCGTTACCCCAGTGTCGGTAGCCTCCCCCATCGGACGCCACCTCTAGGCTGCCGGGGATCACACAGTTAGAGGCGGTGATCACCAGGTCTGCTCTCTGACATGGAAGCTTCACGGAGCCTCTGGGTGTGAAGCACAGGCTGGGACTAATCATTTTTGTCTTTTTTCGGAGTTTTATATAGCGCGAACTTGACCCGAAGGTATCGGGGCGCTTTACATGAGCACCAGCTGCGTTACAGTCGGACACATTCATTTTTGTTAGGGATGGGGAGATTAAGTGATGTGCCCAGAATCACAGGATGTTGAGCGTCATTGCCGAGACTCGAACCGGTTCCCAGCTTCGAGGTCGACCGCTCTGGCCTAAACTACACTCTCTCCTCTTAATACAAGCAGCAGGCAGGATGACTGGAATCAAAGATGAGGGCTGCACCGAAGGCGGTGGAGCCAAACCGGGGTACCCCACAACAGCTGCGGGACGCGTGCTGCTGTCCACAAGCGAGGGAGGGGTGGTACCCCACAGATTTCCGGCATTCACATTAAATGTGGTCACGGACAGTGCACCCGGTCTCGCATCTCTTGCTATCACGGTCACGTATTTAGTTAGGACTTCCGTGTCACCAGAGGGTCACTTTTTGGTCACCCCAAGGCTCTTTCAGGCCCTGTGAGGAACAGGATGATGGAAGCTCGGGTAAGGGACGGTGTGTGGGTGGGCACACTGGGACACGGAACATCAGCGTGTGCGGGGGGGGGGGACATATCGAAACAAATGCCGCAATCAAATCCGCCGCAGACTGTACCAAACAGAGAGGGCCAACTTACACCAACCAATAACACACGCCTGCTTGTCCACACAAAAAGGGCACATCTTTGGGCATGCGCCAGGTCTGACAGCAGTACCATGCCACCTTACACGAAGGGCGCCTGTCTGAAGCGTGCACGCGCTGCTCACGGGTGTAGACTGAGGAGTCTCAGCACGGACTCAAGTTTAATGTTGACTTTCATCAGGACAGACATATTCCAGAAAGGACGGTGGGCAGAATAAAAAAAAGAACATGGGTGTGGTGTTCGCCAGTACTGTAAGGTCATGTCACTTGTGCTACATATGCCTTCCTTTACATACCTGACTTGTTTACAAGTTGTACAGGAGCAACGTAGCTTCTGTCGTCTGTTGTGCAAGTGTTGGGGTGTTTGTAATGAGCTGCAGACTGCGGGGAAGAGAGGGTGGGATGTGGGAGCGAGGGTGGGATGTGGGAGCGAGGGTGGGATGTGCGAGAGAGGGTGGGATGTGGGAGCGAGGGTGGGATGTGCGAGAGAGGGTGGGATGTGCGAGAGAGGGTGGGATGTGGGAGCGAGGGTGGGATGTGGGAGCGAGGGTGGGATGTGCGAGAGAGGGTGGGATGTGGGAGCGAGGGTGGGATGTGGGAGAGAGGGTGGGATGTGCGAGAGAGGGTGGGATGTGGGAGCGAGGGTGGGATGTGCGAGAGAGGGTGGGATGTGCGAGAGAGGGTGGGATGTGGGAGAGAGGGTGGGATGTGCGAGAGAGGGTGTGATGTGGGAGCGAGGGTGGGATGTGGGAGAGAGGGTGTGATGTGCGAGAGAAGGTGGGATGTGGGAGCGAGGGTGGGATGTGGGAGCGAGGGTGGGATGTGCGAGAGAGGGTGGGATGTGGGAGAGAGGGTGGGATGTGGGAGCGAGGGTGGGATGTGGGAGAGAGGGTGGGATGTGGGAGAGAGGGTGGGATGTGGGAGAGAGGGTGGGATGTGGGAGCGAGGGTGTTGATGTGGGAGAGAGGGTGGGATGTGCGAGAGAGGGTGGGATGTGGGAGAGAGGGTGGGATGTGGGAGCGAGGGTGGGATGTGGGAGGGTGGGATGTGGGAGGGTGGGATGTGGGAGAGAGGGTGGGATGTGGGAGAGAGGGTGGGATGTAGGAGGATGTGGGAGAGAGGGTGGGATGTGGGAGGGTGGGATGTGGGAGAGAGGGTGGCAGATACAGTGATCTCACAAGTGTTCCAGGGGCCCCGATGCGAGCTAGAGGAGTGGACCCCCCACCCTCGGTGGTGCAGTAAAACGCAACCATTACTAGATGTAGTAGTGGGGTCCTCGGACCCCTTGTAGTGTAGTTACGTACCTGCAGCTAAGGGTGGGGGTGCGACCAGTCGGGGAAGGTATATCCCGGGGTGCTAGGCATGCAGGTCGCATCCAGTGGGAGCGGGGGCCTGAGCTGTGAGTATTCATGGATGGCAGAACCCCAGAGGCAGACAAGGGACTGCAAGAGGCAGAAGCGGCTGGACCCAGAGAGAGCGGTCCCATCCAGAGCCGGCCGTTGCATGTGCGAGCTGGGCCCGCGCCCGGGGCGCGAATACCAGAGGGGCGCCGAGGAAAGGCAAACTCATTGCCCATCCTTCTACACCGGCCCTAACTAACCCCTCTACAGACCCCGGAGAAGGAAATAAAGACAGAGACACTTGTAGGCGGCGTTATCGTCAGGGAAACCTGCGTTCCTGCGTCCGGATTAACCCGCTGAGCTGTCTCATCCCCATTTATGCAGCTTAACCCGATCAGTTATCTCATCCGAATTTATGCAACGGATCCTTCCTTAACCTGCTGAGCTATCTCGTCCGGATTTATGCAGTGAGTGCTTAACCCTCTGAGCTGTCTCATCTGTGCGCGCAAGGAGTGTTGAGTCACATAAATTGAAAGGAATGTGTAAAGCAACACCATAAATTAAAACACTAACCCGAAAGAGGGATGCGTAAAGAAAGGGTGAGAAGAGGAAGAAACACTGGGAGAGGAGAAGAAAGGAGTAATAAAAAAGTGGGATGAGTCAGCCCCCCGAAGTGAAGATGTGTAGACTGCCCGGATGTTCCTACCTTGGTCGTCTGTCGGGTGCTGAGTGCCTTCCCGTCTGTGTAGCTTTCTCTCCTCTGTGGAGGGTCTGGTTTGCTCTCCTCTGTGGACGGTGTAGTTTTCTCTCTGTGGAGGGTGGAGTCTCCTCACCTACGAGGACGGTGGAGTTTTCTTCCCTCCGTGGAGAGTGAAGCTTTCTCTCCGTGGACCGTGTAGTTTTCTCTCCTCTGTGGACAGTGTAGTTTTCTCTCCTCTGTGGACGGTGTAGTTTTCTCTCCTCTGTGGACGGTGTAGTTTTCTCTCCTCTGTGAACGGTGTAGTTTTCTCTCCTCTGTGGACGGTGTAGTTTTCTCTCCTCTGTGGACGGTGTAGTGTTCTATTGTATGTGGTCGGTGTCGTTTTTTCTCCTCTGCTCTCTGGAGGGTGTAGTTTTCTCTCTGTGGAGGGTGTAGGTTGCTCTCTGTGAAAGGTTTAGTGTTCGCTCGTTGGTGAACGGTGTAGTTTTTTCTCTTCTGGGGAGGGGGTCGTTTTCTATCGCGTGTGGTCCGTGTAGTTTTCTGTCATCTGCCCTGGGGAGGGTGTTCTTTTCTTTTTGTGGAGGGTGTAGTATCGTGTCCTCGGTGAACCGTGTAGTTTCGTCTCCTCTGTGCAGGGTGACGTGTTTTCCCTTTCTTCGAAAGCTGCGGTTATTCCCTCCCTGTCCCTGCCCTGGGTTTCTCTCCCCTCCTTGTGACCGGCGCTGTTTTACCTCCCCGTGGGAGATGCTCTTTCATCAGCTGTGCAGGGTCCGGGGGCCTCTCTCTCCTGCAGAGGGCGCTGTTTGCTTCCTGCCTTGTGAGGGGCGTTGGGTACCTCCGCTCCTCCCGGTGGCTGCCTCGACACTGTGCAGGTGAACCCTCGGAGGTGACCTTTTATACCCCACGCCCCTCACGCAGGAATTCACCCTGCACAACCTGGGGATTTACCACACTTAGCGACCCTTCCCCCAGGGCGGGTCCAGACTGCCGACGATCACACAATGACCCCCTGTATTCTCCAGGAGTTCACAATACCTGGCCAGGAGGATCCCCCACCCCCCCCCCTCCCCCGAAACCAAGCGCTGAAAGGCGGCCCTGTACGAATAACAAGGGGGTTAAGTTACGCCCAATTGTCCAGATCTGGGTTTTCTACGCGCAGAAAATGACAGTTTAATGGCACTCGCTTTATCTCCAAAGATGACGTGAACCCACGAGACCGCGGAGTGAACCATAAAGGCCAACGCTGGAGGCAGCCCCGCAGCGGGGTTGAAGACCCCCGCACCCACCCGCGGAAACCAAAGCACATCGCGCGTGCACACCTTTCCTGGGTGTCACGGGTCCGAGGCATGGACCCCTGCCGTTTTCAAACGTCCTTTTGGTGGCCATTTTCTATCAGTTCGAGGGTTCAAGGTAGCAAGCCCCACTCCAATGCGGTCCTGATCTGTGGGCATGGGGTGGTCACCCCCGCGGCCAGTAGACGACAGACCAGTGGGTGACACTGACACCAGTCCTACACCAGACACTACACGCCTCCTCAGTGGGGTCACTCTGTCCTGGCATGCTTCTCATCTGTAGACACATGCTATACACTACATACATTTACGACACCATCGTGGCCTCATCCCAACCACATTTTCAACACCATTGTATCCCTGCTCATTAGCCCCATAGCCTACTCCACCCCTAGCCGCATGTTCCACACCATTGTATCCCTTATCATTAGCCGCTTCGCCTATTCCATCCTTAACTTGCATGTTTTACACAATTGTATCCCTTATCCTTAGCCGCATAGCCTACTTCACCCCTAGCCGCATGTTTTACACCATTGTATCCCTCATTGTTAGCCGCCTAGCCTATGCTGGAGCAGAGTTTTCTTTTAGAAAATTCATGGGCTTTTGAAGCTCTGGCATGTCTATGCGTTTTATTAATTTATTAATAATTAACAATTAATTATTTGTCTTGTGCAAGTGTGATTCTATTAATCAATCCGTTTGTTCTAACATAAGAGAGAGTTATACGAGGGTTAGCTTATTTGTGCTGTTTCTGTTTAATAATAACGTGCAAGTTTTCATGTTTAAACGTTGCTGTGTGCTATTTATTTTGAGCACAAAACGCTGTCTGAATTAATGCTTTTCATGTCGCAAAGCTAGATAAATACATACACATAAGGGTATTAGTGGGGTTAACACTGTTTAATCATTATGCTGTAGTAACGTTTATTTTGTCTCTTTAATTAAGATGGTCTATTGTGGCCTATGAAGGCCTTAACCGAGCTGACAGTATTTCGAAGCCTGGCTGTGGCATATTCTGTGATGTGGCAAGGGAGACCCCTGCTGGAAAAAGGTCGAAGACAACTGACCATGGTCCTTATTGTAAATTTCCATGAGGACATCAGCAGTTTGGAGGATCTCCAAAGAAATGGAACGTCCTTGGCAAACAAAGGAGCTTCAGAAACGGACAAAGAACTGTGGCTCGGCTGCCGAGGGAAGTTGAACAAGTTGGATACTTTGATAGTTTCTTGGTTCCTGTTCCGTAGTTCACGTCTTGTGACTTTTCCTGAGCGAAGATTTTCAGATGTAGCAATGTTACATCCCTTCCTTCTCGCTCTGCTCAGTGATACAGTTTATTCTGCCAACTTTATGTGTGTTTCCATTGTAATTTTCATTATAAGAATTGTTAGCTTAGGGAGGGCTTTGCCACTTGCCATTTTACCTTTGCTGCGTGAACTTGCGTTGCTGAGGATCGATGCTGAGGGACTTCGTCTTGAGAGACTTTACCGAGAGACTTGTCCTGACCCGTTCTGACACTTAGTTAGAATAGGTAACTATGAGAAATGATTTATTCTGATTGATTTACTTTGACTAATTTTAGATAAAGCAATATAACTTTTAAACATGGTGTTGAATTTCCTTTCTTGTCAATTATTGTGTACATTTTGATCATTATTGTATAGATTGTATAGAGTATGTTTAAGGACAACCACTATAATCAGGTCCTATCGTCCCAGATATAGATGCAGGGTGGTTTGGAGTTTTCTTCCCACAGGTCTATTGCTGGTAGAGTATTTGAGTGTATGTTAGTGAAATGGGCCCTAGCGTATGATGAATGTATGTGCGTGTAACTGTGAGATTACTCTATCCGTGGAAGTGGGTTTATTTTAGGTACCCTGATCTCTATCACCTACTCCACCCCAAGCCACATGTTTTACACCATTGTATCACCTATCATTAGCCGCCTAGCCTACTCTATCCTTAGCCGCATGTTTTACACCATTGTATTTCTCATCATTAGCCGCCTAGCCTACTCCACCCCTAGCCTCACGTTTTCACCATTGTATCTCTTATCATTAGCCCCATAGCCTACTCCATCCTTAGCCGCACGTTCCACACCATTGTATCCCTTGTCATTAGCCCCATAGCCTACTCCATCCTTAGCCGCATATTTTATACCATTGCATCCCTCAAAATTAGCCGCTTCACCGACTCCACCCCTAGCCGCATGTTTTACACCATTGTATCCCTCATTGTTAGCCGCCTAGCCTACTCCACCCCAAGCCACATGTTTTACACCATTGTATCCCCTATCATTAGCCCCATAGCCTACTCTATCTTTAGCCGCATGTTTTACACCATTGTATCCCTCATCATTAGCCGCCTAGCCTACTCCACCCCTAGCCACACGTTTTACACCATTGTATCTCTTATCATTAGCCCCATAGCCTACTCCATCCTTAGCCGCATGTTCCACACCATTGTATCCCTTGTCATTAGCCCCATAGCCTACTCCATCCTTAACTTGCATGTTTTACACAATTGTATCCCTTATCCTTAGCCGCATACCCTACTCCACCCCTAGCCGCATGTTTTACACGATTGTATCTCTCATTGTTAGCCGCCTAGCCTACTCCACCCCTAGCCGCATGTTTTACACGATTGTATCCCTCATCATTAGCCGCCTAGCCTACTCCGCCCCAAGCCACATGTTTTACACCATTGTATCCCCTATCATTAGCCCCATAGCCTACTCCATCCTTAGCCGCATGTTCCACACCATTGTATCCCTTGTCATTAGCCCCATAGCCTACTCCATCCTTAACTTGCATGTTTTACACAATTGTATCCCTTATCCTTAGCCGCATAGCCTACTCCACCCCTAGCCGCATGTTTTACACGATTGTATCCCTCATTGTTAGCCACCTAGCCTACTCCACCCCTAGCCGCATGTTTTACACGATTGTATCCCTCATTGTTAGCCGCCTAGCCTACTCCACCCCAAGCCACCCGTTTTACACCATTGTATCTCTTATCATTAGCCCCATAGCCTACTCCATCCTTAGCCGCATGTTCCACACCATTGTATCCCTTGTCATTAGCCCCATAGCCTACTCCATCCTTAGTCGCATATTTTATACCATTGCATCCCTCAACATTAGCCGGATTGCCTACTCCACCCCTAGCCGCATGTTCCACACCATTGTATCCCTTATCATTAGCCGCTTAGACTACTTCACCCTTAGCCACATGTTTTACACCATTATATCCCTTATCATTAGCCGCTTTACCTACTCCACCCGTAGCTGCATGCTTTACGCCATTATATCCCTTATCATTAGCCCCTTAGACTACTTCACCCTTAGCCACATGTTTTACACCATTATATCCCTTATCATTAGCCGCTTTACCTACTCCACCCTTAGCTGCATGTTTTACACCATTATATCCCTTATCATTAGCCGCTTTACCTACTCCACCCTTAGCCACATGTTTTACACCATTATATCCCTTATCATTAGCTGCTTTACCTACTCCACCATTAGCTGCATGTTTTACACCATTATACCCCTTATCATTAGCCGCTTTACCTACTCCACCCTTAGCCACATGTTTTACACCATTATATCCCTTATCATTAGCCGCTTTACCTACTCCACCCTTAGCCACATGTTTACACCATTGTATCCCTTATCATTAGCCGCTTCCCCTACTCCACCCCTAGCCGCATGTTCCACGCCATTCTATCCCTTATCAGTAGCTGCATAACTCACTCCATCCTTATCCACATATTCTACACCATTATATCCTTTATCATTTGCCACATAGCCTACTCCACCCCTAGCCACATGTTTTACCAGTGTATCTCTTGTCATTAGCCGCTTCACCGACTCCACCCCTAGCCGCATGTTTTACACCATTGTATATCTTTTCATTAGTCCCTTCACCTACTCCACCCGTAGCCATATATTCTACACCACTGTATCCCTCATAATTAGCCGCTTCACCTACTCCACCCCTAGCCGCATGTTTTACACCATTGTATCCTTTATCATTAGCCGCTTAGCGTACTCCACCCCTAGCCGCATGTTTTACACCATTGTATCCTTTATCATTAGTCCCTTCACCTACTCCACCCGTAGCCACATGTTCTACACCATTGTATCCCTTATTATTAGCCCCATAGCCTACTCCATCCTTAGCCGTATATTTTACACCATTGTATTTCTCATCATTAGCCGCTTCGCCTACTCCAGCCCTAGCCACATGTTTTACACCATTGTATCCCTTATCATTAGCCGCTTCGCCTACTCCACCCCTAACCACACGTTCTACCCCCTTGTATCCCTCTTCATTAGCCGCTTAGCCTACTCCATCCCTAACCGCACATTCTACCCCATCATATCCATTATCATTAGACACTTCGCTTACTCCACCCTTAGCCACATGTTCTACTCCACTGTGGCCTTCATTGTTATCTACATTGCCTATTTCATCCTTAGCCGCATATTCTACACCATTGTAGCTCTTACTGCAACCCACATCACATACTTCATCCTTAGCTGCATGATCTACACCATTGTGACTTCCACGTTAATCACATATTCTACACCTTTGTGGCCTCACTGTGGATGCGTATTGTACAACTTTATGGTCTCACCATAAGCGCCAGTTCTACACCATTGTGACCTCACCATTAGCCGTATAATTTATACTCTTTGTGGCTACACTGTTAGCCACATGTTCTAGACCTTTGTGGCCTCACCGTAGACATATGTTCTACACTTGTGAGAAATGTAGTTATTGGTTGAGGGGGTGAAACCCTACTCCAGCAATAACTACAATCCCTGTCACTGTGAACCACAAGAAGTCCTTACATTAGTCTGTGCTTAACCCTCTGGTACCTCGGCACAAAAGCAGTCAGGCTTAAATGAGAGCCAACAAGTAAAGTATTTATGCAGTACACAAGCAGTAATAAAGTGGAGACACAACACAAGAACAATCTCACTCCAATTCAGAACAAGCATTTGCAATGCAATAGGTCTCACATTTGCGACAGTTTAAGCTATAGGCGTTGTAAATGACAAAGCCTTTTTTTTAAATGCGTTTTGAAAACCTGCAAGCGGTGCGTAAACACGCACTTTGTATTTCTGCCATCTCTGCTTCTTGTAAGCAAGGACTATAAGTACAAAGTGCATGTTCACGCACCGTTTGCAGGTTTTCAAAACACATAAATACTTTTTAAGGTCTCGCCTACGCAGCGCGCATGCGTTACATAGGAGGGCATTTAGCCGCCGCTCTGCTCTTTTTTGAAGCACATACTCCTGATTGTGGCGGCATCCACCTTGCGGGAGCGAGCAGCGGCGCGCATGCTAATTGGCTGTTGCTCGCTCCCGCAAGGTGGATGGCACCACAAGCACGAGTGTGCTTGAAAACAGCTGCTATTATTCCCCCTCTCTCACACAACCCTCCCGCCCATTCCTTTCTTTAATGCTTTTTTAAAAAAACATTCAGCGCGAGGCGCGCGCTTGTTTGCTTTTGGTGTAATCTGTAATTAATGAATGTTTAATTCATAATTGGATTGTATCCTCTTAAATGCAAAATTGAGCACTTTACCAATAATGTTACATTACACTAAGACTGTTGATTTCTCTAGAATTCTATCACCGCAAATCAAGCATTTCAGAAGATAGGTTCGTCCACCCTCAATCACTTTTTCTTATCTGAATGCCCATAACGCGGTCCTCCCGTAAGGGTCAATCGGCATTCTCAAATTACCACAATTATTTTTGAAGGGAACCTCGCTTTTTAACCATAAGCGGCACGTTACTTGGGTCATATTTTTATGTCAGAGTTTTGTTGTGACTCAGTAACTCTTCAGTATCAATGATACTGACCCGTGCCCTCTCCGGTATCAGTTTACACAGACAACAGCATTTAGCTGCTGTCACGGGCCGCGCACGCTTTCAGCGTGGAAACCGTGACATAAACCATTCATGGTATTTCTACAGTGGGCTGACAGCTTCATTCAAGACAGCAGCTGACCACTGTTACATCAAGCGAAACTATTCGAGTAAGCGGGTTCCCTGGCACTTACATTCTACCATCGTAGAGTGTTTCAGCCCTCAAGAACGCCACTTGCGAACACCACCAGCTGATCCGCACCACCAAAAGGGCATCGTTCAAAGAGCGCCTAGACAACAACACCCACAACAGCAAGGAACTCTTCAGCATCGTCAAAGAGCTCTCCAACCACAGCGCCAGCAACAACGACATCACCCCATCGCAAGACCTCTGCAACTCCCTCGCCACGTTCTTCCATCGTAAGATCGCAGATATACACGACAGCTTCGGACCCCAGACTCCGCCTCCAGCCACCGAAGCAACGACCCCCACCACCACCCTCAGCGCCTGGACCCCCATCAGCACTGAAGACACCACCCACGTCATGAACATCATCCACTCTGGCTCCCCCTCTGACCCTTGCCCCATCATATCTTCAACAAAGCCGACATCATCATCGCACCCCACCTCCGGAACGTCATAAACAACTCCCTCACGTCAGCCACCTTCCCTGAGAGCTGGAAGCACGCAGAAATCAACGCCCTGCTGAAGAAACCCACAGCGGACCCCAAAGACCTCAAGAACTTCCGCCCCATCTCTCTCCTTCCCTTCCTGGCTAAAGTCATCGAGAAGTCCGTCAATAAACAGCTGACTGCTTTCCTCGAGGCAAACAACTCGCTCGACCAATCCCAGTCCAGATTTTGAGCCAACCACAGCACCGAGACCGCCCTCATCGCAGCCACCGACGACATCAGGACCCTGATGGATAACGGAGAAACAACCGCTTTCATCCTCCTAGACCTCTCCTCAGCCTTTGACACCGTATGCCACCGCACCCTAACAACCCGCCTCCTCAACACTGGGATCCAAGGAAAGGCCCTGGACTGGATCACCTCGTTCCTCTCCGACAGAACCCATAGAGTCCGCCTCCCTCCCTTCCGCTCAGCGGCCACCGAGATCATCTGCGGAGTACCCCAAGGCTCCTCGTTCAGCCCTACCCTCTTCAATATCTACATGAGCCCCTTCGCCTCCATCGCACGCAAACACATCAACATCATCTCCTACGCCGACGACACCCAACTGATACTCTCCCTCACCAAAGACCCAGACACCGCCAAAACCAACCTCCAGGAAGGAATGAAAGACGTCGCAGAATGGATGAAGCTCAGTCGCCTGAAGCTGAACTCAGACAAAACGGAGGTCCTCATCCTCGGACAATCCCCATCCGCCTGGGACGACTCCTGGTGGCCCACAGCACTGGGCTCTGCGCCAACACCCACGGACCACGCACGCAACCTGGGATTCATCCTGGATTCCTCCCTCACAATGACCAAGCAAGTCAACGCCGTCTCATCATCTTGCTTCAACACCCTGCGCATGCTCCGAAAAATCTTCCGATGGATCCCCACCGAAACCAGAAAAACCGTCACCCAGGCCCTCGTCACCAGCCGACTGGACTACGGAAACGCCCTATACGCAGGAACCACAGCCAAACTTCAGACACGACTTCAACGCATACAGAACGCCTCCGCACGACTCATCCTCGACATCCCTCGCCACAGCCACATATCCGCCCACCTGAGAAACCTGCACTGGCTCCCCGTCTGCAAGAGGATCACGTTCAGGCTCCTCACCCACGCACACAAAGCGCTACACGACAAGGGCCCCGAATACCTCAACAACCGCCTCTCGTTCTACATCCCCACCCGCCAGCTCCGCTCCCCCACCGTCCCACGAATTCGCAGAACCACCACCGGAGGAAGATCCTTCTACTATCTGGCAGCCAAAACATGGAACTCCCTCCCCGCGCACCTACGACTGACCCAGGACCATCTCACCTTCAGAAAACACCTCAAGACCTGGCTATTCGAGCAGTAGCAACACCCCCCCTCCCTTCAGCGCCTTGAGAGCCTCACGGGTGAGTAGTGCGCTCTATAAATGTATTGATTGATTGATTGATTGACTTGCGATGCCGGCATTCTTTTTTAAAATAAAATTGTAATCGAACTTCATGGCGCCTCTCTCTCTACCTCACTCTCTCTCTACCTCTCTACCTCTCTCCCTGTACCTCTCTACCTCCCTACCTCTCTACCTCTCTACCTCTCACTCTACCTCTCTACCTCGCTACCACTCTCTCTCTCTCTACCTCTCTCTCTACCTTGCTCTCTCTACCTCTCTCTCTCTACCTCTCTGCTCTCTCTACCACTCTCTCTCTACCTCTCTACCTCCCTACCTCTCTCTACCTCTCTCTACTTCTCTCTACCTCTCTCTCTACCTCTCTCTCTATCTCTCTACCTCTCCCTCTACCTCTCTCTCTCTAACTCTCTCTCTCTGCCTCTCTCTCTACCTCTCTCTCTACCTCTCTCTCTCTACCTCTCTACCTCTCTCTCTCTCTACCTCTCTCCCTCTCTCTACCCCTCTCTACCTCTCTACCCCTCTCTACCTCTCTACCTCTCTACCTCTCTACTTCTCTACACCTCTCTCTACCTCTCACTTCCTCTCTACCTCTCCACCTCTATCTACCTCTTTCTACCTCTCTACCTCTCTACCTCTCTCTCCATCTCTCTACCTCTCTCTACCTCTACCTCTCTACCTCTCTCCTTCTCTCTACCTCTCTAATTCTCTCTACCTCTCTACGTCTACCTACCTCTCTACCTCTCTCCCTACTTCTCTCTCTCTCTTCCTCTCTCTACCTCTCTACGCCTCTCTACCTCTACCTCTCTCTACCCCTACCTCTCTCTACCCCTCTCTACCTCTCTACCCCTCTCTACCTCTCTACCTCTCTCTACCTCTCTCTACACCTCTCTATCTCTCTACCGCTCTACCTCTACCTCTCTCTACCTCCTCTACACCTCTCTACACCTCTCTACCTCTCTCTACCTCTCTACCTCTACCTACCTCTCTACCTCTCTCCCTACTTCTCTCTCTCTCTTCCTCTCTCTACCTCTCTACGCCTCTCTACCTCTACCTCTCTCTATCCCTCTCTACCTCTCTACCCCTCTCTACCTCTCTACCTCTCTCTACCTCTCTCTACCTCTCTCTACACCTCTCTACCTCTCTACCTCTCTCTACCTCTCTACCTCTCTCTACCTCCTCTACACCTCTCTACACCTCTCTATCTCTCTCTACCTCTCTACCTCTACCTACCTCTCTCCCTACTTCTCTCTCTCTCTACCTCTCTCTACCTCTCTACGCCTCTCTACCTCTACCTCTCTCTACCCCTCTTTACCTCTCTACCTCTCTCTACCTCTCTCTACATTTCTCTACCTCTCTCTACCTCTCTCTACCTCTCTACCCCTCTCTACCTCTCTACCTCTCTCTAGCTCTCTGCCTCTCTTTACCTCTCTACCACTACCTCTCTACCTCTCTCCCTCTACCTCTCTACCTCTCTACCTCCCTACCTCCCTACCTCTCTTCCTCTCTACCTCTCTCTCTCTACCCCTCTACCTCCCTACCTCTCTTCCTCTCTACCTCTCTCTCTCTACCCCTCTACCTCTCTCTCTATCTCTCTACCCCTTTACCTCTCTCTCTACCTCTCTCTCTACCTTTCTCTACCTCTCTACCTCTACCTCTCTACCTCTCTACACCTCTCTCTATCTCTCTACGCCTCTCCCTACCTCTCTACACCTCTCTCTATCTCTCTACACCTCTTCCTACCTCTCTCGACCTCTCTTTACCTATCTACCTCTCTACCTCTCTCTCTCTACCTCTCTACCTCTCTCTACCTCTCTGCCTCTCTCTCTACCTCTCTCTACCTCTCTCTACCTCTCTCAAAGATGGCTGCAGCATTAACGTGGGATGCGGTGGACTAAGTGGCAGCTGGAGCCTGATAGCACTGCTTGTCCTTTAAAAAAAAAAAAAGCATTGGCATAGCCGATAGGTCTCCCCTTTGGTACCTCATAAGTGTTTAGTTATGCAGCACAATACCCTTGGTGCAACAACATCAAGTGTTGCATGGCTAAACACTTATAATGTCCCAAAGGCGAGACCTATTGGCTATGCCAATGCTTCTTTTGTTATGTGCCGCTCTTCCATGTTTATGTGGAAGAGCGGTGTCAGGTTTCTACCCCTCTCTACCTCTCTACCCCTCTCTACCTCTCTACCTCTCTCTACCTCTCTCTACACCTCTCTATCTCTCTACCTCTCTACCTCTACCTCTCTCTACCTCCTCTACACCTCTCTACACCTCTCTACCTCTCTCTACCTCTACCTACCTCTCTACCTCTCTCCCTACTTCTCTCTCTCTCTTCCTCTCTCTACCTCTCTACGCCTCTCTACCTCTACCTCTCGCTACCCCTCTCTACCTCTCTACCCCTCTCTACCTCTCTACCTCTCTCTACCTCTCTCTACCTCTCTCTACACCTCTCTACCTCTCTACCTCTCTCTACCTCTCTACCTCTCTCTACCTCCTCTACACCTCTCTACACCTCTCTACCTCTCTCTACCTCTCTACCTCTACCTACCTCTCTCCCTACTTCTCTCTCTCTCTACCTCTCTCTACCTCTCTACGCCTCTCTACCTCTCTCTACCCCTCTTTACCTCTCTACCTCTCTCTACCTCTCTCTACATTTCTCTACCTCTCTCTACCTCTCTCTACCTCTCTACCCCTCTCTACCTCTCTACCTCTCTCTAGCTCTCTACCTCTCTTTACCTCTCTACCACTACCTCTCTACCTCTCTCCCTCTACCTCTCTACCTCTCTACCTCCCTACCTCCCTACCTCTCTTCCTCTCTACCTCTCTCTCTCTACCCCTCTACCTCCCTACCTCTCTTCCTCTCTACCTCTCTCTCTCTACCCCTCTACCTCTCTCTCTATCTCTCTACCCCTTTACCTCTCTCTCTACCTCTCTCTCTACCTTTCTCTACCTCTCTACCTTTACCTCTCTACCTCTCTACACCTCTCTCTATCTCTCTACGCCTCTCCCTACCTCTCTACACCTCTCTCTATCTCTCTACACCTCTTCCTACCTCTCTCGACCTCTCTTTACCTATCTACCTCTCTACCTCTCTCTCTCTCTACCTCTCTACCTCTCGCTACCTCTCTGCCTCTCTCTCTACCTCTTTCTACCTCTCTCTACCTCTCTCAAAGATGGCTGCAGCATTAACGTGGGATGCGGTGGACTAAGTGGCAGCTGGAGCCTGATAGCACTGCTTGTCCTTTAAAAAAAAAAAACAAGCATTGGCATAGCCGATAGGTCTCCCCTTTGGTACCTCATAAGTGTTTAGTTATGCAGCACAATACCCTTGGTGCAACAACATCAAGTGTTGCATGGCTAAACACTTATAATGTCCCAAAGGCGAGACCTATTGGCTATGCCAATGCTTCTTTTGTTATGTGCCGCTCTTCCATGTTTATGTGGAAGAGCGGTGTCAGGTTTCTTGTTGCCGACAGCAAGCCAGTTTAGAATGTGGGCCTTCTTAGTGTGTCTTTTTCTTTTTTAAACAAGGTTTACCACTATTGTTTTGCCCTTTGTGGAGGTGCACCCTACACACCCCAGCTTTTTTTTTTCCTTTCTGAGAGCTGTTCTCTGTACCCACATACCCTGTTATTTTCCACCCATTGCATTTCACTGCCTGCATGTGCAACGCTCTTTATCTAAGCTTGCGGTGAAATATCTGGCGGTGCACAGAGTGCAAAATTAGAGCCGCCTATCACAACAAGCATTGAAAATGCAATAGGTCTCGCCTTTAATTAAGTTAAAGCCATATGCTTTGCTAATGGTATTGTATAGCAAAGCAAATGGCTTTAACTTAATTAAAGGCGAGACCTATCGCATTTTTCATGCTTGTTTATCTAAGTGAAGTTAAGAAAACATGCCACTGAACGAGACCCCCCCTGTTGTTTTAAAAAAATAAAACTTCACCTGAAGCAGTGTTTTGCAGAAAGGCAATATGCAAATGTTGGCCCCTTTTATTTAGCGTGCCCGGGTCGATTTTTAATCCTAATCCAACCCTGGTGTGACTGTGCATTATAAAGGATAAAAATAGCCCCTACTGTGTAGAAATGTGTGACCTCGGTGTTGAGTGGCCGCTACAAGGAACTCATCCTTTAGCCTCATTACTCGAAGTTGTTACTGAAATCTTCGATTCTCTCTCCTAGCCTTTTGATACCCTCTGGGCCAATGGGATTCTGCAGCAAGAAAAGGTTAAATACGCAGTGGAAGGAGCCCATTTGTGGCATCATAGCATTACTTAAACACGTTGTCATGCGTGCACATGTTAACTCTATCTGGGGAAAGGTTTCACCCCATTAGTAGAAGTTTAACTCCCAAATACCGCAATGAGCAACAGGAAGGCGGCCAGTTAACTTTACCAAAAGGTCTACCACTGCGCAGCAACATGTGTGGCAGAGTTGGATTACCTTTTCATCCGTATATGCTCAAAACCCTCTATTTTTTAAATGAAACTCTGAAAACTGTTCAAAAGATGATGTATTATGTGGCGAGTGCAGCAAATCCATAATTATGCGGAAAATGCCGCAGCCGTAGGATCGAGTATTAAAGGGCTCCCGCATCTGAAGAATTTAGGAATGTGCCCCTCTCCCAAACCGGTTTACAAGTTACACACATTAACCTGACGGAGCATGTCCCTTACTGCATTGTGTACATGCAGAGAAACGCGCCTGTCTGTTTGGGAAATATCAGTTTACTCTCACTCACTGTGAAGAGGAGGTAATGAGCCATGACACCGGAGGACCTAAGCTGAACAAGGGGGGCGGGGCTGGAGCTTTAAAGTTTCTTTTCACAAAGGCCTGCTCTAGGAATAAGGCTGAACTGCTGGAAAATACAAGCATTGGCAAAGCCAGTAAGTCTCGCCTGTGGGCGGGTTATTGGGGGCATATCAACAAGCAGGCGATAAAAAATTATCGCCGCTTTTGCGGCCGTTTTCGGCCGAAAAGCGGCGATAATTTTATCGCCTAATCAGCAAGGTCACGCTAACGCGTGAAACCTTGCTTTAGCGTCAGGATTTCTAACGCCCAGCTTTGCATCTCTAATGAGATGCAAAGTGGGCGTTCCTGACCTGGCATGACAGGAGAAATGTCACTAAGCGACATTTCTCCTATCAGCAAGCCTAACGCTATGAAGCATAGCGTCAGGAAAAGTAGCGATAACCCCTGTTATCGCTACTTTCCTTACGCCTGCTTCAGGACTGACTTAGCCATGATATCCTATGGAAGGAGGATATCATGGCTAAGTTTGTGAGTCCCTATCAACAAGCTAACGTGAGATTATCGCTGGGTTTCCAGCGATAATATCACGTTAGCCAGTTAGCGGCAGGATTTTTATCGCTGAGGAGATAAGCGTTGCTAATAGCACGCTATCTCAGCGATAAAAATCGGCGCTAGCCGGCGATAATTATCCTGGCACTAAATGCGCTCAGCGAAAATTATCGCCGGTTGTTGTTGATATGCCCCTTGGTTTGTTAATCGGATGGGGGTGGTAAACAGGCGGTCGGGTGGGGGTTGAGAGCACGACGGTAAAAAAAAAGCATTTGCAATGCAATAGGTCTCGCATTTACGCGAGTTAAGCTACTGGCACTGTAAATAACAATGCGTTTTATTTATGTTTTAAATACCAAAACAAGGCCTATTATTTTTGTTTTTTAAAACATACATAAAAGGCATTGTCATTTACAATGCCAATAGTTTAAACTCGCGTAAATGCGAGCTTATTGCATTGCAAATGCTTGTTTGATTGCCTTTCAGTAACTCACCAGGAAGATTCTGTTCACCATCACTTGGTGCAGTCAGGGATGGGATTTCTGGGCTGTGTTTCTGGGTGAAACCCTGACTAATGGAAGTCCTGCATTATGGCAGCCTTGCAGGAAGCGCTGTGTAGGGACAGCCAAGCACTCTGTGAAACCCCAGCAAGCAGGCCTGCCATGTATACTGGAAGCACAGCAGGCAGCCCTGTGAAGAGACAGCCATGCACACTTGAAGTCCTGCAGGATCCCCCATCAATACTGGCAGCCTTCCACATTGGCAGACTCGTGTGACACTGGCAGGCCAGGGCAGTCAGCCATGCAAGCCGTTCTCCACAACAGAGGCCCTGTGGGTAGCCTTCTCTACTGGCAGCTCTGCATGTATACATTATGCCTAGGCTGTCCGGTTTTAGGTTTAAACCTATAATAACTCCTATAATAACTGATAAAACCCCACCAAAAGGGAAATAGCCCTCACCAGTGTAAATATATAAACACTGAAAAAACACCTGCACAATCCCAAACTAAATGTTATTCAAAGAAAGGAGAAGGAGAGTGAAAGAGTCAATTTTATTTCTTCCTGAAGGGGCCAATACAATGGAACTTTGCTATACGAGCTATCAGCAAGAAAGGCTGGGCTAACATTATTCTGCTTGCGTTTTGTTGTTTAGGGATGCCACTACAAAATTGTTTCTCCTTCCTTTTGCTTTTCACAGTTTTGTGGTCTTTGGTATAAAGATGCAGGCTTTAGAAGCATGTTTTAGATCTTGTTTAATTATTTTATAAACTGCAGAGAATCAGGAAATATCAAAATCATATTTAATATTTTGGCTGTGTTTGATTCTTTCATTGATAGGTAAAATAACTGGTTTCATGTTTCATGTTAGAGTGCATGCTACTTCGTAAGCAAAGTACTGTTGGAGAGCAATTCAGGAACTTTTATTTTACAATGTGTGAGAAATGGCTCGCAATGATGCGTAGAAATGTCCCTTCACCAACCATCGCATTTGAAGTCAAGGAACCTCACTGTGGTACTCTGTACAAGTTCTAGATCCCTTCCATAAAGGGTATTTTTCTCTGTAGTTTCAAAAGTGCTGCTTCATTTTTGACCGCTTTAATAACTCTGAGGGCATAAACGCCCACTACAACGCAAATGTTGCATAACCTGCCCAGAGAATTGCAATCTTCAAGTGCACCAGTATTGGTATGGAAATCTATGTCAGTGGCCAAAGTTAGCAAATTGTGCACTGCCCATCTCAAGTGCCAATGTTGAGAGGTCCTTTTCACAGAAAAAAGTTTGCATGGGAAGGAAAGGGCGAGTCCACATGACCAAAGTCTCACTGAAGAAGTATTGTATGGGGCACTACAAAAAGTTTGATTTGCAAAAATGTATTTGGACGTCATATGCACTATACGTACACTGTCTATATACGAGGTGCTATCAGTGCAGAAAGCAAGCAATAAGAAAAACGTTCCATAAACAGTACTGACACACATGTACTTGGGCAACACTGCCCTCGTCTGACAGTGCTATGGACACGCAGCGCTGAATTAAAGGAAGTGGTACTCTGTGATCATGATGCAAGAAGGAGCTGGCGGTTTCCGTAGCATGTGTTTACACACAGCGTTTGAGCCCAGCAGCTGTCGTGCACGACTCGACTGCGGCAGTACTCTTCTCTCCAGTCATGCTATTGGAGGGTGGCATTAGCCCATGACTTGGAGGGAGAGGGGCAGGTGGTGATAGCCAATGACGTGCAGCAAAGCGGACCAAATGTGTTTGCGGAGACCAGACTGGAAGGAGTTGATCCAGACAGCCAAGGAGGCCCTCACTCTATATACAGTTAAGGCACGCCCACAACTCCTGGTAATCTGGCACCTGAGCTTGGATGTACAGCCAAAGGTTCGAGCGATGCAGAAAACAAAGGAGGCCGCCAGACCTACACCCGCTGCTGAAACGCCGGAAAGAAAGTGAAAGCACACCAAAGCGCCGTGCCCGCACAGTAAACGCGTGCACATCGCCTGTCCGGGCGCGTGCGTGCACGCCTGTCCGGGAGCATGCACATCTCCTGTACCCCTTCGCTAGCAAAACAGACAACAATAGATCTCGCCAAGGTGTGCAGCGCATGCGCTGCGTCGCTAGGCAAGACCTAAAAAAAGAAGTGGGGGGAGGCTACTCACTGAGGGGACTCCATAGGAGGATGAGTGCTGCATACAACTAAAGCATCAGGTTAGAGACCGATCTCTGGAGTGGGTGGTTAACTCACTGAGGGGACTCCATAGGAGGATGAGTGCTGCATACAATTAAAGCATCAGGTTAGAGACCGATCTCTGGAGTGGGTGGTTAACTCACTGGGGGGACTCCATAGGAGGATGAGTGCTGCATACAATTACAGCATCAGGTTAGAGACAGATCTCTGGAGTGGGTGGTTAACTCACTGAGGGGACTCCATAGGAGGATGAGTGCTGCATACAATTACAGCATCAGGTTAGAGACCGATCTCTGGAGTGGGTGGTTAACTCACTGAGGGGACTCCATAGGAGGATGAGTGCTGCATACAATTAAAGCATCAGGTTAGAGACCGATCTCTGGAGTGGGTGGTTAACTCACTGAGGGGACTCCATAAGAGGATGAGTGCTGCATACAATTAAAGCATCAGGTTAGAGACCGATCTCTGGAGTGGGTGGTTAACTCACTGAGGGGACTCCATAGGAGGATGAGTGCTGCATACAATTACAGCATCAGGTTAGAGACCGATCTCTGGAGTGGGTGGTTAACTCACTGAGGGGACTCCATAGGAGGATGAGTGCTGCATACAATTAAAGCATCAGGTTAGAGACCGATCTCTGGAGTGGGTGGTTAACTCACTGAGGGGACTCCATAGGAGGATGAGTGCTGCATACAATTAAAGCATCAGGTTAGATACCGATCTCTGGAGTGGGTGGTTAACTCACTGAGGGGACTCCATAGGAGGATGAGTGCTGCATACAATTAAAGCATCAGGTTAGAGACAGATCTCTGGAGTGGGTGGTTAACTCACTGAGGGGACTCCATAGGAGGATGAGTGCTGCATACAATTAAAGCACCAGGTTAGAGACAGATCTCTGGAGTGGGTGGTTAACTCACTGAGGGGACTCCATAGGAGGATGAGTGAGTGAATTTGCCAAGTTCTGACACTGCCCTCAGGTAGGTGATATTCCATGTCAGCGGGGGGTGTCACAACGCCCCCCGCCGCTTTACCGGCTACAGTGGGGATGAAAAGAAAGATGGAAGGTTACAAGGAAGGATGAGTGAAAGGATGCATGGGTGGGTGAAATGATGTGTGAATTGGTCGTGCATAGGTGGGTGAAAGGGTGGATGGATAAAAGGATGCGGGGGTGAGAGAAAGGATGGGGAGAGAAAGGATGGGTGGGAGAAAAGATGCATGTGTGGAGAAAAGCATGGGTGAAAGGGTGAATGGGTGAAAGGATGCTTTGTTGAGTGAACGGATGGGTTGGATGGGTGAAAGGATGCATGGGTGAAAGAATTGGTGAAAGAGTGGATAGTTCAAAGGATTAATCGGTGGGTGAAAGGCTGGGTGAAAAGGTGGGTGGATGAATAGATGTGTGGGTGTGCTGTGAAAGGATTTGTGAGTGGGAGAAAGGATAGGTGAAACAATGCGTGTGTGAGTGAAAAGATTGGTTAACCGGTGGATGAGGAAAAAATTGGTGAAAGAATGAATGAGTGAAAGGATGGGTGAAAGGGTCAAAGGATGTGTAGGCAAAAGGATGGGTGGATGGGTGAAAGTATGCCTGGGTGGATGAAAGATGCTTGGGTTGGTGAGTGGGTGAAAGGATGGATGGTTGACAATGATTGGCAGATGGATGGGTAAAAGGGTGGGTGGCTGGATGGATGAACAAATGCATGGATGACAGAAAGCAAAGGTGAAATGGTGAATATTAGTGGGTAAATGGAAGGGTGAAAGGATCGATGGTTGAAAAGATGGACAGGTGGATGGATGAAAGGGTGGATGGGTGAAAGTATGGATGAGTGAATTGATGGATGAATGGATGATGCACTGGAGAAAAAATGGATGATGCAGGAAAGAATGAATGGATGGCAGAATTTAAAGGTGAAATAGTGGCCCTTAGTGGGTAGAGAGACGGGTGAATGGATGAATGTATTGATGCTAGGATAGAGGACACAAGGGAGCTCTTCTGGGGAGGGTCGGGCTCACCTGCTTCGCTTGCTTAATGCCATCAGACCTTTGATGGTAAGTGGGGGGTATTTTTATTTTCTGGCTCCTCCCTAACACGTAGGCATCCTGAAACTCCCACTTAATGAGAAGTAGCCGCTATCGTGTAGGCCACTGATATTTGTAGCAGCCTCGCCACAGTGTAAGGAACTCTGCTATATACAGGCACACAGGTGGCAACCGCCTCGACAAGGTTCAGAACCTGCATGCAGCAGGCCTCTGAATGTGTGGGCGCAGAGCATCTGAATGTGCATGCCCCAGGCATCTGAATGTGCGTGAAGCAGACACAGAATGCACGTGCAGCTGAGCAGGCATCCGAATATGCGTGCAGCAGGCACCTGAATGCACATACATCAGACACCTGAATGCGTTTGCACTAGGCACATGAATGCACGTGCACCAGGCACTGAACTTGCTGCAGCAGGCATCTGAACGTGCGTGCAGCAGGTATCTGAATGTGCGTGCATCAGGATCTGAATGTGCGTGCAGTAGGCATCTGAATGTGCGTACAGCAGGCCCTAAATGTGCCTGCACCAGGCATCTGAATGTGTGTGCAGTAGGTACTTGAATGTGCATGCATCAGGCATCTGAATGTGAGTGCAGTAGGCATCTGCATATGTGTGCACCAGGCATCTGGATGTGCGTGCAGCAGGAACCTGAATGTGCATGCACCAGGCACCCGAATGTGCGTGCAGCAGGCACTGAATGTCTGTGACCAAGGCACTGCAGTGTGTGGCTGCAGATATGCACCTCGCTGGTGCCAGGCTTGGCACCCCAACTGACTGGCAGAGCACGTTTTGGCACACTACGGAAGCGAACGGTCAGACGTAAGCAGTTCCCTCTCAGTACAGATGCGGATCCTGTGAACCTTCTGGTGTAAACGTTTCCTGTGCTGGAAACCCCCCCGCCACCCCCGAAGGGCCCTGGCAGAGAACGGAAGATGGGCTACGAGACGAGCTTCTGCCCACAGCTTCTATCAGATACACAGGCCCACCGCCCCCAAAGGGCCCTGGCAGAGAGCGGAAGAAGGGCCACACCACGAGACGCACCTCTGCCCACATCTTCTATCAGATAAACAGGTCTATAAGTCAGAGCGACCCTCCATCGTCTCCTGTCCGCCACACCACAATTATTAAAATAACTATTGATAAATCTGATTGTAAATGTAGGCCTCCCTTACGGAGTCAGACATTCGGACTCACACCTGCGGGCTGGAAAGCCTGCGAAGACTGACAGGCCCAAGATCACACCAGTCTCCAGGGCTTTAAGTGGGATAAAAACAAGCGCGGCCCATCATGGGACGGACAGACGGGCATGCGGGGACTGCCTTTACTGGCGGCGCAAAAAAAAGTCCCCAGTGTATCACGCTGCCAGTAAAGCGTCCATTCCCCGCGTGCACATCTTCTGTCTCGTTAGTCTCCCTGCGTGCATGCTGGAATCGTATCAATTCCAAAAGGCCTCTGCATGGCAGAGCAGCGCATGCGCTGCTTTCGCCAGGCCGAGTCACAAAAAAAAGTCCCCAGTGTATCACGCCGCCAGTAAAGCATCCAATCCCCGGTTGCACATCTTCTGTCTTGTTTGTCTTCCCACGTGCATTCTGGAATCGTATCGATTCCAAAAGGCCTCTGCATGGCAGAGCAGCGCATGCGCTGTGTTCGCCAGGCCGAGACCTAAAAAACAGGTGGAACATTGCCAACCTAGGAGAGATGTAAGCAATATGGTTTGGCACTTCGGCCCCCATTAAAAACATTCATCCGTAAGGTACCAAAGTTGACACATTCACCTAACATAATAACCCACCCATTCACACTACTTGGAGCACTTCTTTGCAAAATGAATCACGCCCAGTTTTGCAAATCAACCATGAGAACAATATGTAACATCCCCCTCGGTCATCTAAAAGTGCTGGAATCACATACAAATGGCAGACTGTGTGCCCCTATGAACATTATTATACCAACCTCTGGGGTTTGAAGCAGTGAACATTGAGGTTACAAGCAGATTTCTGAAGTGGGTATTAACCCCACAGAAATATCTTGATTGTTTTCAAAGTATTCTAATGTTGCGAAGGCCCCATCCTCGTTCTGCAAATGAAAAAATCATAAATCACCTTACCCTACATATATTGTGAGAAACAATGTCCCTTTAGGTATCTTAGCAGATGGGAAATGAATCAAGCAAGCCCAACCCGGACACCATGTTCATGGAAAGCAGCAAGCAGGAAGAACTCATTCTGATATTTTCCAGACACAACCTTCATGAACACGTTCAAAGTCTTTGATCCGTCTCAGTCCAAGCAGACAGTCAGGGACAGAAACTAGGGAGGCCCCCAAAATAGATGAGAGCCTAGTGCTCGAGCTTCAGTCTTGACAAGCCATAGATGCAGGCTGCACAGACACAGTCCAGGGTGTACAGGCATGCTCCAAAGCGCATCACGTCCTGGGGCGCCAGGACATGGTCCACAAGTGTCCGGTCGTCGCTCTTCTTGTGGTCAATGCCTTTGGAGATATTATAGTAGGTGTTCACCAGGTTCCCAGCACCATGAACAGCGAGAAAGGCATCGGTGCAGCCCAGCAACAGCAGGAAATGTAAACAGCCCTGAGACCGATACCCAAAACACTGCCTAGTACTACAGGGATCAGCGAGGCGCTGAAACTCCAAGGTCGAAATGCCAGCACGTGCGACGCATACTTCTTCTGCCTTTGGGCAGTGTGACATGTCCTTTCAGTCTCATTACAGTGCAGGTCCAGAACATGCTCGTTGTCAGCGAGGACGCCGGTTTTATGCACACATTTTCCTGGTTTCATCATGGAAGCGTCAGTTAAGGAAAAGACGAACGGCTCAGAAGAACGTACAGCAAGAAGACGAAGAGCAGAGCAATTGCTATTCCTCATGCATTTAGTGGACTTTAAAGTGCTGCTTCAACCAGATTAGTACCATGACCACCTTACCGTTGGCTGCAACGGGAAGGAACCATGAACATCATAAGAGGCTATGTTATGAAAATACTACAAACCTGTTGCTTCTGTCTTCAAAGGGATGGTCGGGAATGATAGAAGTGCAGGCAACACCGAAAAGTATCTCAAACTGCATAGGGAGCTTGTCATATGAGCCCAAGGAAGAGCAGATGGCGGAGTTACCCTCTGGCTATAGTTTTAGTTTCGGTTTCAAACAAGCCTTCCAGTGCCCTATTGAGAAAAAAGTGCCTACCGACTAATTGAAGGAGACAGTATAACGCCACAAGTAAAAGATACAGTCCTGATGAGCGGTCCCAAAAGGAGACAGGGCGGTAACAAGGAGGGACTAAGAAGCCTCATTATCAATAGGAAGCCAGCATTTACCATGGATGATGACGCCAGCCAATGAAAAATATGGGCGGGGCTTTAACACCACTTCTAAAACATTCCCTGATACAGCATGCCTCGCAAAGCAAGCAGCACATGCGCTGCAACGCTAGGCTCGACCTAACAAGCATTTGCAATGTAATAGGTCTCGTATTTGCGAGAGATTAAGCTATTGGCATTGTAAATGACAATGCCTTTTATTTATCTGTGTTGATAATCAACACATAAATAAAAGGCATCGTCATTTACAATGACAATACCTCAAACTCTTGTAACTGTTGCTGAATGTTGCAGGAAAGCATGTCCTGCCTGCAGTAGGAGAAACTCATTAAAGAAAATAGTGCTTGCGGACTAAATAAGACATGCCGTGTAACAACAGAAGTAAAAGGGCCAATCCTCATGGGAGGTTACAAATGAAGACAAGCCTATTAACAAATAGGAAGCCAGCATTTACAAAAGACAACCGCACAATCAAATGAAAAATATGGGTGGAGAGTGGGCCGACCTTCAAGGCCATACTCAAATATCGCATGCCTCGCAGAGCAGCACAGGCGCTGCCCAGGCTCGACCTAAAAATAGAGAAAAATGTATTAAACTATTTGATACCAAAACATCGAAAATCCAATCAGTAGAACAAGAGATATACAATTTCAAAGAATTAGGTAAGTATAGCACCTAAAAGCACGAAGTGCCACTCACGGTTATCTGGTCGTGCTAGACTGTATGAAAGTCACAAGTTCAGGCTGATCGCAATAAAGCATGGGTCAGATACAAAGGCCGGAAACAAGAACCAGGTTAGTCCTGATGAAAAAGTTACCTTGTCAAAGTCCGGTGCGAAAAGTCAAGTTCGCAGTAAAGGAGGCTGTGAGCATCAGGAACAGCACCACGTAGATCATGGCTGCAGGGCAAAGAGCAGGATGGGCATCACAGGCATTTGTCACTGTAGTGCACAGATACTATCGGGCGTCGGAGATGGTCATTGCTGGAGCTTCACACTGGTGGTCACTGTCGTCTGTTGATGCTGTAGCGCAAAGTGCAGATCTCATTTGCAGGTCGTTGCTGGGGGCCGCTGAAGTGAAAACGCCGGGTTCACCGGAGCTTCACATTGCAGTCATTGTGGGCAGTAAGATCTCTGCACGAACAGACCCACTTGCGGTCCCAAATAACCCAAAGCTTAGTGTCCCGAGGAGTGCACCGAGATGATAACCAAGTACCCAGGAGTTGGGGAGACACCTCTTAAGTATCAGGGACTCACTATTTCAGAGGCCAGGAGGGCTCATGAAGGTCCATTTGCAAGTCAGGCAGGTCCAGTTGCAGAAGGTCAACTGGGCAGTTGCAGGGAGGCCTCTGGACCTTGTTATGTCCTTTGAGCTCTGAACAGGTGGTCAGTCGGACAACCACTGGAGTCACTTCAGTTAGCCTGGAATGAAGGCAGCAGGTCCAGTCTTCCTTTTCAGATAGCAGGGCAGGCCTCAGGCTGCAGGACAGGCCTCAGGCTCCAGGGCAGGCCTCAGGCCGCGGGGCATGCCTCAGATCGCAGGGCAGCCTCAGGCCGCAGGGCAGTCCTCTGGCACCAGGACAGTCCTTCTTCTATAGTATTCACAGGTCCAGTAGTGTACTTAAGAGTGGGTCCCAGGGTCCAATATTTATACCTGGTGCCTGCCTTAAAGTGAGACAAACTTCTAGAGTTTCCCCACCACTGATGGCTTTTGAATTTCCTTTCCTACCTTCCCTGGTCCCAAGCTGTCTGGGGGTGACAAAAGTCTAATGTGAGATCCTCTGTGAGTCTTCTCAGGCAGCTCCTTTGAAATGTGTGTTAGGTGACAGCTCTGGCCCAGGCCATCCTGTCAGGAAGGCCCATCCAGTTAACACCCAGTCCCCCTTTCTGACACTGTCTATGAGGAATACACAAAGGCCACTGCTAACTACACCTAGTCATGTGACCCATGACACACGGTGCAGGCACCAAATGGTTAGGACAAGAAAATGCCAACTTTCTAAAAGTGTCATTTTCAGAATAGTGATTGCAAATCAAAATTTATTGTAAATGGGAATTTTAAAAGACAATTCTTTTGAGACCAAACATTTCACTTCTACCTGTTTCCAAACAAAAGTTACCACTTATGAAGTGTAATAAGGGAACCCAATGTTTCCTGTGGGAGAAGTAGTCCTCACAGTAGTGGAAAACTTATTTGTAAGCTTCCCACTATACGGACACATAAAACTTATGAGTACATGTCCAACTTTTTTTTAATACAATGCACCTTGCTCAATGGGCTGTTCTAGACCTACCCTAGGGGTGACTTATATGTATTAAAAAATAAGGTATAGGCCTGCCAAAAGGTTTATTTTGCAGTATTGAAATAGCAGTTTAGAAATTCATGCAGGCTGCAACAGCAGGCCTTAGACATGTTTAAAGGGTTAAGTGAGTGAGAGTCACAATAAGTCCTGCAGGCCCACTAGTGGCATTTAATTTGGAGGCTCTGGGTACATGTAGTACCACTTTTCTAGGAACTTATAAGTAAATTAAATGTGCCATTGGTGTGTAAGCCAATTTTACACCCAACGTTTACGCCTTTGTAGCCTCACCGCAGATGCATGTTCTACAGCCTTGTGGCCTCACTGTAGAGGCATGTTCTACATATTTGTGGCCTCACCCTAGACGCATGCTCTACACCATTGTAGCATCAGCATTAGCCCCATGTTCTACAAATTTGTGGCCTCACCGTAGACGCATGTTATACACCCTTGTGGCCTCACTGTAGACGCATGTTCTACACACTTGTGGCTTCACCGTAGACGCATGTTCTACACCCTTGTGGCTTCACTGAAGACGCATGTTCTACTCCCTTGTGGCCTTGTAGTAGACGCATGTTAATCACCTTTGTGCCTTCACTGTAGACGCATGTTCTACACCCTTGTGACCTCACCGTAGATGCATGTTCTACACCCTTGTGGCTTCACTGTAGAAGCCTGTTCCACACCCTTGTGACCTCATAGTAGACGCCTGTTCTATACCCCTGTGGCTTCACTGTAGACGCCTGTTCTACACCTTTTATGGCCTTACCATAGGCGCATGTTCAACACCCTTGTGGCCTCACTGGAGATGCTTGTTCTACACCCTTGTGGCCTCACCGTAGACACATGTTCTACACCTTTGTGACCTCACCATAGATGCATGCTCTACACCCTTGTGGCCTCACCATTGACGCATGTTCTACAACTTTGTGGCCTCACTGTAGACCCCTGTTCAACCCTCTTGTAACCTCACCGCAGACGCTTGTTCTACACCTTTATCGCCTCACCATAGACACATGTTCTACACCCTTTTGCCCTCACCGTAGGCGCATTTTCTACACCTTTGTGGCCTCACCATAGGCGCAATTTCAACACTCTTGTGGCTTCACTGAAGATGCCTGTTCTACACCCTTGTGGCCTCACTGTAGACACATGTTCTACACCCTTTTGGCCTCACCGTAGAGACATGTTCTACACCCTTTTGGCCTCACTGTAGATGCATGTTCTACACACTTTTGGCCTCACCGTAGACGCATGTTCTTCACCCTTTTGGCCTCACCGTAGACGCATGTTCTACACCTTTGTGGACTCACCATAGGCGCATGTTCAACACCTTTGTGGCCTCACCGTAGACTCATGTTCAACACCTTTGTGGCCTCCCCATAGGTGCATGTTCAACATCCTTGTGGCCTCACTGTAGACGCCCAGCTTCCTTCATCTACAGTGCAGCGCCTCATGCTCCCGGCTTCCTTCATCTACAGTGCAGCGCCTCATGCTCCGGGCTTCCTTCATCTACAGTGTAGAGCCTAATGCATCAAGCTTCATTAATCTACAGTTTAGCGCCTAATGCTCCCAGCTTCCTTCATCTACAGTGCAGCGCCTCATGCTCCCAGTTTCCCTCATCTACAGTGTAGCCCCTGATGCATAAAGCTTCCTTAATCTACAGTGTAGCGCCTCATACTCCGGGCTTCCTTCATCTACAGTGCAGCGCCTCATGCTCCGGGCGTCCTTCATCTACAGTGTAGCGCCTGATGCATCAAGCTTCCTTCATCTACAGTGTAGCATCTCATGCTCCCCGCTTCCTTCATCTCCAGTGCAGCACCTCAAACATCAAGCTTTTCTTAAATGATAAAGCGTCTCAAACCTCCAAATTCCCTCATGCTACTTCCCATTGTAAGATAAAGCACTTCATGCTCACAGCTTCCTTCATCTCCAGTGCAGCGCTCGCTCATGCTCCCAGCTTCCTTCATCTCCAGTGCAACGCCTCATGTTCCCAACTTCCTTCCTCTCCAGTGCAGCGCCTCATGCTCCCAGCTTCCTTCATCTCCAGTGCGGCGCCTCATGCTCCCCACTTCCTTCATCTCCAATGTAGCGCCACATGCTCCCAGCTTCCTTCATCTACAGTGCAGCGCCTCATGCTCCTGGCTTCCTTCATCTACAGTGTAGCCCCTAATGCATTGTTGCAGGGATTCTGCTCATGCACAGAACTATGCGCAGGAAACCAGGACCTCAGTGAATTGCGGTGTACCAAAAACTCACCTCAGTACCCAGAACCCCTATCCGACCAGCATCAGTGTCCCATTCGCTCTTCATACCATATAGAAGCTACCAATGATTAGACAACCCAGAACATGCGACTTAGAGTACTCTCAGGAATTGTGGGAATCAGAAATACCTGTTCGTTATTATTCTCATATCACAAATGATAGTGGAATACAACCACCCTCCCTTCACTAGTAATCTAGTATTATTAGACTAATAGAAGGTCTCTAGGTTTGAATGGGGAACCCCATACCGTAAATATCAGCTTAGGTGAATCACATCACAGGATCAGCTTTGCTCTGCACCTGGAAAAGTTCTTCTCCAGAATGTGTGTCTAGTGCATGCAAACTGCAATATTAAAAGCTCTCGACTTTCAGATATTTGCAGCTGTGTGCGTGTTATGGCTAGAGCGTGGGCCGATAAACCTGAACTCAAAACCATACATTGTTTGGTGGCTCAGACTGTTTCTGCACACAATGTTCAGACCAAGGTCACAGTGCACGTCTAGGGATGTGAATAACAGACAGTTCTCATGTGAAGAAATGGCAAGCAAGCAGTTTTCAAATAATAACATCTATCTGCAGTGTCGTGTGCAAAAGCAGCAAAAATGGCAAGATGGCGTTTCTAACATCTAAGACGCCTATGCTAACATAGCAATGTGTGTCATCTAAAACTCCGCCTCCACTACACCCTCCCTTGATCGGACCACGAACTATTAGGGATACAATTAAGGAACGTAGAGTTCAAGTTCGACAGAGCGGAACCTCGTGCGTGTATTGGAAATCCATATAAAGGGGAGTGAATGTTCGAAGAGAGAAAAAAAAAAGAGAAGAAAAAAAAACCAGCGTAAAAAATGAAGGAAATGGAGGGTAAAAAAAATGTGTAGTTGGTATAAGGAAAGTTGGATGACATCAAAGTGAATCCATCAACGTGTAAGCACAGTAAGTAGCGACAGCCTCCAAGAGGAAGTCATTAGAATGTTCTGCAAAGTTACGCCATCCAGTCTAATAAGGTAAATTAACATACATGTTCCTCGACAACTGGAGCCTCTAACACAATCAGAGGACAACTGGCGTGTTCTTCAAGATAACTTCTTGCCAAGAAGTCATACACGGCTGTACCATTGTCCCAATTCCCCAGGACTCCATGTGCCGCTACACAGGCCATAATCCTGACACCAGAACAGTCCAACTCATGAGCCACTAAGAGACTCAACAGTCGATCATAATCCGGGGCAGGAGACACCGAGTTTGACAAGCACAAATCCAGAGCCCATTCGAAAGGACAATCTAGGCAATGAAAAACAGGTTGTACGCAAGTAAAGTATGAAGACCGGAAGGACAATCCATAGGCTATGCTTAAGGTGGCCAGTGGCAATGTTCCATAATATTCAAGCATCCGGTTACGAAGATGGAGCAGCCGGGACAGGCTGTCGTGTGACACAAATTGTGCAGCCATTGCGCAGTAAGCAGACCAACAGCAGCACACCAGCCATGAGGGCGAGAATCAACGGGAGCCCGCCAAAGACGCTGGAAAAAATAGAATGAAAAAACTGCCGGTATCACACCAAAGATAGTTTGGAAGGAGGTCACGAGGCCGGAGACCACAACTTTGAAAAAATTTACCAAGCCAGTTGTTGATGAGGCATTGAATATAGTGTGAATCAGAGCACCGAAATGAAGGGGGAGATCAGTATTTAAAAGCACATGCACCTCGGTGCGGGTGTTAGCTACGTGAAGGACAAATGTTTCACGGGAGGAAGTCAGAGCGACTACTTTTTGAGACAATAGAGCCCTTATTCTGCTCATCTTGTTGAACTCTGCTTTCAAGGTTGGGATGGAAGGCCAGATAGAGACATCCAGCCGCCCATGCGGGGGTGGGAAAAGGACATTTTTACAGCAGACTACTCTTTGTGATACAGTCAGAATGTAGGGAATTCCCACTAGCATCCCACAGCAAGCTTCGTTATTTAAAAACAAATAACTACCGTTAGCTAACAACGTGAAAGAGGGCGTAATAGCTGGCACTGGAATCCCTTTCAGGACGCATGCTAAATTTGGTGCCTGAACACTGCACGCACCATGCAATTGGATGTGTCTACAGACTACCGAGTGATCAGGTGTGGAAGTGCATTCCTCACCTTTTAAATAAACTTCTTTACCTTCTCTCATGCATCTGTATGTAAATGGGAGTGACCAAACCTCATGCAGGAAAGCAGTACCCAACGGTTCATATCTGTCTAGGGCATAATGTTTCATGCATGAACTGAACTTAAACAAAAGAAATGGTAATGTGATTAACCCGTGGATAAGCCACACAGCTGAGTTCAATTCGGCCACAGAGAAAGGTAAAGGTTCCAACTTTTCAATGTGCAGTAATGAGTATGTTGCATCTTTCATGGACATGAACTGTTGTTTTGCAGTCAGATTAAACGGCAGGAATAAAGAAGATGTATTCATGTAGTCCCAGGGAACTTTCCCAGCCTTCAATGTTTTCAAAGTCCATGCAAACTGCATTATAGAATGCAATTGATTTTGACGATGATATACAACAGACAGATCATCCTGCACAATATCAACAACAGATGAAACAATATTATCTAATGTGTAAATTCTAGAAGAAAGGGTGTTAATGCTATTATCGATAACAGCTAGTACTTTTTCCAAATTGGCTTGATCAATGGCTCTCAATCTGGAAGCAGCTTCAATTTGTGATAATTTCCAAACTTCATAAACCCATCTTTTGGACCTGCCACCTACAGGACCCTTAACAAAATCATTCAAATCTATTTTGTCATGTAATTTAGATAAATGAAGTTTAACAGATGCCAAGGTGGAATGTTGCAGCCAAGATTGGCATAACTTCCCCACAGAGTAGGTAGTAACAGAATGAGAAGATTCAAAGTGTGGGTCTACGCGAACCTGCCTATACCCAGGTTTCAGACCCAGAAAACGATGCTGACAGGAATCGGAGCTCGTCTGCCAATTTAACCATCCTTCCGGATTTAATTTGGAAATATTGAAGGATGAATTAGTAATGTATGATTGCAACGCATCAAGGGACAGATCTGTATGATTATCCCAATTAGGATAAGCACCCAGATCAGGAATAGAGGGGGAATTCAGCTTTTTAGAAGTAGCCAATCCAAAGCAGGCGGTTTGAAAAATAGTAGAATTCAAAAACATGTGGTTTGGGATGAGGCAGGCACGATGCAGAGCTTCTGTTCCCCGTACCTGCCACGTCTTAGAACCCCAAACAGATTTAAGATCAATAGTAGCTTTCCACAGGTCATAACCCCCGATAGCCAATTCATCCATAAAGGATTTGGAATACAACAATTTAGTGTGTGTCAGCCTAATCTTCGAGGCAGACTCAGCTGCCAATTTAAAATAAAAGGCAGCAGGTTTTGAGACACTAAAATCAGTAAAGTATGCAAATGTGTTCACCAATGTGTTGGAGCTGCCTGGTAGAGGCGATGTACAATGTTCCCATTATGTATAATTTACAAAATTTCGAAATGTATTGGCTGTATGTAGGAAATGATTGCCATAATGTTGATAGCAAAACAGTTCCCCATAAGTAGCAGTGTCTAAATACAAATCTTCAGCATCAAAGGCAGCATAATATTTCAAATCAGAAAACAGTGCTTCTATGGCCTGAACGTCCCAATCATCAGAGCGGATGTTTTGTTTCACAACATCTCCCATAGAAACACGAAGAATATTCGGAACATTAATAACCTCAGTGGGTCCGTGAATTTGAAATTTAACAGCATCCCACACAATCCCATCTAACACAGGCCAGGCTGTAATATTCACAAAAGTCTGGTCCCTCTTCATGATGTGTAATGAGGAGTGGGGGGCCAAAGTTCCATCAATTAGTCTGATTGTAGATCTTTCTTTCAGATAGTGTCCATTTACAAGATGAAAAAACACTACCACAAAGTCAATCGACATAAACAAAAAAATACATATAAGTACCAGCCAAATGTAAGTCCAAGGGGGAATACATTTTTTTTTTTAAATCAGAGAGCAAAAATAGAAACCTTCGATGGAGCACTGGAAGTCATAGAATTAGTGTCAAAGGAGAAACGTGACTGGTTAACTGCGGTTGATTGTAAAACAGGCAATGAAACATCTGTGGGATAAGCATACTCAGTATCTTCAAGCGGACCACCAGCTGGTGGTGTAAACAAAGGATTAGTAACTGTATGCATCTCGATGGCAATATCAGGCATGCTTGTAGAAGACGGAGCCAAAACAGAATTTCTCAGCATCGCAGGGCAAGAGACCCCTGGAGTCATACTAAGAAGAATCGGCCACTCGCTGTAGTTTGACATTGTCAAACGAGATGTACCTGTTATCCTTGCGACCAGGAAGTGGAGGTAAAATGACTGTTCTTGTACCCTGCACGCCAAGCACTGGAACCGGTGCACAATAAGAGGGTCCGAACTCCTTCTTGTTCTCCGCCTTCTCACGGACCAGGTCTCCAACTCGAGGTAGCCAGCCGACTACCGGAATCTGAAGTGCAGCATCAGATGTGGAGGGCAAGTGTTCCTTTGCAAGATTGTCTCTGGTCTCTTGTAGTTTCTGTAATACAGCACAGTGATCATCTACGTCAAAGGGTGCGGCTGATGCCGCCATGTCTAGACCATGAAGGTCTGGGACAAACATTTTTATGCCAAAGAGCATCATGTATAGGGTCCGCCCACCCAGAGACCTTCTAGGGAGATTATTAAGGGCACGTTGTACGTTATACAGATGGGCTAACCAATTCCTGCCAGTGCCTAAAACCCTAGCTGTCAGGGATTGCTTTAAGTTACGGTTCATTCGCTCCACAACACTGTTACCCTCAGGCCGGTATGGAGACGAAAAGTTGACTTGGACCCCCAAAGATCTCATGGCTTCTTTGTACGCCTTAGAGGCGAACGCAGGGCCCTGATCAGAATGAAGGGTACCACATGCAAAGATTCGCACAAAGACACGCAAATCCCTTATGACAGTTCGAGTATCAGCACTCCTTTGTGGCCATACCCATATAAAACGTGTGCACGAATCCACTGCAACTAAGATATACTTGTACGCAGTATCAGAGGAGAAAGGACCGCAGTGATTTAAATAAACGCACCCAAGTGGTTTATTAGATATGTACAACTGAGTTTAAGGTAGGCGCGCAGCAGTTGAAGGTTTAATCTGCTGGCAAATGTCACAATCAAGAACTTAAGTGCGAGTTTGTTTATACAACCCGCGCCACCAGTAACGCTGTTGTAACAGAGTAACAGTCGCTGAAACACCGGCATGGGCAGAGGCCATACCTTCATGAGCCGCTGTTATCAAAGAAGGTCCATCAATCTGTCACCAACGTCGTTAATTCTCACATAGGGGACTTTATCAGGACTTAAATGATAAGAGTGCCGAGAAGGGAAACCTCTTGGGTAATTACTTCCCTTCTCTGTTGTAGCAATAGCTGCCAAGATGTCATCATCGATCTTACTTTTGGATCTTGTAACTGCTGCCACTAGATACGTTGCTACTGGTGTTTTCGCTGCTTCGTCAGCTAAGCTGTTGCCGACAGCGTGGACACCAAATCGTTGGTGACCAAGAGTGTGAATCACATTCACGAGAGGCAGAGTCTGTTTAAGTTCTGCCACCCAAACCCAAAGCATTTTATGCTTGATTGTGCTACCTTTGGAATCGCGATATTCATTCTGAGACCAAAAGAATAGATTGTTGTTAAAAGACTGAACACAGTAAAACGAGTCACTCACTATAAGAGTTGTAACCCTAGGATCAGCAAACCCCAGTGCAAGTACCAGAGCACGAAGCTCTGCCAACTGGGCGGTACAATCACCCAATGACTGCGTATGCACGACATCGGACTTGAATTCTCCATTCACGAAAGTACCCGCTACAATTGCGCAGGCCGCTGAATAGGCATGCTTCGATTCCGTCGCCGGTTGCGCCGAACCGTCAGTGTAAATGACACAATGGTAATCTTCAAGCGGGCGCAAAGACAGAGGAGCTGGATGAACGAATTCATACTGCAAGTACTCCTGAGTCTGCAATGATGCATCGAAGATATAAATGACATCTGGTGATGTCAAAGAAGTGGCCCATTGTACCCAACGTGGATGCAAAGCTTTAGAATTAGGTACACTGGCTTTCGTCACTGCCTCCAGAGCAGGATATGGCGTAACTACCAACATGTGTTTTCCTTGCGACAGCGTTCGTTCTTTAAGAATCGCCATCTGCACCACAGTCAAAACTTTTTCAACAGTGGAAAAGCGCAGTTCAGCCGAAGTGTACAGGTGTGATTTGTAGGCAATGGGGACTGTATCGCCCTCATTGAACGTTAAGTACGTGAAACCCACTGCGCCCGGCACAATTCTTATTACCAGGTTAGTGTGGTTATCACGTGTCAGTAAGTATTTCGAAGCAAGATCAGCCTGCAAAGTTTGCAAGATAGCTGAATACTCTGGAAGCCAGCTTGATTTGGAAAAAGTAGGTTGTACCAAGCCATTTAGCGGCTTGATACGCTGGGCATAATCGGGAATGTAAGTACGCCCGAGATTCAGAAAACCCAGCAAAGATTGTAATTTCTTCATTGTCGTTGCAGCACGCAAGCATGCGCACTTCTCCAGGAAGTGAGGAGCTAATCCTCGACCTTCATTGTTGAACTCGTAGCCCAAAAACAACACTGTATACTCTGCAATGTGGGACTTCGCAAAGTTGAGTTTGTAACCGAAGTCCGCAAACATAACAATGATGCGATCAACGCGACACAGATGCGGCCATAATTCATCGTCTGTGAGATAAATATCATCAACATACGAATACGCATCAGGGTCTATGCTCTCTAATAGAGAGACAACTCGTGCGGCAAAGACGCCAGGGCTGTTTTTATAGCCCATGGCTAATCTCTTAAACTGTTTTTGTTTGCCGCCAGAAGTAAACGCTGTCCACTGACTACTAATAGAGGACAGGTTATGGCTGTAAAAGCCATTGGATATGTCAAGTGTGGTCTTAAACCTTTTTCTCACGAGACTATCAACAAGGGCAGAACTGTGGGTATTTTGTACAGCACACGTCCGACAATGAGAGTTCAAATTCCGGTAATCCAATACTAGGCAGTACAACCCATCAGGTTTTGTTACAGTGAATAAAGGATTATTCATTGGTGACACACATGTTTCAATAACACCCTGATATTCCAATTGGTCAAGGATTTCCACGACGTGTGATCTAGCTTCGCGGCGCATGGGATATTGGGGCTGGGGCATAGACCGTAAAGGAATCTCATGTCTTGGAGACAATTTATCCCACCCAACCTGAGTACGGTACAACGCCGGAGCAAGCACCTGAGCCCACTCTTCGGCAAACCTTTCAGCGTGCTCCTTTGGCACTGTATGCGCAAAGGACGGGAGGATTACCTCCTCCCCTCTAGGAGCATCCAAAATGAAAGCCGGGGGCCAGTCCGCCTCCGCTAAGAGAATATCTTTAGGAAGAGGTCAGATTATCCCAAAAAATCCCTTGTATTGTACGTTGTATGTCACCTTCAATTAAGAGGACTATGTCATATAGTCTGTCAGGGGGATCCACTCTAGTATCAGCGGTTTCTACAGTTATGAACGTATCAGTTGCTGTCGCCTCCAGATATGGACGCAGTGCTTGCCGCACTACTGCAACCTCCGCTGCACTGTCGAACAGCGTTAGTGCCCATGTCAAGTTCCGAAGCTGCGTTCTCACTATCTGTGGCATACCTCGCTGTTAGCACAGCAACTTTCTTCTTCTGCAACGGGGGAAGTTGACGTGCAAACTCGTCCGGCTTGCCTTTACCGTCAGACTGACGGGGTTGCTCACATCTTTGTTGGGCACCCCGACCTTTGCCATGTTCTCTGCCACTGGACTGTGAGGCCGATGTTTCCTGTGAAGAACGAGGAGAACGTTGTTCAGTAACCTGAAATCTATCAGGTGATTTAATACTAGTGCGATCGCGCAAATCATATGTGGGTTCACCAGTCGCCTGTACCGGTGACGCAGGACGAGACCCCTGTTTCTGTTGCTGCTTTACTTGTTTCTTTGTTCTCCATTTTTTTTTAGGAAAACTTGGACGATCGTCTTTGACAGACGAACTAACCTTAGTTTGCTGTTGTATGTCTGGAATGACAATAGTAGGCTCAATCTCCAAACTACTGCGGCCAATAGTTCTATAAGCCTCCGCAATAATTTTAGACAACTCTCGGGGCTTGTCGAGTTCGTCGACGAGTGCTAAGCCATTCGCCACTTGAAAGTGTACCACATCCCCTTGAGATAACCAAGGATGAGAGAGGCCACTACGTCGAACACATCGACAAGCTGCATTCCCAACTCGACCGCCGCCTCCAGACCGTGTTGATCTTGAACATGCTTGATGACGGAGGGAAGCACTGCCATAGATGGGGTGCCGGAGCACTTCGAGTAGACCGCTGCAAAAACCTTAACCCAGTTATCACAGTCTGACACCTCTGGGACTAAGTCCTTCTGCAAACTAATGGTTAGTATCCTGTGTTTCTCCACAGGAGTAGAGTGTGGAAATACTGCTTTCAGCTGGTCAAATTTCTCAGCAAGCCAATAAGGTAAATCTTCCTTATTCTGGGGGCGCTTGCCCATTACTGAATTAACCATGACGGGACTAATGACAATCCCGGCCGGGCCAGCTGGCTGTCCAGCAACAACAGGTGCCCCAACCTGCACGTTGCGCGAGACGTATTGCACTAAAGCCCGATATACAGTAATCAGGGCCGTATGGAGGACACACAACTCATCCACCACAACATTCAAATAACGAGGATGAGGTGTAAATACGGCCAATACCGGCCAAGTGGCCCCTGGAATTGATAAAGGGCCCATTCGAACCGGTGTGATCGTATGGGGAAGGGCGCCATTAAACCAAATGCGATGCTGCCAAGCCGAAATAGGAATCTCTTGCATCCTATATGGCGTATAATTTGCTGGGATCCGCATGGGAGTATAGGTGTGAAACGTATTATCATCCACATTCACCGCCGGCATAGTCACCCAAGAGTAAAACAACTCGTAGGGGTATGATGCATCGGCACTCACCACATAAATAACAGCCATCCCATCGTCCGGCACCCCGAACTGCGTCAAATGACGTTGCAGAGGTGCCCGGCTATGTGCTGCAATATCGACCGCCATATGGACACAGAGAAGAACAACAATGTGTAGTAGCACAAGGGTTCAAAAATATAAAACCTTTTTAATTAACAAGCTTGATTGAACCTATCGGACTAATAGGTAGGTTAAAACCGTCACTCCCGCTATCCGGAAACAAGAGTGAGGGTGTCGTGGACTAATATAAGCACTACTAAGGCGTCTCAAATCAGAAGACCAAACGTTAGGTGTGCAATGTTGCAGGGATTCTGCTCATGCACAGAACTATGCGCAGGAAACCAGGACCTCAGTGAATTGCAGTGTACCAAAAACTCACCTCAGTACCCAGAACCCCTATCCGACCAGCATCAGTGTCTCATTCGCTCTTCATACCATATAGAAGCTACCAATGATTAGACAACCCAGAACATGCGACTTAGAGTACTCTCAGGTATGGTGGGAATCAGAAAAACCTGTTCGTTATTATTCTCATATCAGTCCACAACAAGAGTAATCAGAGACACAGTAAAGTTTAAAATGTTTATTTTATAAACTACGTGTCTGAAGATGCAGTACTTTGGCTAACATAAGCAGACAAATTATTAAAATTGAAACCATCAGCATTGTTACAATACCATAGAAAATGAAGGGAGAAATCATATTACAAATGATAGTGGAATACAACCACCCTCCCTTTGTTAGTAAGCTAGTATTATTAGACTAATAGAAGGTCTCTAGGTTTGAATGGGGAACCCCATACCGTAAAGATCAGCTTAGGTGAATCACATCACAGGATCAGCTTTGCTCTGCGCCTGGAAAAGTTCTTCTCCAGAATGTGTGTCTAGTGCATGCAAACAGCAATATTAAAAGCTCTCGACTTTCAGATATTTGCAGCTGTGTGCGTGTTATGGCTAGAGCGTGGGCCGATCAACCTGAACTCAAAAACATACATTGTTTGGTGGCTCAGACTGTTTCTGCACACAATGTTCAGACCAAGGTCACAGTGCACGTCTAGGGATGTGAACAACAGACAGTTCTCATGTGAAGAAAAGGCAAGCAAGCAGTTTTCAAATAATAACATCTATCTGCGGTGTCGTGTGCAAAAGCAGCAAAAGTGGCAAGATAGCGTTTCTAACATCTACAACGCTTATGCTAACATAGCAATGTGTGTCATCTAAAACTCCGCCTCCACTACAGCATCAAGCTTCCTTAATCTACAGTGTAGCGTCTCATGCTCCCAGCTTCCTTCATCTACAGTGTAGCACCTCATGCTCCCGGCTTCCTTCATCTACAGTGTAGCCCCTAATGCATCAAGCTTCCTTCATCTACAGTGTAGCGCCTCATGCTCCCAGCTTCCTTCATCTACAGTGCTGAGCCGCATGTTCCCGGCTTTCTTCATCTCCAGTGCAGCGCCTAATGCTCCCAGCTTCCTTCATCTACAGTCCAGCGCCTCATGTTCCCGGCTTCCTTCATCTACAGTGCAGCGCCTCATGCTCCGGGCTTCCTTCATCTACAGTGTAGCGCCTAATGCATCAAGCTTCATTAATCTACAGTGTAGCGCCTAATGCTCCCAGCTTCCTTGATCTACAGTGCAGCGCCTCTTATTCCCGGCTTCCTTCATCTACAGTGCAGCGCCTCATGCTCGCGGCTTCCTTCATCTACACTACAGTGTAGCCCCTAATGCATCAAGCTTTCTTAATCTACAGTGCAGCGCCTCATGTTCCCGGCTTCCTTCATCTACAGTGCAGTGCCTCATGCTCCCAGCTTCCTTCTTCTACAGTGTAGTGCCTAATGCATCAAGCTTCCTTAATCTACAGTGTAGCGCCTAATGCTCCCCACTTCCTACCACTCCAGTGCAGCGCCCCATGCTCCCAGCTTCCTTCATCTCCAGTGCAGCGCCTCATGCTCACGGCTTCCTTCATCTCCAGTGCAGCGCCTCATGCTCCCAGCTTCCTTCATCTCCAGTGCAGCGCCTCATGCTCACGGCTTCCTTCATCTAAAGTGTAGCGCCTCATGTTCCCAGCTTCCTTCATCTACAGTGCAACGCCTCATGCTCCCGGCTTCCTTCATCTCCAGTAAGCGCCTCATGCTCCCAGCTTCCTTCATCTCCAGTGCAGCACCTCATGTTCCCGGCTTCCTTCATCTACAGTGTAGCGTTTCATGTTCCCGGCTTCCTTCATCTCCAGTGCAGCGCCTCATGCTTCCAGCTTCCTTCATCTACAGTGCAGCGCCTCATATTCTTGGCTTCCTTCATCTCCAGTGCAGCGCCTCATGCTCACAGCTTCCTTCATCTCCAGTGCAGCTCCTCATGCTATGGGCTTCCTTCATCTCCAGTGCAGCGCCTCATGTTCCTGGCTTCCTTCATCTACAGTGCAGGGCCTCATGCTGTGGGCTTCCTTCATCTACAGTGTAGCCCCTAATGCATCAAGCTTCCTTCATCTACAGTGCAGCGCCTCATGTTCGCGGCTTCCGTCATCTACAGTGCAGCGCCTCTTGCTCCAGGCTTCCTTCATCTACAGTGTCGCTCCTAATGCATCAAGCTTCCTTAATCTACAGTGTAGCGCCTCATGCTCCCAGCTTCCTTCATTTACAGAGTAGCGCCTCATGTTCCCGGCTTCCTTTATCTCCAGTACAGCGCCTCATGCTCCCAGCTTCCTTCATCTACAGTGCAGCGCCTCATGCTCCCGGCTTCCTTCATCTACAGTGTAGCCCCTAATGAATCAAGCTTCCGTAATCTACAGTGTAGCGCCTCATGAACCCAGCTTCCTTCATCTACTGTGTAGCGCCTCATGCTCCCCGCTTCCTTCATTTCCAGTGCAGCGCCTCAAACATCAAGCTTTTCTTATATGATAAAGCGTCTCAAACCTCCATATTCCCTCATGCTACTTCCCATTGTAAGATAAAGAACTTCATGCTCACAGCTTCCTTCATCTCCAGTGCAGCGCTCATGCTCCCAGCTTCCTTCATCTCCAGTGCAGCGCTCATGCTCCCAGCTTCCTTCATCTCCAGTGCAGCGCCTCATGCTCCCTGCTTCCTTCCTTTCCAGTGCAGAGACTCGTGCTCCTAGCTTCCTTCATCTCCAGTGCAGTGCCTCATGCTCACTGCTTCCTTCTTCTACAGTGTAGCGCCTCATCTTCCTGGCTTCCTTCATCTACAGTGCAGTGCCTCATGCTCCCGGCTTCCTTCATCTCCAAGAAGCGCCTCATGCTCCCAGCTTTCTTCATCTCCAGTGCAGCGCCTCATGTTCCCGGCTTCCTTCATCTACAGTGTAGCGCCTCATGTTCCCGGGTTCCTTCATCTCCAGTGCAGCGCCTCATGCTCCCAGCTTCCTTCATCTACAGTGCAGCGCCTCATGTTCCCGGCTTCCTTCATCTACAGTGCAATGCCTCATGCTCCCGGCTTCCTTCATCTACAGTGTAGCCCCTAATGCATCAAGCTTCCTTCATCTACAGTGCAGCGCCTCATGTTCCCGGCTTCCTTCATCTACAGTGCAGCGCCTCATGCTCCTGGCTTCCTTCATCTACAGTGTAGCCCCTAATGCATCAAGCTTCCTTAATCTACATTGTAGCGCCTCATAAACCCAGTTTCCTTCATCTACTGTGTAGCGCCTCATGTTCCCAGTTTCCTTCATCTCTAGTGCAGCGCCTCATGCTCCCAGCTTCCTTCATCTCCAGTGTAGCACCTCATGCTCCCAGCTTTCTTCATCTCCAGTGCAGCGCCTCATGTTCCCGGGTTCCTTCATCTACAGTGCAGCGCCTCATGCTCCCGGCTTCCTTTTCTACACTACAGTGTAGCCCCTAATGCATCAAGCTTTCTTAATCTACAGTGCTGCGCCTCATGTTCCCGGCTTCCTTCATCTCCAGTGCAGCGCCTCATGCTCCCAGCTTCCTTCATCTACAGTGCAGCACCTCATGTTTCCAGCTTCCTTCACCTACAGTGCAGTGCCTCATTCTCCCGGCTTCCTTCTTCTACAGTGTAGCGTCTAATGCATCAAGCTTCCTTCATCTACAGTATAGCCCCTAATGCTCCCAGCTTCCTTCATCTCCAGTGTAGCGCCTCATGCTCCCAGCTTCCTTAATCTACAGTGCAGCGCCTCATGTTCCCGGCTTCCTTCATCTCCAGTGCAGCACCTCATGCTCCCAGCTTCCTTCATCTCCAGTGTAGCACCTCATGCTCCCAGCTTTCTTCATCTCCAGTGCAGCGCCTCATGCTCCCGGCTTCCTTCATCTCCAGTGTAGCGCCTCATGCATTAAGCTTCCTTCATCTCCAGTGCAGCGCCTCATGCTCCCAGCTTCCTTCATCTCCAGTGCAGTGCCTCATGTTCCCGGCTTCCTTCATCTCCAGTGCAGCGCCTCATGCTCCCGGCTTCCTTCATCTCCAGTGTAGCGCCTCATGCATTAAGCTTCCTTCATCTCCAGTGCAGCGCCTCATGCTCCCAGCTTCCTTCATCTACAGTGCAGTGCCTCATGTTCCCGGCTTCCTTCATCTACAGTGCAGCGCCTCATGCATCAAGCTTCCTTAATCTACAGTGTAGTGAAATGTAAATGTAAATGTCAAGGTACTTATAGAGCGCACTGTCACCAGACGGCCACCTTGCGGTGTCGCCTTTGCGGTTTCCTGGCGCTGATACTCATACCGCTGTGGAACCCCTCCTGGCTTTCCCTGTGAAGTGTCCACTCCTGGGCACCCCCAGGGTGAAGCCAGGCATCCTTAGCGCTGTTGGGGCCGGTGTGGAGGCTAAGCAAGCTATTGCCCAGAGTTGCAGCGTGGGGCCCGTGATTAGAATAGGCACCGAGGCGAGAATAGACAGGTCCGAGGAAATTGAGCCCGAACCCCGCCGAGGCGGGAATCGAACCCTGGTCCCTGACCAGAACTCTGCTTCAGGGTCTGCCGCTCTAACCATTGAGCCACACTCCTCATGACTCATGCTCCCAGCATCCTTCATCTCCAGTGCAGCGCCTCATTTTCCCGGCTTCCTTCATCAATCAATCAATCATTTGTAGAGGGCGCTACTCACCTGTGAGGGTCTCAAGACGCTAAGGGTGGGGGCAGTGGGGGTGCTGCTACTGCTAGAACAGCCAGGTCTTGAGAAGTCTCCTGAAGGTCAGGAGGTCCTGGGTCTGTCGCAGGTGGATGGGAAGGGTGTTCCATGTCTTGGCAGCGAGGTGGGAGAATGATCTGCCGCCGGTGGTCATTCGGTGGATGCGTGAAATGGTGGCGAGGGCGAGGTCAGCGGAGCGGAGCTGACGGTTCGAGGAGTAGAAGGTGACTCGTTTGTTGAGGTATGCTGGTCCGGCGTTGTGGAGTGCTTTGTGAGCGTGGGTGAGGAGCTTGAAGGTGATCCTCTTGTTGACGGGGAGCCAGGGCAGGTCTCTCAGGTGGGCAGTGATGTGGCTGTGGCGGGGAATGTCGAGGATAAGGCGTGTGGAGGCGTTCTGTATGCGTTGAAGTCTTTTCTGGAGTTTGGCCGTGGTTCCTGCGTAGAGGGCGTTGCCGTAGTCCAGCCTCCTGCTGACGAGGGCCTGGGTGACCGTCCTTCTGGTTCCGGTGGGGATCCATCTGTAAATCTTGCGAAGCATGCGGATGGTGTTGAAGCAGGAAGAGGAGATGGCGTTGAATTGCTGGGTCATTGAGAGTGATGAGTCCAGGATGAACCCCAGGTTGCTTGCGTGGTCGGGTTGGGGCAGCTCCCAGCGTGGACGGCCACCAGGGGTCGTCCCAGGCGGATGGGGTGGAGCCAAGGATGAGGACCTCTGTCTTGTCTGAGTTCAGTTTCAGGTGACTGTTCTTCATACATTCGACGACGGCCTTCATTCCTTCATGGAGGTTGGTTTTGGCGGTGGCGGGGTTCTTGGTGAGAGAGAGGATCAGCTGGCTGTCGTCGGCTTATGAGATGATGTTGAGGTCGTGCGAATGGACGATGTTGGCGAGAGGTGCCATGTAGACGTTAAAAAGGGTCGGGCTGAGGGATGATCCTTGGGGTACGCCGCAGGTGATCTTGGTGGCTTCAGATCAGAAAGGGGGAGGAGGACTCTTTGGGTTCTGCCAGTGAGGAAGGAGGTGATCCAGTCCAGGGTTTTGTCATGGATCCCTGTGTCATGGAGGCGTGTGCGAAGGGTGTGGTGGCAGACGGTGTCGAAGGCGGCCGAGAGGTCCAGCAGGATGAGGGTCGCGGTTTCGCCATTGTCCAGCAGGGCCCTGATGTCATCGGTGGCAGCGATGAGGGTGGTTTCGGTGCTGTGGTTGCTGCGGAATCCGGATTGGGACAAGTCCAGGATGTTGTTCTCCTCGAGGAAGCAAGTCAGTTGCCTGTTGACAATCTTCTCGATGACTTTCGCCGGGACCAGGGGGATGGGCCGTAAGTTCTGCGGAACCTTTCGGTCCGCCTTGGGTTTCTTGAGTAGGGTGTTGATCTCGGCATGTTCCCAGCTCTCCAGCAAAGTAGCGGTCTCGAAGGAGCTGTTGATGAACTTCTGGAGTTGGGGTGCGATGATGGAGCTCGCTTTGTTGAAGATGTGGTGAGGTGAGGGGTCGGATGGTTTGCCGGAGTGGATGGTGTTCATGGTTTTGATGGTGTCGTCGTCGTTGATGTGGTTCCAGGAGAGCAGGAGGCCGGTGTTGTTGGGGGGTGGTGAGTCTGAAGTGTCGGCGAGTGCCGGGTGGGTCTGGGTGTTGAAGCTGTCGTGGATATCTGCGATCTTGCAGTGAAAGAAGGTGGCTAGGGAGTCGCAGAGGTCTTGCGATGGTGGGATGTCTGCGCTGGGGTTGGCGAGTTCTTTCAGCATGTTGAAGAGCTCTTTGCTGTTGTGCGCATTGTTGTTGATGCGTTCCTTGAAGGAGGTCCTTTTGGCAGTTCAAATGAGTTGGTGGTGCTTGCGGCTGGCGTTCTTGAGGGCTGCATGGTTGTCCGGTATCTGTTTGTGGCGCCACTTCTTCTCGAGACTTTGGCAAGTCTGCTTGGATGCCTGGAGGTCGGTGGTGAACCAGATGGCCCTCCTGTCGGTGCATCCGTTTGAGGGTTTCCTGATCGGGGAGAGAGTGTTGGCGCAGTTGTCGATCCATTGCCTGAAGTTGAGTGTGGCTGTTTCGGTGTCGGTGGGGTCGATTGGTGGGTCTCGGGCAGCACCTCATGCTCCCAGCTTCCTTCATCTCCAGTGCAGCGCCTCATGCTACCGGCTTCCTTTATCTCCAGTGTAGCGCCTCATGCTCCCGGATTCTTTCATCTGCAGTGTAGAGCCTCATGCTCCCAGCTATCTTCATCTCCAGTGCAGCGCCTCATGCATCAATCTTCCTTCATCTACAGTGTAGGGCCTCATGTTCCCGGCTTCCTTCATCTACAGTGCAGCGCCTCATGCTCCCGGCTTCCTTCATCTACAGTGCAGCGCCTCATGTTCCTGGCTTCCTTCATCTACAGTGTAGCGTTTCATGCACCCAGCTTCCTTCATTTACAGTGTAGCCCCTCATGTTCCCGGCTTCCTTCATCTACAATGCAGCGCCTCAAACATCAAGCTTTTCTTATATGATAAAGTGTCTCAAACCTCCAAATTCCCTCATTCTACCTCCCATTGTAAGATAAAGAACTTCATGCTCCCAGCTTCCTTCATCTCCAGTGCAGCGCCTCATGCTCCCAGCTTCCTTCATCTCCAGTGCAGCGCCTCATTCTCCCGGCTTCCTTCTTCTACAGTGTAGTGCCTAATGCATCAAGCTTCCTTAATCTACAGTGTAGCGCCTAATGCTCCCCGCTTCCTTCCTCTTCAGTGCAGCGCCTCATGCTCCCAGCTTCCTTCATCTCCAGTAAGCACCTCATGCTCCCAGCTTCCTTCATCTCCAGTGCAGCGCTTCATGTTCCCGGCTTACTTCATCTACAGTGCAATGCCTCATGCTCCCGGCTTCCTTCATCTCCAGTGCAGCGCCTCATGCTTCCAGCTTCCTTCATCTACACTGCAGCGCCTCATGTTCCCGGCTTCCTTCAGCTCCAGTGCAGTGCCTCATGCTCACAGCTTCCTTCATCTCTAGTGCAGCGCCTCATGCTCACAGCTTCCTTCATCTCCAGTGCAGCGCCTCATGCATCAAGCGTCCTTCATCTCCAGTGCAGCGCCTTATGTTCCTGGCTTCCTTCATCTACAGTGCAGGGCCTCATGCTCCGGGCTTCCTTCATCTACAGTGTAGCCCCTAATGCATCAAGCTTCCTTCATCTACAGTGCAGCGCCTCATGTTCGCGGCTTCCTTCATATACAGTGCAGCGCCTCATGCTCCAGGCTTCCTTCATCTACAATGTAGCCCCTAATGCATCAAGCTTCCTTAATCTACAGTGTAGCACCTCATGCTCCCAGCTTCCTTCATTTACAGTGTAGCACCTCATGTTCCCGGCTTCCTTTATCTCCAGTGCAGCACCTCATGCTCCCAGCTTCCTTCATCTACAGTGCAGCGCCTCATGCTCCCGGCTTCCTTCATCTACAGTGTAGCCCCTAATGAATCAAGCTTCCGTAATCTACAGTGTAGCGCCTTATGAACCCAGCTTCCTTCATCTACTGTGTAGCGCCTCATGCTCCCCTCTTCCTTCATTTCCAGTGCAGCGCCTCAAACATCAAGCTTTTCTTATATGATAAAGCGTCTCAAACCTCCATATTCCCTCATGCTACTTCCCATTGTATGATAAAGCACTTCATGCTCACAGCTTCCTTCATCTCCAGTGCAGCGCTCATGCTCCCAGCTTCCTTCATCTCCAGTGCAGCGCCTCATGCTCCCAGCTTCCTTCTTCTACAGTGTAGTGCCTAATGCATCAAGCTTCCTTAATCTACAGTGTAGCGCCTAATGCTCCCCGCTTCCTTCCTCTTCAGTGCAGCGCCTCATGCTCCCAGCTTCCTTCATCTCCAGTATGCACCTCATGCTCCCAGCTTCCTTCATCTCCAGTGCAGCGCTTCATGTTCCCGGCTTACTTCATCTACAGTGTAGCGTCTCATGTTCCCGGCTTCCTTCATCTCCAGTGCAGCGCCTCATGCTCACAGCTTCCTTCATCTCCAGTGCAGCGCCTCATGCTCACAGCTTCCTTCATCTCCAGTGCAGCGCCTCATGCATCAAGCGTCCTTCATCTCCAGTGCAGCGCCTCATGTTCCTGGCTTCCTTCATCTACAGTGCAGGGCCTCATGCTCCGGGCTTCCTTCATCTACAGTGTAGCCCCTAATGCATCAAGCTTCCTTCATCTACAGTGCAGCGCCTCATGTTCGCGGCTTCCTTCATATACAGTGCAGCGCCTCATGCTCCAGGCTTCCTTCATCTACAATGTAGCCCCTAATGCATCAAGCTTCCTTAATCTACAGTGTAGCGCCTCATGCTCCCAGCTTCCTTCATTTACAGTGTAGCACCTCATGTTCCCGGCTTCCTTTATCTCCAGTGCAGCACCTCATGCTCCCAGCTTCCTTCATCTACAGTGCAGCGCCTCATGCTCCCGGCTTCCTTCATCTACAGTGTAGCCCCTAATGAATCAAGCTTCCGTAATTTACAGTGTAGCGCCTCATGAACCCAGCTTCCTTCATCTACTGTGTAGCGCCTCATGCTCCCCTCTTCCTTCATTTCCAGTGCAGCGCCTCAAACATCAAGCTTTTCTTATATGATAAAGCGTCTCAAACCTCCATATTCCCTCATGCTACTTCCCATTGTATGATAAAGCACTTCATGCTCACAGCTTCCTTCATCTCCAGTGCAGCGCTCATGCTCCCAGCTTCCTTCATCTCCAGTGCAGCGCCTCATGCTCCCAGCTTGCTTCATCTGCAGTGCAGCGCCTCATGCTCCCTGCTTCCTTCCTTTCCAGTGCAGCGACTCATGCTCCCAGCTTCCTTCAACTCCAGTGCAGCGCCTCATGCTCACTGCTTCCTTCATCTACAGTGTAGCCCCTAATGCATCAAGCTTCCTTCATCTACAGTGCAGCGCCTCATGTTCCCGGCTTCCTTCATCTACAGTTCAGCGCCTCATGCTCCTGGCTTCCTTCATCTACAGTGTAGCCCCTAATGCATCAAGCTTCCTTAATCTACATTGTAGCGCCTCATGAACCCAGCTGCCTTCATCTACTGTGTAGCACCACATGTTCCCGGCTTCCTTCATCTCTAGTGCAGCGTCTCATGCTCCCAGCTTCCTTCATCTACAGTGCAGCGCCTCATGTTCCCGGCTTCCTTCATCTACAGTGCAGCACCTCATCTTCCTGGCTTCCTTCATCTACAGTGCAGTGCCTCATGCTCCCGGCTTCCTTCATCTCCAAGAAGCGCCTCATGCTCCCAGCTTTCTTCATCTCCAGTGCAGCGCCTCATGTTCCCGGCTTCCTTCATCTACAGTGTAGCGCCTCATGTTCCCGGCTTCCTTCATCTCCAGTGCAGCGCCTCATGCTCCCAGCTTCCTTCATCTACAGTGCAGCGCCTCATGTTCCCGGCTTCCTTCATCTACAGTGTAGCCCCTAATGCATCAAGCTTCCTTAATCTACATTGTAACGCCTCATGAACCAAGCTTCCTTCATCTACTGTGTAGCGCCACATGTTACTGGCTTCCTTCATCTCTAGTGCAGCGCCTCATGCTCCCAGCTTCCTTCATCTACAGTGCAGCTCCTCATGTTCCCGGCTTCCTTCATCTACAGTGCAGCGCCTCATGCTCCGGGCTTCCTTCATCTACAGTGTAGCGCCTAATGCATCAAGCTTCCTTAATCTACAGTGTAGCGCCTAATGCCCCCAGCTTCCTTCATCTACAGTGTAGCGCCTCATGTTCCCGGGTTCCTTCATCTACAGTGCAGCGCCTCATGCTCCCGGCTTCCTTTTCTACACTACAGTGTAGCCCCTAATGCATCAAACTTTCTTAATCTACAGTGCTGCGCCGCATGTTCCCGGCTTTCTTCATCTCCAGTGCAGCGCCTCATGCTCCCAGGTTCCTTCATCTACAGTGCAGCGCCTCATGTTCCCGGCTTCCTTCACCTACAGTGCAGTGCCTCATTCTCCCGGCTTCCTTCTTCTACAGTGTAACGCCTAATGCATCAAGCTTCCTTAATCTACAGTATAGCCCCTAATGCTCCCAGCTTCCTTCATCTTCAGTGCAGCGCCTCATACTCCCAGGTTCCTTCATCTCCAGTGTAGCGTCTCATGCATTAAGCTTCCTTCATCTCCAGTGCAGCGCCTCATGCTCCCAGCTTCCTTCATCTACAGTGCAGCGCCTCATGTTCCCGGCTTCCTTCATCTACAGTGCAGCACCTCATGCTACAGGCTTCCTTCTTCTACAGTGCAGCGCCTCATGTTCCCGGCTTCCTTCATCTACAGTGCAGCCCCTAATGCATCAAGCTTCCTTAATCTACAGTGTAGTGACTCATGCTCCCAGCATCCTTCATCTCCAGTGCAGCGCCTCATGTTCCCAGCTTCCTTCATCAATCAATCAATTATTTGTAGAGGGCGCTACTCACCCGTGAGGGTCTCAAGACGCTAAGGGTGGGGGCAGTGGGGGTGCTGCTACTGCTCGAACAGCCAGGTCTTGAGAAGTCTCCTGAAGGTCAGCAGGTCCTGGGTCTGTCGCAGGTGGATGGGAAGGGTGTTCCATGTCTTGGCAGCGAGGTGGGAGAATGATCTGCCGCCGTTGGTCGTTCGGTGGATGCGTGGAACTGTGGCGAGGGCGAGGTCAGCGGAGCGGAGCTGGCGGTTTGAGGAGTAGAAGGTGACTCGTTTGTTGAGGTATGCTGGTCCGGTGTTGTGGAGTGCTTTGTGAGTGTGGGTGAGGAGCTTGAAGGTGATCCTCTTGTTGACGGGGTGCCAGGGCAGGTCTCTCAGGTGGGCAGTGATGTGGCTGTGGCGGGGAATGTCGAGGATAAGGCGTGTGGAGGCGTTCTGTATGGGTTGAAGTCTTTTCTGGAGTTTGGTCATGGTTCCCGCGTAGAGGGCGTTGCCGTAGTCCAGCCTCCTGCTGACGAGGGCCTGGGTGACCGTCCTTCTGGTTCCGGTGGGGATCCATCTGTAAATCTTGCGAAGCATGCGGATGGTGTTGAAGCAGGAGGAGGAGATAGCGTTGAATTGCTGGGTCATTGAGAGTGATGAGTCCAGGATGAACCCCAGGTTGCTTGCGTGGTCGGTGGGGGGTTGGGGCAGCTCCCAGGGTGGCCGGCCACCAGGGGTCATCCCAGGCGGATGGGGTGGAGCCAAGGATGAGGACCTCTGTCTTGTCTGAGTTCAGTTTCAGGCGACTGTTCTTCATACATTCGACGACGCCCTTCATTCCTTTATGGAGGTTGGTTTTGGCGGTGGCGGGGTCCTTGGTGAGAGAGAGGATCAGCTGGGTGTCGTCGGCGTATGAGATGATGTTGAGGTCGTGCGAATGGACGATGTTGGAGAGCGGTGCCATGTAGACGTTAAAAAGGGTCGGGCTGAGGGATGATCCTTGGGGTACGCGGCAGGCGATCTTGGTGGCTTCGGATCAGAAAGGGGGAGGAGGACTCTTTGGGTTCTGCCAGTGAGGAAGGAGGTGATCCAGCCCAGGGTTTTGTCATGGATCCCTGTGTCATGGAGGCGTGTGCGAAGGGTGTGGTGGCAGACAGTGTCGAAGGCCGCCGAGAGGTCCAGCAGGATGAGGGTCGTGGTTTCGCCATTGTCCAGCAGGGCCCTGATGTCGTCGGTGGCAGCGATGAGGGCGGTTTCGGTGCTGTGGTTGCTGCGGAATCCGGATTGGGACAAGTCCAGGATGTTGTTCTCCTTTAGGAAGCAGGTCAGTTGCCTGTTGACAATCTTCTCGATGACTTTTGCCGGGAGCAGGGAGATGGGCCGGAAGTTCTTGAGGACATTTAGGTCCGCCTTGGGTTTCTTGAGTAGGGTGTTGATCTCTGCATGTTTCCAGATCTCCGGCAAAGTGGCGGTCTCGAAGGAGCTGTTGATGAACTTCTAGAGTTGGGGTGCGATGATGGAGCTCGCTTTGTTGAAGATGTGGTGAGGGCAGGGGTAGGATGGTGAGCCGGAGTGGATGGTGTCCATGGTTTTGATGGTGTCGTCGTCGTTGATGTGGTTCCAGGAGAGCAGGAGGCCAGTGTGGTTGGGGGGTAGTGAGTCTGAAGTGTCGGCGAGTGCCGGGTGGGTCTGGGTGTTGAAGCTGTCGTGGATATCTGCGATCTTGCGGTGAAAGAAGGTGGCTAGGGAGTCGCAGAGGTCTTGCGACGCGGGATGTCGGCGCTGGGGTTGGCGAGTTCTTTCACGATGTTGAAGAGCTCTTTGCTGTTGTGCGCATTGTTGTTGATGCGTTCCTTGAAGGAGGTCCTTTTGGCAGTTCAAATGAGTTGGTGGTGCTTGCGGCTGGCGTTCTTGAGGGCTGCATGGTTGTCCGGTATCTGTTTGTGGCGCCACTTCTTCTCGAGTCTTTGGCAAGTCTGCTTGGATGCCTGGAGGTCGGTGGTGAACCAGATGGCCCTCCTGTCGGTGCATCCGTTTGAGGGTTTCCTGATCGGGGAGAGAGTGTTGGCGCAGTTGTCGATCTATTGCCTGAAGTTGAGTGTGGCTGTTTCGGTGTCGGTGGGGTTGGTTGGTGGGTCTCGGGCAGCACCTCATGCTCCCAGCTTCCTTCATCTCCAGTGCAGCGCCTCATGCTACCGGCTTCCTTTATCTCCAGTGTAGCGCCTCATGCTCCCGGATTCTTTCATCTGCAGTGTAGAGCCTCATGCTCCCAGCTTTGTTCATCTCCAGTACAGCGCCTCATGCATCAAGCTTCCTTCATCTACAGTGTAGCGCCTGATGCTTCCAGCTTCCTTCATCTCCAGTGTAGCACCTCATGCTCCCAGCTTCCTTCATCTACAGTGCAGCGCCTCATGTTCACGGCTTCCTTCATCTACAGTGCAATGGCTCATGCTCCCAGCTTCCTTCATCTCTAGTGCAGCGCCTCATGTTCCCGGCTTCCTTCATTTCCAGTGTAGCACCTCATGCTCTCAGCTTCCTTCGTCTCCAGTGTAGCACCTCATATTCCCGGCTTCCTTCATCTACAGGGTAGCACCTCATGCTCTCATCTTCCTTCATCTCCAGTGTAGCACCTCATGTTCCCGGCTTCCTTCATCTCCAGTGTAGCGCCTCATGCTCCCGGCTTCCTTCATCTACAGTGTAGCGCCTCATGCTCACAGCTTCTTCATCTCCATTGTAGCGCCTCATGCTCCAAGCTTCCTTCATCTCCAGTGTTGGGCCTCATGCTCACAGCTTCTTCATCTCCAGTGTAGCGCCTCATGCTCACAGCTTCCTTCATCTCCAGTGCAGTGCCTCATGCTCACAGCTTCCTTCATCCCCAGTGCAGCGCCTCATGCTCCCGGGTGCCTTCATCTCCAGTGCAGCACCTCGTGCTCCCAGCTTCCTTCATCTCCAGTGTAGCGCCTCATGTTCCCGGCTTCCTTCATCTCCAGTGCAGCGCCTCATGCTCCCCACTTCCTTCATCTACAGTGTAGCGCCTCATACATCAAACGTCCTTCATCTCCAGCGGAGCGCCTCATACATCAAACGTCCTTCATCTCCAGTGTAGCGCCTCATGCTCACAGCTTCCTTCATCTACAGTGTAGCGCCTCATGCTCACAGCTTCTTCATCTCAATTTGTAGCGCCTCATGCTCCCAGCTTCCTTCATCTCCAGTGTAGCGCCTCATGCTCACAGCTTCCTTAATCTACAGTGCAGCGCCTCATGTTCCCGGCTTCCTTTATCTCCAGTGTAGCACCTCATGCTCCCAGCTTCCTTCATCTCCAGTGTAGCGCCTCATGATCCCAGCTTCCTTCATCTCCAGTGCAGCGCCTCATGCTCCCGGCTTCCTTCATCTCCAGTGTAGCGCCTCATGCTCCCAGCTTCCTTCATCTCCAGTGCAGCGCCACATGTTCCCGGCTTCCTTCATCTCTAGTGCAGCGCCTCATGCTCCCAGCATCCTTCATCTACAGTGCAGCGCCTCATGTTCCCGGCTTCCTTTATCTACAGTGCAGCGCCTCATGCTCCGGGCTTCCTTCATCTACAGTGTAGCGCCTAATGTATCAAGCTTCCTTAATCCTCAGTGTAGCGCCACATGCTCCCAGCTTCCTTCATCTACAGTGCTGCGCCTCATGTTCCCGGCTTTATTCATCTCCAGTGCAGCGCCTCATGCTCCCAGCTTCCTTCATCTACAGTGCAGCGCCTCATGTTCCCGGCTTCCTTCGCCTACAGTACAGTGCCTCATTCTCCCGGCTTCCTTCTTCTACAGTGTAGCGCCTAATGCATCAAGCTTCCTTAATCTACAGTATAGCCCCTAATGCTCCCAGCTTCCTTCATCTCCAGTGTAGCGCCTCATGCTCCCAGCTTCCTTCATCTCCAGTGTAGCGCCTCATGCTCCCAGCTTCCTTAATCTACAGTGCAGCGCCTCATGTTCCCGGCTTCCTTTATCTCCAGTGTAGCACCTCATGCTCCCAGCTTCCTTCATCTCCAGTGTAGCACCTCACGATCCCAGCTTCCTTCATCTCCAGTGCAGCGCCTCATGCTCCCGGCTTCCTTCACCTCCAGTGTAGCGCCTCATGCATTAAGCTTCCTTCATCTCCAGTGCAGCGCCTCATGCTCCCAGCTTCCTTCATCTACAGTGCAGCGCCTCATGTTCCCGGCTTCCTTCATCTACAGTGCAGCACCTCATGCTCCTGGCTTCCTTCATCTACAGTGTAGCCCCTAATGCATCAAGCTTCCTTAATCTACATTGTAACGCCTCATGAACCGAGCTTCTTCATCTACTGTGTAGTGCCACATGTTACTGGCTTCCTTCATCTCTAGTGCAGCGCCTCATGCTCCCAGCTTCCTTCATCTACAGTGCAGCGCCTCATGTTCCCGGCTTCCTTCATCTACAGTGCAGCGCCTCATGCTCCGGGCTTCCTTCATCTACAGTGTAGCGCCTAATGCATCAAGCTTCCTTAATCTACAGTGTAGCGCCTAATGCCCCCAGCTTCCTTCATCTACAGTGTAGCGCCTCATGTGCCCGGGTTCCTTCATCTACAGTGCAGCGCCTCATGCTCCCGGCTTCCTTTTCTACACTACAGTGTAGCCCCTAATGCATCAAACTTTCTTAATCTACAGTGCTGCGCCTCATGTTCCCGGCTTCCTTCATCTCCAGTGCAGCGCCTCATGCTCCCAGGTTCCTTCATCTACAGTGCAGCGCCTCATGTTCCCGGCTTCCTTCACCTACAGTGCAGTGCCTCATTCTCCCGGCTTCCTTCTTCTACAGTGTAACGCCTAATGCATCAAGCTTCCTTAATCTACAGTATAGCTCCTAATGCTCCCAGCTTCCTTTATTTATTTATTTATTTATTTATTTATATGCTTGTAGAGCGCAGGAAGTCAACCCCCGAAAGGGTATCTCCGCGCTTACGTTTTACCCAGGAGCCTCACATTAAACAGAGTAAAGAAAGAAAGAAAAAAGAAAAAAAAACCTAGCAGACGACAAATAAAAACGTTTTCAGGGACTTCCTAAAGGATTGAAGATTAGTCATACTTTTGAGAGCTTGGGGCAGAGAATTCCATAGGACCGGGCCTTTATAGGACAGGGCTCGCCCTCCCTGCCTGGCTCTTTTTATCCTTGGGATCTGGAGTTGTTGCTGACTGCTAGAGCGTAGAACACGACTGGGTATGTGGAATTTGAATATTTTTTTAAGTATTTAGGTCCATTGCCAAACACACAGTTGTGGATGGTGCAGCAGATTTTAAATTTTACACGCTGTCTTATCTTCAGTGCAGCGCCTCATGCTCCCAGGTTCCTTCATCTCCAGTGTAGCGTCTCATGCATTAAGCTTCCTTCATCTCCAGTGCAGCGCCTCATGCTCCCAGCTTCCTTCATCTACAGTGCAGCGCCTCATGTTCCCGGCTTCCTTCATCTACAGTGCAGCGCCTCATGCTCCCAGCTTCCTTCATCTACAGTGCAGCGCCTCATGTTCCCGGCTTCCTTCATCTACAGTGCAGCGCCTCATGCTCCCAGCTTCCTTCATCTACAGTGCAGCGCCTCATGTTCCCGGCTTCCATCATCTACAGTGCAGCCCCTAATGCATCAAGCTTCCTTAATCTACAGTGTAGTGACTCATGCTCCCAGCATCCTTCATCTCCAGTGCAGCGCCTTATTTTCCCAGCTTCCTTCATCAATCAATCAATCATTTGTAGAGGGCGCTACTCACCCCCGTGAGGGTCTCAAGACGCTACGGGTGGGGGCAGTGGGGGTGCTGCTACTGCTCGAACAGCCAGGTCTTGAGAAGTCTCCTGAAGGTCAGCAGGTCCTGGGTCTGTCGCTGGTGGATGGGAAGGGTGTTCCATATCTTCGCAGCGAGGTGGGAGAATGATCTGCCGCCGGTGGTTGTTCGGTGGATGCGTGGAACTGTGGCGAGGGCAAGGTCAGCGGAGCGGAGTTGGCGGTTTGAGGAGTAGAAGGTGACTCGTTTGTTGAGGTATGCTGGTCCGGCCTTGTGGAGTGCTTTGTGAGTGTGGGTGAGGAGCTTGAAGGTAATCCTCTTGTTGACGGGGAGCCAGGGCAGGTCTCTCAGGTGGGCAGTGATGTGGCTGTGGCGGGGAATGTCGAGGATAAGGCGTGTGGAGGCGTTCTGTATGGGTTGAAGTCTTTTCTGGAGTTTGGTCATGGTTCCCGCGTAGAGGGCGTTGCCGTAGTCCAGCCTCCTGCTGACGAGGGCCTGGGTGACCGTCCTTCTGGTTCCGGTGGGGATCCATCTGTAAATCTTGCGAAGCATGCGGATGGTGTTGAAGCAGGAGGAGGAGATGGCGTTGAATTGCTGGGTCATTGAGAGTGATGAGTCCTGGATGAACCCCAGGTTGCTTGCGTGGTCGGTGGGGGGTTGGGGCAGCTCCCAGCGTGGCCGGCCACCAGGGGTCGTCCCAGGCGGATGGGGTGGAGCTAAGGATGAGGACCTCTGTCTTGTCTGAGTTCAGTTTCAAGCGACTGTTCTTCATACAGTCGACGACGGCCTTCATTCCTTCATGGAGGTTGGTTTTGGCGGTGGCGGGGTCCTTGGTGAGAGAGAGGATCAGCTGGGTGTCGTCGGCGTATGAGATGATGTTGAGGTCGTGCGAATGGACGATGTTGGCGAGCGGTGCCATGTAGACGTTAAAAAGGGTCGGGCTGAGGGATGATCCTTGGGGTATGCCGCAGGTGATCTTGTTGGCTTCGGATCAGAAAGGGGGAGGAGGACTCTTTGGGTTCTGCCAGTGAGGAAGGAGGTGATCCAGCCCAGGGTTTTGTCATGGATCTCTGTTTCATGAAGGCGTGTGCGAAGGGTGTGGTGGCAGACGGTGTCGAAGGCCGCCGAGAGGTCGAGCAGGATGAGGGTCGCGGTTTCGCCATTGTCCAGCAGGGCCCTGATGTCGTCGGTGGCAGGGATGAGGGCGGTTTCGGTGCTGTGGTTGCTGCGGACAAGTCCAGGATGTTGTTCTCCTCGAGGAAGGAGGTCAGTTGCCTGTTGACAATCTTCTTGATGACTTTCGCCGGGAGCAGGGAGATGGGCCGGAAGTTCTTGAGGACATTTAGGTCCGTCTTGGGTTTCTTGAGTAGGGTGTTGATCTCGGCATGTTTCCAGCCCTCCGGCAAAGTGGCGGTCTCGAAGGAGTTGTTGGTGAACTTCTGGAGTTGGGGTGCGATGATGGAGCTCGCTTTGTTGAAGATGTGGTGAGGGCAGGGGTCGGATGGTGAGCCGGAGTGGATGGTGTTCATGGTTTTGATGGTGCCGTCGTCGTTGATGTGGTTCCAGGAGAGCAGGAGGCCGGTGTGGTTGGGGGGTAGTGAGTCTGAAGTGTCGGCGAGTGCCGGGTGGGTCTGGGTGTTGAAGCTGTCGTGGATATCTGCGATCTTGCGGTGAAAGAAGGTGGCTAGGGAGTCGCAGAGGTCTTGCGATGGCGGGATGTCGGCGCTGGGGTTGGCGAGTTCTTTTACGACGTTGAAGAGCTCTTTGCTGTTGTGCGCATTGTTGTTGATGCGTTCCTTGAAGGAGGTCCTTTTGGCAGTTCAAATGAGTTGGTGGTGCTTGCGGCTGGCGTTCTTGAGGGCTGCATGGTTGTCTGGTATCTGTTTGTGGCGCCACTTCTTCTCGAGTCTTTGGCAAGTCTGCTTGGATGCCTGGAGGTCGGTGGTGAACCAGATGGCCCTCCTGTCGGTGCATCCGTTTGAGGGTTTCCTGATCGGGGAGAGAGTGTTGGCGCAGTTGTCGATCCATTGCCTGAAGTTGCGTGTGGCTGTTTCGGTGTCGGTGGGGTCGGTTGGTGGGTCTCGGGCAGCACCTCATGCTCCCAGCTTCCTTCATCTCCAGTGCAGCGCCTCATGCTACCGGCTTCCTTTATCTCCAGTGTAACGCCTCATGCTCCCGGATTCTTTCATCTGCAGTGTAGAGCCTCATGCTCCCAGCTTTCTTCATCTCCAGTACAGCGCCTCATGCATCAAGCTTCCTTCATCTACAGTGTAGCGCCTGATGCTTCCAGCTTCCTTCATCTCCAGTGTAGCACCTCATGCTCCCAGCTTCCTTCATCTACAGTGCAGCGCCTCATGTTCACGGCTTCCTTCATCTACAGTGCAATGGCTCATGCTCCCAGCTTCCTTCATCTCTAGTGCAGCGCCTCATGTTCCCGGCTTCGTTCATTTCCAGTGCAGCGCCTCATGCTCTCAGCTTCCTTCGTCTCCAGTGTAGCACCTCATGCTCCCAGCTTCCTTCATCTCCAGTGTAGCACCTCATGATCCCGGCTTCCTTCATCTCCAGTGTAGCGCCTCATGCTCCCAGCTTCCTGCATCTCCAGTGCAGCGCCTCATGCTCCCGGCTTCCTTCATCTCCAGTGTAGCACCTCATGTTCCCGGCTTCCTTCATCTCCAGTGCAGCGCCTCATGCTCCCAGCTTCCTTCATCTACAGTGCAGCGCCTCATGTTCCCGGCTTCCTTCATCTCCAGTGTAGCGCCTCATGCTCCCAGCTTCCTTCATCTCCAGTGCAGCGCCTCATGCTCCCAGCTTCCTTCATCTACAGCTTCCTTCATCTCCAGTGCAGCGCCTCATGCTCCCAGCTTCCTTCATCTCCAGTGTAGTGCCTCATGTTCCCGGCTTCCTTCATCTCCAGTGCAGCGCCTCATGTATCAAACGTCCTTCATCTCCAGTACAACGCCTCAAACATCAAGCTTTTCTTATATGATAAGGTGCCTCATACCTCCATCTTCCCTCATCCTACTTGTAACTGCCCTTCGTAAGATAAAGCACTTCATGCTCTCAACTTCCTTCATCTCCAGTGCAGCGCCTCATGCTCCCAGCTTCCTTCATCTCCAGTGTAGCGCCTCATGCTCACAGCTTCTTCATCTCCAGTGTAGCGCCTCATTCTCACAGCTTCCTTCATCTCCAGTGCAGCGCCTCATGCTCACAGCTTCCTTCATCTCCAGTGCAGCGCCTCATGCATCAAGCGTCCTTCATGTGTGGTAAATATTTAAATTACCTGTACTATTTTTTATGCGGAAAAGTCTAGTAAGAATAACTCAGTCAAAATAAGAGGCAGAATCCGTGGTATTAGAGGTTCTGAAAAGGGCTTTATTCCTTACAAAGGAATTATGGTTCGAACCAGGCAATCTTATTCCATCACCACGAAGGTTCAGGAAGGGATGGGCAATACATTATTGACAAGTAACAATATATATATGAAAAGTATTGCATTAAGACAGATGCAGGAGGCGTAACAGCTGATAATACAGATAAGAATACACATACGTAATGAAAATAGGCGTAATAACAGGCGTATACTAGAAACGTCATTTAAAATGATGTCACAAGTGGGTGGATCCATAAGAGAATCCTGCAGTGTCAGCAGAGATATTTGGCAGAGATGCGCGCGCAGCCGCATGACGTGTGATTGACGTGCAACTAGAGGGTGAAGGGGAATTGACATTTAGCTCTACATGTGGAGACAGAAGTCTGGGGGGTCAGGTCAACCTAATCCCAAATCGTATCTAATATCTTTGTTTTAGGAACTGTTTTATCCAAAAGGAAAGGTCTCTCGGACGGAATCTATTCTATACTGACTGTTAGTGCATATACAAGCGTCTATGTGTCTACATGAGATGCGAGGGGGCAGGAATCTTCCATGGTAACAGGGGCTATGAATTACTTGCATAAAGACGGCGAGGCCGAGCCCTTTGCTCGGTAGCTGGAAGGACGTTTACCTAAACTACTAGACAGGGGGGGGCGTGGCTTGGATGCCGCGCAAGATGGCCGGCTAGGTACGGAGCTCCGCCGCATCGATCACCTCACGGCGTATTTTTCCCGATGTAAACGGGACCGCTATTGAGCACCGTCGCCGGATTTGGCAGGCGGAACATTAACGGAATCAGCGGAGCAGTTTTTCACCGCTTGTGGAGCCGTTTTCGCCCCTCTCCGCGATGAATTCCCTGCCCCTCACGGAGCCGCCATTTTGAAGCTCTTCCGAACATCGGAGCCTCTGCTGAAAGGAGCTGTCACTATACGACGTGCCACTGGACACCAACGAACTTTCAGACACCGACTTCACTTCAGGGGTGAGATTTATATATATTGTGCAAGACGCCTTTACTGCATTTTTTCTCTCCTCCTCCACATTAGAGGAAACGTCCAAAAACGCAGTTTTACGGCGCTTCACCCCTGACAACTGGATGTTTCCCGCCCTAACATGCTCACTGCTCTGAAATACTTTTTATCCTAAATTTCTTCCTCATGGCGCTATGACAACAACGTTCTCTGAGACTTTCTGCCCGTTTCTCCTGCGCCTCAGCTACTTCAGGATGCTCCTTCCTGTGCTTCCATTTTAGTCATCCTCCCCTTTTTGTACTCATTATTTAGCACACTCTAATTCCCTGTCGCCTTTTCCACTGAGTTACGTCTGGGTGCTTCACCCTCTCTTTGGAGATATTTCTGGAACATTTCACATGCACCTTTAGTCGTCTCACAGGGAATTGAGACTATATTGTCGCACGTTCATTTCTTTCTGTGGTCAACTTACGCAAACCTAAATTTGTCTTCACACCATCGGGGAGTACTTCAGGAGCATCTTCATCTGGTACAAATAGAGCCACTGCATCTGCGAAAATGACGACTCCAAAATCATCATTGGCTCATACTAACACCAGTAAGTCTTCCCCACCCGCTCCGGCGGGCAAGCGCCTCAAGCAAAATTCTCCTACGCCAGAAGACAATCCTTCACATTCTTCTATTGACCAAATTCTAGAGGAATTGCGTGCGCTGCGCCCATTTATTGAAAAAACGAGTACAGATATGCAGCTTTTAAAGGATAAATGGGAAAATATGGATGCCCGTCTTTCTACTGTTGAACAGCACCTTCCTGAAGTTCAGTCCAACACACAACGTATAGTCTCTTTAGAAAAAACGGTCCTCTCACTCCAAAAGCATACAGAGGATTTGGAAAATCGAAATAGGAGGAATAACCTCCGTATTTACAATCTGCCGGAAAATCTTGAGGGGGATAATCCAGTAACTTTCTTCACCACTTTCTTGTCGAAACTTCTGGACCTACCACCTTCCACCTCCATTAGTATACAAAGAGCCCATAGACTAGGTGCCAGAACGGGCTCCTCCTCAAAACCTCGTGGAGTCATCATTTTATTTCTGAAATACACAGATCTTTTATTGATTCTCTCAGCTGCGAGGAGTAAAAAACAAGTGTCTTGGCAAGGTCAACGAGTATATCTATCTCAGGATGTCTCTAACGTCACTGCCTCCAGACGTAAAGAATTTCTGGCTATGCGTCCCTCTCTGCGCGCCTTGGGAGCAAGATATGGCTTGTTTCATCCTTGTACTCTCAGAGTCACCTATCGAGAAAAGACTTGGTCATTTCAGGAACCTGGAGAATTAAGGAACTTTCTTCTTCTACACAGTGAAGAAGGGATGGACGCCTCCTCTTCTGCTTCGACCAGTGGCTGAAATTGGACTTTTATTGTTTAACTTGTTTGTCTTCCTAATGGCTTGTCTTTGACTTCATGTATTCTCCTTACTTCTCATCTCAGTTCTTACACTCTCTTTTCGTATCTCTTCTCTCCTTTATCTGTTTCTGGCATCTCCTATATATCCCTCTATTTTCTTTTTCTACTTTCTGGACTTCTGTTTTTACGTCTACATGTTATGTATGTTACCATTTTTTTTTTTCCCCTTTTTTCCTCCCCAGACGGATATGTATCGGATACTCCTCTCAACACCTTGTCCCATTCCATGTTCCTTTTGTGCGGTCTCGATGTGGTTCTCCTCCTGATCCTGGTCCGTACGTCTTGTAAAGCATCACCACCTCCCCACCTTCCCTATGTGTATTTTTTCTCTTTCAGGTATGTTTAATACAGTCATCCTTCTGGATTTGTACTGTCTTCTATGCATTCTCTCTTTTCTTCCTTCTTCCTTCCCCACTGATCTCCCTTCCCTTTTCCCATCCCTCTCCTCCTCCCTTTTCCTTTTTCTTCTTCCTTTTCTACCTGTTCTTCCTTCTTCCTTTTTGAAGAGTTTTATGGTTAATACTTCTATACAGTTTGAATTATTATTACATGTACAGTATGCCTTTGCAATTCTTGATTTAGATCAGTTTAGTAAGCTTTCACCTTCAAAGTTGTTTCATGGAATGTGAAAGGATTTAATCACCCTATCAAAAGGCAAAGAGTACTCTCCCACCTTTCCTCTTACAATCCAGATATCGTCCTTATCCAAGAAACTCACCTATCTGACATCGAATCTTTAAAGCTAAAGCGACTATGGGTTGGAACTGTTTTATTTTCTCCTGCTTCTCAAAAAAAGAATGGAGTAGCCATTTTGATTCATAAGCGACTCCAGTGTAAAGTAGTTCTAGAAGAAAAGGATGACGAGGGACGCTGGGTCTTAGCTAAACTACTAATTAACAATATCCCACTTACGATATTCAATGTTTACGGTCCCACATGTTTTGACTCCTCTTTTTGGCCCTCCATTACAGCAAAATGTATTCAACATAAAGATGATGCTTTTCTATTGGGTGGAGATTGTAACCAGATCATTGACCCATTTTTAGACCGAAGATCCTCTGTTCGTTTTTCCCCTCATAAACCACATAAACAATTCCTTGACACTATTACCCAAACTCATCTTGTAGACTCATGGAGACTCACTCACCCAGACGTTATGGATTTCTCCTTCTTCTCTCCTCCTCATGCTTCCTTCTCCCGCCTAGACTATATCTTTCTCTCTTCATCTCTTTCTCAACACCTTATTTCTTCTTCTATTGAACCGATTGTTATCTCTGACCATGCTCCTATTATTACTGTTTTTGACCTTCTTCCTCCTACTCCTAAATCTTCTCGCTGGCGCTTCAACCCTTTTCTTCTTACTGATCCTCTTTTTTCCTCCTCTTTTCGTGCTTTTGCTTCTGAATTTTTTCATCTTAACTCTACGCCTGATACCCCACCTCATATTCTTTGGGATTCCTTCAAGGCCACAGCCCGAGGTTTTATTATTGATTTTGTCTCTAAAAAGAAGAAAAAATTCCTTCAAAAACGTAAAGTCACCCTTGCACATATTAAATCTCTGGAACATCAATTCTATACTTCCTCTGATAAGATTATGTCTCCTGAATTGCTTAAGGCTAAGATTGCCTTTAATAAACTTACCACAGACTCTGCCTCCTCTTTTCTTCTCCGGAGCAGCGCGCGATTTTATGGAGGTCGAAATAAATCAGGTAAACTGTTAGCTAACTATTTAAAATCTCGTAAAGAACGTACTAATATTGATTCTATTTATTCCCCCTCTAATGTACTTCTTCATACCAATGCAGAAATTTTGGAACAATTCCACTCTTTTTATGAGACTTTATATACTCCGGAAAACCCTCCCACCCCAGAGCTTATTCAATCCTACTTTGACAACATACCTCAACCAGATACTTCCCACCTTAATATTTCGGCCGTTGATTCTGATCTTACGATTTCGGAACTGTCCTCTGCTCTATCCTCCCTCACTAAGGGGAAAACCCCAGGACCTGACGGCCTCCCAGTTGAATTTTACCTACATTTCTCAGACCTTCTTTTACCCCACCTTCTATCTCTATTTCAGTCTTTTTGTTCTACTGGATCAGCCCAAGGGTCTTTTCAGGACGCTACCATATGCCTTATCCCTAAGGATGGTAGAGACCCTAAGTTCTGTAAAAATTATCGACCTATATCTCTAGTTAATGTTGACTATAAAATTTTTGCGAAACTATTAGCTCTTCGCCTTGACCCGCTCCTACCACATCTTATAGGGAAAGAACAATGCGGCTTTGTTAAAGGCCGCTTGACCTCGGATAATTCTAGACTCTTCCTTAATGTTTTAAGTAAAGCCCCTTCACTATCGATTCCCCTTGCAGCCATTTCAGTAGACGCTGAGAAAGCCTTTGACCGGGTCGACTGGTCTTTTCTTCTGGCCTCCTTAAAATGGCACGGCTTTAACCCTAAATTCATATCTTATATTTCTTTGATATATTCTATGCCCAAAGCATCTGTTCTCGTTAATGGTCAACTCACTTCCCCATTCACACTCCAACGTGGTGTTCGTCAGGGCTGTCCCTTATCACCTCTTTTATTTATTTTAGCGCTTGAACCTTTCCTTACCTCCATACGCAATAATCCATCCATATCTGGCTTCCCGTACGGTAAACGTCATCTTAAATTGTCTGCATATGCTGACGATATTCTTTTATTTATTTCTGACCCGCCTACCTCAGTCCCCGCATTACTAGACGAATTTCAGAAATTCTCCTTGGTCTCCGGTTACAAAATAAACTCGGACAAAACAGAGATTCCTCCTTTAACCAAACTTTGTCTCCCCCACTTTTTCACGGCTACTGGCTTTGCTTGGAATTCTATAAAAATTAAATATCTCGGTGTTCTTTTTTCTAGCTCTATATCCTCCTCCATTCAACTCAACATGAATGCAGTCATATCTAGGATAGACTCATTACTCACCTCTTGGAATCCACTATTTCTTTCCTGGTGGGGCCGTCTTGACTCCATCAGAATGATGATTGCCCCTATTTTGATTTACTTATTATCCATGCTCCCACTTCGTATTCCAAACTCCTATTTCCGTCGCATTGACTCTGCGTTGTCCAAATTTCTTTGGAAGCAGAAAAAAGCCCGCATATCGCTTTTCAACTTACGTAAATCTAAACTTAATGGTGGTACCAACTTTCCAGACTTTCGCCTCTATCATAAGTCCTTTTCCCTTCGACAGGCTTCCCGCTGGTTATCTCAGGAACCCTCCCCTTTTTCTCCCCTCTGGCTTTCTGTTGAACAGGAACTACTGCTTCCGTACTCTTTCCAAGAAGTAATTCGTTTTACCTCTAAAGCCCCATGCCTTAATCCCCTTTTATTCAAGCATACTTCTTCTCTTCTGCGCCCTTTAGTTTCACCTTCCTCAGTAACGCAGGAATCCTTCCTACTATTGCCTATATGGTACAATTCACTTCTATTAATTAACAACCGACCTATTGCATGGCCCTCATGGAGAGCGAAAGGTATCATTTGGATACGTCATCTTTTTGATGGGTCATCCCCTTGCTCATTTCCTGCATTTCGGTCTCAATTCCACTGCCCTCCTTCTTTTGCAAAGAAATTCCCTATCCTTATGGAAACCATTCTAGATCGTTATTACTCTCTCCCCTCTGAAGATCTACCTACCTCATCTTCCTCTCTACTCACTGTCCTTTCTACAACTCCTAAAGCTTCCATCATTTACCGGTACTTTTCAGCCCCCAATCCAGATCGTCTCAAATCAAAATTGGAATTGTCCTGGGAGACAGACTTACATTCTTCATGGCCGACTTCTCTCTGGGACAAAATATGGGCTCGATCCTTGAAGATTTCCCGTACTGCCTCTCTCACTCAATCCCTATTTTTCTTTTACCACAGACTATACCTTTCTCCTCTTTCTATCTCTCGCTTTCAACCTGATGCTGTATCTAATTGTTGGACCTGTAATGCCCCTTCTGCAGATCTTTTCCACCTCTTCTTCTTCTGTCCTTCAACTCGTATTTTCTGGTCTCAGCTATTCTCTCGCCTTTCTCGCATTTTCAACCTCTCTATTCAATTTTCTCCTTCTTTAGTATTTCTTGGTAGCCTTTCAGAGGATTTAGACCTCCCCCCACATTCTCGCGGTCTTTTTGACCTTATGCTGGCTCTGGCATTACAGCATATTGTCTCTAATTGGAAATCTCTGAACAAATTGTCTCTCAATTGTTGGTGGAATCTTGTATGTCACTCACACAGACTTGATGTTGCCTTTGCTTCCTCCTGTAAACCCTCCCGAAATGTTGAATTTTACTGGCTACCTCTTACTCTATACCTTGATCAATCCGCCAAAAAGAGTTACTCTCCACTATCTTCAGATAATTTCAAGCCCCCCTGAACACATGTACTCTTGCCTGCAGTTTTTCATGATATTTTTCAGTCTCAATATTGTAATTATTTAGCTTTATATTGACCTTCTTCATACTTCTTTTTCATTCATGCAATTACTCATATGATGGTTTTTTTTTTTTTTTTTTTTTTACTGTACTTTTTGATTGCCATTTACTGTATTTCCTATTATTGCTTACCCATCTTCTACGATAAATACCATGTTTTTGTTTTCTTCTCTCCTCCCTTCCCCCCCCTCCTTCCCTCCCCATAACTTAAAATGCTTTGTTTTTTCATTGTGATATTGGCTGCTTCTATTTTCTTTGTCCCATCTTATACCTTTTTTCTCATATTTGCTGATGTCACCTTATTGTAATACTTATTTTTCTCTAATAAAGCTTTCAAACATAAACTACTAGACAGGAATGCATTGGATGAGGAGCGGAGCAGATAACTTGAAGGCTGAATACAGTTTTTTGGCAGGCAACAGGCCGCGTCAGGCACCGTTAGCCGCGCAGGGAGTAGGACAAAGTTCATGGATACGGATGCAGGTCCAGGCTGGAGCATTTCAGAGGCAGAAACAGGAAAAGGCTTGATGGCAGAATTCAGGGCCTACTCGCCTGAACTGTAAAACTAGAAAAGTGAACCATATAAAGTCGGTGGCCAATCATACTTAGGAATGGAATATTCGACCCATTCATGGCGGGTCTGAAAGAGGACATGTTGACGTTGGACGCACATGTATTTGCGTCTTCATAGCTGGAACTGGAGGGAACATACATGTACTTGTAGCATGTACATGGAGTCGTTGGGGTCTAAGATAGGGGACACAATTGACCATAAAAATTCATATTTCCTCATTCCCTCCTTGTCCCCTACGGACCCTCATGAAATATCCATCTTCATCAATCCATCAATCTGTTCATATAGCATCATTTGTTCTTCTTTCTTCTTCCGGGATCTTGAATGAAAATTTGAAGGCGGGATACACGATGTGGCACACAGACCACAAATCGCTGGCCCACATTGTAGACACAAGCAGCAACTGAATAGTATGAGGAAGCCAATACCTAGGAAGGATAGGATCCTCCATCCCCAGGCTGACAACACGCTCCAGAACCAACCGGACCAAGTCCAGGTGCCTGGATTCTGGTGTATCTGGCTTACGATTTTATGAAGTCGAGTTATGGCTTTATATACTGACGGCGCGTTTTCTGGTATGAAAACACAGCAACTTGATCCGATGACCCTACAAGCTCCGCCCCTATCGGCCAGAATGACGTCAAGGACAAGACGATTTTGAAGAACAACAATCCGCATCGCAGACTGCTCCTCTGTTAAGTTGCCTAAGGCGGAAGTAGTTTCATTCACTACTGCTTCAAGGGTTCTAGTTAATCTACGTATCAACTTACTATTAGTGACTGTACCTATGTAGGGAAAGAAACCTTTATTGAAATCTGTGTATTGCTCCCATGCTGTTTCAGTGTAGTCGACAATCGGGAGATCTCTCTGCTGTCTATTGTGTACTAAATGGGTATTTCTATGGTAATCAGGCGGGGCTAGGAAAACAGGTGGCAGAAGGAATGCAATGTAACAGGTACCATCCCAATCTAGGGGTAGGCGTATGTATGCGGTGTGACCACAGATGAAGTAGGAGTGACGAGAAGCTCTAAATGTAGACTTGCCTTTATCACTGAATTCTATTACAGTGGTACATTTACTATGGCCCATGTGCATTGAACCATTCTTTCTTACACATAATTCGCCTCTAACTGGAAATACTGACATAGCGGGCAAGATTGGTGTAGCTTCGGATTCAACATTCAGGATCATGAGATTAAGTGTAAAGTTACCTGATACATATACTTCATTTTCTAGATCAGTTCCTGTTCTTTTGGGAAGTCCCTCCTTGTTAGGGTAGCAGACTTTAAGTAAAACTAGGTTCAGGTTTCCCCAAACCCAGTTGTCTTGATAAACTACTGAATTTGAATCTAGGGAATTAATCAAACTAAACCATGCTCCACAGGAGCCATTGTGTGTGAATGGATACGGAAAGAGGGGCAGAACTCCCTTGTATTTCTGATAGGGAGGGAGTCGGCCACATATCCAACAATTTGTAGCATTGCTGGTCTGATGAGAATAATGTAACATACTAATGAAGGTGTTGTTGCGCAGCGCAAATCTATAGGACAACTCATGCGGGGGTAATTCGCTAAAAGAATGTTGGGCAGTAGCATTGAAAGCACGCTTGGAAGTAGGGTAATACATGTGTAATAATATACTGACAATAATAATCAGAAGACTTAGAAAAAACGTAATCAACAATGTCACTATGCAGTGACTACGAAGTGATTTACAGTACGCATGTTTCTTGAGCTGTTTCTGTCTATTTCTTTCTCTATTTCGGTCTAGAGGATACATGTCAGAGACAAATTCAACCGATTCACCTTGGAGAGGACTTAAACAATCAAATTGTCTGACTTGCTAGACCTTAGTTTCAGTTTATAGTTTTCTTTTTCCGGCTTGTCAACCAGGGGGAGTTTTGAGTCAGTCTGTGAGGGAATGCAGGGCTGAAAATTCAAGTCGGATGATAGTCCATGAAATTTTTTGATATGGCTCGAGTGCAACCACCCTTTACGTCCCTCGATCTTCACGGCTGTCCTTGTGGTCAATAAGACGAGCTTAGGCGACTGCCAGCGAGGCTCCAGCGGGTTCCTTCTGTCGAAGTTCCTTACAAGTACAAGGTCTCCCGGAACCACGTCATGGGGCTTCACCTCAGTGTTATCGGGAAAAGCTGCAGCTACCTGTGAACGACAAGATTGTAGTGCAGACATCAAGGAAGCCAGGTAATCTGTCAGCATATTACAATCAACATCAGTGATTTTACGAGGTATAGGCGTCCCCCACATATTTGGTGGTCTACCGAAGATCACCTCATACGGGGATAGCCCTGTTCGAGAGTGTGCTACCATTCTCATGTAAAAGAGCGCAACTGGTAAAGCTACTATCCAGTCGACACCTTTTTCTCTACATACTTTGGACAGTCTAATTTTCAAAGTTTGATTATGCCGCTCCACGAGACCTGCTGCCTCGGGATGTCGGACACAGTGGAATTTCCATTGATAGCCTAACAGAAGTGAAACATGTTTCATTAGCTCGGATGAGAACGGTTGGCCATTATCTGAGTACACGACACGGGGCAAACCATACCGTGGGAAGAATTCTCGAACTAACTGTTTGGCAGTAGTCGGGGCAGTGTAATCTGAGACGGGATACGCCTCTGTCCACCGGGAAAGAGCGCATACAACTACGAGGACATATTTGAATCCTCGACATCGTTCCATCTGGATATAATCCATCTGGAGGACTTCAAAAGGGTGATCGGGGGGTTGAAATACACCCTGTTCTACAGGTACGCCTTTTCCTGGATTGAACTGGCAACAAATCATGCATGTACGTACTTTCTGTTTAGCTGCTGCTCGCAAGTGTTTATTGAACCAAATGTGTTGAATACTGTCTAGCATAGCTTTCTCTCCTAGGTGCGCTGGACTATGTATTGTGTTAATAATGACTTGGACCATTGAGTCAGGAAGAAACCATATAGCTTTTCCCTTCGTCATCCATCCTTGATCCGTTCGGATCCCTCCTAATTCAGTCCATCTCTTTATTTCTTCTGGTGTAGCATGTGTCTGTATGTCAATTACATCAAGGGCCGGATCCTTAACTGTCATGCAGTGTGTTGGTGTCGGAACTATTGTCTTTGTCGTGTCAGTTGGATGAGTCTGATTCTGAGCAGTCTGTTTAGCTGTTCTGTCAGCTAGGTCGTTACCCTGAGAAATAATGTCAGTCACTTTTGTATGGGCTTTACACTTCATAATCGATATTGCAGTCGGCAGATGTATTGCATCTAACAGAGCTTGAATAAGGGGACCGTGCTGGATGTGGGCACCGTGAGAAGTTAAATAACCTCTCTCTTGCCAAAGCACGCCGAAGTCATGGACGACTCCGAATGCGTAACGTGAATCTGTGTATATGTTGACTTTCTTATTTTTGGCTTGAATACAGGCTTGTGTCAGGGCGATGAGCTCTGCTGCTTGAGCTGACAAGGTGTCGATACAATTTGTTTCAATAATTTCAGTGTCTGTTGTGACTGCATAAGCGGCCACTAACTCTCCTGTACTTGTTCTCATGCATGAACCATCTACATACAATGTCAGGTCTGGATCTGATAATGGAATATCTGTCAAGTCCTGTCTGGGTTTTGTCGTAATAGTAATGACTTCAATACAATCATGTGCCAATGGGTCTGTTCCACTTAATGGCAAAAGTGTGGCAGGATTTAATGTACTACAACGTCTGATTTCTATGTGTGGCTGGAACAATGTCAATTCATAACCCGTCAGTCTTGCTATAGTCAAGTGTTGTGTTTGGGTCCGGTTCAAGAGAACCTCTACTGCGTGTGGTACTTGTACTGTCAATTGATGTCCTAACACTATGGCATCGCTTTGTCTGATTGCTAAAGCTGTTGCTGCGACTGATTTCAGGCACGCAGGAAGAGCCTGAGCTACGGGATCTAATGTACTGGAAAAATAAGCACATGGCATGTGTGATCCTGCTTGTTCCTGCGTGAGTACTGACAAAGCAGTACCTTCACGTTCTGTAACAAAAAGTGTAAAACGTTTGCTGTAACATGGTGTTGCTAAAACAGGTGCTTGGCATAAAGCTTTCTTTAAGCTTTCAAAAGCTTGCGTATGTTCCTGAGTCCAAGGGAGGACAGTCGATGTCGCTGCCTCCTGTGTTGTCAACTGAATGAGTGGTTTCGCTAGAAATGCATATTGAGGGATCCACTGCCTACAGTACGAAGTGAGGCCTATGAATGCCCGTACCTCCTTTTGTGTCTTGGGTGGCGGCATGTTAACAATTAACTGGATACGGTCGGGTGTAAGCTGTCTTCCCCCCTTGGACAGCAAGTGCCCAAGGTACACAACTTGCTGGACACAGAATTGCAGCTTCGAAGGGGACACTTTGTGCCCCTTGTCGGCTAAGAAATGTAAAACCGTCAGTGATGCTTTTTCACATTCAGGTTCGCTTCGGGCGGTGATCAGCAGATCATCGACGTATTGAAGCAGGGCAGTGTTAGCTGGCATGTGGATACTGTCAAGTTCTCTTTTCAGTGCTTGGCTATAGATGCTGGGGCTTTCTGTGAATCCTTGAGGTGCGCGTGCGAATTTAAAACTTCGTCCATTTAAACTGAATCCGAACAAATATTGGCTTTCCGGATCGATTGGGACGCTAAAGAAAGCGTTCTTGAGATCAATTACAGTAAAGAACGTTGCTTCTGAATCTATGGCTGTTAGCAATGAAGAGATATCTGGGACCACGGGGTATTGTGGTACAATGCATTTATTTAATTCTCGCAGATCAATAACTAATCGATATACTGGTGGTGCTTTTGGATCTGTTCGTTTAAGAATCGGAATTATCGGGGAATTACACACATTGGAGTCCGTTTCTACAACCACTCCTTGTGCAATGAGCTCGTCAATGATTTGCAGTAAAGCCACAACAGCATCTGGGGGTAACTTGTATTGTCGCATTCGTGGTAGTACTACTCCTGTTTTGAGTGTGACTCGATATGGTGTAATGTGCATACAACCTACATCAGTGGGGCCTTGCGCCCATAAATGTGCAGGTAGATTCTGTAACCGATGATCCATGTCTCTAGACACGTAGTGACCTTTAAAGTCACGCAAAAACAGTCGTACTCCTTCCGGAGAACAACATATTACAGCTCCTAGAGCCTTCAATGTTTTTATACCTAACAAGTTTTCTGGACATGATTTCGTAAGCAATAGATCTGTAGTCCGTGTTAATGGACCGACTGTGAATGCAAGTGGTTGCGATACTTCGTTAATAGTGGGCTTTCCTGAAAAACCAAGGGAAATATTTTGTGAGCCTGAGAGGGGTGCCCCTGGGACTTCGCTGCGACTGATAGTGGTTCTGCTTGCCCCTGTATCGAGTAGAAACTTTCTGTCTTTCCCTAATACTTGACTCTGTACGTAAGGACCTTCTTGATCTACAGGAATCTCAATAAGGGGTAGGCCAACTTCCCTCTCTAGGCTATTTCATGTGTAGCGCTGATACTCTGGATAGTCATTTTGTGCATACTGGTACATCTGTTGTGTCGTGTTTTGTGTTGCAGCAATAGGCTGTGGCTGTTGTTGTGGTTCTGGTGCGGTCTGTTGTGGAACTGGCATAGGTTGCGCATGCTGAGGTACTTGTTGTTGGATCTGATCCTGTCTAGGCGGACGTGGTCTCTCCTTCGTTATACCCGTAGAGATATTATGTTTCAGAACTGCGCAATCGTGTATATAATGACCTGGCTGTTTACAATAGTTGCATGTCCCTCTAACAGGACCTACTGAATCATTGGACTGTGTCGTACCCTTTTTATGACCGTCAGCTGGAACTGACTGAGCAACAAGCATTTTCATTTTCGTGTCTTTCATACGTCTTTGTTCATGTTCTTGTTCTTCTTTAATTCTGTTGTGATGATATTGTAACATTTGTAACATCTGTGACGGTGTGTTACCTTGCCAAGTACTCTCGAATTTCAGTACTCTACTCTTAACTTGGGGCAGGGAATTTTCAACTAATTTTGTCACAAACAGATGTGGATACGACTCACTACTTGCTTTTATGCCACTATTAATACCAAAACATTTTTCAAATCGGGAATAGAAATCACTAGTGTCTTCATCTTGTTTTTGTTTACAGGCCGAAATTGCACCCCAGTCTTCCTTTTTCGTAGTTAATAAACGTGGTAGTACCTGCACTAATAATCCTGGTAATGCTGTAGTCCTTTCCCCAAGCCCTGAACCTGCAGCTCGGGCCTTTTCTTCGTTTTCTAATGCTGTCCAATCTATCTTTTGGTCTCCCACCTCCCATTCCTTTTCTTTGAGTTTCTCGTAAATCCCGGCAGGCAATAAAACTTTCAATATTTTCATAATGTCAGGATAAGTATACTCTCCCATGAGTAACATGTCTTTTATCTCACGGTGGAAACCTGCTGGATCTTTGTCATGGCTAGGTACTACTTTCTTCATTTCTAATAATTCAATTTTAGTTATGGGCGCGTACACAAACACGCGTTTAAAATTATTGTCATCACCTCTGATTGGGTGTACTTCGCGTAAGGGATTCTGTCTGTCTATGTGATACGTTTTTCTTTCCAACTTGGGGGGAACTGAAACATGTTCTGGGCATACGAAGACAATGTACTGGTGTCGATATTCTAGAATTTCTTTAATTAAATCAGTACCTGAACCTCTCCATTTATTCGTGAGTAATTTTATCAGTATATCAGGTAGGGGACCAGGATCGGAGTGTTGGCTTCTATATAATATAAGGAGGTGTTGTATCATGTATATACCAGCTGAACGCTGTTCGTCTGGGGTAAGGTTCAAAAACGTGTGTGCTAGCGCATCATCACTGTAATTTTCAGAACTGTCAGCCCATTGTACTGCTGACCTGGCTAATTCTTGTTCCTCCATAGAATCGAGCATGTGATACCCCCTTCGGTCTCGAAGTAATTTATCAGCAGCCTGGAATAGGTGTTCAGGGGACCTTGCATTTAACATAGGGGCTTGAAAATGTCTGTTGCATTCTGGACGTATCGGACGTATTGGATCATTAAAGTATCTGGTATTGTTACAAGGTCTTCCCCTACCTACATAAGCTATCGTTTCTAATTGTCCTGTGGGCATTTCTGATTCTTCCTCCTCCTCTCCCTCTGATTCAGTTTTGTCTGCCTCCAGTCTGGCTTTATGTATTCGTTCTACTTCTTTGCGGATCTTTCGGCACATAGCTATTATACATGTCTGTTTATCATGTTTTCCCTCTGATATATTCTGACCCCATCTGGTAAGTACTTGCATTTCATCCTGGTCTACCTCGGACCTATCTCTGTCTCTGATCAAGCAGTTTATGAAGAAGCGTAACAGTAGTCTCTGTATATCCACTTTTTGGTATTCCATGGCTTCGTCAATACTTTCAGGGCCTTGCCCTGTTTGGACAAAGCGATATATATTGTCTAAATGTTTAATCATTCCTGGTAGTGTCGTTAAATACATTGAAGCTCGTCGTATACGTAGTGATGATAGCAGCATTCTGTCATTTTTACCGGGCACTGGATCATATCTACAATCTACAAGATGTTCCTTAAACATGTCGGACGTTGCTATTTGGGGTGTACGTTGGTTTGCTAAATCTCTAAGAGACGATTTACTTCGTAATGGTGGCGTGGCGAAAATTGCTGCCGCACCTCCTGTCGCACCTTCTGAGGTGCTAGGCATAAAAGGATTTGTGGGATGTAAGGTAGAAACTGTGGATGCAGGAAAAGTTGGATTGTGCGGAGGAGTTTGTGGTTGCGGAGTTGGGGGCGGATGATCTCGGTGTTGAGCACCATCGACAGGTGGCGTGTGTGGTGGAACATTAACATATTCGGGAGCTACATCGTCTAAATAGGAGGAAAGGAAAATATCTTTTGCGGTCTTGGGATGTGCTTTGATCGGGAGTAATGGGGGTGGCAAATCTTTCGGTATTTCCGGGGTGGCCTTAGGTAAACCTTCGGCCAAAAGAGGATACATACCATTCATAAGAGTGTTTCGTTGTCTATCTACTTGTTCTGTTTTTACTCGGATACCTTCCTCAACTAATACATTTTCTCGGGCTTTATTTGAGTTCTCCCTACTTTTCTCTTCCTGTCTGAGCGCTTTCTCTGTGCGCCTATGCGATTCTTTACGCCATAACTCAATGGCATCTTTCTGTGACTGTCTGGCTTTCTTTTTCCATAATTCTTCTTCTACTCTCATGATGCAATCTGCATCCCATGTCCCAGCTGCGGGCCACCTCTGACTTTCTGCTAGATCCTTGGTGTAGTCCACCCATAAATCAAGATACAATACGGCATCTAGGCCATGTTTATGATACATAAAATACCCTGGAGTGTCCCTATGTGGAATGGGAACAGCTTCTTCGAGCACTCCTTTTCTAGTTTTGATCTGTCTTAATTTTGTAAAGAACGGCATCTTTAAACCTTGCTACTTGATTCTTACTCAAACTGGACTTGAACACAATTTAATACAATAAACACAATAATGAACACTCATTCATACCACAATTTTAAACACTGTAAACATTTAACATTTAACATTTAACGAACAATGATAATTAAGAGAAAACTCACTACTGACATAATACTAATACTAGATAACACTAAATTATATACATGAACATACTGGATATACTGCTAAACAGTACAGATACACTGCTAAAACAGTGCAGACCGGATCTGTGTACCCAAACCCGTCAGGACCGGCACAAACCAATGTGCACGTCTAAATGCCTCCCCAGCAACGGTACTCACCGGGTAGCACGGAACGGAAGGCCTCGGAACTGAACTGAACTGGACCGGACTGGACTCGACTCGACTCGGAACTTCGGAACCTGGTGGGCCTCTGTATACCTCGGATCTTGCTCTCTCAGCTAGGCTCTGGTCGGGATACTTCGCACTTCTCACCGCCTCGTCTGGGTGTTGATCGCAGCCTCAGTCACCCCCGCTTGGCCGGAGGGAGATACAGGAAATCCTGCGGGTACGCGTTTTTGTCCGTCCAGCTGTGGCAGGAGACCGGGCCTGCAACGCACCTCCGGCGCGTGAGATGAGAAAGTGTCCCTGTTCGGGCGCCAATTTATGTGGTAAATATTTAAATTACCTGTACTATTTTTTATGCGGAAAAGTCTAGTAAGAATAACTCAGTCAAAATAAGAGGCAGAATCCGTGGTATTAGAGGTTCTGAAAAGGGCTTTATTCCTTACAAAGGAATTATGGTTCGAACCAGGCAATCTTATTCCATCACCACGAAGGTTCAGGAAGGGATGGGCAATACATTATTGACAAGTAACAATATATATATGAAAAGTATTGCATTAAGACAGATGCAGGAGGCGTAACAGCTGATAATACAGATAAGAATACACATACGTAATGAAAATAGGCGTAATAACAGGCGTATACTAGAAACGTCATTTAAAATGATGTCACAAGTGGGTGGATCCATAAGAGAATCCTGCAGTGTCAGCAGAGATATTTGGCAGAGATGCGCGCGCAGCCGCATGACGTGTGATTGACGTGCAACTAGAGGGTGAAGGGGAATTGACATTTAGCTCTACATGTGGAGACAGAAGTCTGGGGGGTCAGGTCAACCTAATCCCAAATCGTATCTAATATCTTTGTTTTAGGAACTGTTTTATCCAAAAGGAAAGGTCTCTCGGACGGAATCTATTCTATACTGACTGTTAGTGCATATACAAGCGTCTATGTGTCTACATGAGATGCGAGGGGGCAGGAATCTTCCATGGTAACAGGGGCTATGAATTACTTGCATAAAGACGGCGAGGCCGAGCCCTTTGCTCGGTAGCTGGAAGGACGTTTACCTAAACTACTAGACAGGAATGCATTGGATGAGGAGCGGAGCAGATAACTTGAAGGCTGAATACAGTTTTTTGGCAGGCAACAGGCCGCGTCAGGCACCGTTAGCCGCGCAGGGAGTAGGACAAAGTTCATGGATACGGATGCAGGTCCAGGCTGGAGCATTTCAGAGGCAGAAACAGGAAAAGGCTTGATGGCAGAATTCAGGGCCTACTCGCCTGAACTGTAAAACTAGAAAAGTGAACCATATAAAGTCGGTGGCCAATCATACTTAGGAATGAAATATTCGACCCATTCATGGCGGGTCTGAAAGAGGACATGTTGACGTTGGACGCACATGTATTTGCGTCTTCATAGCTGGAACTGGAGGGAACATACATGTACTTGTAGCATGTACATGGAGTCGTTGGGGTCTAAGATAGGGGACACAATTGACCATAAAAATTCATATTTCCTCACATGTCCAGTGCAGCGCCTCATGTTCCCGGCTTCCTTCATCTCTAGTGCAGCGCCTCATGTTCCCGGCTTCCTTCATCTACAGTGTAGCGCCTAATGCATCAAGCTTCTTTAATCTACAGTGTAGCGCCTAATGCTCCCAGCTTCCTTCATCTACAGTGTAGCGCCTCATGTTCCCGGCTTCCTTCATTTGCAGTGCAGCGCCTCAAACATCAAGCTTTTCTTATATGATAAAGCGTCTCAAGCCTCCATATTCCCTCATGCTACTTCCCATTGTAAGATAAAGAACTTCATGCTCACAGCTTCCTTCATCTCCAGTGCAGCGCTCATGCTCCCAGCTTCCTTCATCTCCAGTGCAGCGCCTCATGCTCCCAGCTTCCTTCATCTCCAGTGTAGCACCTCATGTTCCCGGCTTCCTTCATCTCCAGTGCAGCGCCTCATGCTCCCAGCTTCCTTCATCTACAGTGCAGCGCCTCATGTTCCCGGCTTCCTTCATCTCCAGTGTAGCGCCTCATGCTCCCAGCTTCCTTCATCTCCAGTGCAGCGCCTCATGCTCCCAGCTTCCTTCATCTACAGTGCAGCGCCTCATGCTCCCGGCTTCCTTCATCTCCAGTGTAGTGCCTCATGCTCCCAGCTTCCTTCATCTCCAGTGCAGCGCCTCATGCTCCCGGCTTCCTTCATCTACAGTACAGCGCCTTATGTTCCCGGCTTCCTTCATCTCCAGTGTAGTGCCTCATGCTCCCAGCTTTCTTCATCTCCAGTGTAGCGCCTCATGTTCCTAGCTTCCTTCATCTCCAGTGTAGCGCCTCATGCTCCCAGCTTCCTTCATCTCCAGTGCAGCGCCTCATGCTCCCGGCTTCCTTCATCTCCAGTGCAGCGCCTCATGTTCCCCGCTTCCTTCATCTCCAATGTAGCGCCTCACGCTCGCAGCTTCCTTCATCTCCAGTGCAGCGCCTCATGCTCCCAGCTTCCTTCATCTCCAGTGTAGCGCCTCATGCTCCCAGCTTCCTTCATCTCCAGTGCAGCACCTCATGCTCCCGGCTTCCTTCATCTCCAATGTAGCGCCTCATGCTCCCAGCTTCCTTCATCTCCAGTGTAGCGCCTCATGCTCCTATCTTCCTTCATCTCCAGTGCAGCGCCTCATGCTCCCCGCTTCCTTCATCTCCAATGTAGCGCCTCATGCTCCCGGCTTCCTTCATCTCCAGTGCAGCACCTCATGCTCCCCACTTCCTTCGTCTCCAGTGTAGCGCCTCATGCTCCCCGCTTCCTTCATCTCCAATGTAGCGCCTCATGCTCCCGACTTCCTTCATCTCCAGTGCAGCACCTCATGCTCCCCGCTTCCTTCATCTCCAATGTAGCGCCTCATACTCCCAGCTTCCTTCATCTCCAATGTAGCGCCTCATGCTCCCCACTTCCTGATTAAGATCAGGAGGCGGACCACTTGCGTGAGTCTCCAGATATTTTTGCTTGTAAAAACGATCTTTTAGTGTGAAAACGAACCTTTATTTAATTATTTGACTGTGATTTTAAAACTGTATTGAATCTGATTGTAGTGCTGGTCACTGGGGGGAACAGAGCTGTGTTCAATGCTCTGTAGCGCGCCCCTTTTTGCCACACTTCCGTGTTACTGAACGCCAGGTCAGCAGGAAAGTGGGTGGACCTAGGCGGCTCCTTCCTCCCCACTTTGCTTCAAAAGCGCGTGATTACGCGACTGCGCAGCCGAAGGCGCACCTAAGGCAAGCCTGTCTGCGCCCGTCCGCGCCCGACAGGGCCCCGGGGTCGGAACCCCTGCATCTGTTCCCTCTTGGCAGTATCATTTCTCGTCCCTTCAGCTCAGACAGTTCAATAGAACCCCTGACACACTCTGTATGCACTCCATCGCTCCCGAAAAGTTCCACAGACACTGTCCAAACTGTAATTCCACTCTTACAACTGTCTGATCTGAACCCCCCTACTTGCTCTGACCACTTCAGAATTCTGCTACTAAACTGCAGATCCCTCCCCAAACAGATCCGGATGCTCCTGACAGACCTAAATCCAGACGCTCTATTCCTGACGGAAACTTGGCTGAGCACCAGCTCGGAACCTGATATCATTCAAACCCTCCCCCAAGGATTTGCCATTCAAAGAGCAGACCGTTTAACAGGAAGGGGTGGAGGGATAGCAGTTATACACAAAGACAAATACACCTGCCGCCTGCTCGGCAATCCAGTCTCTGACTGTGAGAACGCTCATTTTATCATAGAATTTTCACCTCTCATATCTTTTTCGGGTATCCTTGTCTATCGTCCCCCTGGCCCGCTAGGTTCCTTTCACCAATCCATCCTAGAGGTTGCATCTAATCTCGCAAGCTCTTCACCCAACCTGACTGTACTCGGTGATTTCAACCTACACTTTGATGCGAAATCTGCCGCCAATGCAACCGAACTTACCAAGGATCTCACAATGCTCCAACTAATCCCCAGAATTACACTTACCACTCATGTAAAAGGCCACCTCTTAGACCAGGTGTTCTCTAGTTTAGAAAACCTGCAGGGGTCAGATCCCTCTCCTCTTCCATGGACAGACCACTCACTGATTGACCTCTCCTGGTCCCCGCCAAATACTAAAACCCGCATACTGTCCTCCTGGACACTCGGTCGCCGCTGGTCTAAACTTCCCCTAGAGGAGTGGATCCAAATGCTGGAACAAACTAAACCCAAACCCAATCCCTGCCCTACTACAGCTAACAATGATTTTCACAACTGGATAGACCAATCATTGGACCTAGTCCTTCCCAAAACAAAACTCAAAAAGACAGAAGGACCCCACAACTCTCCCTGGTTCACCCCTAACCTTCGTGTCCGTAAACAACAATGCAAAATCAAGGAAAGACAATGGAGGAAAGATTTCCTCCCGTCAAACAAAACTGAATATAGATCAACTATCCGCAAATATAAAGCTGAGATTAAAATAGCTCAATCATCCTACTATGAAGAAAGGGTTCTAAAAGCCCAGAACTCGCCCAGGGAAACCTTCGCCATAATTAATAAACTCCTTAAACTTCCTGCTCCTCGTATGACCGTAGACCCCACTGGGCAACGCTGCAATAAATTAGCGCAATTCTTCCATGATAAGGTCAAAGCAATCGTTAAATCCCTTCCACAGAGGAATACTGTCCCAGAGCTGCCCATCAAGTCGGCCTTATCTAATACTATGACCAGCCTTGAATCCTCCCCCCCTCTGTCCCTGGAAACTCTTATGGCCCTATGGGCTTCCATAAAGAGCGGCTCTCCCAGGGACCCAGCCCCCTTGAATATTTTGAAACAGGCAATTGCCACCCTAGCTCCCATCTTGCTCCAACTGATCAATACGTCGCTTAGTTCCGGAATAGTCCCCCCCAATTGGAAAACAGCTATGGTCAGAGCCCTCCTAAAAAAAACTAGCCTTGACCCCACCGACCTAGGCAACTACCGACCTATATCCCTCCTCCCTGGAATTAGCAAAATAACAGAAAAATATGTCAATATTACCCTATATGATTTTCTAGAATCACATAATCCCCTCCACCCATCACAAACCGGATTCCGCCCCCTTCAGAGCACAGAATCCGCCATATTAGCAGTCACTGAGGAATGTAAAAAAATCCTCGACGCTGGAGGATCCACAGCAATTATTCTCCTCGACCTAAGCGCGGCATTTGATACCTTAAACCATTCAACTCTTATCCAGCGCCTAAGGAAAGTTGGTGTTACAGGCACCGCCTTACAATGGCTCCGCTCCTTGGAAGGAAGATCTTTCCAGGTCTTTGAGGAAAACACTCTGTCCCTTCCAGTGCCTCTACCTAGCGGGGTCCCACAGGGCTCCTCACTTAGGCCGACACTTTTCAATGTATACATGTCCCCCCTGGCTGACATCGTAGCTCCCTCAGGAATCCACATAGTGACTTATGCGGATGACACACAACTAGTGGTGGCCCTTAATCGCCTAGATCCCAACGCTAATAAACTCCACTCCTGCTTGGAAGAAATCTCCAAATGGATGGACCTATCCCAGCTCAAATTAAATGGGGGAAAAACGGAGATTATGGTACTAGGGAACCCGCGTTGCTTCCAGTCCCACCTCATGTGGCCTTCTAGCATGGGTCCCCCTCCCTCCCCCAAAACCGAGATCAAGAGTCTGGGTATCTGGTTAGATCAGGACCTGAGCTTTAGGACACAGGCCAGGAAGACCGCAGCCACCTGTGACCTGCTTCGGGTTGCTTAGAATGGCTCGCAAAATTCTTCCCCTCCTGCCCTCCCCAGCAAAAAAAGTCATGGTACAGTCCCTCATTCTTTCACGGCTGGACTATGGGAACGCCCTTTATTTGGGCTCCCCTGCATCTGTGATTTCCAAACTTCAATTAGTCCAGAACTGTGCAGCCAGATTACTTACAGGATCCTCGACTAGGCAATCAGCCAAGCCCTCAATCCGCTCCCTTCATTGGCTCCCCGTGATGGAACGCATCAAATTCAAATCTCTGTGCATTGCGCACAAAATGCTGCTTGGGACAGGCCCTCCCATTAATTCATCCCTCATCAGTCTCTATAAATCCAATAGAGAACTGAGATCCGACAATCTTCATCTCGCAAAAGTCCCCAGAATAAAAAGGGCCAGAAGCGGGGGGCGGCTCTTCTCCTACAATGCCTCCAAGCTCTGGAACTCCCTCCCACTCCAACTTCGCACAAAATCCAATCACATGGCCTTCCGCAAACAACTAAAGACTCTGCTATTTCCTTAGTCCGCACCTGCTCTTGATCACATCTATAGCGCTGGGACACTCCCGGGTAGCCATGCGCTCTACAAATGTCTTTTCATTCATTCACTTCCTTCATCTACAATTTAGCGCCTCTAACACCAATCTTTTCTTATATGATAAAGCGCCTCATACCTCCATCTTCTCTCATCCTACTTCCCTTTGTAAAATAAAGCACTTCATGCTCCCGGCTTCCTTCATCTACAGTATAGCGCCTCACGCGTCAAGCGTCCTTGGGATATGATGTAGCGCCTCATGCCTCTAGCTCCCCATACATGTGTTTAAGCTCCCCATACATGTGTTTAAACGCCTCAACATGCCCAGAATTCAGCAGCCGTCAGTCATAGGGCAGGTCCACCGAGGCGGGAGTGTGGCCCCTGTGATGCCCGGTGGAATGAGCGCACAGGCTGCAGCACCCAGGGTAAGGCACTCACCTGTTCATTCCGTACAGCGCCAACCACCGGCGCTGGCTCCTACGAGGCACTTTCTCGATCCTGGAAACAGGGAAGGCCTTCTGAACCTCCTCAGACCACCTTTTGCTGTCGCAGGTGATGCGGAAACTTTGCAATGTAATTAACCTACAGCTCCCGCAGTACATGTCACATTTGCCAACATGACACTAACATGTTACAAGTATTTTATGTAACATACATGATCTACCGCATACTATCACATCAGCACACCTGGACGCTGCTGTATGCAGGGCTTTAAGTGGGATGGAAACAATGGGGGGGGGGGCGTGTAAATAAGGGCGCGGGTTAAACATGTCAGCTACATTCCTGTGACCCCCACGGTGCCACCCACCCAGTATTTCGGTTCCTCTCTGAGCTTTCCGTTATTGCATCCAGATATATAACACAACTGACACACGCCCAAAAGCAGCCAGGACTATTGGCTTTATCAATGGATGTCATCTGTTTAAACTAAAGGAGTGGCAGCAAACATTTTGTTGTAAATAATTAATTTTGAAAACGTTTTTTACTTCTGAATTCGTGAGCCTGTGACATAAACATTCCTGTGAACTGTAAGGGAGGGAAGCGGTCGTCAGTGTCTCGATCACTCCCGTTATGCCAGCTTCGTTACACAAGGGCGCCCTTTTTCTTTGCCCCACAGAGCCCACCCCCACACCCTTGAGAAAGGCTGGGTAGGTACGACGGCCCCACACCACCACATCCTTCAGAGAGTCCAGGTGTGTCAGCCCCACACGCACCACCCTCAGCCTCTTGCGAGAGGCCCAGTGGCAGTCTCCCGCTCCTCCCAACCCCTTGAGGGGGGCCAGGTGCAACGGCCCCACACTCCCAGCCCCTACAGAGAGGCCGAGTGTGAGCCCCTCCCAATCCCTTGAGGGAGGCCAGGTGCAACGGCCCCACACTCCTAGGCCCCTACAGAGAGGCCGAGTGTGAGCCCCCCTCCCAACCCCTTGAGGGGGGCCAGGTGCAACGGCCCCACACTCCCAGCCCCTTACAGAGAGGCCGAGTATGAGCCCCCCCCCAACCCCTTGAGGGGGGCCAGGTGCAACGGTCCCACACTCCTAGGCCCCTACAGAGAGGCCGAGTGTGAGCCCCCCTCCCAACCCCTTGAGGGGGGCCAGGTGCAACGGCCCCACACTCCCAGCCCCTTACAGAGAGGCCGAGTGTGAGCCCCCCTCCCAACCCCTTGAGGGGGGCCAGGTGCAACGGCCCCACACTCCTAGGCCCCTACAGAGAGGCCGAGTGTGAGCCCCCCTCCCAACCCCTTGAGAGAGGCGAGCACCTGGACTCCCTCAAGGGGTTGGGAGGGGGGGAGGGGCTCACACTCGGCCTCTCTGTAGGCCCTACAGAGAGGCGAGTGTAAGAACCCCCCCCCCTCCCAACCCCTTGGGGGAGGCCAGGTGCAACGGCCCCACACTCCTAGGCCCCTACAGAGAGGCCGAGTGTGAGCCCCCCTCCCAACCCCTTGAGAGAGGCGAGCACATGGACTCCCTCAAGGGGTTGGGAGGGGGGGAGGGGCTCACACTCGGCCTCTCTGTAGGGGCCTAGGAGTGTGGGGCCGTTGCACCTGGCCTCCCCCAAGGGGTTGGGAGGGGGGGTTCTTACACTCGCCTCTCTGTAGGGCCTACAAAGAGGCCGAGTGTGAGACCCCCCCCTCCCTACCCCTTGAGGGAGGCCAGGTGCAACGGCCCCACACTCCTAGGCCCCTACAGAGAGGCCAAGTGTGAGCCCCCCTCCCAACCCCTTGAGAGAGGCGAGAGGCGAGAGACCAGGTGTGAGCCCCCCTCTTACCCCTAGCCCCAGAGGAGTGCCCCCACACACAGCAAAGCCCCCACACCCCCAAACTCTTCTCACCCTCCCAGCACGCACTGCTGGCCCGTCTTTCATCACACCCGTTGCGACGTCACTGCGGAGTGTTTTAAACAAACAGCACCGAAGAAAGGGTTTGTTTAGAATTACACCAGTTTGTGAGGGTTCTTTCCGTGCCCCTCCCTGGACACGCGGGTCCTCTCGAAGAACCTGCTGGACCTGTGTCCGCGCCCACCTCAAATGTTAGCCTTTAGCAGCTCACAAAAGCTGCCTCCACCCTCACGGCCCCCAACCTCATTACAAAGAGACTCAAGGGCGGGGCCTAATGATTACACCGTGACGAGGGCAGGCCTGCCTTAAGGCGCTTATTTGAACTGCTCTGCAGCATAGCTGAAAGTAACAAGCATTTGCAATGCAATAGGTCTCGTATTTGTGAGAGTTTGAGCTATTGGCGTTGTAAATGGCAAAGCCTTCTAATTCTGTGCTGTGAAAACCTGCGAGCGGCGCATGAACACCACTGGCATGTTTTGAAAAGATAAATAAAAGGCATCGCCATTGACAGTTCTTAGCGTGCTTATCCGAAGTATTGCCTTAGGAAGAAGAGGAAATATGATATCACAGTGCATCCTGGGTAGAGCGAAAACTATTAAACAGAAAGTGGGGGCTTATAGGAGTGGGCATACTGAACCAACATGAATTATAGATTTAAAAATGCGAACTCTCCTGGGCCATGCGGACGGAGGGAGAAGTTAAAGGGAAGCTACAGAGAGTAGGAGCAGACAGTTGACCGAATCTAGAGCAGATGGACTCTGTCACTGTCCTGCTTGGTCTTTTTAATGTAGACACCAGCCAACACCGCAGGTGCAAAGGGAGCAGGTGAGCCACAGAAAGAAGTGCGCGGGTCTTTGAAAGGGGGGACTCTACCCCTAAGAGGAATCCCCTGAGAGGGTCAATTAAAGGAAGTAGTGAAGTTCAGAGTGCCTTGAAGTCTGTTTTCTGCTCGGGATAGTGAGAATGGTGGGAGCCTGATGGGTGATTACGGTGGGTACACAAAGCACTGCCAGAAACACATAGTGCCCATTTCACACTCGCAGCGAGGATGGCTCCAAAGTGCAGGCCGTGGATGTGATACTAGCAGCGACCCCTCTGGCGTACACAGACTCCGCGCAGAGAGCGACCCCTCTGGCATACACAGACTCCACACAGAGAGCGACCCCTCTGGCGTACACAGACTCCGCGCAGAGAGCGACCCCTCTGGCGTTCACAGACTCCGCGCAGAGAGCAACCCCTCTGGTGCACACAGACTCCGCGCAGAGAGCGACCTCTCTGGCGTACACAGACTCCGCGCAGAGACGACCCCTCTGGCGTACACAGACTCCGCCCAGAGAGCAACCCCTCTGGCGGTCACAGACTCCACACAGAGAGCGACCCCTCTGGCGTACACAGACTCCGCGCAGAGAGCGACCCCTCTGGCGCACACAGACTCCGCGCAGAGAGCGACCCCTCTGGCGGTCACAGACTCTGCGCAGAGACGACCCCTCTGGCGTACACAGACTCCGCCCAGAGTGCGACCCCTCTGGCGGTCACAGACTCCGCCCAGAGAGCGACCCCTCTGGCGGTCACATACTCCGTGCAGACAGCGACCCCTCTGGCGTACACAGACTCCGCGCAGAGAGCGACCCCTCTGGCGGTCACATACTCCGCGCAGAGAGCGACCCCTCTGGCGTACACAGACTCCGCGCAGAGAGCGACCCCTCTGGCGGTCACATACTCCGCGCAGAGAGCGACCCCTCTGGCGTACACAGACTCCGCGCAGAGAGCGACCCCTCTGGCGCACACAGACTCCACGCAGAGAGCGACCCCTCTGGCGTACACAGACTCCGCGCAGAGAGCGACCCCTCTGGCGGTCACATACTCCGCGCAGAGAGCGACCCCTCTGGCGTACACAGACTCCGCCCAGAGAGCGACCACTCTGGCGGTCACATACTCCGTGCAGAGAGCAACCCCTCTGGCGTACACAGACTCCGCGCAGAGAGCGACCCCTCTGGCGTACACAGACTCCGCGCAGAGATGGGGTCACACACAGTGGTTGAAGTGGGGAAAAAATAGTAGGGGAACTGTGGGCGGAGAATGAGAGGGCGGGAATAAACCGAGGATTGGATCAGTGGGCGGAGTTAGGGGTGTGGCCACGATTGGCAAAACATCCCAATCTTTAGTAGTTGTTTGGCATTTCACTGACCGGTTACAGTTTATTATGTTATGTAATTCAACCAATGGATACACAAAATTCACAAAGTGGGATATGTTTCTAATCACAGAATGTCCCAAATATGCTTAAAAGTGGAAGCACAAGCCATTTGTTTCCGAGCCATGGATCTTCTGTCGTCAGCAATATACACAGCGACAATCAATTTTACGTGTGTAAATCACTGTATGGGAAATTTTACATAAGACAAAGGACTACAAGGTGTAGGAGTCACGTGACAACCACATTAGTAGGCAGTATAGTTTAATAGTGATTGATCTGGAGAAACACAAACTCAGAATTTAAAACTTAATACCATGATTGGGGGTTCCCTTTAATAATCATTATTGATTTCTATCCAAATGAACACTTTTTGCAACATTAGGATAATCAGTCTTAGGGGGAAAAAAACATAAAGCTCTAGTTTATACCTTGCAGTTTGGATGCAGCTCTAAGATGAAAGTTAATAGATCACTGTTCTTTGTTAGGATTTTAACTTCCAAACTGCAAATAGCAAAAGGATCTCACTGACAAAAGCAGTAAACCACTGACCTATTTACAATATGTGCACTTTGTGATGGCCATGGTACATTTTCTTTGCAGCAGGCACATTAACCCTCTGCGCTGTCTTTCCATGAGTCAAAACTTCCACTAGACAAAACTCCGATCTTGCTCTAGGAAGAAATTTATTCACCGGAGTTATCATGAAATTTTTATTATTGCCGAAAATTGCTGTAGGCCAGGAAGGAGGCAGCAAGTGCTTTTAAAACCACAATATACAATGCCCCCACTCAAAGTCAGCACCCGTTGCAGTCACACCGGTCGCACCGCCCTGGAGCCAGCTCTTCTCAGGGGTCCTGTGACATCAGTGACAGTGTCACTGTTGATCTAGGGTCTGCTGCTTCATAGGCCTGCCCGCAAAACTGGAGGTGAACTTCAGTATGGATTGTGGTGGACAGGCCTTCAAGCTGAACCCACACGCCACTGCTAGGGTCCACCTGCTGGTGTTAAGACACCAGGGCTTTTCCGGATTTGCAGGGTCTTCTAAGGTCTAGCGTGGGAATGTGCTCCCTCAGGAGAGTGGTCTGGGGGACTGCTCATGAAGGCTGAACCTGGTTCCCTAGTTCTAAATTCGGCAGCTCTGCCCCCATTGCTACATCCGCTCCCTCACTGGACACCATACTGCCCCACTGAGAGAAATTCACACTGCCTTCAACTACAATCCAATTTGACCTGCTATAAACAACTGGATGCGACTCAATTCAAATTACGCACTCGGCAAGAGCAATATGCTCCCTAAAGGAAAAAGTAACAACACCCTGGAAAAAGCAAACACTCATAGGGAATGAAAGATTAAATAAAGCATGCGAAATGTAAGCAGAAACAACATGGTGAACTTAACGCTTTTACACTCATTGTTCAGAAATCAGTGAGTGCTTCTGCCTGAAAACTACAGGGCCCAGAAAGGACCCATTTCAATGTCCACTGCTTATATGCTTACAAAACATAAGCAGTATGGTTTAAAAAGACATCATTTGTTATGTTATGTTATGTTTTTCTGATTTATAAAGCGCACAGCTGCCCCAGCAAAGGGGCGTCCCGGCGCTGCAGCATCAGAGAGCGGATCCAAATCCCTAAAACAGAAAGGCAGCAGAAAGGAGTGAAATAAGAAGGAAAGAACGCTAAATAGAGGGAAAAAGAAATGTTTTTCGTGAACACAAAGCTGCCGTACACATTTTGTTTTCCAAGCCACCCATCAACCAGGTATTGCTGTACCTCCAGGTTTGGCGCACTTCCCCAGGGGGAAACAGCGCTTCAATGGCAAACTCAGTAAAGTGACCTAATGTTTTTGGGGTTTGAATAAAACCGCTCTGGCCACTTTAAGAACACTCCGTCTTGCTTTATTTATTTATTTATTTTTCAGATTTTGAACCTTTTATTTCCGTGGCTGCACTTTGGAATAGAAAAATGTCAAAAGGGCGTTTCCAGAAAAAGTGTTTTTTTTTTTTGCATCCATTTCACAGGGGAACAAATGAACAACAGGAAGAAAGAGCGGGTGAGAACCATTTCTTGAGTGACGGTTTTCGGTAAGTGAGGAGGAGCTAGACAGACAGAGAGGGAATAAGGGTAAGAAAGACGGGGGAGGGGCAGCTGCCAGCGCCAGAGCAGAAGCGGACACCTTCCTTGTCTTGTCTGGGCAGGAAGCAAGAGACGGAGACCTTTTCCTTCCCTGCTCCCCGTCCGTTCCCGAACAGCCACTAATGCCGAGCCCTCTCTGCAGGCCTTGGATATTTCTTACGTCCAGGGACTCATGTTCAAAATAAAAAAAAAGTAGGGGAACGGAATCTATAGAATTAAAGAAGTAGGGGCACGCCGTGCCCTGCCGTTCCCGCCCACTTCGACCACTGGTCACACAGAGCTTTGAAGCCACACATTCCTTGCAATAACGAGGCAGTCGCTACCAGCGTCGGCTTGGGTGCGAGTGTTCCGGATGATCAGGCGTCTGCCCGGAGTGCTGACTACTAACATACGGTGGGAACTCCGCCCATGACCCATCCCCGAGACCCTTCAAACAAGCATTGAAAATGCAACAAGTCTCGCCTTTGATTAAGTTAAAGCCATTTGCTTTGCTAATGCTCTTGTATAGCAAAGCAAATGGCTTTAACCTAATAAAAGGCGAGACCTATTGCATTTTCAATGATTGTTCTGTATTTGTCCTGGTTGCAAGAATCTATTAGGAGCTAAAGACAAGAAGGCTGACTTTCACTTTTTATATTCCAAGCCCAATTATTCTTTAAAATATTTAAAAAGCTTTCTGAGATGAAAGCAAAAAGCAGATATCTGTGCCCAACCAGCTCAGCCGCATAAAACGAACCCGTGTGGTACTCTTGTAAGGCGTTAGGGAGGTGTGGATGCTGGGTTCCTGCTGTAGCTCCCTTTCAACAGGTTGCAACCACTAGCTCCCTGAACAGCAGGTAGCAGTAAACAGCAATAATGCAAACACGTCAGGACTGAGAGTAGGCAGAACTCTACTTCAGCTCACAGCGAGGATCTTCTGTGACCTTGTGAGAGTCTGCTCTCTGCATCAGAAGTTCAGGGTATGAGTGGCCTTTCTGCCAACTATTTCGGTCTCCCATCCAAAGCAGTCTCCCCTAAAGACACTGGTGTGCATTTATAAGCAGAAAAGGTTGTGCTAGATGCAAAATATGTGGTTCCAAAATATGCTAGGACTCGTAAAAGTATTACAACACACAACTAAAATATTTGGAGTAAAATGTTTATTCATTTTTTGCAAATGAGGCAGCTGTGCTATGGCCATGTTTACACATGAACACACCTTAGAGGAAACCGCAAGGGACTGGCTGTAAAAACGGACAGAGTGATGTGCCCCTCTTTGGGGTGGCTTCCTTGCTCTCGGCTCCTTAGCTTTTTGAATCCACCTGAGACGGCACGCATGCGCTGTCAATAACATCTATTGTTTACTTGCTGCTTCCTCCAGGTGCTTCCAACGTTGGTCCCTGCCGTGAAGCATGGACCCAGTATAGCTTTCCTGTCAGCGACCAGTGGCCTTCCAGCGGCCGCGCATGCTTGAAGGGATTTTTTGTTTCCTATGAATATTTTTTACTTTTGAACATGAACTATCGAAGAGCGCATGTCTGCAGTCTATCTCCCACACCCTCCCTCCATTCTCCTCCCACTGTCTCTTGTGTTGCTGCTCCCTCCCTCCTCCCCACCCATCCCTCATGTTGCTCCCTCCTTTCTCCTCCCACTGTCTCTTGTGTTGCTGCTCCCTCCCTCCTCCCCACCCCTCCCTCATGTTGCTCCCTCCTTTCTCCTCCCACTGTCTCTTGTGTTGCTGCTCCCTCCCTCCTCCCTCGTGTTGCTCCCTCCTTTCTCCTCCCACTGTCTCCTGTGTTGCTGCTCCCTCCCTCCTCCCCACGCCTCTCTCATGTTGCTCCCTCCTTTCTCCTCCCACTGTCTCTTGTGTTGCTGCTCCCTCCCTCCTTCCCACCCCTCCCTCATGTTGCTCCCTCCTTTCTCCTCCCACTGTCTCCTGTGTTGCTGCTCCCTCCCTCCTCCCCACCCCTCCCTCATGTTGCTCCCTCCTTTCTCCTCCCACTGTCTCCTGTGTTGCTGCTCCCTCCCTCCTCCCCACCCCTCCCTCATGTTGCTCCCTCCTTTCTCCTCCCACTGTCTCCTGTGTTGCTGCTCCCTCCCTCCTCCCCATGCCACTCTCATGTTGCTCCCTCCATTCTCCTCCCACTGTCTCCTGTGTTGCTGCTCCCTCCCTCCTCCCCACCCCTCCCTCATGTTGCTCCCTCCGTTCTCCTCCCACTGTCTCTTGTGTTGCTGCTCCCTCCCTCCTCCCCACCCCTCCCTCATGTTGCTCCCTCCTTTCTCCTCCCACTGTCTCTTGTGTTGCTGCTCCCTCCCTCCTCCCCACCCCTCCCTCATGTTGCTCCCTCCTTTCTCCTCCCACTGTCTCCTGTGTTGCTGCTCCCTCCCTCCTCCCCACGCCTCTCTCATGTTGCTCCCTCCTTTCTCCTCCCACTGTCTCTTGTGTTGCTGCTCCCTCCCTCCTCCCCACCCCTCCCTCATGTTGCTCCCTCCTTTCTCCTCCCACTGTCTCTTGTGTTGCTGCTCCCTCCCTCCTCCCCACGCCTCCCTCATGTTGCTCCCTCCTTTCTCCTCCCACTGTCTCTTGTGTTGCTGCTCCCTCCCTCCTCCCCACGCCTCTCTCATGTTGCGTTGGTTTTGTTTTTTTGCAGTTTTAGGAAGCGTTCATTTTTTAGGCGTGGGGGTTTGAAAGGAACTTCCACCCATCTCCTATTGTTGCTACTGCTACCACTCTATGCCACACTCGTGTTGCTGTCACCCACCACTGCTGTCCACTGTGTTGCTGCTTCCTCCTTCCATGTACCCCCTCCTGTGGCTTGCTCCCATCGCACTTGCTTTATGACTCGATCAGCGCTTGCTGCATCATACTGCTTTCTTTACGCCATGCTCCAAAGCAGTTTGTGCTGCTGTGCAACATGTCTTAAAAAAAAAACACCAAAAAAACACTCATTGACACAGTCAGTAGCTCCCACATAGACAAAATCTAATGGCATTGCCAATGCTTGTTCCATTTAGGAAACCTATTCCAGGGAGTGTCCAATGGGATATCTGTTTCAGATTAGAAAAGTCAATTTACCTTCCTCCCCAACACACCAAGACTAATGGCCGCGGTCTCCAAAGGGAGAACTGTGTTCAAGATTGGACATTTCAAACAAGCCGAATGAATGGTCCGTGCTGCTCTATCAGCCCCATTTATGGAGAGAACCACCTGTAAGTTTTATACCGTGTTGTACTTACTGCAGAGTGCTGAGGGTTGGGGATTAAAAAGGTAGTGGATGGGAAAGTTAGAGATTAATCGGATGAGGTCAAGCGATATCCAGTAATTTCAAACTGGTACTGACATTCCGTGCTTAGTACAGTTTCCACGTTTCTGGAAGTGCCTGTCGTTGGATTCTGCTTTCAAGGAACGGTTTAAGGCATTCCACATGGGGTGCCTGGGATGGCGACTGTTGCTTCAAGGGCTTGACTTGGTTTGCTGACTTAAGTTTAGGATAGGCCCTGCCAGGAGCCTGAGTGCAACTGCAGACTGGCAAAGTCTGACCCTGAGGAGCCGCGCAATTAAAATACACATTTACACTCCATCTCGAGAGTGCACTAACGGTTCATTCTGCTTTCTCCAAGTATGTCCCTCATGTGCTGGTCGATCTCGGGGGTGATTTAAATGGTGACTGCTGGGAAGTGAAAGGTACACAGGCCACAGGCACTGCCGTCAGGGCTGACACCTGCTCCACAAGAACACTGCTATTCGCCAACACCCCCCTCCCCCCCAATCTGCTTCCGGCCCCTTCCCCACCAACCGGCCTGAACAGGCACGTCTTTGGTATACTCAAACTGGAGCAGGGGGCCCAGCACCAGCAGACGAGCAGCTGCTTGGAGCACAGGCTAGCAGAGAGCCACGCGTGCCCACAAAGAGTACAAAAGAAATCCGGGTGGGCGGATACAGCGCTTTCTTTGCCTCCCCCCTGGACAGGCACGTGTTTCCTCTGCTGCAGCTCTGTCAAGGGCTGGCATAGAACAAATAGCGTTTGTAGGGGGTCGCGAAGTCCTAGCACACCGCTTCACAACGTATGGCTACTCCAGGGGGCGGCCTTACACAACTTGTTTGTAGACTTACTAAGGGTTTGGTGTACAGTAGTGGGGGGGGCGGGGTCGAGGGGTTTACAACAGTCAGCAAAGTATTTAGAACAAGCGCTCGTCATGACGTTTTCGTTTGGCTTTTTCTGCCGTCCCACTTGGTAAAAGGTTTCTTATCTTTATGGGGCCATGTGTTTGGCCCCATAGAGATAAGAAATCTTTCACTTCAGAAGGAAAGCAGGAGAGCCCGTCCAAGTGGGAAAAAGCCAAATGAAAACATCAAAACAGCTCTTTTCCAATGGCTGGCCACTGTTTAGCATAAACGGTGATGCCAGCCAATGGAAAAGAGGGGCGGGGCTTAATGCCCTTTACTGAAAATACCCCAAATCATTAAATCTCGCCAGCGAGACTGCGCATGTGCGCAGCCTACTCCAGGCGAGACCTAAAAACAGAGGAGAGCACCATGACGCAGTCAGCGGTGGCCCCTTGATATAGCTTTTGTTTTGTTTTTACTGTAATCACGCCATTAATCATTGTAATCTTTTGTTAGTGAGAGGGAATATTCATTCTCTCTTAGACAGGATAATCTTTTTTGTTAATTAAGATATTTACAACTAAGCCAACTAATGACTGGGGACTACTGGGATGTGGTCCGTCGGCTAGACTGCCGACTTTGGTGCTGGAAACCAGGGTTCGAGCCTCGGGGTCGCGTCCACATCCTGTGATTCTGGGCAAATCACTTAATCTCCCCGTGCCTGAATATGTAATGTAAATACGGTGCTCATGTACAGCGCTCCAATACCTTCGGGTCGAGTTCGCGCTATAAAAAAGATGCAAACAAATAATAAAATATGACACTCCAGAGAGTCAGAGAGGCGGCCCAGCTTCACGCGAAGCTGCATGGAGTTAGAGGTGGGCGGTAAAGTAAACTACGTTCCTCCAGCAGAGTGTGCAGTTTGGCCCACTCCGCGCTCTGCTTGTTGCACGGAATTCCAGAAAAACTCTGCCAATCGCCGTGTGGTGAAGTTTTTCCTTGTGTGCAGCTCGGCAACGTTAAGCTGACGAGCAAGAAAATAGAGGGGCATATTATCAAGAAACAGCGTTAAAATTATCGCCGCTTTAGCGGCAGAAAACTGACGCTAAGGCAGCGATAATGGGCTTGATAATATGCAGCAGAGAATTCCCATAGAAGCCCATGTTCTGGTGTCAACATGGGCTTCTATTGGAATTCTCTGCGGCATATTATCAAGCCCATTATCGCCGCTTTAGCAGCAGTTTTCTGCCGCTAAAGCGGCGATAATTTTAACGCCGTGCGTGATAATATGCCCCAGAGTGCTAGATCATCTCCTGGCGAGATTTCTCAAAGTTTACAGTCGTGGCAGGAAGCTACCACTCTCATTGAGAAAGCTGCGGCTCACGTTGAGAAAGCTGCTGCTTGGGTAGAAAATCTACATGAGCGGCAGAAAGAAGCAGCGCCCTCTGGCGTGGTGCTCTCAGTGCAAAAAATTTGCACAAGCGGTTCAGCGTACCGAATTCCTCCGCTTCTGGAACTCTGCATAATCTCGTTGAGTTTTTAGGTAACTCCGCGGAATTCGGTGGAATAAAACTCAGCGAGTTCCGCCCACTACTACATGGAGCACAAAGCGAATGTGATACAAGGTACTGAAAAGATTTATGTATGACCCCACAACACATGGGGGCATTATGGTGTCCGCCTAATTAGAAGAGTTTATAATCTAAATGAGAACACATTTGTGCCTTAGATTAGAAAGGCACAAATGCAGCAAAATACAATTGGGAATAACAAATGTTTTATTATTCTGTGTTGCCACGTCTCCCAATAAAAATTGCACCTCACATATCTGGGTAGGCCAAGTGCTCACGAGTAGGGGTGGGCAAATTCCGCTCCACTGGCAGCGTTCACAGATTTTTGCGCACTCTGTGCTCCATGCGGTGCGCAAAGTTCCGAAAAACTCAGCAAAGTGACGCGAAGCAGAGATTTTTCTCTTGACCGGCTTGTCAATATTAAATTGGAAAATCGCAAATTAGAAAAAATCACACGCTAGACTTCCTCCCAGCAAGAATACTCGACGCGACCGCTTGCATTCAGAAATTTGTAACTCGCGTTGAGGAAGGTGCCTCTCAAGTAGAGTGGCAGAAAGCAGCAGCACCCTCTGACGTGACGCATAGTGCAGTTTGCGCTGATTTTACAACACAGGACAAACTCCCGGTGCTAAAAATCAGTGCGAGAAGCACGACTTAACAGACTCTGCCACTGGTGGAACTCCGCGGAGTGCAGTGGACTTTTTCTGGCACTTCGTGGAGTTCTGCAGAGTAGAACCCCACAAACTTCGCCCAGGCCTACTCACAAGATGAAAGGGCCCAAATCAGAATATGGACACATTACATTTTTCCACTGAAAAATTACCCCTTTTCTGCAATGTGGGTACCTGTGGAGTTTGGACCTTAGCTAAGCCGGCTCAAAAATTGCTTTCGAAATCTCAACACCATCCCAAAATCATTCACTATTCAAGTGAGACAGAATTTGCATTCATATGCGAAAGAGCCATTCATATGAACACGTCAAACGCAGTAATGTGCCATTAATAAATATTTTCTATTGCTGAATTCAAAACCACATGCATCTTCTACAAAGCCGTCACTACCACAGCAGCTCTCCATCTCTGTTGGTTCTCTACCCAACAGCAGCCAGGACTCCATTAGACTGAGAATTGCAAACAAAGAGAACAAGGCAGCTGGCATTTTCCATCTATCAACCCAGGACATGGAATAACACCTTTGTATGCATCAGGACCACCAAACTGCGCCAGTTTAGGAAAGAGTTAAAGGATCACCTCTTTAAAGAACACTACATCTAAATGCTGTAACACTCTGCTCCCAGAACCCAGTTACCTCTCTTATTACTGTGTGTATCCTTACCTTTGACCCCGTATAGCGCTGATCTGTGGGCTGTATCCTTGCCTTTGACTCCGTATAGCGCTCAGCTGCCGGCTGTATCCTTGCCTTTGACCCCGTATAGCGCTCAGCTGCCGGCTGTATCCTTGCCTTTGACCCCGTATAGCGCTCAGCTGCCGGCTGTATCCTTGCCTTTGACCCCGTATAGCGCTCAGCTGCCGGCTGTATCCTTGCCTTTGACCCCGTATAGCGCTCAGCTGCCGGCTGTATCCTTGCCTTTGACCCCGTATAGCGCTGATCTGTGGGCTGTATCCTTGCCTTTGACCCCGCATAGCGCTCAGCTGCCGGCTGTATCCTTGCCTTTGACCCCGTAAAGCACTGATCTGTGGGCTGTATCCTTGCCTTTGACTCTGTATAGCGCTCAGCTGCCAGCTGTATCCTTGCCTTTGACCCCGTATAGCGCTCAGCTGCCGGCTGTATCCTTGCCTTTGACCCCGTATAGCGCTCAGCTGCAGGCTGTATCCTTGCCTTTGACTCCGTATAGCGCTCAGCTGCCGGCTGTATCCTTGCCTTTGACCCCGTATAGCGCTCAGCTGCCGGCTGTATCCTTGCCTTTGACCCCGTATAGCGCTCAGCTGCCGGCTGTATCCTTGCCTTTGACCCCGTATAGCGCTCAGCTGCCGGCTGTATCCTTGCCTTTGACCCCGTATAGCGCTCAGCTGCCGGCTGTATCCTTGCCTTTGACCCCGTATAGCGCTGATCTGTGGGCTGTATCCTTGCCTTTGACTCCGTATAGCGCTCAGCTGCCGGCTGTATCCTTGCCTTTGACCCGTATAGCGCTCAGCTGCCGGCTGTATCCTTGCCTTTGACCCCGTATAGCGCTCAGCTGCCGGCTGTATCCTTGCCTTTGACTCTGTATAGCGCTTGCTGCCGGCTCTATCCTTGCCTTTGACCCCGTATAGCGCTCAGCGGCTGCTGTATACTTTCCTTCGACCCCATACAGCGCTGATCTGTGGGCTGTATCCTTGCCTTTGCTCTCTGCTGCCTTTTGGCGATTTTTGCGCTATGCAAATACTGTATACATACTTAGATGGGTAACTGTGAATAACCAGAATGTTTCTCACTGAGGGGCTCTCTGTGACATCAGATAGATGAGAGCAAATCTCGAGTTGTCTAATGTCATTCTGAATTCCGCAGAAGTTTACCTTTTTCTTTAGGGCTACAGCTCACCTCCTCTTGTGTTTCCTCCCGGCCCCTCCAAGTACATTCTAATTCATTTTACTGAGTATCAACTTGGAGGGGGCCAGGTGGGACGATGGAGTTGATCCCATTTTCTCAGTCAGTAGACAGCAGGGTTATCTCTCTAGTTACACAGATCTTAATCAGTAGACAGGAGCGATGTCTCTTGAAACACATAGATCTGTCAGTAGACAGCAGGGATGTCTCTCAGGGTAGATAGATCTCCCAAACTCAGTCCCTGGAGCTACCACTGAGGTCATAGGTAGGCTTGGGTGTAACATTTCTCACTGCTCGCTGAGTTTGTGGAATTCTGGAACTCCATGCTACGCGGAGAACTCAGAGTTCCCGATAAATTCCATTTTCCGCCTTGTGGCTGATTTTTTTCTGGTTGGTGTGCTCGAGTCATGGTTTTGCACGCACTGGTGAGCGCGACAAGTCTTGCTGGGTGCTTGCGAGCTCCGTTAGGTTTGCCGGCCTCCCTCGAGCACCCGTGAGATTTGTGCAGTAATCAGGTACACAAATATTGGCTTCTTCAAGGATCTTCTTTATTGAGTGTGCATCTTCACACCTTCATAACCTTCAGCATAAGACCCAACAACAGTATTCCCTAGAACATAGATAAACCTCCCATTCTAATGACATCACAAAGCCCAGCTACCATCTTGCACCACAGTGCATTCCCACACTTCTGCCCCGCAGAAAATGAGGAAGTAAAACTAGTGCAAGGTTTAATACTCAATCAGAAAGAATGGAATTAATAGCATAACTTACATCACCAAAATGGACATCAACAAGAAAAAAATACATATGCATTGAATAGAAAGTTTGACCTTACATAAGTTTCCTAGGCTCCATTCCTTTCCACCCTCCAATTTGGCCACAGGTTTAGATAGTTTGATCACTTTCTGTGGCATGGAAAACTTACTTTCACCTTACATCCCATGCCTAGGTTTCTTCACTACCACCCAATCTCCACACTTTAAATCAACAACTTTCACTCTTTTTCTGTTATCATAATCCATTTTGTTGCGACTTTGAGCTTCAGATGCTTTAGCAAACATACCCTCACGATCAACCCATACCTGTGTTTTTTCCAAGTAACCACATTGGAGATTCTTTTGTCGCAGGCTCCCTTCCTTTAAGAGCAACAAAAGGGGATACCCCCGTCACCGAATGCGGAGTAACTCTATGAGCCCATATCATTTCCTTGCCAACCTATAAGCTAAAGATAGCTGAATATTATCCATAATAATGCGGTTGACTCTCTCCACCAATCTGTTGGCTTGAGGACGATAGAGTGCAACTCTGTCATGCCTGGTACCCAGACCAGCCTGAAACTCAGACAAGGCTGAAGACACCAGCTGTGCTCCCTTACCCGTAACCAATGCCTTGGGTATACCCTCCTCAAAAAATACTCTCTTCAAGAACTTTATCCCATCCTTGTCACTAAAATCTGTAGTAATCAGGTAAACAAATGTAGATTTCTTCAAAGATCTTCTTTATTGAGTGTGCATCTTCACATCTTCACAACCTCCAGCATAAGACCCACCAACAGTATTCCCTAGAACATAGATAAACCTCCCATTCTAATGACATCACAAAGCCCAGCTACCATCTTGCACCACAGTACATTCACACACTTTGCCAGCTGCTAGCGCAGCTTTAGGCTGCGGTAGCGACATCTCGTTCCTTTTTTTTATGACAGCGAGTGTCAGCGTCTGCTGCTGCGTCCTCGAGCAGATTTTTTCCTCGTGAAGCCACTGAATCTACTCAAAAAGACATTTTTGAGTTAATATTTTTCTCCAACAGACTGTTCAAGTTGTTTTTTGTGCAAGGTGCCTTTTTTTATTTCACTTTTTTTTCAACACATAGGAAGTGCCCCAGAGATTCCAGCTTCCTGCTTATGTTCAGCAGGCTCCTCCCAGTGCTTTTTCTATCTCCTAGTCACTTTTAATTTGGATTGGGAGCTAGAAGGATCACTCTCTGCTGCGTATATATTGTTGTATTTAAGGACTTTGTTTTTGTGATATTACAAGTATGTTCAAAACCTGTTGTCTAAGAGTGTTGTTTGTTTGATAGAGGGCCTACATCTGGATTTATTTGTACTTTTATTCCATTTTTAAAATGTATTGTGGTGGGTGGCCTGCAGTTTCATTAAGGGGCCCAGGTATTTTTTTTGCATTTAATGTTTCTTCTCTTGTAAAGGAAAAATGTTACACAGTTCAGTACATTTTCTCCATGTTTTTTTAAATAAATGTATAATATTCATGTATTTTACTATGTGGCCTAGTCTGCCAATGGTTCATACAACCATAGGCCAAGTACTAGTCATGGGTGCATGAAACAACTGTTTCTGTGGTGTCTGTTGAATTGCAACATCATTTAGGCTAGGGATGGCATTAACATAAAAATAATAGTTTGGGGTGTATTTCCCTTCTTTTTCTACCAAACGTGTATAGGTGGGGTAATATATAGTTGATGCCTTAGGAGGATGTGAGTTGTTGTAATGGTGGAAAGTTTTAAAGCTCAGGTAACTTTCACTTTTGGCATTGCTGAAAATTAATATGGTTTCCTTCGGTGTTACCATGCCTCCTCTGTCTGGCCAGTGTGTGACTGAGTTTGCAATAAGCCACCATTTGTCACTGTTCCTCATGCCATGTGGCAGAAGCCATTTTGTATAGTCAGTGTCTATAGGCCTGCCTGCGCTCTTTGTTTTCCATGTCTTCTTGTTGTTTGACCATGTGGCTGGTGGCCATTTTGTGTAGCCAGCCAGCGTGCTTTTTGCCATAGCTGCATGTGTTCTTTGTTGTCCATGCCTCCTTGCTTGGTGGTGCTGTTTGACCATGTGGCCAGTGGCCATTTTGTGTAGCCAGCCAGTGTGCTTTTGCCATAGGCCTGCATGCGTTCTTTGTTTTGGTCATGCCTCCTTACTAGTTGTTGTTGTTTTACCATGTGGCCGGTGGACATTTTGTTTAGCAAGCCAGTCTGCTTTTGCCATAAGCATGCATGTGTATTTTGTTATGGCCATGCCTCCTTGCTGATTGCTGTTTTTTGACCATGTGGCCATTTTGTCGCGCATCCTGATTGCTAGAGGTAAAGAGTTCCAGAATTTGGTGGCGAGGTAGAAAAACCTACACCCTCCCATTGCGTTTGAGCTTAATGGCAGGGGTAGTCAGTAGTTGAAGATGAGCAGATCGTAAATTACAGAGTGGGGTGTGCTTTACAATCATACAACTAATGAATTTAGGGCTCCTGCCGGTGGCCATTTTGTGTAGCAAGTCATTGTGCCTTCTTTATAGGCCTGCATGTGTTCTTGTTGTGGCCATCCCTCCTTGCTGCTTGTTATTGTTGTTTGACCATGTGGCCAGTGGCCATTTTGTGTAGCCAGCCAGTGTGCTTTCTACCATAGGCCTGCATGTGTTCTTTGTTGGTTGACCATGTGGCTGGTGGCCATTTTGTGCAGCCACCCTTTTTTCCAGTTTTCAAAACTATTTTCTCTGGAAACTGATAGGAGAGGCCTAAGCCTTTTTGTTTGTGTCAATTTCTTTACTTTTCCCTGATATCAGTTTAATGATATGCTTGAGGGCTAGTCGCTCATAGTAAATGTATTGTATATTATGATTATGAACAGTGTTTGCTATTATATGCTTTTTTTCATTTTTCACCTGCACCTCCTTGTGTCCCGATGGGTTTCTCATAATCCCCTGGTAGATTAGCAATTCTTTTTTTTTTAATTTTCTTTTGAGAATTTCTTCTCCTAATTGTTTATTTTTACATTTTATTTTCTTTTTGTCATTTTTTATTTTTGTTTAACGTTTTTGTAATTTTTAATAAGTGTTTTTTTTACATTTTCCTCCATCCATTAACCCCCCTGCCTGACAATTGCACACAGCCGCACAACAACATTCATTTTCTAAGTATTATTCCATTTCAACCTGCACCTCCCTGAGTGATACATTTGTCTCCCTAGATCACGGTTACTCATAGTACGGCCCGCGGGCCGCCAGCGGCCCAGCAAGCCTTCCTTGGCGGCCCGCGGACCTTAGACATCCTACCTGTGTTTATTAAAAAAAAACAAATAGTGGTAGCAAACACTGCCGGGTGCAGCCGCCCAGACTCTTGAGACTCTGCTCTGTGGGGGCCCGGGGGATTATAGTGATTGTCAAAGTGGAGATGCAGGGGCCTAAGAGGTGAAATACAGCAAAGCTTATTAGCATGTAAATGGTCTTTTAAAGACCTGTGAAGTACTCGGGTGCGGCTGTGAGTGCGCGCTGGGAAGCTGTCTCAGCCACGGCTGAAGACTGACACACACACGGGGAGAGATGACAGAGAGTGACGGAGGGAGGGAGAGGGAGACAGAGGGAGAGGGAGGGAAACAGAGGTTGACAGAGGGTGACAGAGAGAGGGAGACAGAGAGGCGCAGTCTGGGAGAGACAGAGGGAGGGAGACAGTGGGAGAGGGAGGGAGGCAGAGGGAGGGAGAGGAAGGGAGACAGAGAGGGAGAGGGATGCAGAGAGGAAGACGGAGGGAGGGAGACGGAGGGAGGGAGACGGAGGGAGGGAGGGAGAGGGAGGGAGAGGGAGACAGAGGGAGGGAGACCGAGGGAGAAAGAGGGAGGGAGGGAGACAGGGAGAGAGAGATAGAGGGAGGGAGACAGAGAGAGAGACGGAGGGAGGGAGACAGGGAGGGAGGGAGACGGAGGGAGACAGAGGGAGGGAGGGAGACGGAGAGAGACGGAGGGAGACAGAGGGAGACAGAGGGAGACGGAGGGAGACGGAACTAGGGAGACGGAGGGAGACCGAGGGAGACTGAGGGAGAGGGAGGGAGACCGGGAAGGAGATGGAGGGTGGCAGAGGGAGGGAGGGAGGGAGGGAGAGGGAGGGAGAGGGAGACAGAGGGAGAGAGACAGAGGGAGAGAGACAGAGGGAGAGAGACAGAGGGAGGGAGAGAGACGAGGGAGGGAGAGAGACAAGGAGAGATAGAGGGAGGGAGACAGAGAGAGAGACAGAGGGAGGGAGACAGAGAGAGAGACGGAGGGAGGGAGACGGAGGGAGGGAGACGGAGGGAGGAAGGGAGAGGGAGGGAGGTGGAGGGAGAGGGAGGGAGACAGAGGGAGAGAGACAGAGGGAGAGGGAGGGAGACAGGGAGGGAGACGGAGGGTGACAGAGGGAGGGAGGGAGGGAGGGAGACAGAGGGAGGGAGAGGGAGACAGGGAGGGAGACAGAGGGAGAGAGACAGAGGGAGAGGGAGGGAAAGAGACAGGGAGAGATAGAGGGAGGGAGAGAGACAGGGAGAGAGCAGGAGGGAGGGAGACGGAGGGAGGGAGACGGAGGGAGGAAGACGGAGGGAGACAGAGGGAGAGGGAGGGAGATGGAGGGAGAGAGACAGAGGGAGAGGGAGGGAGAAAGACAGAGGGAGAGGGAGGGAGACAGGGAGGGAGACGGAGGGTGACAGGGAGGGTGGGAGGCAGAGGGAGGGCGAGGGAGGGAGGGAGGGAGACAGAGGGAGAGAGACAGAGGGAGAGAGACAGAGGGAGGGAGACAGAGGGAGACATAGGGAGGGAGAGAGACAGGGAGAGAGACAGAGAGAGAGACGGAGAGAGGGAGACAGAGGGAGGGAGACAGAGGGAGACAGAGATAGGGAGACAGAGGGAGGGAGGGAGATGGAGGGAGACGGAAGGAGGGAGAGGGAGGGAGACGGAGGGAGGGAGATGGAGGGAGGGAGGGAGACGGAGGGGGACAGAGAGAGGGAGGGAGACGGAGGAAAAGGGAGGGAGACGGAGGGAGACAGGGAGGGATACAGGGAGAGAGACAGAGGAAGAGAGACAGAGGGAGGGAGACAGAGGGAGGGAGACAGAGGGGGAGACAGAGGGGGTGACAGAGAGGGAGACAGAGGGATGGCGACAGAGGGGGAGACAGAGAGGGAGGAGGGAGACAGAGAGGGAGGAGGGAGACAGAGAGGGAGGAGGGAGACAGAGGGAGGAGGGAGACAGAGGGAGGAGGGCGACAGAGGGAGGGAGACAGGGAGAGAGACAGGGGGAGAGAGACAGGGAGAGAGAGAGACAGGGAGAGAGAGACAGGGGGAGAGAGAGAAAGGGAGGGAGAGGGAGGGGGAGGGAGGGAGGGGGAGAGAGGGAGAGAGAGGGAGGGAGAGAGAGGGAGAGAGAGGGAGGGAGAGAGAGGGAGGGGGAGAGAGGTAGGGGGAGAGAGGGAGGGGGAGAGAGGGAGGGGGAGGGCGACGGAGGGAGACAGAGGGAGGAAGACAGAGGGAGAGAGACAGAGGGAGGGAGACAGAGGGAGGGCGACAGAGGGAGGGCGACAGAGGGGGAGACAGAGAGGGAGGAGGGAGACAGAGAGGGAGGAGGGAGACAGAGAGGGAGGAGGGAGACAGAGGGAGGAGGGAGACAGAGGGAGGAGGGTGACAGAGGGAGGAGGGAGACAGAGGTAGGAGGGCAACAGAGGGAGGAGGGCGACAGAGGGAGGAGGGCGACAGAGGGAGGGAGACAGGGAGAGAGACAGGGGGAGAGAGACAGGGGGAGAGAGACAGGGAGAGAGAGACAGGGAGAGAGAGACAGGGGGAGAGAGACAGGGAGAAAGAGACAGGGGGAGAGAGAGAGAGTGAGGGAGAGGGGGGAGGGAGGGAGGTAGGGGGAGAGAGGGAGAGGGGGAGAGAAGAAGGGAGAGGGGGAGGTAGAGGGGAGGGAGGGGGAGAGGGGGAGAGAGCGAGAGATGTGTGTATGCCAGGTCTGGTGGCTCAGTGGACGAAGGCATCTGCTGCAGGGACCTGTGTTCAACCTCATGGTCACAATTTATTTTTTGCTTTAGCCCCGCCCCTCCCCCTCTGACCCCGCCCCCACCGGTGCGGCCCTCGGTCACAAACCACACTGTAAATTTGGCCCCCGAGAGAAAGTTTGTGAGTACCCATGCCCTAGATGATGCAGATAAAGCAAACAGTTACATCTGTATGTTTTTATTTATCCTTCCTAATTGTAAATAAAATATTATGCTATGTTGGTGTGGTTTGACCTTGGAATGGACACACTGTATTGTTGTTAATTATTTATTTATTTTTGAGTTTTATATAGCCCTAGCTAGACCTGGAGGTATCAGATCGCTTTACAAGTTGTGATCATAGGTTAATTCAACATACTTGTGAGGATACATGCGCGTCAAACGCAGAGAAAGGAAGTATAAACAAAACAGCATTAGGATAGTGAGAGCACTCTAGAAAAGTAGATAGCAGTACCATATTAAGCTAATGACATTAGTGCCAAAGTAGGGACTGACTGAGTCAGGAGATCATAACAAAAGAGTCCGTGGATGTGGGCTGAGGCTTTAGGCAGCGTGGATGAATACAAAATGGAGGGGTTGCAGCGGAGGTCTTTGGGGAGCGAGCTCCGTATCCTGGGAGCATTCCTGAGAAGACGCACACGTGGGTGGATTTCTTTTTCAGATTGAGGGTATGAGAAAAAGTGAGTTGGAACTTCTCAATGCCCAGCATCTGCCTGCTCTCGATAGTTTGGTTTCTAGGTATTTGGGGTTTTTTGTATGAATGGCTTTGGGGGTGATGCAGGCTGTCTTGAAGATGTATCTTCCTTCAATGGGAAGCCAGATGAGACTCTTAAGGGCAGGTGAGATGAGACTCTTAAGGGCAGGTGAGATGAGACTCTTAAGGGCAGGTGAGATGAGACTCTTAAGGGCAGGTGAGATGAGACTCTTAAGGGCAGGTGAGATGAGACTCTTAAGGACAGGTGAGATGAGACTCTTAAGGGCAGGTGAGATGAGACTCTTAAGGGCAGGTGAGATGAGACTCTTAAGGGCAGGTGAGATGAGACTCTTAAGGGCAGGTGAGATGTGATCAAACCGCTTCATTCTTGTGAGGAGTCTGGCTGCCGCATTGAGAGTTGCTCTCAGGGGTGAAAGGTGAATTTTTAAAATTCCAGTGAAGATGACGTTTCCATAGTCAAGATTGGAGAGGACAAGTGATTGCACTGCCGTCTTGAGATTGTTGGGGGGTATAAAAGCCGTGGCATAGCTTGGGGGGGCGGTCCACCCCAGGCGGCACTAGTTTGGGGGCGGCGGCTGCACGACACTGGTGGCCTGTGGCGGCGGCCTTTATAATTTATTTGGGGACACTCACTGACACTACTGTCAATCACTGGCAGTAGGGTCAGTGTTCCCAAATAAATTATAAAGCCAGACACCGCTACGGGCCACCAGTGTCGCACGGCTGCCGCCCCGACAGTGAGTAATGTACACAGTACACCCACCACACCCCACACCCACACGAGCACAGTGCAAATGCACACATGACGTGTGTGCGACGTACCGCGTTTGTGGGTCCCAGGGCCGTCAATGTTGTAGCGCGAAAGCACTAGCAATGGCGGCCCTGGGCATCATTTTTGGCCAGCCCCTGTCACATGTGCCACAGGGCCGCTTCCCCACTCCTTGTTATGGTCCCGCTCGCGAGCGGGTGCTTCGGCACACCTTTCACGGGGGTTCTGTCCCCGCAGTAGGAGGAACAGTCTAGCGCCTGGTTTTGCACAGCTCAGGACCTGCTTCTGGGGAGCTTGGAAGGCCAGCTGTACGTGGAGCCTCTGTCTGTTGGGTTCCTGTGCGCCCAGTTCTGCCTGTTATCCATGGATTTGATGTTGACTGTGTATTACTGCATCTCAACAGACCTGTAAGCAACTGGGTAAGATGTGATCCGGCACCAGCGAGTGGAGTCGAGTCTGGGGCAGGGGCGGTGCTGTGCCATTTGCTGCAGCAGAACCAACCCGTGCGGTAGAGACCCTGCCGCCACTGGAGTCTACACACAAGAGCCCGAGGTGAGAGCTCAACGGCTGTCCTGAGGGGAGGAAAGGATCTTCGGTGACTGTGGCGTGAGAGCCTCCTCATTTTGGTAGTTAAAGAGACTGTGTCTCTCAAGAATAAATGAGCCATTACTCGCCCTGACTGGAGCCCTTAGTTGTTCGCCCCACACCTCGTTCAGTGAACCAGTGAGCGTCGGTAACATGTTCAGAATGATGAAAACGTCACTGGGCTGCAGGGCCACCTTTGGTGATGGTGTGCAGGCCGGTGAGATCATCTTGCTGTACCGGAAGCAGCCGAGCAGCCTTCTGAAGCGGGTTGTGGGGTGGGCCCTCCTTCTGGTGAGTGGCATGTGCCTGACGCAGCGCTGGATGCGTTACCCCGGATGCGGACTCTTCATTTCCATTAGCGCGGGTCGTAAAGCTCTTGTCTTCCTGGAAACACATCTGTGTTTCACACCACACCCCACCTCACAGCTGCTTGGAGTCGGGACCTCCCTTAATGTATTTGCACTTAGGATCACATTTCAAATTCACATTAACCAGCACAAACCATTACTAAGCACTTACAACTCTCTTGACCATAGACAGCCAAGCAACATACCCAACCGATCAATCGAGCGCCCAGTACGGCGTGGAAGGCGCTGAATATTGAACGAGTAGAGCAGCGCCATACTAATGGGAGGAGGCCCTGTGCGGATGCTGATCATAACTGTAGGGTCTGGCCGCCCACATCTGCACACCGCCCCAAAGTGCAGAGGCTGCTCTGGGGTCACCTGAAGAGGGTACCAGGCTCTCTCCAATACAAATGAGGGGACGGATGGCCTGGGTCTGTATGTTTTACACACGCCGGACATTTGTCATGGTGTGGAACGTTGTACAACAATATTTATTTTACCTTATGAATTAAGTTCTTCCAATTCACCAACTGTTTATACTGGAAAGACACAGCATCATACTTATTAGGACTCGGGATAAAATCACCCCAAAAACCAGATGTCATATTTTATTTAAAACTGAGATAACTCTCATTACAGACCTAACTGGTCACATTTTATGTTCAGGAGGAAACCAAGATTAAGTGAATGAATTGAGCAACAAACGCTTGCTAGGTTTGTTTACAATCACAGATAGGGAGAATCATTCGAAAAGTCTGCCGGTTTCCCAGTTTCTCACTCAGTTTAGGTGTCATCCCATATGTGCCCTTCACCTCTCAAGCATGCACAACAGCAGTTTCCAAGCCGGGCTCAATATAGGAAGAACCACCGTGGGAAGCATTACTACTTATGATGACGCGATCTTTGATAATCTGCTAAAATGAGATAAAGTGCCCACGCAGGATCGGGGGCGATATCACCCTCAAGAGTACCTGCGGTACAGTACCCCAAATGGATCAAAATTGTCAACAAATTAAATATTATAATCAAAGAATAATGTTATCTCTGCCATATCGTTACCACATCCGATGCGAGCGTCCACGGCACCGTCCGAATGCTGACCCGTGGACCTCATGTTCTTCTTTGAGCCTTCTGGAACAATCTCTGTTGGTGCCTCCAATGTCTTCCTTGTTCACAGATTCCCTCACTACTGCCCTACATCTCTCCACAGCCCCTTTCTCACATTTATTTAATTTCTTTTATAGTGCTACTCATCCGTATGTAGGGCGTCGGAGAAGTTTACATTACACACACATTATGCAGCAACAGTGTTTTGAGCAAGTGTGTTAATGAATGCATCTCACACCAGTGTTGCAAACAACCATGTCACTGGCCTCCTCCAGGCGACAAACTCTCTTATCTTATGCTGCGTGCAGTCTATTTCATACTGTGTGTAATACAATATTTAAATCAATTGCATGCATACTCAGTGCTGTCTGGCACAGGCTGTGCCCGCATAGCACCATAAATACAAGTCACTATTCTGTGCGCCAACAAGGATTCGAATCGGTGACGCTCCGGCTACAGACTTAGACGTCTGAAGTGATCAAACCAACCAACTGAGTTTTCTTGCAGCACAAAACATTTCCCACAGATGAGTTTACCTTGCATTCATTTTCCATTTGAGGTGTGTGCAATCAGGCCGAGGTGATTGCTGGTGATGGGGGAGGGGGAAGTAAGACCCGAGGAGCGAGTAAATGTGGGAGCGATCATGAGAGCGAAAGAGAGAGATGAGTGAGAGTGTGGAAGTTAAAAAAGACGGGTACATTTTAGTTGAAATGGGGAAGGGACTGCATGTGGAGGTGAGGAATAAGGTTTCAAATACCTGATATCGGGGTGGAATGACGGAGTATGTCTGACGTTATGACGCAAAGTTATGCTGTACTATTCGTGCCTGCCTGTGGCAATAAGTAGCTGTGCTTTATTATTGTGGGCGTTGTTTACAGTAAAGCACACTGCAATGATTATTGGCACCTACACCTGGCAAAATATATATATATTTTTTTCATTCTTATTATGACGGGGTTGGCACTTGGCCTTTAAAAATAATTTGCCCTGCCCGTTAAAAGCTGCTTTTGTCTCCAACATATTAAATTGTGTGAAAACAAACATGCCAAGAATGTCGGAACACAAATGCAGGGTGAGATTTCTCTAAGTACCTAGGCCTTGTATGACATGAACGTCTATATAAGTGAAGGCTGAGAAACAGCCCGGTCAGTGTCCTAAAACAAACGACTATAAAGTAATTCCCAAGGAGTACATTTTGCTTTCTTATCTTTTTTCAGCCAAAACTCGGTAGAAATTGATGGATGTACTCAGTGTGCAGCGCGCGCGCAGCGCAGTGCGCGCGCAGCGCAGCCTGTACTGTATTGGACAACAGCTAGGGCAGTGAGGCTTCATGATGCGCCTCTCAGACCTCTTTCAAGTGCTCACCATCCTTTCCCCCCCCCCCCCCCCACCAACCCCCGCGACCTGCCATGGGCGGCAATCTGAGGGATAGCCCCGGGCGCCGGAAGCTCCAGCTACGCCTCTGGATAAAAGCATAGCTGGCAAGGTTTCAGACTGTTTATGCGTGACATTTTCATAGTTTCTATTTAATTATGAGTGACATTCAGCGAATATGAGTGACACTAAGCAATGTATAGTTGCCACGTTTTCGGATTCCTTAGGTCCAACATTTCTGTATTTTCGTTGTGTTTATGTGTGACATCTGATTGCCTTATTTGTGACACTTGAGTGATATTTGATGGTGAGTGTAATCAAGCGGTTTTGCCCACTTAATGAGTGCATGTTCCTAGCACCACCCGACACACACACTGAACATAGGTGCAGCTCAGCTAAGTTGTGTTGATATGCTATGACAGGCCAAAATGAATTGACTGTAGAATGAAATATACCCAGGGCCACTGGAAATATGCGGCAGGAGAGTGCCAAATTATCTAGCAGGCTTCAATAAATTATGCGGCAAGAAAAGGCGAATTATGCAGCATAATGTGGCACACTTTGTAATAGGATAACTTCATTTTTTCATCATTTTTAAACTTGGTAATGCTTTCTGTGCTTTGGTTGCACCTTATTAGTACGAGTTTAATATCCAAATATACCAATAACCAACAGAAAGGGGACCAGTTCAGCTTTGCAAAGGGCCTTCCACTGCGTGGCAAAATGTTATGTTATGTTATGTTATGCACTTTTGTATTGCGCACAGCTGCCCCAGCTAAGGGGCGTCCTGGCGCATGGCAGGCAATGTGCAACAGATAGCAGAGACACAACACAGATAAAAGATCTATTTAAAAAGAAACGTTTTCAGAGCTTTGCGAAAGGCCAAGAGGTCAGTCAGTAGCCGCAAGTCCACTGGGAGGGAATTCCAGAGTTCAGCCGCCCTCACCCGAAAAGAGCGACCACCAGCCCGACACAACCTGTATCGGGGGACCACCGCGAGCGCTTGGCTTCCCGATCTCAAAGCGCGGGAAGGAACATACCACAACAGGAGGTCAGCAAGAATTGGCGGACCTACTCCCCTCAAGATCTTAAACGCCAAGCACAACACCTTGAACTGGATGCGTAATTTAATGGGGAGCCAATGCAAGGATCTCAAAACACCTGAGACAGAGCTCCTACGGGGTAAGCCTACAATGGCTCTAGCCGCGGCATTCTGCACTCGTTGAAGGCGGGTAGTCTCCGCCACGTTGGTCCCTACCAAAAGCGAGCTGGCATAGTCCAGGCGAGATAATACCATGGCCTGGACTATCAGCTGCCTGGTACCACGGTCAAAGAACTTAAGAATGGGCCTCAGCGACCGCAAGATGCCAAAACAGCCGGCCGCGATTTTCTTCGAGTGGCCCTCGTAACTGAGAGCGGGATCCATCCACACTCCCAGATTCCTAAGTTCAGTGACCGGGAGAGGGACCGGCCCCAGTTCAATGGGCCACCACTTGTCCCCCCACAGTTCCGCCTTCCTGCCAACGATCATGATCTCGGTTTTCTTCGCGTTGAGCTGGAGACAGTTGTTCTTCATCCAGCTTGCCACCGCCCTAAGTCCACTCTGAAACCTGGGGGCATCCCGATCCGCATCCCCGCTGATAGTCACCGCTAGCTGAGTATCGTCAGCATACGAGACCATAGTCATGTCCCATTGCTTGACGATCTCAGCCAGCGGTCTCACATACAGATTGAAAAGCGTGGGACTCAGCGAGGAGCCTTGCGGGACCCCCTGTCTCAGAGGAAGGAATTGGGACTGGTACGGTGGCAACGCAACGCTAAAGAAACGATCGTTCAGGAAAGAGCGAAACCACTGGAGGGCAGAGCCACCCACCCCGACCTCCTCCAGGCGATGCAACAGGATAGGATGGGACACGGTGTCGAACGCGGCGCTCAGATCTAATAAAACGAGCGCCGCTGTCTGCCCCGCATCCATCACTGTGCGTAGGTGTTCAGCCATGGAGAGAAGGGCAGACTCCGTGCTGTGACCAGCACGGAAGCCATTTTGGGTGGGATCCAAGATGTTAAACTGGATGAGGTGGGCCGAGAGAACTTTGTTGACATGGGCCTCCATTACTTTGGTAGGCCAGGGAAGCAAAGAGATAGGCCGATAGTTTTCAGGCTTGTCTGGGTCCAGTGAGGGCTTCTTTAGGATGGGGGAAACCATCGCCCGCTTCCAGCTACGGGGGACCGTGCCCGACTCCAACGAGATGTTGATCAGGGAGTGTACCACGGTCCGACCCACGAACGACTCATCTCTAAAGAGAGCCGAACTGAGAGGGTCGGCGGGGGACCCAGATTTCACCTGCTTTGCCAAGATGTGAAACCCTTCCAATGTCAACAGGGGAAGCGAGTGCAGGGCTGTGTCTCCACAAATGGAAATCGGAGATTCAGCTGGGGGTCCTGTGGATGGAAAGGTCATATAGATGTTTTGGACCTTTTCCTGAAAGAAAACCGCAAGAGCCTCACAATGAGCAGTAGAGCCCGTCGTCGGAGCATCGGGGCGCTTAGCTAGAAGATCCTTCATCAATTTGAAAATAGTTTTCGAGGGGTTAGAGCTGTTGCCGACTTCGGCAGTATAATACAATGCCCGAGCACGGCACACAGCCCGATGGTATACTTTGACGGAGGCGAGATAGATAGCTTTTTTCCCCGAATCGTACGCCTTCCGCCAAGCCCTCTCTGCGCGCCTGCAACTGCCCTTGAGCGCACGTAGGGCGCCATCGTACCATGGGCTAGATTCTCTGGCACTGGTCTTACAGGCGGTGAGTGGAATGAGCGCATCTAGCGCTTTGGAGATCCACGCGCAGAACCCATCGTAACCTGAATCAACAGTTACAAACGGATCTAATGGCTCTGCAGCGAGGACACGGTGCAGATCTTCCAACCGTAATTTGCCCCAATGCCGCCTTACGATCAGCTTAGCAGGAGGGATGACAGTCCTACCTGATAAAGGGGTACTAATGGCGACCAAAGAGTGATCAGTCCAACCCAGGGGCGAGACGGCAGTGACAGCAGCATCTGTCAAATTAGAGAAGAAGGGATCTAGCGTGTGGCCACCGATGTGGGTGGGCTGCTGAACAAGCTGCAGCAACTGTAAGGCCTCCAAATCCGTGAGAATGCCACTGACCGCAGGTAGGTTGGGTCTATCGAAATGGAGATTAAGGTCCCCCAGAATCGAAAAATTGGGACACCCCACCACCAAGGAGCTATATTTTTAGAACATTTGAAACGTTTGAGCTAGGAACAAAATATTGTTTTTGTTAAAAACTGCAGATTATGTGGCAGTTGATGGATTATGTGGCAAATCTATAATTATGTGAAAATTGTAGCAGCCATACAATCTCATAATTCCAGTTGCCCTGGATATACCAGCTCCTGCACATTAATGGAATTGACACGCACACACAACAGCCAGCAAGTGTTCAGCCGCCCTACTTGCTTGGCCCCAATACTCTTCCCAGCAGCTGCAACATAGTTCTGGACCACTCTCAGGCCTGGTCCGGTAAGAGCGCCGCTTCTCAGGTGCTTGGGTAAAGCATGTCCAAGGGTCAGCAGAGCTTTTACAGCTGTTTTGACCAGTGGGGCTGGCTGCCATTAGGTGTCACTCTCTGATAGCTAACTGAAAACAGTAGAGCCACCCACTGAGAGGAAGGGAATTAGAGACATCCCTCCAAACTGTCTCGTCATCTTGTTTGTGTGACAAATTACAGCTCATGTGGTAATTTAACTTACATCTTGTTACCCTAACGCGACACGTGTGGCACTTGGCGGTGCTGTACAAGGTTTGATTTTTTTTAGCTGTTTTAGTGTGAAAAAGGCTCCTGTGGTTGAGTTGTTTTTGTGCATCTTTATTGACATGTTTCTGTCCAGGGTGATACCCTAGGACGTTACGGAGTTAGAAAGTGAAAGAGAGTAATCTGGTGCGTTCAAATTCTTGAGCCATTCTTGGATCTGTAAGTGTTTGTTTTTGGGAGAAAGGAGTAGCAGTTCAATCTTGCCGGGGTTCATTTTTTAGGTGGTTAGTGTTTAAACAGTCTTGTATCTTGCTTAGCGTGGCATTCAGACGGATGATGTCTCTGGGTGATGGTATTTTATAGTTGAGATGTGTCTTGTCTGCATAAAGGTGATATTGGACCACTGCTTCTTTCAAAATAACTGTGACGGGTTCCATGAAGGGATTACATAGGGGTGAAGAAAGGATTGAACCTTGAGGAACACCCTGTGGAACTGGCACAGCCTTCGAGAGACAACTGCAGATTTTTATTGGTTGAGAACGATGCTACAGATAGAATGTGAACCATGTCAAGTCTGTTCCATTAATACCAGTACGAGTCTTGAGGGTCTCGAGTAAGGCTGGATGATTTACTGTATCAAATGCCGCCAATAGGTCGAGTAGGATTAGGAGGCATGAGTCACCTTCATCTAAGGATTTGTGAATGTCGTCTGATATGTTGAGCATAGCAGTTTCAGGACTGCAGTCTCTCCTGAAGCCCGATTGGAATGTGTCATGGAGGTGGAGTTCATCTATATGCTGGTTGAGTTGTAGCAGGACACATTTCTCAATTGTTTTAGCTAAGAAAGGAAGTTTGGTTATCGCTCTGAAGTTATTGAAGTAATTGAGGTCAGCCCCTGTTTTTTTAAGAATGGGTGTGACTTGGCCTAGTTGGAGGGAGTCAAGGATGTGGCCAAATGAGAGAGAGGCATTGATGATTTCAATCCAAAATGGAGAGATGATGTGGTTGAGGTTCTGTACCAGGGTGGAGGGGAGGGGGTCAGTAGTGTGGGATGCGGGCTTCAAGTTTGCAATTGTTTTGAAGACCTCCCCTTCTGTCATCAGTTTGAAATCAGTCCACTTAGCATTGTTTTTTATTAGTTGTAGATCAATATTGTCGGAAAAAAGTAAAGGGGTGACCCTCATACCAAGTGAACAGGGCACTACAAATTAGTCCAATAAAAAAACTCCCCATGGAACCAATATATCATCCAATGGGTGCAGTACACCACTCAATTAATTGAATTAAGATTCAACTATTTCAAACACATACCCCCAAGAAAGACATTTTACACAAAGCTTTTTGGATGCAGGAAGAAGTACTCAATCCCCGAGCAACACTTGAGTGGAGGGCAAAAACGACCGCTATTTTATTATTTGGGGTCTCTTTTAAAAAAATCGAGGAAGACTCATTTGTGGAGAATGTTGGCAATGGTATTTCTTGGGGCTCCCCGGTTATTAGTGGAGTTTTGGGGGTGGAGTTTCCATGGAGATTTGCATGTCAATGGAGTAATCAAGCTGAGGTGATAGTCGTGAGTCTTGGATAAGCAATCATGCGATTTTTGTAACTTTGCAGGAGAGGAAGTTGGCTATTTCTTTATAGCGTTCAGTGGTGACAATTGTTTTATGTAGGTAAGGGAGGTTTGTTTTATTATATTGAAGAGCTCCCCCCCCCCCTTGGTCTGTTCTTCGCACGGGCAAGTTGATTCTGATTAAAGTGGCTTTCTCCCTAAAGATGTGTTTTTGTAGGAGAGATGTTCAGATCTAAGGAGTGCAAGGTGTACCGGATATGGGTTCTGTCTCAATAACCTTTGGGTCACTCAAAGATGTCTCCTCTCATTGTTAAGGTCTAAGTTAAACCAGGCTCTGGATTGGATTTTTCTAGCTCACTTTAGTTTGAGAGGGGCCACTTGGTCAAGAACATCAGTTGTGACTGAGCTATAGTGGGTGGTAAGGTCATCTACTGAGTGAAGGTGAGGTTGAGTGAGTAGATGGGCACTGATCCTGGATTTCACTTACATTAGTGGGATTTGCTTGAAGTTCCTTGTGCAGTGTATGTGTTTATTGGGTGTGTGCGTGGGTACTGGGGTAAGCCTTTAGGTGGAAAAATATTAGTTGCTGGTCTGACCAGTCGATGGGTATGATGGATCATAGAGAGACAAGCTCATTTCCGGTATTTATTGTATCTAGAGCGGAGCCTTGATTGTGGGCTGTTCGTTGCAGAGTTGTTTAAGGTCATTTAATTCGAGAAGGTTTAAAAGATTGCAAACTGTGGAGAACTTTGTTATTAGGTCAGTTAGTTCATCAGTGAAGAGTAAGTGATCACCAAGGGGGTGCTAGATAGTGTGGAGCATGATAGGGGTGGTGCCTTTTGTTGCGAGTTCAACTTCAAGTTATTTGACGGTTAAGCGGTCCATGGATTTTGGTGTGTTAAGTCAAATGTCATCTTTGTGGATGATTGTTAGCCCACACCCCATTCATTTTGTTCTGTCCTGCCTAATAAGAGAAGAGCCAGGAGGAGGGAGCAGGTCCAGTATGGGGGATGAGTGTTTGTTAAGCCAGGTTTCCCTTATGAAAAAGATGTCAATACTGTCAGCTAGTATGGTTTCTTTTATTTCTGTTGCACGTTTAACTGCAGATCTGTAGTTAAGAATAATGCAGCAAAGGGATTCGGTTTGTTAAGTGTAGTGTGTAGTGTCTGGATGGTGGTGTAATGAGCAGGTGGTTTGGGTGATATTAAGCCTGGGCGGAGTTCCACCAAGCAACGCGGAGTTCCGCGAGCAGCGGAGTGCTGTTACTACGTGCCGTTCTCACTATTTTTAGCGCTGGGTGTTTGTCCCGCGCTGTAAAATCTGCACGAATGGCATCTTGGCCAGTGCAAGAGGGTGCTGCTTCTTTCTGCTGCTCGAGTAGACTTTCTACTCGAGCAGCAGCTTCCTTAGTGCGAGCAGTAGCCACCATCAGCGACCGCCCGCATTGAGCAATCTCACTGGGATGTGGTCTAGCATTGGATTTTCCTCACTCGCGAACTTACTGCTGGCGAGTGAGGAAAAAACTCCGCTATGCGGAGCGGAGTTTTTTGGAACTCCGCGGAGCGTGAAAAACTGTGCAAACTCTGCGAATGGGGCGGAGTTCACCACCCAGGCTTCGGCATTACTTTATATTAACTCAATGGATTCTATTTGAGATCATCCTGATAACTGGGATTCTTGTGGGCCGCTTGTTGAGTATTTGTGTTATATGATTTCCAGTGTGATTCCACTTCAAGAGGGGATGGGGCATCAAGAACTTGGTAGGGTCCGTGGTACAGGTGGCTCAAAGGAATGAAGGTCAAGCAGAAGTGGTGGCTGACGTTGGGAGATCCTACATGGGAAATTCCTTTCTCTAGCTTCGGAGTGTGGTTGCTTCTTAATTTAGCTCGGTTCATCTAGCTTGAAAATCAAGTTTTTTTCCTATTCAATTGAGAAGGTCAGTGTGCCAGGGACAGTTTCTGTTCCATATGAGGGAGGATAGGCAGTAGGTCTAGTGTTTAAATAGGGCGGGTAATCTTCAGTTGCAGGTAGAACAGCATCATTGATGCTGGACCTGGAGAGGGATTGTTTGGGTTGGGAGGGTGCACATTGGGAGTAAGGGTTGTGATCACAGTGGGCTCAGTGGTGAGAGAACTAGGCTTGGGTTTAATGCTATCATGGCCAGTGAGTGTGTTGAAGGGCTGCGTGTCGTCATGGCTGTGCACTAGATTTGACGTAGTAGTGGTCCGACAGGTGCTTTCCTGCAGAGAGAGTGTGACCGGGGGCGGTGATTATGCATGGTGTGTCATTGGAGTCCTGGGTGTCACGTTCTGCAAAGATGGAATGAACCGGTAAGAGCTGACTGCCATTACGGAACATTGTGGAAAAAACTACAAGTCCCGGCATGCCCAGGGAAGCACGTTGTGCGTGCTTCAACCAGCGCGCACGAAACGCGTAAAAGCCGAACGAAGCCCGCAAACGCTGCCGATTATTTTGCCGCAGCATTTTCCTGTCTTCGTCCTCCAAGGCCGAGGGGATTTCATCTTCGGCGGTAAGAGTGGGGGATCCCAGTAATCTTTCTCGAAGTCCCTGGAAAGGACCGTTCGATTGAGCCCAGGATTGTTTTCTGGTAACACGCTTCCTGGTTGGGTTGAGTTCGAGAGCGGCGTCTCTCGTTGGGGTGTTTCCATTACCTTGTGTGTAGCCCAGGAATAGCGGTTACGCTACTCCCGTTGGCCGAGACGAGAACTTACAGTCTCTTGCGGGAGAAGCATTTCGGACCGAAACAGACTATAGATACATACGCTCAGAGTGAGTGGTGATTCACTAAGCGAACTTGATCTGCCCTGTTGGTAGAGGTTGGCGGCTGCCGCCTCTGTGCGGGGGAGGTTTATTATCCCTAAGGAAAACCACGGGCTGTGCCAGAAACAGCCAAAGTAGCTTCAGTACTATTGATCATATCTAAGAGAAGGGCGATTGACACTCCTTCTCTTAGGGAAATACACCTAAGAACGACATTAGGTGAGAAAGTGCTTAAAAGTCAATAACTGTGTCTTCGCTTACCGACTCGACCCCAGGTATCACAGCGGCTGAGTTCATGAATTGAACAGACTGCTTGGAGTATTGCTGACTACTGTTTAAACTGTGTCGTGGGGGCATTATCAGTCATAGCATTCTCCACGCCTTCCTGGTGTCTCCTTGTTGCTCTTTGTTATTTATTTGTTTCTTCCTATCCCAGGAGAGAGAGCCAGATGTAAGGGTGTTTCTCAGGTCGTGGTCCCCGGGTGAGAGAGTTCCCACGGCAAGGCATAGCCCCAGTGGATTCCATGACCTCACCCTACTCTCTCCTGGCACCCAACGTTAACCTTTTATTCCTTTACAGGTAGGATAGGAGAGGTTAGGTGCATGTATATTAACAATGGTTGTGGGGGAGAGGTGTCGCAGGGATTCATTCTTGTATTGATCTTGTGTTTTGTTGTTTCCCTTGTCCAGGTCTCCCTCCCTGCTGTTCCTTCCCTTTCCTTCCCTCACTTGACTACCTCAATAGTCTGTGTGTACACATTCCAGACTTGAGGCCGTCGAGAGGTGGAACCCCTTTGAGCTTCAGCGCAATCCCGAGGATTCTGGAAGGAAGAGCCTGACACTGGGGGGTGAGTAGTTTCTTGGTTAATGGTCAGGGACAGCAGGGAGGGGAGAAGGTGGGGGGGACAGAACCATTTTGAGATAGTAAGGCTAAAAGTGACGAGAAGTGTTGGTCAAAGAGATATAGGTGAAGGTCTGTCGCTTTGAATTAGGATGTTTCCTGTCCTCAAAAGGGATATAAAGATCTCCCTTCTGAAACCCTGTCAAGGAGCAGTGGTGAGTTTAGTGCCAAAGGGAATTTTGATTGTTTTTGTAACTTGTAGGTGGAAAAGGAAAATGTTTCTCCATTTTGCAGGGCGTTTTCTGTAGAAAAGAAAGTATTTTTCTATTGCTATTTTTTGTGCTATAGTAAGTATCAGCAATTAGTCTTTCTGGAAGTTGTCTAAGTAACTTTTTCCCAGCATTATTTGATAGAGTTATTGGATATTTTATGCTCCAGGAGTTGGGGCCATATCTCTCGAGTGTGCTGTTGTAGGATCTAGGGTGTGGGTAAGTCACCGCTGCTGTAACTGAGCCTCTGAGTAGAGGCTGAGGAGTACTAGGTAGTAGCGATAGGTGCAATGAGTTTGATTCTATCTGTGGGGGAATAAACTGATTACACCTTGATTCACCCAATGGTGGTTACGCCCCTTCTACTGTAGAGAGGGAGCCATCAAGAGAGAGAGGTCTGCCCCATTTAGTCCTAGTTTCATCTTACTCAGCAGTAAGATCAGGTAGTATCCTTTAAACTGTTATTTTATTGTAGAGGCATCCCTTTTACTTCAGGGAGGGAGCATTCAAAGAAGTCAGCCCCATTTAGTTCTTTTTTGTTACTCTAATTCAATTTTGGGAGCAGGAAGTCCTCTCTTTATTTCCATGTTCCCACCGTGCATTAACAATGGCTCAAGGTCCTTGAACCTGCTGGTGATCTCACTCTTGGGGGCGAGAGGAGCGACAACAGAGAAGAGATCTGGGACATGTGAGTGCGGGGCTCATGGAGCGCTCCTCTGTAGCAGAATATGCTCCCACCTACAGACCTCCTAGCTGGATTGTAGCGCTGGGATCACAGAGGGAAGCAATTTGTAGTCGCCATTTTGGTCATTGCATCAACCCACCAAATAAAGTAAAATGGGTTCAGCTAGTAATAAGAAACCTGTTGCATACAGATGCTCACGCCGTCATCAGACAAGGTGAAAGGTCCCAAGCATTGTGACATCAGTCTTTTTATTTTTTTTATTTTTTTATTTTACGAAGTTTTATATAGCGCGATCTTGACCCAAATCGGATAGCAGAGCACTTTACATAGCACCAGTTGCATTACATGAGGACACATTCATTTTTGTTAGGCACGGGGAGATTACGTGATTTGCCCAGAATCACAGGATGTTCAGCATCATTGCCGAGACTCGAACCCAGGTCCCCAGATTCGAGGTCGACCTCCCTAGCCGTTAGGCCAACTCCTCTCCAGACTTAGCAGTGGAGTTGCACCACAGCCGTGACCAACAGTCCGCAGCCTTACAGCAACATTCAAGTCACAGGGAACACTGGCAGTAAAAGTCCAGGGCAAAACTGGGACCTATTTAACGCTGCAGTGGCATCCAAAACCGCAGGTCTGACACACCGGCTGTCTGCCCCTCCAGCCGATGTGAGATCAGAGCATGTGGGTCGCCCACCTAGCCTCGACAGTCGCTGGCAACCTCAGTGTCACTGGGAACAAGAGCCCAGTCAGTACTGCGGTAGTGTTCAACCACCCGTCTGGCTCTCTAGTAGTCGGCCCGACAAATGTCATGAGCAGTGGGGTTGCCCCACCTGGCTCTTGCTCTCACCGTCAGCCCCTCCGTCACTGGGAGCATAGACAGCAGGGCAAATGGCATCCTGCGATTGCCGCCAGTCCCACAAGCATTGAGGACGCTCCCCTGGCTCCTGAGCCTGTTGCTATCTCCACTATCATCGGGAGCATGGACATCAAGGTAAACGGCATCCAGGGATAACTAAAGTAGCCACACTAAATGATATGGTCTTTGGCTGTACTTTAAAACTGCAACAATGCCATGTTTCCGTCATGTTTTTCTTGCTTGTTTGCTTTTAAGTTCACAAGACAAGCGGCATCATCCACAGTACTGCCTGACCTAAGGCGTGTACACTTGATGCGTGACCACACAACAACACGTGATGTCAGTCCCCCAATCTCTTCAACTCTGCAGCTAAGTGCCACTGCCAACTAACAGCTTCAAGATGGCCCCAAAGCAAAGTGCTGCCAAGAAAGTGGCCAGTGAGAAGAAGCAGCTTCCCACCACTGGTGAGCCGGCCCAAATCTTTTTTGGGTAACGTTGCACGCTTGCCATGCTGGCCTCTGGGGAGCAAGCTGGGAGCAGCACTCTCACATGAACTGCCCCGCCTCACCCCATCCTAGGCCTTAGCCTAAGTCTGGCAAAGAGGCAGCCACTGCAATCACGGCAACGCCGATGAGCAGTGCTTATCGAATGGTGACTCTCTGTGCACTAAGTACTCTTTCAGGCTGTGCCCTGTCCTAAAGATGCTGCTAGAACCACAGACGATGTACAAAATGTTTTTATTAAACTGTAGGTCTTTACCAAAACACTCCTCTGAACTTAATATATCTTCAGAAGAAGAACAACCGGATGTATTATTTTTAACTGAAACCTGGCTCCATAAGGATTCTGAACCTGATTTGGTGCAAACCCTTCCCCCTGGCTATAATATTCAGCGGTAAGACAGAGAAGAGAGGAAAGGTGGAGATATAGCTATCATCTCTAAAAATTATTTCAAATTTCGTGTCGAGACCAATCCTATATTTGATTGCGAAAGATTATCCTTCGCTATCTCCCTTTTCGCTACTCATACCTTTTCAGGATTCTTAATTTATCGTTGCCCGGGCATTAGTGGGCAATTTCTTAAATCTCTTCCTGAAGTGGCGGCCACATTAGCCAGCTCCTCCCCCAATAATACCCTTTTAGGGGACTTTAACCTGCACTTCGATGATCCATTAAAAACCGAAGCCTCTGATTTTACCCAAGACCTATTGGCTACTCAGCTAATACAAAAAGTTAAAGGCCCCACACATAAGAAAGGCCATACTTTACACCCTGTTTTCTCCAACAACAATGAGTTGTTGGTGAGTGACCATATCCCCCTGCCTTGGTTGGAACATGTTTTGATCTGCTGGAGCAGAGTTTTCATTTAGAAAATTCAGGGGCTTTTGAAGCTCTAGTATGTCTATGCGTTTTATTAAATATTAATAAATAACAAATTAATTATTTGTCTTGTGTAAGTGTGTATTTATTAATCAATTTGTTTGTCTTAACATAAGAGAAAGCTACACAAGGGTTAGCATGTGTGTGCTGTTTTTGTTTTCTAAAAAATAACGTGCAAGTTTTCATGTTTAAATGTTGCTGTGTGCTTTTTATTTTGAGCACAAAACGCTGTCTGAATTAATGCTTTTCATGTCGCGAGAGCTAGATAAATGCATACACATAAGGGTATTAGTGGGGTTAACACTGTTTAATCATTATGCTGTAGTAACGTTGTTTTTATTTCTTTTAATTGAGATGGTCTATTGTGGCCTATGGAGGCCTAGTCCATGATGGCTGATTTTGTGAGCCTGGCCTCGAGTGAATATGTGAAAGACGTGACGAGGGAGACCCCTGCTGGAAATGGTCTTGAAGCTAACTGACCATGGTCCATGTTGAGAAACTTTCCATGAGGACGGCAGCAGTTTTTGGGAGTTCTCCAAGAGAAGTGAAAGTGTCCTTGGCAATCTTGAAAAACAAAGGAGCCTTAGAGGGAAACTCTGAACTGTGGCTCGATAGCCGAGGAGAAGCCGGATTAATGTGATACATGTTTTATTTTCTTGGTTCCTGTTCCGTAGTCTTCGCTATGTGTATTTTTCCTGAGCGGAGGTTCACAAATGTTGCAATGTTGCATCCTTTCCTTCTCGCTCTGCTCAGTGATTCAGTGTATTCTTGCAAACTTGATGAGTGTTTCCATTGTAATTTTCACTATAAAAATTGTTAGCTTAGGGAGGGATCTTGTCACCCTTTTGACACTTGCCATTTTACCTTTGCTGCGTGAAGCTGCGTTGCTGAGGATCGTGCTGAGGACTTCGTCTTGAGAGACTTTACTGAGAGACTTGTCCTGACCCGTTCTGACACTTAGTTAGAATAGGTAACTATGAGAAATGATTTATTCTGATTGATTTAACTTTGACTAATTTTAGATAAAGCAATATAATTTTAAACATGGTGTTGAATTTTCTTTCTTGTCAATTATTGGGTTTATATTTTTGATCATTATTGTATATGTTGTGTAGATTATGTTATTGATTAGGACAGTCACTAAACCAGATCTGATCGACCTGATATTGATGCAGGGTGTTTAGGTGTTTTCTTTCCACAGGTTTATTGCTGGTAGAGTATTTGAGCGTATGTTAGTGAAATGGTTTCCTGGTAGCAGAGATTGATGGTTTTAGATGGTTGTCTTGATCTGATAAGATTGCTTGTACATTGGCTTATTGATTATTGATTTTATTTTGTCAATATTGGTATATGTACTAATATTATATGTTGAAGTCGTCATGTTGAGTTATATGTAGTGCTTCTGGAACTTGGAAGCTGTTGTATCAGTTCCGTAGTAGGGCAGAGGGAAGTATATGCTGCTCTCGGGAAAGACGGGATTGTAAGGAATAACGTGTGACAATTGAAGTTGCGCGTTCACATTGTCTGGGTTCGGAATCAGTGACATCGTCGTATGTTACTATTAGATATTTCTGGTATATAAGGAGTGTGTATCGTAGTGAAGGTTATCTTTGAAACTCTGGTCTTAAGTCCCAGGGATCCGTAAGGATTTCCGTTAAAGCTTATCGCGGGAGGAATAATAGGTATTCTCTGAGCTTGTTTGAGGAACTGGGCGAAGTTGCTTAGTTAATGTGTGTTATAATTCTGTAGTGGGACAGATTGTGCGCTGCTTCCCGGGAAACAGGATTCTGTGTGTATGTACTATATTTTTCTTGCATGAATGTGCGTGAATGTTTGTACATTTAGTTGATTGTAAGACTCTTTGGACAAGTCCTAGAGGAAACAGTTAATGAATGTATGTTAGTAGGGCAGAGTAGAAGAAGTGCTACTGTGTCAATGAAAGGTTTCTTGAAAAATAGACTCTCTTTTACTATTCTGTGGTTAGCGAAGCAGACAATGGAGATGTTTTTATGTTGTAACTAATAGATTTTGTAGAAATCTTGACACGAAGTCTACTGAGAGATTTTGTAAAGGAGGGGTAGACGAGTGACAGAAGACAGGAGACAAGCGACTGCAGCGACTGTTGACGTCAGAAAGTCCGCGCTCTGATTGGATAGTGGGCCAGAATAGGGTTCGCGCTAGGATTGGTGCGTTAGTGTGAGTCGCGCAGGGATTGGAAGAGCTGTTTAGTTACGTAGACGCTCCAGGATTGGTGCGTTAGTGTGAGTCGCGCTGCTATTGGTTGGGAAGCTCGTATTGTATATTTATAATACGGAGAGAGTAGAGAGTTTTAGTAAGCGCTAAAATGTATTATCAAGAGGAGAAAAAGAAAAAAACGTTCTTTGGGAAAGTTAAACAGTGGTTTACTAAGGATAAAGAGGTTAAAACGAGAGAGGGTGAGTTGCTACCTCCAGCGAAAACACCTGCATCCTTCATGGTTGCGAAATATGGATTACATACCTGTATATGGTTGCAGAATTGGGTTAGGTATACTAAAGAAGATGGTGTTCTAGCATTTCCAGAACATGGTTCATTTAATTTGGCCGTGTTGAGAAATTTACGGGAAAAGATGGTACGTCTGGACCCGAAGCCGAGACCTACGCAGTTCGAGGCTTTAGTGGAATGGGAAGAGGAAGTTCATGAGCAAGAAAAGCAAAGATCTGGAGGGTATTACAGGAATATGTTTGGGAGGAGACATGATCGTGAAACACATCATGATCGGATGAAAAGATGGCGAGATGTTAATATGTCAGAGGGATTATATCCTATGAGAACAATTGAAGAGGGAGCAGTTGGAGTTAATGAATATGATGATGAGGTCTTAAATGACATGATTTACAAGAGACCACCCCCATATAGACCAGAAACAGATGAGAGTACACCAGTTGTTTCTCCGATAAGAGATACAGTCTGTATTATTGAAAAAGAAAAAGTGACACCTGAATCAAGAAGTAATAGTTCTTTCAGGGAGAGAGAAAATCGAAGTAGTGAGGAAAATGCCAGAAAATTAGCAAAAACGACAACAGAACTGACTGAGAAAATTAGAGAGTTAACGAAGAATCTGGAAGCTGTTACGGTGCCTGTAACAATAGGTCCAGTTATGCCTGTGTTTGACAAACAGAGAGCAGGTGAGAATGGACTAATGATTCCATATGTGGGGAATAATCTGACAAATTCAGTTGGTCCTTCAGGAGATTCAGATAAAAGAACAGAAAGAAGTGACCTGAGACAAACAAGACATGACACATGTAGTGAACTATTGGATACTAGTGAACCTGGTTGTTCAGGGATGCCAATTTTAGAACCGCAGAAAAGAGTGGTTCCAGTGAGAAAAACTGCTGAAATAACAGTTGATGATTTAAATGATTGGATGAAGGTTCTTCAGAAAAAGGATAAGGATTCACAAGTTATTGATGTGGCTAGGTTACGTATAGAATTAGAAGAGCTTGTGACAGGAACAGTTCCAACAGAAATCCTGAAGAGTCATCATGATGGTGAGCTGTTGTTTATGTGCAAAAGTATTACCTGGAGAGCAAGGAATACACATGACAGGCTAAGGGCAATAGCAAATGAGCAAGGAGTTGACATTGATAAAGTGAAAGCTTTACAGAGAACTTACAGGATGGATTTTACTGAGAAGGACATTGAAAATTTGAATGCTTCTGGTAGAACAGGACAGATTAAAGAAATGGTGGCATTATTGCGAAGATGGGGTGATGTTGAAAAGTGGAAGGATAGGTGGTATAAGAAAAGAGAGGAATCTGTAGATAGAACAACTTATTCAGCATTTCCAGTGAGAGAAAAAGAGAAACCAGTGGATAATTATCCTATGAGAGAAATACCTGGAGGAGGATATGTACATGTTCCATGGACCAGACAGGATATTTTATCATATACGAATGATTTCCCTCGATTGAGAGAAAAGCCCGTCGAGTGGTATAGGCAGGTAGATAGGTTTGTGAAATTGTCAAAAGTGCTGTGGGTTGACCTGAATAGTCTGCTTGATATAATTGTTCCAGCAGACTTGTGGACTGAGTGTAAAATAGTTGTGAGTTGGCCTACTGAGGAATATCCAAGAGATTCAAGAACAGGGGCACCAGATCCAGAAGTGATGAGGAAATATGATCAGGTGATGGTATACCTGAAGAGTAAAGTTCCTCCAAAAGAGACAGACTGGGTTAAGATAGATCGAACACAACAGGAAGCAAAAGAATCAGTTCATGCTTTTTACGAGAGGCTGATACTGGCTTTTAAACAATTCAGTGGAGACGAACACCTGGGTGATAAAGATTTGAGTCACTTTGTATACAGATTTGTATATGGTTTAAGACCTGAAATTGGTGAGAGAATTCGTGAACACACAGTGGATTGGCAGAGTAAAAAAGTAGATGAGATTCTGAGACATGCAAAATACTTCAGTGATGAAATTGAAGCAAAACAAAGAAAGCTGAAAGAGAAAGCAATGTGGGCACAAGTGAAAGTTGCGGAGAGACAGGAAGCACAGTTGGTGGAACAGGCGAATAATCCAGGAAATAATGCAGGAAATAGACCCAGATATGCAGGAAAAGGGAAAGGAAGTCTTGAGGAAGCAAAGAAAAAGTTCCCTTGTCACAACTGTGGCCAACTGGGACATTGGAGATCTGAATGTCCTAATCCACCATTAGTGAGTAATGAGAATAAACCTTTAAATCAACAGGTGCAGAACCAGAATGAAGGGAATAATCAACAGCAACAACAGAAAGTTGTGAGACAGCAGAGTCAAGAGCCAAAACCGCCCTTGCCGCAGAATAGAGGGGTACAAAAAAATAATCAGGACTCAGGATTCTACAATGATGAGCAGGTAAACAAACCAAGACGTTCTAACAAAACACAGCAGTACTTGTTAAAGAGTGAAGGGAGTGAGTCTGAGGGGGATTATTGACGGTGCCGAAGAGAGGAAGAAGAGTGCATACTTGGTGCAACTCTAGAAATAGACCAGGCAGGACCATTTGTTGATGGGAAAATAAATGAGGAGAGTGTTACTTTTTTGGTAGACACAGGTGCGACAAGATCAACTGTCAGGTCAACAGATGTTAGAAATCTTCCTCTCTCGGATGAAGCAATCCAAGTAGTTGGTGTAGCCAATACACAAATCAGAACACGTCTTACTGAACCAGTAAGAGTACAGATAGGGAAATTTTCAGACATGCACAGATTTATTGTCTGTGACACGAGTCCAGTGAACCTGTTAGGTAGGGACTCATTGTGTAAGATGAATTGCAAAATTTTTTGTACACCAGATGGAATAGCTTTTGAGACACCAGATGATGATGTTTTCTACCGAATGACTCTAGAGAATCGAGAAAGTGAGTCAATTGGTGCATTTGCTGTGTTTAATCCGGAGGATTTGCCTCAAGAGCTGAGAGACACTGTGAAAAGAGCAGTTTGGGATTTTACAGGAGAGGATGTGGGATTGATGAATAATGTAGATCCAGTGAAAATTGCAGTGAAAGAGGGAATTACATATCCTAACATTCCTCAGTACAAAATGACACCAGAAATAATTGAAGGGATAACTCCTATAATTGAGAAAATGATTCAGCAGGGAGTTCTGAGAGAACTACTGAGTAGTCCGTGTAATTCACCGATAATGGGACTGAAAAAGCCCAATGGGAAATTTAGGATCGTACAGGATCTGAGAAAAGTTAATCAAATTGTGGTGGCATGTTGTCCTATTGTGCCAAATCCATCAGTGATTCTGTATCAAATTCCACATGATGCTGAGTGGTATACAGTGATTGATTTATGTCATGCGTTCTTTTCAATTCCATTGCATCATGATAGCCAGCCGATTTTTGCATTTAGGTTTGGCCAGCGTATTTTAGCATGGTGTCGAATCCCACAGGGGTATACGGAGAGTCCTTCGATATTCAATCAGTTATTGAAGAAATCGTTGGAGAGTTTGATTATGCCCAAAAACTCAGTGTTAGTGCAGTGCATTGATGACCTACTGGTGGCATCAAAGACACGTGAAGTTTGTGAAGTGGATACCATAGCTTTATCGAATCATCTGTCAGATGGAGGGTTAAAGGTATCTCCAGCCAAATTGCAATTTTGCAAGAAAGAGGTTCATTATCTTGGACACAATATTGAAAAAGGTCTGAGAAAAGTGACTACTGACAGGATCAGAATAATCAGGGAAATGAAAGCTCCAAAGACCCAGAGAGAAGTGAGAATGTTCCTGGGTATGGTGGGTTATTGTCGTCAGTGGATAATTAATTTTTCCCTGATAGCTAAGCCACTGATTAAGTTGACAAAAAGTGAAATGACAGATCCATTAGATTTGGATGCAGAACAATTGGCAGCATTTGAAGAGCTCAAAAGTAAAATGTGTGAGGCTCCAGCTTTGGGTATGCCTGACTATGAGAAAGAATTCGAGCTGTACTGCAGTGAGAGAAATGGATGTGCACTTTCAGTGTTAATCCAGAAACATGGACAATTGAGAAGGCCTATTGCGTACTTCTCATCGACACTTGACCCTGTAGCTGTGGGTTTACCAGGTTGTCTGAAATCTGTGGCTGCAACATGCAGAAGTCTGGAACAGAGTGAGGGAATTATAATGGGATATCCTGTAAGGGTATTCGTACCTCACAATGTGGCAATTCTTTTGACAAGAAGCAGAACTCAGTACATGTCACATAGTCGGTTGACTAAGTACGAAAAAGTGATTCTGGGAGCATCAAATGTGACTCTTGAGAGATGTGTGAATGTGAATCCAGCGACACTCTTGCCGGATATTGAAAATGTGGGTATAAAGATGGAAGATGATCATGATTGTTTGGATGTGCTTGAGTACTGTACAAAACCGAGACCAGACATAAGGGATATTCCCTTACCTGAGAATGACCATGTGCTGTTTGTGGATGGATCATGCTTGAGGAATGATGATGGTGTGCTATGTGCAGCATATGCGGTGTGCAAAGTTTCAGAGGTCATGGAAGCATCACCATTGAAAGGAGTGAAATCTGCGCAAGTTGCTGAATTAATAGCATTGACAAAAGCTTGTGAGATTGGGAAAGATTTGAGGACGACTGTGTTGACTGATAGTCAGTATGGATTTGGAGTGGTGCATGATTTTGGCCAACTTTGGCTACAAAGAGGTTTCTTGACATCGAGTGGAACTCCAATAAAGAATGCTGAAATGATTGGAAAATTGCTTGAGGCGATACAGCTGCCTAAGGAGTTAGCAGTTGTAAAATGTGCTGCCCATGGTCCAGGGGAAGATTTTATAACGATTGGAAATAGGTATGCAAATGATGTTGCACAGTATTGTGCCAAGACCAATCAGTCCATTAACAGGGAAAGAGAGAGGGAAATGTCTTTTCTTTCTGTGATGTTTACTAATGTCCTAGAAACTTGGGATGAAGTGAAACAGTTACAAGATGAGGCAGGAGATGAAGAGAAACAAGATTGGATTAAGGCAGGATGTGCTCCAAGAGAAACAGACCATGTTTGGGTCTACAGAGATGGCAGACCAGTGATGCCTAACTCTATCTTGTCGTCAATGGCAAGGATGTATCATGGCCAGGGACATTTGGGAAGAGACGCGATGGTTAGGTCGTTTAAACAGACCTGGTACAATGCAAAGTTCAGGACAATTGCAGAGAGCATCTGTCAGAGGTGTTTAGTTTGTCAGCAATTTAACACTGGGAAAAAGACAGTGGTGAGTCTGGGAACAATAGGCAGAGAAGGAGGTCCTTTTACAAGAATGCAGATTGATTTCATTGAAATGCCTCAAGTGAACAGACTGAGGTATGTTCTAGTGGTAGTCTGTTTGTTTTCAAGGTGGGTGGAAGCTTACCCGACTAGAAGAAATGATGGATTGACAGTGGCAAAGTTACTGTTGAGGGAGTTGATTCCTAGGTACGGGTTTCCAGTTACAGTTGAGTCTGATAGAGGTAGACACTTTCAGAATGAGCTCATGGGTTTGATTTGTGAAGCATTGAAAATACAGCAGAAGCTACATTGTGCATACCGACCAGAGGCTTCTGGTGTGGTTGAGCAGATTAATGGCACAATCAAGAATAGGATTGGAAAGATGTGCTTAGCCACTGGCATGAAATGGCCAGATGTTTTGCCTTTAGTTCTGATGACAATGAGATCTACTCCAGATAGAACTACTGGTTTGAGCCCGCATGAAATAATCATGGGACGTGCTATGCGCCATGCATTCGTGCCTGTCAATAAGTTGGTGACAATAACTGATGACATGATTTTGGATTACTGTAAAGGCCTGGCTGACGCAGTTCATTCTGTGTTTCACCAGGTTGGAGAAGAAGCTACCACACTTGAGAAGAAGCAAGCCCATGATCTGAGTCCAGGAGACTGGGTGAGGATTAAGGTACACAGAAGAAGAAATTGCTTGATTCCAAGGTGGGGAAGGCCGAGACAAGTTATTCTGACTACGACGACTGCAGTAAAGTGTGCTGGAGTGAAGCACTGGGTACATGCAAGTCATACTCTGAGAGTTCCAAATCCGAAAGAAGGGACTGGTAAAGAGTATTTTGAAGAGTCAGATTCCAGTGATGATGAAGATACTGATGATACGGAATCAGTGAGAAAAGAAGCAGAGAGAGCTTCAAGAGAATCACTGCGAGTATCAGAGAGAAGATCAGATTCTGTAAGAGAGCCTGAAGTTTCAAACAGCAGTGAAGGAAAAAGAAAAGAAAAAAGAAATCACACAGAAATTACTCCTGAATCAGAAGAGGAGGAGATTGAAGAACCACTTGAGATTATACTTGAAGAAGTAGGGTCAGAAGAAGATAGAGAGGGACAGATTGCGGAAGACCCCCGAGGAGGTGTAGGGAACATTCATGAGGAGCTAGGTGAAGGGACAAGTAGACAGCAAGAAGATTGCGTGTCGGAGACCCGAGGAGGGACAAGAGTAGGGAAGTCTCAAACAGTGGTGAAAAAATCTGTGGAGAAGAAGAAAACTGCTGGAAAACGGAAACAAGAGGCACTTGAAACAGATGATGAGGATGAACAAACAGAGGGTCGAGTTCTGAGAAAGAGAACTTGGATTGGAGAAAGAAGTAATAAAGAAACAAAGCCGAAAGAGGTGTTAAGAGGAGATCGTTGGCCTAACAACAGAGTTAAGAGGCTGAGATACAGAGTAATAAGAGCAAATTCATCGAAAGCTGAACAAGTGAATGGAGTTTCAAGTCAAAGTTCAAAAGCTGAAGGAGAAGAATCAAAGGAGTCAAACGAACCAGTGGAAATAAAAAGAGTAAGAAGACCCAACCAAAAGTACAGATCACCGGAATGGTCTTATGTGGCACTGTCTGAAGGAGGAAAAGAAGAAACAGTGACTCGAGATAATCCGGAAGTGGTCTTGAGAGAAGTGGTTGAGGAAGATACTGGTGAAATTTTGAAAGTACTCTTGACTGACATTGGAGAAGAGTCGAGTACTGAGGATCTTGATGTTGGAGATCTGATACAATTTGATGTTGAAGAAATTGAAGTGAAGAATGACAAGTATCCAAACTGAGTGAAAGAAGGATTCACTTGGATCAAGTAAACGAAGAGATCATTTGGATAAACTGAAAGCTGAAGAATTGCTGAAGAATTGAAGAACTTCAAACAGTAGTGGAGTAGTAGAGGCTAAACTAAAATGGCTAACATAGAGGATAATAGTAATAGATGTGCCTTCTTTAAGAGGTGGTGTAGAATGTGCTGCTGTTGTACTGGATTATTAATGCTTCTATGGGGTGTTTTAATTTTATTAGTTACTTTTAGAGTAGAGTTTGGAATGAATATAGAAAATGTGACGAATGTAGAGAAGAATTCACAAAAAGTAGTTCCAATTAGAAGTAGTAGTTACATACACAAAGATAGGTCAATTAATAATTTCTCTAGTAATGTTTTTTCTAAACTGTTATATGAATATGTGAAGACAATGGAAGTAAGGGATTGCTACGTCTGTATGCAATTACCTGCATCTGTTTCAGAGGGTGTTACTTATCACCATTTACCAGCTACATATGGTATTTCCTGTAGTATTTTAAGTAGTGTTTTTTATTTGATAGGGAAAATAGATTATAAGATGTCTAACAGAGATAGTATTTTTGGGCACTTGCCAATGAACAAAGAGCTGAATCCAGCTAAAGAAGCTAACACTTTTGGTGAGATTTTTATTGAAGAAAAAGGATTAACATTAGATTATATTTTTAAGAATAATTTAACTTGCAGTTTGAAAGAAGAGGAGAGAGCTTTCCTGGATATGGTAGAAGAAAGGAGAGTGAACATGCATGAGAAAGGGAGAAAATATGAAGAGAGTGAAACAATTTGGGACATTGAGATGGGAAAAGAGTTGAAGAATGGGGCTAGTCCAACTTTAGCTCTAGATGCGCCACAGAAAGGTAAACTTTGCATTACCAGAAGGAAATCCCAATATGATACATATTTTGTGGGAACTAGTGAGTGCCATGATACATACTTCATTGCGACAGGTTGGGGTTTCAGAGGTGGAGAAGATACGATTTTTCCAGGAGTGTACTATGTTTGTGGGAACAAGGCTTATTACAAGTTGCCTGACCATTGGTATGGCACAAGTTATGTGGGCCTGGTTTTTCCTAAGATTTTTCATACAGATAAAATAAGAGATGTAGAAGATATTAACTTATTAACACGTTTTAAGAGAGAAACTTGGTCTGAAATTGTGGGTGATATTTTTGGGGTTTTGATTCCAGCAGTGGGAATTTCTTTAAATGCTTATGGAATTCGGAAACTGTCCACAGTGGTTGATCGCTTATCGACAAATACCGCAGGAGGGTTTCTTTTGGTGAATACGGAATTAAGTGCCGTACGTGCCATGTCTATGCAAAATCGACTTGCCCTTGATATTCTATTGGCCAAGGAGGGTGGAGTTTGTGGAATATTGAAAGTTCAACATTGTTGCACTTACATTCCTGACGAAAGTAAAGATCTAAAGGTCTATATCAAAAATATTACTGATTTGCATGAAGAATTAGTACCACTTGAAGCTGGGAGTTTGTGGACTAAAATAGCTAATAAGATGATAGCTGTTAAGGATTTTATTGCAAAAATAGGTAGTACAATTATAGGTAGAATATTGTTTCCCTTGTCTTGTATAATTGTGGCTTTATTAATAATAAGATTGGTGTGTGTGTGTTGTAAAAACAGGGGAGGGAAGAAGAAATTGAATAAGGAAAAGAAAAATAAGAAGTTGAAGAGAGAACCTCAAGAAATTGAACTAGAAGAATTGAGGGAGAGTGTTTATTTAGAGACAAAGAGAGATGATGAAAGAGTGACTAGTGTTTAATGTTGTGTAAGGGGAAAAGACATTTCTGATTTCTCCTAAAATGGGACTAAATTTTCACTAATTTTTTTTTGGGTTTATTTGGTGATAAAATCACCAAAGGGGGGATTGCTGGAGCAGAGTTTTCATTTAGAAAATTCAGGGGCTTTTGAAGCTCTAGTATGTCTATGCGTTTTATTAAATATTAATAAATAACAAATTAATTATTTGTCTTGTGTAAGTGTGTATTTATTAATCAATTTGTTTGTCTTAACATAAGAGAAAGCCACACAAGGGTTAGCATGTGTGTGCTGTTTTTGTTTTCTAAAAAATAACGTGCAAGTTTTCATGTTTAAATGTTGCTGTGTGCTGTTTATTTTGAGCACAAAACGCTGTCTGAATTAATGCTTTTCTATGTCGCAAAAGCTAGATAGATGCATACACATAAGGGTATTAGTGGGGTTAACACTGTTTAATCATTATGCTGTAGTAACGTTGTTTTTATTTCTTTTAATTGAGATGGTCTATTGTGGCCTATGGAGGCCTAATCCATGATGGCTAATTTTGAGAGCCTGGCCTCGAGTGAATATGTGAAAGATGTGACGAGGGAGACCCCTGCTGGAAATGGTCTTGAGGGTGACTGACCATGGTCCTTCTATGAAACTTTCCATGAGGACAGCAGCAGTTTTGGGTGTTCTCCAAGAAAAGTGAAAGTGTCCTTGGCAATCTCGAAAGACAAAGGAGCCTTAGAGGGAAACTCTGAACTGTGGCTCGATGGCCGAGGAGAAACCGGATTAAATGTGATACATGTTTTATTTTCTTGGTTCCTGTTCCGTAGTCTTCGCTATGTGTATTTTTCCTGAGCGGAGGTTCACAAATGTTGCAATGTTGCATCCTTTCCTTCTCGCTCTGCTCAGTGATTCAGTGTATTCTTGCAAACTTGATGAGTGTTTTCATTGTAATTTTCACTATAAAAATTGTTAGCTTAGGGAGGGATCTTGTCACCCTTTTGCCACTTGCCATTTTACCTTTGCTGCGTGAAGCTGCGTTGCTGAGGATCGTGCTGAGGACTTCGTCTTGAGAGACTTTACTGAGAGACTTGTCCTGACCCGTTCTGACACTTAGTTAGAATAGGTAACTATGAGAAATGATTTATTCTGATTGATTTAACTTTGACTAATTTTAGATAAAGCAATATAATTTTAAACATGGTGTTGAATTTTCTTTCTTGTCAATTATTGGGTTTATATTTTTGATCATTATTGTATATGTTGTGTAGATTATGTTATTGATTAGGACAGTCACTAAACCAGATCTGATCGACCTGATATTGATGCAGGGTGTTTAGGTGTTTTCTTTCCACAGGTTTATTGCTGGTAGAGTATTTGAGCGTATGTTAGTGAAATGGGCCCTAGCGTATGGTGGATGTATGTGCGTGTAACTGTGTGATTACTCTATCCGTGGTAGTGGGCATATTTTAGATACCCTGATCTCTATCAGATCCTTATCTCTTGGAGTTCATCAATTCAATCCATGATCGAATGCATTAGTAGAAGGGATCGCCCATGGTCCAAACTTCCTATAGAACCCTGGATCTCTGCCCTTAAAATTACAAAACCTAAGTTAGACTCCAGTCCTTCTTTAGCCTCGGAAAACTTCACTCATTGGAGAGAGTCTTCGTTGGATACAGTTAGCCCCGCTAAATCCAGCTATAAAAAGGTGAAAGGGAAAATGTCACTGTGGTACTCGCCTAAGCTTCGGTTACTTAAACAAGCTTGTAAAAGATTGGAAAGGAAATGGAGGAAAGACTACAATGAATTGAATAAAAAGAAATATAGAGATTCTATAAAACTCTACCAAACTGAAATAGAAAAAAGCACAAGCACTTTATTACGAAGGAAAAATTAATTCAGCAGCCAATACTCCTCAGTAAATCTTCCGCATTGCGAAGAATCTCATAGAGCTCCCATCTCCAGGTCCATTGCCCGATGTCACGTCAGCTCGTTGAAATGAACTTGCTGAATTTGTCTATGGAAAAATTCAAGATATTTACGATGCATTTCCTGTCTCCCCATGTCCCAGTGACCTTCTAGAAATGGACAAGCTCCCCTTTCATGTTGAGCATTTATTGGAGGAACTTCCAATTATGAATCTGGATACCTTATCTGAAATCTTTTCCCAAATCAAATCTGGCTCCACCCTCCATCTGGCAACTCCTCACTTCCTATGCAGAGACAACGAAGTAGTACTCCCAGTCATACTAGAGGTGATAAATCTATCTATCTCCACCGGCCAAGTCCTATTTCCCTGGAAACATGCCATGGTGAAGGCTCAACTAAAAAAGCCAAGCTTAAATCTTGATGTTCTGAATAATTATTGTCCCATCTCTCTGCTTCCTGGGATTTGCAAGATTTTAAAAAAGTATGTTAATATGATTCTCTCTGAAGTTTTAGAAACCCATAACCTCCTGCACTTTTCCCAAACCAGATTCTGCCCTCAGCATGGTACAGAAACTGCTCTTCTTTCCTTAGTAGAAGAATCTAAGAAAATCCTCGATCAAGGAGGAGCAGTAGCTGTCATCCTTCTTGATCTAAGCTCTGCATTCGATAAGGTCAATTTTGACATTCTTTTAAACAGACTTAGTAATGTCGGAGTGTCGGGTGGTGATTTTACCTGGCTCCGGTTCTATTTAGAATGTAGAACGTTCCAGGTCTTTGTGGGAGATAACACATCCAGGAGCCTATCGCTCAGCTGTGGAGTATCCCAGGGCTCGTCATTGAGCCCCACATTATTCAATGTGTATATGGGACCACTTGCAGATATTATCTTGCCATACAGGATTAAAATTGTCACATATGCTGATGATACGCAGCTGGTGGTTGCTCCTAGCCACCTTCAGAATTCACCATCCAACCTGGAGTCCTGTTTAGAGAAAGTGGCAATATGGATGGAACACTCCTGTCTTAGGCTCAATGGAGGAAAAACAGAGTTACTGCTCCTGGGCAATTTGCTTAATATGGATCTTAAATACGTATGGCCAAATTGTCTTGGCCCTGCCCCAATTCCCAAAAATAAGATTAAAAGTTTAGCTGTCTGGCTGGACAAGTCTTTCAATTTGACCGCCAAGCAGAGAAACTGGCAGGAGCCTGCTATGGCACTCTTAGACTGCTTCAAAAAGTCTGACCTCTCCTCCCCATGAGGGCAAGAAGAATCATGGTCCAAGCCCTGGTCCTTTCCCGTTTGGACTACGGTAACTCACTGTATCTGTGGGCCCCTAAATCAACGAAAAGGAAACTCCAAGTCATTCAGAACTGTGCTGCTCAGTTACTGCTCAGCATTCCTAAAACGTAGTTGGCTAAGCCAGCCTTGAAGACCCTGCATTGGCTGCCAATTTCGGAAAGAATAACATTTAAATCTTTGTGTATAACCCATGGGACCCTATGGGGGAAGGGCCCCTCCATTAATTGCTCTCTCGTCACTTTCTACCACCCCAAGAAGTGCCTAGGCTCTGCTAATAGAAATGTAGCCGTGATCCCTAAAACCAAAAGGGTAAGAAGTGGAGGCAGTTCCTTTTCCAATAATACGGCTGGACTCTGGAACACCCTTCCCTCACATTCACACTATTCCTTCACTCAGTCTTGGCATTTTCCCTTTCCAAAGCTTCTTAAAACATGGTTGTTTCAAAACGCCACATTTTAAACCACCTAATTTCTTCCGTGTCTATGCTGCCAGCTCTGGGATGCCTTAGGGTAGCAATGCGCTTAATAAATGTTGTTAATAATAATAAAATTGATTTGTCTCTTTCGCAAAGTAGCACCCGGTCCTTGCTGGAAGCGCAGCTAAGTAGACAGTAACAGTCGCAGCCAACAATAGTATATCTTCCCAAAGTCGGAGCAGAGCAGGAGATGGAGCTTCCTGCTGAGCAAGTAGAACCCACCTCTTTCAGAAGATCCATTAGCTTCCAGATCTCCAGCAAGAAAAAGGAAGGGTACTCCACCATCTCTTCCAAGCCCCCTTCTGATGATCTGGACATGGACTGAAACCCGCCTCAGTCCAATACATGCCAGGAGAGGCAAGGGAAAACGAAAGTTCCTTGAAGACTTAGAGTTATGGATGAAGAAGAAGAGGATGACGAGCCAGTCATCATCATAGGCGATGCCCCAGAGGGAAACTTTACCCCTCCTCAACCTGCTCAGAGGGATGTGGCACTGATACTACCACCACCAGCTCCCATATTTGCAAGAACCCTGTGACCTGCATCCTGTGAGATAGTGCCCTCTTTCTTGCATGGTATGCCCCCACTTTTTGCTGAATTGCTGATGTTCTTTGGGTGAGTGTGCCCTGGGCTCCTGCTAATCAGGTACCCAGGGCCTATGTTCCTTCTCTAAAACTGCATTGAAGCCTAAAACCCAATTGACATCTCTGGCCACATGTCAGCCCCTGGTAAATGGTACCACAGGTACCCAGGGCACTGTGACCAGAAAAGGCCTCCAAGGGCTGCAGCACTTATTGTTCCTCCCTTAGAGGTCCTGTACCCTGACACTCACACACTGCCTTTGCAGGCTGCGTGTCTTGGTGCAGAACAAAGTGAAGAGTCGACATGGCACACATCCCTGTGTGCCATGCCCACAAACCACTGCCCTGGCATACATCAGTCTCCCCTCTAGCTGGGTGCCCTATGCCAGTAGTGAGGGTACAGGTGCATGAGCCCTGTACCCCTACAGTACCCAAGTCCACTCCTGGGCACTGTAAGTGCAGTGCTGCCATTAAGAGTATATGGTGCTGGGGGTTTGTCATTATGAACTCCACAACACCATAATGGCTACACTGAAGACTGGGAAGTTTGGTATCAAACTTCTCAGCACATTAAACCCACACTGATGCCACAGTGGGATTTAATGCAAAATGCACAACAGACGGCATCTTAGAGATGCCCCCTGAAACTTGACCAACTTCTAGTGACCTGACTGAGTGGCTGCTTAGGCTGCCACCAGCAGACATGTTTCTGGACTCCTGGGTCGATAGCCGGCTGCTCTCTGGGACCTGAAACATCCGGGGACGAGGTGCCAAGCCTCCTCTCCAGGATAGGCAGGGTTCACGAAGGGGAATCTTCAAAGGCATGTCGCCATTGTAAGCCTCCCCAGACCATATGCTGATTTCAGCACCTGGTCCCTACTGGTTCTACCCCCCCCCCCCCCCCCTTTGGGCGGAAGAACCGGCGGGCTAACAAGTGAGGGAGAGAGGTGTGCCCACCTCCGTCAACTCCACCGCTCAGGTGGGGGAGGCGAAGTGAAGCACAACTCAGAGTCCCCGCCATCTTGAGGACGGAGGGACCCAACCAACCAGGGACAGGCTCCTGCCCTTCTCCCACTGTTGGGTGGCACAATAGGGAGTGTACCCAACCGAGGGAAGGGACCTATTGGTCCCTACCCTTTACCTACCTGTAACGCCCCTAAATATAGTATTTAGGGGGCACCCTGAACCTTGCTTTCTCAAATCCAGCCTGACAACAAGAAGAAAAGAAGAAGAAGGACCGAACGTGCAGCCAGCAAACAAGAGGAAGATGCCCACTGACTTGGCCCAGCCCTACCAGCCTGTCTCCCCTCGAACCTGCTCCTGCGAAATCCCAGTGTGTCCTGCAGCCAGCAACCTCAAAAACCCCAGAGGACCTTCCTGCCTTCACTTCCAAAGACTGCTTCTCACGTGAACACCGGATCTGTTCTACTCCACCCTCTGGCAGCAGCCGGAGACCGCGAATCCAGCCCACTCTGCACCCGCCGAACCCCACCCGAGCTCGAGTGTAAAAACACTATGAGGAGGTCACCCCGGTGATTCTGACCCGAGATCCGGTGACCCCCTGACCTGCCTCAAGCCTCTAGCCGACGCCTGCAGCCTAAATCCAGAAGGCCCCCTGTCCGCAACCCGGAGCTGGTAAGAAGATCCGACCCCAAAAGGCACACCTGCACCCGACGCCCCACGGCCTTCAGTGTACATACCAACTGTGCCTTACAAACCCTTAACTTCCCAACTTACCTCTCAAAGTGGTGGTCGTACCCAGAAGACCTTTGTCTCCCTGCCTGCAGTGCTTTTGCAAACCGGGGGTTCTCCATTGTAAACAACAGGGCACCCGACCTCGAAACAGCACTCTGCACCCGGCCGCCCTAGTGCCGCTGAGGGTGTAACAAGTGTGCATCACTGACCATGGGGGACCCCTGAGTCCAACCCCAGAACCGTAACTCCCACAGTCGATAACTTACCAGTGAACCGATAACCTGTTTTTCCTCAATAGGATAACATTGAACATTTTCTTCCAAAAAGATTTTAAGTATGGAGTTTTGAAATCTAAAAATATTCTTTAAAAATCGCACAAATAACCAGAACGTATTTACTTACCTGTTTACAGGAAATGTCCCAGTGCTGAATCTAGGTCTCCAGCACTGAGTAAGAAAAGTAACGTACAAAGTAACTTACCTGTAATTTACTGAAAAAGGCTATTCATTCCTAGGTACTGTTTTTGCTAAGTATTTCAACCTGCTGCATCCCCTGTAAATCAAACAAAGTACAAGTTCTATTGCATTTTCAAACTGTTCTATATTCAGCAACTCATTACTGAAAAGTATTTAATGCTTACCTGTGCCAAGCTTGCTTGGTTCTAAATAAACAGTAAATATTTTATACAAAAACAATTGGCCTAGAGTTCAGTTCTTGAGTGTGTGAATTCATTTGCTGATTGAGTGTGCACATCAAATGCTTAACACTGTCCTCTGATACTGCCTTACTGCTCGAACACTCTACCGCAAATAGAGAGTAAGGTTCTATATAACTTTAACCTCTGAGGTCACCTGGACTCTATACACTATACCTCATTTTGGTGTAGTATATATAGAGCCAGTTTCCTACATTGGTGGATCAGCGATGGGATATACAACTTGTATTTCTTGGGCTACTTGGTTACCACCTGATCACACGACAGAACTCCTAAATTGCCTTTAGAATTATGATTTTTTCAAATTGGCATTTTTACCAAACTACTAAAAGTCTTGTTAGGGCCTTGCTTAAGTCCCTTTAGAATTTTAGAAAATAAAAAGTCACTGTAGTCACGGGTTGAGGGGTTGGAACTTTTTGGTTAGAATGTCTCAAAAACGGAACCCAGCTATTAGTGAAGATAACAATAATGACATACAGGACATGGTTGAGGAACTCGACCTCTCCCCTTACCTTCACTTGTCTTTCCAGGAAGTAAGGTTCTTATGTAAAATTAAAAACATAGCAATGGGCCCCCATCCAACCAAACAAAGGATCCAGGAGCTGTTGGCTGGGTATGCAAAGGCCCACCCTTCTGAAAATGGTGATGACCAACCAGAAGAGGAAGGAGGTGAGGAGGATGGAGATAGGTACCCACCTCCATCACTTCCTAGGGAAGGAAGGGACCTTGTACCTTTTCTTCTAAGAGTTAACCTCTGGGGACCTAGAGGCCACACAGGAGGTTCAGGTCCTGGCGGGGACAGCCTCAATGAGGAGGACAGCCTTTTAGCAAGGCTAGCCAAAAGATTGGATCTAGAGTCCAGACTCATGGCTCTAGAGAAAGAAAGAAAGAAAGATAGAAAGAAAGAAAGGAGGTGGGTTTCGTACCCATCAATGGTGGCAGCAATACAAATAATAAGGATAAAGAGCAATCTTATGATCCTAAAATCCCCAAATGGATTGTCCCTAAATTTGAGGAGGGTGATGATATCACTAAATTGTTCACAGCCTTTGAGAGGGCTTGTGACATGAGAAAGGTGAGGAAACCTCTCTGGGGGCACTCCTGCGGGAACTGTTCTCTGGTAACTGTAGAGACAGACTCCTGACCCTTTCTGGGCCAGATGCTGGGTCTTATGACCTCATGAAGAGAACTTAGATTGAGGGATTTGGACTCACAACTGAGGGGTACAGAATTAGATTCAGGGGGGCTCACAAAACCCAAAACCAGTCCTGGATTGATTTTGTAGACTACTCAGTAAAGACACTAGGTGGTTGGATAACTGGACACAATGTGCATGCCTTTACTGGAATTTACAATTTCTTTATGAAGGAACATATTATAAGTAATTGCATGAATGAAAAGTTATTTCAGCATTTGGTAGACCTAGGTCTAATTTCTCCCTAGGAATTAGGAAAGAAGGCAGACCACTTGGTCAAGACTAGAGTGACCAAGACGACCACTGGGGGTGACCAAAAGAAAGGGGTTACAATCCTCCCCAGGGGAAAGGCGGTCAGAATCCCCAAGATAAAAAGTCGGAGTCTTCCAAAGGGCCCCAAAAACCTGCACAGGGGGGTGGGTCCCAAACTACTCCCTATACTCCACAGCCCTATAGGGGAAAGAACTTTGATCCTGCAAAGGCCTGGTGTAACAACTGTGAGAAGTTGGGACACTTAACTGGAAATAACACTTGCCCTAGCAAGAAGGCCCCTAGTCCTACAGTTACAGCTACTCCTGGTGTAGTAAATCCCCAGATGGGATCAACAGTGTGCCCAGAGCAAATCAGGTTGTACACTGAAGCAGTTCTAGTTTCAGAGGGGAAAGTTGAGTTTGCCACTGTAGCTGTGTGGCCACCCAACTTAAAGAAATACTTAAATACCCTTGGATTAATGGAACTAGGATAGAGGCTCTGAGGGATACAGGTGCCAGTGTCACTATGGTGAGAGACACACTGGTTTCCCCTGAGCAATATTTGATTGGGCATGCTTACCCAGTCACCAATGCTGACAGGGATACCACTAACCATGCAATAGCGATTGTGACATTAGACTGGGGGGGGGGGGGTAGTTACTGGCCTGAAACGGGTAGTGGTCTCTCCAAAGCTACCAGCTGCATGTCTGCTTGGCAATGAACTGGAAACCTCACACTGGGCTGAGGTTGAACTAAAAACCCGTGCAGCAATGCTGGATATCCCTGACTTGGTGTGTGTAAGAGCACAGAGCAAAAGGCAGGGTGAAAAAGTGTTGGAGCCTGAAAGTATGGCCCTACCTACCAAGAAAAAAGGTAAGAAGACTGGGGAACCAGCTTATGTTCAGCAAAAGGATCAGGACCTGTAGGAGAGTGGCATCGACTGCATAGTTGCCCCCAACTTTTTGCTGATGTTTTGACTGTTTTATGACTCTAGCCAGGCTGTTGCCCTGCTATCCAGGACCCCAGCCTATCTGCTTCTTCTCTAAACTGATGTGAGTACCCTAGGTACAACCCAATTGGATACTGAGGATACCCTGTCAGCCCTTGTAGATGGTACCCTAGGTACCCAGGGCATGGGTCCCTCAGAGGCCTACCAGGGCTGCAGCACTTATTGTGCCACCCTGGGATAGCCATATCAAATGACACCACCAGACCACTACTGTAGTCTGGGTAAGGTGGTGCTTGCACCCCCTTACAGGGATACAGGTACCCTGTATCCCACCTATGTACAACACATGTATTCTCATTGGTCACCCCTCAAGCAGGCCTTGCTAATCCTAAAACGCAGGGTGCTGAGATATGTGTGAGGGGGGACCCCTACCTGAGTAGGGCCCCTCTGCAACCCTCGTAAAACCATTGCTGGGTTGTTTGTAGTGTAGCCATACCATATACTCTTAACCGCATTATAAGTATATCGCGATAGCGTGATAACTTGAGAATGGCTACACAGAACCATATCGTGTTTGGTGTCAAACATGTGGGAATCATACCCCCAGTCCAGTCATGGGTATGAGGGCATGATTCCCCCCTGCTAGAGGGGCGATATGGGAAAAGCGGCAGAATTTAGACACCAATTTAAAAGTGCACACGTATCACAAAATGGATGCTACTCGCCACCCACACGACTCTGGCTGCCTGTTGCTGGGGAAAATCCCAGCCTCGGCAGCTGGACAATAGGGATCCTGTTGCAGGGAGGTGCCAGCACCTTCCCAGACAGGCTATGTGGAATGGAACTGGGTGGGTGCACCATAGGATACCTTTCAGAGTTGCACGTAGACTGCTACAGTGCCTACGTTCTGCATACACCGCCTGGAACCGGTTCAAGGGCATCCTGCCCCTCGCCCAGGCGGGAAACACACAAAGGGGAGAGGGTGTAGCCACCCTTTCCCGCCTCATCTACCATTGGTGGACACTGATCTGGACACTCCCCTAATCTTGTGGATAAAGGTGAATAACGTGTCCCCGGAGAATCAGATTAATCTTGGACTTCACAGACTTGACCTTCGACGAGCTGCTGCCCAGCTGACTGAAGAAATATCGCTTGGGGTAAAGGAGACACCCCCCCTGCTTGGCAGGCACCTGAAACACTGCAAGTGACCCAGTTGGAACTTCGCTGCTCCTTCGGACATCGACGACTCCTCTCAACCTTGAGGTGGGTTTCCTAGCATCCCAGAGGCTAATGAGCGTGCCCAGCAAGTCTGAGCACCGTGGACCGCGTGGGTGCTGAGATCCCAAATACCCCAGGACACCGGCCACCTCTTGCGTAGCACACGACCCTGACCAGTGGGGAAGTTGTGCTTTGGCCCACTATTGAGCCAACCTCTCAGCAGCAACTGTGCCAAAGATCAGCACCCTAGCTCATTCCGGCAGCCCGTGGGCATCCTTTTACGCACTCTAAATTGCTGCCTTCCGCGGTCCCTTGTCTCTCGACTTGTGGGCCCTGGTGGAGGACAATCCTTACTTTTAAGAGTTCCCCTGATTGCTCCAGGCCTGCTCTACAGTCTCTTTGAAGGAGACCTCTCACAGATCTCGTGGGTCTGCACCAGTAGCTGATTTGCTCATCTTGCGTGGGTTGCGGTTGCCAAGGCTTAGTGGATCCAATCCGGACACTAACACTGCAGCGACCCTCATCCGAAATGGGACAGTCGCCCTCCAGAAGCTGGCATTCCTTGAAGCCTCCCAGAGCCCGTGGCTGCAGATCCAAGCTACACCTTTTCCACTTGAAGCACCCGACATTAAAGGGCTCTTTTCCTTGAGCTCCCTGGTCACTGTGCCGTGACCCAGACTCTGTCCCCTCTGCTTTCAGGTTCTTCTGTACAAGATCTACAATTTCAATCTTCACGGCATCATCAACGCTTTTGGCTAGCAGCAGTTTTGTTCATTTTCCCATTAAAAATCAGCTTGTGACCCGACATCGAAAACGACCTATGCACCCGGCTTCCCTGAGGCAGGTAACAGTGGTACCTCGGTACTCCCGTGGTTGTGGGCTCCTCAAAAGCTTAACTCTAAGTTTTTAACTTTGAACTCCTGCTAGAAGTGTCTTTAATCTCTTTAAATCAAACCACGACATTCTCCATAGGCTTTAATAGAGATCCCGATAGCAGCTATTTCCACTGCACGCGCCTCCCGTGGGTCCCCTTCCTCATAACCTGGGGTGGATTCTTAAGGGGCCAGCGATCCTAAATGCCCTAGGCATTGTCTGTAGAATTGTCCTGTTTCTTATACCACTTTATTAATATATGGTTTGGTCCCCCCCTGGGACCCTGTGATTCCAGTGCTATTTATTGTATCTATAAATGCTTGTTTGAATTTAAACTTTACCTCTAGCCTCATAAAGAGACTTGTGGGATTCTGTTTAGAATAAATACATATATTTTATATATATACCTGTGTGGACTACTCTTTCATTTGGTCATTAAAGAAGTTATCCATGGTAAAACAATAAGCTTAACACTCCTTCAAGACTTAGCCTGAAGGCTGCTCTCCACAGCTACCACTAGGATAGCTTTCTTTAAAGGTTGTCTTTTAAACCTATCACCTTAAGAGTCGAATTGGACTGGTGCAAGGTGGCCACTATAACTAGTGACCAGCATATGCCAGGCCAACTTCTCACACTGGTGTGCAGCGGTTGGATTCAAGCTTGCCATTGTTTTACCAGATAACAAATTGAATTTCTAAAGTGAAAGCCACTTGTACTAAAGGTACATATAAATTCAAGCTTAGAATATAATAAGTTCTACTGAACTTAGGAGTTGTGTGTAGAGGGTTTAGCACACCTTGACTACAACTCAAGAAAGGGTTCAGTAGGCCACACCTAGTGTAGGTAGATACACCAGTACCACTACACTAGAAATGCCTTTAAGTTCAGGTGCCCATAAGGCTCTGGAAGGACCCCAGAGTGTCCCAGTCGACAAATTTGATCATCTCTCCTTAGCTGAGCTTAGGGAGATGTGCACCACTAGGCAACTTAAGACAAACAAAGGTGCCAATACTCAACGTCTCAGGGAAATCCTGCTCATAGCAGACTTTAATGTCTGATGGGGTAGACGGGTTGGGTGGGCATCCCCCAGAAGAGGACACCCCTGGGGTGGACTCTGATGAGGACCAGGAAGAGGAAGATGAACTTGACCTGGAAGGACAAAACCATTCACAATATGGAGGTGATGGCCTAAGAGGCACTCTCTCCATCCCTAAAGGGAGAATGGTGGATCCAAACAGAAGGAACAGATCCCCCTCAGTGGGGTCCAACCATTCCGAGAGATCCAAAGGGACCTCTGCCTCTTCTCAGAGAAGAGAATCCTCCCAAGAGAGGAAATGCAGACTGATACAGTTTGAGCAGGCTAAACTACAGCTCAGGAGAGAACAGTTAGCATTGGCATGGGAATCCCTGGAGCTTCAGAAAGCTTCAAGAACGTGGGGTCTAGAGACCCCTGGTGGCAGTAATACCCCTAGAGTTAGAGTGAAAGCTCCTGACAATAGGAACCTACATAAGATTGTGCCCCCCTATCAGTCAGGGGATGATATCCACAAATGGATCACTGCACTTGAGAGGGCCTGTAAAGTTCAGAGGGTCCCAGTAGAGCAGTGGGCAGCAATCTTATGGCTATCCTTTGCAGACAAAGGTAGAGACAAGCTCCTCTCTGTAAGAGAAGAGGATGCAGATGATTATTATTTCTTGAGAGATGCTTTGATAGATGGGTTTGGCTTAACCACTGATCAGTATAGACTAAAGTTCAGAGACACCCAGAAAGCACATAATCAAGATTGGGTAGACTTTGTGGATTGTGCTACCAAGGCACTGGAAGGTTGGTTAACTGGCAGTAAAGTAAATGATTACCAAGGATTGTATAATCTCAGAATGAGGGAGCAGATCCTTAATAAATGTCAGAATCAGCTCTTACATCAGCACCTGGTGGACTCAGATCTGACCTCTCCCCAAGAATTGGGAAAGAAGGCAGACAAATGGGTCAGACCCAGGATTAAGCAGAAGGTCCAGCCCTTAGGGGGTGCAACTAAAAAGGAAGATGCCAAGAACTCTGAGAAAGGTGGGGAAAAGGGAAAAGACCAGCAGTCTCCAACAGGCCCCCAAAAATCTGCATCTGATAATACCCAAGCTACTAAAGCTAAACAACCAAGGAAGCCATGGTGAAAAATCTGTAAACAGAAAACCCATTGGACTTCAGATTGTAATAAGGCCAAAGACTCCACAAGTACCACACCTGCCCCTAAGGCACCTGTTCCCCCTAGTCCAGCTATAGGTGGTGGTACACAGTACAAGGGCATAGTAGGGTTGACCCTGGGATCTGGAGAGGATTCTGGCCTAGTCAGAACTCCTACTCAGGCTGTCTTAGTTTGTGATGGGGACTTGTCCCTGTTTGTGAGCCCCAGTGGTCTGGGCAAATACAAGCAACAGCGTAAAATAAATGGAAGGGAGTCATTAGCTTATAGGGACACAGGAGCCAGTGTCACCATGGTGACTAAGAACTAGGGGTGGGCGGAATTTGCGTAATTGCGTTACGCAAATCTCCGCGAAACGGTAAAAAATCTCCGCGAACACGCAGAAATTCCGCGAACACGCGGAATTGCTTGTTCGCGATGCTTTTTTCCTGTTCACAATTGCTGTTTGCGTGCTCGGGGAGAAATATCTCGCGAACACGCATTTTGAGAACGCGAACAAGCAAAAATTTCGCGAAATCGCGGAAAGCAGACTTTTGAGCAATTTCGCGATCTCCGTGGAACGCGAAATTACGCAAATTACGCAGATTCCGCGAGCGGAACGGAATTTACCGCCCAGGCCTACTAAGAACCTTGTGGACCCTAGCCAGATCATCCTTGGGGAAACTTACCAAGTGACCAATGCAAGCAACGTTAGTACTAACCATGCTCTAGCAGTTGTAAACTTCTCCTGGGGAGGGGTAACTGGCCTGAAGAAGGTTGAGGTGAGTGCAGACCTACCTGTTGAATGTTTGCTAGGGAATGATTTGGAGTCCTCAGCATGGGCTGAGGTGGAGCTAAGTACCCATGCAGCAATGTTGGGTATACCAGCAGAAGTATTTGCCCTGACAAAGTCAAAAGCAAAGCTGACAGGAACTGAACAGGCCTTGGATCCTGGAAGAATGGACCAAGGACCTTCCAAAAGGAGGAGTAGCAGGGGTAAGGCAGAGCCTTCCCCCCAGGAACAGTCTGTAGAGACTCTTTTAGCAGAAGAGGATCTAGGTCCTCAAGAAGGAACTGCCCCAGATGAACTGGAACCTGATCAGGTTGAGTTCTTGGGGGCAGGGGGACCTTCTAGGGCAGACTTGAGCAGCAGAGCTGCCCCACTCTTGAACCCCTCAGACAGCAAGCTGCTGCTGAGGCTGCAGGGAATGCTAGTGGGACCCATAAGATTTATTGGGATGATGGGCTCCTATACTCTGAGGGTCGAGACCCCAAGCCTGGTGCAGCCAGGAGGTTGGTCATACCTCAGAAGTTTAGGGGCTTCCTACTCACACTGGCCCATGATATTCCCTTAGCAGGACACCTAGGCCAAAACAAGACTTGGGACAGAATTGTCCCTCACTTTTATTGGCCACAGATGAGTGAGTACTGTAAGAGCTTTTGCAGCTCTTGCAATACCTGTCAAGCCAGGGGCAAGGCAGGCAAGTCCACAAAGGCCCCCCTGATACCATTACCTGTGGTGGGGGTGCCCTTTGAACGGGTGGGGATTTATATAGTTGGTCACCTAGACCCACCAACAGCATCTGGGCACAGGTTCATTCTGGTGGTAGTGGATCATGCCACCAGATACCCAAAAGCTATTACACTTCGGACCATCACAGCACCTGTGGTGGCAAGGGCCCTCCTCGGAATCTTTTCCAGGGTGGGATTTCCTAAGTAGGTAGTGTCTGACAGAGGTACACACTTTATGAGTAGCTACCTCAAGGCAATGTGGAAGGAGTGTGGTGTCAACTATAGGTTCACCACCCCTTACCACCCACAATGCAATGGTCTTGTTGAGAGATTCAACAAGACCTTAAAGGGTATGATTAAAGGGCTCCCAGAAAAGCTTAGGCGAAAATGGGATGTTCTTCTGCCCTGCCTTCTCTTTGCATACAGGGAGGTGCCACAAAAGGGGGTTGGTTATAGCCCCTTTGAACTTTTGTTTGGCCATCCTGTTAGAGGGCCACTCTGTCTAGTGAAGGAGGGATGGGAGCAACCTCTCAAACCCCCTAAACAGGATATTGTGGACTATGTACTTGGTCTCCGCTCCCGGATGGCTGAGTACATGAAGATGGCAACTAAAAACCTAGAGGCAAGTCAGGAATTACAGAAAGCCTGGCATGACCAAAAGGCTGTACTGGTGGTGTACCAGCCAGGACAGAAGGTATGGGTGCTGGAGCCAGTGGCCCCAGCAGCTCTCCAAGATTAATGGAGTGGACCCCATACCATTTTGGAAAAGAAGGGAGAGGTCACCTATTTGGTGGACCTTGGCACTCCCAGAAGTCCCCACAGGGTACTTCATGTTAATAGACTGAAAGCATATGTGGACAGGGCTGACATGGGCTTGCTCATGGCAACAGATGAGGGACAGGAGGAAGAGAGTGACCCTCTCCCAGACCTGCTCTCTCACAACCCTGACGATGGGTCAGTTGATGAAGTAGCCTTGGCAGGCAGCCTCACTGACCAGCAGCAAGCAGACTGTAGACAAGTTCTTCAGTCTTACAGACATATGTTTTCTCTGACTCCAAGTCAGACCCCCTGGTGCACTCATGAAGTGGACACTGGGGACAGTCTGCCTGTCAAGAATAAAATCTATAGGCAACCTGACCATGTCAGGGACTGCATAAGGACAGAAGTCCAAAAGATGTTGGAATTAGGAGTGATTGAGCCCTCAGAGAGCCCTTGGGCTAGCCCAGTAGTCCTTGTACCAAAACCTCACACACAGGATGGTAAGAGAGAGATGAGGTTCTGTGTTGACTACAGGGGACTCAATGCAGTCACCAAGACTGATGCTCACCCAATTCCCAGAGCAGATGCGCTCATAGATAGTTTGGCCTCAGCCAAATATCTGAGCACATTTGATCTGACAGCTGGCTACTGACAGATAAGGTTAGCTGATTCAGCAAAAGCCAAAACTGCATTTTCTACCCCTGGTGGGCATTATCAATTTATTGTGATGCCATTTGGTTTGAAAAATGCACCTGCCACTTTTCAAAGGTTGGTGAACCCAGTCCTCTCAGGCCTGGAAGACTTTAGTGCAGCATATCTAGATGATATTGCTGTCTTAAGCTCCACCTGGGAGGATCACCTGATCTACCTGAGGAAAGTTTTGGAAGCCCTGCAAAAGGCTGGGCTCACTATCAAGGCTACTAAGTGCCAGATAGGGCAGAGTCAGGTTGTGTACCTGGGTCACCTTGTAGGTGGAGGCCAGGTTCAATCACTTCAGAGCAAAATCCAGACCATCATGGACTGGGTTGCTCCAACCACCCAGACTCAGGTCCGAGCTTTCTTGGGCCTGACTGGTTATTATAGAAGGTTTGTAAAGGGATATGGATCCATTGTGACCCCCTTGAATGACCTAACCTCCAAGAGGATGCCCAAAAAGGTACAGTGGACTGTCAGCTGTCAGAAAGCTTTTGATGACCTAAAACAGGCAATGTGCTCTGCTCCAGTGCTCCAAAGCCCCAACTACTCCAAAGAATTCATAGTTCAAACTGATGCTTCTGAGGTGGGGGTAGGTGCTGTATTATCACAACTGAATGAAGAGGGCCAGGATCAACCAGTAGCTTTTATTAGCAGAAGGTTGACCCCCAGAGAGAAACATTGGTCAGCTATAGAGAGGGAGGCCTTTGCTGTGGTCTGGGCCATGAAGAAGCTGAGGCCCTACTTGTTTGGTACTCACTTCCGTGTTCAAACAGACCATAAGCCCCTCCTATGGCTAAAACAGATGAAGGGTGAAAACCCCAAACTACTCAGGTGGTCCATTTGCCTACAGGATATGGACTTTACAGTGGAACATAGACATGGGAGCAACCATGCCAATGCAGATGGCCTCTCCAGATATTTCCACTTAGAACATGAAGACTCACCTGGTCAAGGTTAGTTTAATGTCCCTGCGTTTGGGGGGGGGGGTCATGTAGGAGAGTGGCATCGAATGCATAGTTGCCCCCAACTTTTTGCTGATGTTTTGACTGTTTTATGACTCTAGCCAGGCTGTGGCCCTGCTATCCAGGACCCCAGCCTATCTGCTTCTTCTCTAAACTGATGTGAGTACCCTAGGTACAACCCAATTGGATACGGAGGATACCCTGTCAGCCCTTGTAGATGGTACCCTAGGTACCCAGGCCATGGGTCCCTCAGAGGCCTACCAGGGCTGCAGCACTTATTGTGCCACCCTGGGACAGCCATATCAAATGACACCACCAGACCACTACTGTAGTCTGGGTAAGGTGGTGCTTGCACCCCCTTACAGGGATACAGGTACCCTGCATCCCACCTATGTACAACACATGTATTCTCATTGGTCAGCCCTCAAGCAGGCCTTGCTAATCCTACAAGTCAGGGTGCTGAGATGTGTGCGAGGGGGGACCCCTACCCCTCTGCAACCCTCGTAAAACCATTGCTGGGTTGTTTGTAGTGTAGCCATACCATATACTCTTAACCGCATTATAAGTATATCGCGATAGCGTGATAACTTGAGAATGGCTACACAGAACCATATCGTGTTTGGTGTCAAACATGTGGGAATCATACCCCCAGTCCAGTCATGGGTATGAGGGCATGATTCCCCCCTGCTAGAGGGGCGATATGGGAAAAGCGGCAGAATTTAGACACCAATTTAAAAGTGCACACGTATCACAAAATGGATGCTACTCGCCACCCACACGACTCTGGCTGCCTGTTGCTGGGGAAAATCCCAGCCTCGGCAGCTGGACAATAGGGATCCTGTTGCAGGGAGGTGCCAGCACCTTCCCAGACAGGCTATGTGGATTGGAACTGGGTGGGTGCACCATAGGATACCTTTCAGAGTTGCACGTAGGCTGCTACAACGCCTACATTCTGCATACACCGCCTGGAACCGGTTCAGGGGCATCCTGCCCCTCGCCCAGGCGGGAAACACACAAAGGGGAGAGGGTGTAGCCACCCTTTCCCGCCTCAACTACCATTGGTAGACACTGATCTGGACACTCCCCTAATCTTGTGGATATAGGTGAATAACGTGTCCCCGGAGAATCAGATTAATCTTGGACTTCACAGACTTGACCTTTGACGAGCTGCTGCCCAGCTGACTGAAGAAATCTCCCTTGGGGTAAAGGAGTTACCCCCCCTGCTTGGCAGGCACCTGAAACACTGCAAGTGACCCGGTTGGACCTTCACTGCTCTTTCGGACTTCGACGACTCCTCTCAACCTTGAGGTGGGTTTCCTAGCATCCCAGAGGCCAGTGAGCGTGCCCAGCAAGTCTGAGCACCGTGGACCGCGTGGGTGCCGAGATCCCTGATACCCCAGGACACTGGCCACCTCTTGCGTAGCACACGACCCTGACCAGTGGGGAATTTGTGCTTTGGCCCAATATTGAGCCAACCTCTCAGCAGTAACTGTGCCAAAGATCAGTGCCCTAGCTCACTCCGGCGGCCCGTGGGCACCCTTTTACGCACTCCAAATTGCTGCCTTCCACGGTCCCTTGTCTCTCGACTTGTGGGCCCTGGCGGAGGACAATCCTTACTTTTAAGAGTTCCCCTGGTTGCTCCAGGCCTGCTCAACAGTCTCCTTGAAGGAGACCTCTCATAGAGCTCGTGGGTCTGCACCAGTAGCTGATTTGTTCATCTTGCGTGGGTTGCGGTTGCCAAGGCTTAGTGGATCCAATTCAGACACTAACACTGCAGCGACCCTCATCGGACGTGGGACAGTTGCCCTCCAGAAGCTGGCCTTCCTTGAAGCCTCTTGGAGCCCGTGGCTGCAGATCCAAGCTACACCTTTTCCACTTGAAGCACCCGACATTGAAGGGCTCTTTTCCTTGAGCTCCCTGGTCACTGTGCCGTGACCCAGACTCTGTCCCCTCTGCTTTCAGGTTCTTCTCTACAAAATCTACAACTTCAATCTTCACGGCATCATCGACGCTTTTGGCTAGCAGCAGTTTTGTACATTTTCTCATTGAAAATCAGCCCGTGACCCGACATCGAAAACGACCTATGCTCCCGGCTTCCCTGGGGCAGGTAACAGTGGTACCTCGGTACTCCCGTGGTAGTGGGCTCCTCAAAAGCTTAACTCTAAGTTTTTAACTTTGAACTCCTACGAGAAGTGTCTTTAATCTGTTTAAATCAAACCGCGACATTCTCCATAGGCTTTAATAGAGATCCCGATAGCAGCTATTTCCACTGCACGCGCCTCCCGTGGGTCCCCTTCCTCATAATCTGGGGTGGATTCTTAAGGGGCCAGCGATCCTAAATGCCCTAGGCATTGTCTGTAGAATTGTCGTGGTTCTTATACCACTTTTTTAATATATGGTTTGGTCCCCCCCCCTGGGGCCCTGGGATTCCAGTGCTATTTATTGTATCTATAAATACTTGTTTGAATTGTAACTTTACCTCTAGCCTCATAAAGAGACTGTGGGATTCTGTTTAGAATAAATACATATATTTTATATATATACCTGTGTGGACTACTCTTTCATTTGTTCATTCAAGAGGTTATCCATGGTAAAACAATAAGCTTAACACTCCTTCAAGACTTAGCCTGAAGGCTGCTCTCCACAGCTACCACTAGGATAGCTTTCTTTAAAGGTTGTCTTTTAAACCTTAAGAGTCGAATTGGACTGGTGCAAGGTGGCCACTATAACTAGTGACCAGCATATGCCAGGCCAACTTCTCACAGGACCCCTCTCCTCAGGGAGAGGACTTGGACACCCTAGAGGGAACTGAGCCTATGGAGCTTGACCCTTACCAGGTTGAACTCTTGAACCCAGGGGGACCCTCTAGGGAAAAACTGTGCCAGGGGCAGCAAGACTGTCCCACTCTTGAAAGCCTGAGGCAACAAGCTGTTTCAGAAGCAAAATGAGTTGTCAGTGGTACACACAGAGTTTATTGGGAAGAGGGATTACTGTATACTGAGGCAAGAAACCCCAATCCTGGAGCCACCAGGAGGGTGGTAGTAGCACAGAAGTACAGGGCTTTACTCCAAACTTTAGCTCATGACATCCCCCTAGCTGGACATCTGGGCCAAACCAAGACTTGGGAAAGGCTAGTGAGTCACTTTTACTGGCCCCAGATGCACCAAAAGGTGAAGGTGTTTGTCAGCTCCTGTGTTACCTGTCAAGCCAGTGGCAAGAAAGGTGGCCACCCAAAGGCCCCCCTGATACCACTGCCTGTGGTGGGGGTTCCCTTTGAAAGGGTAGGTGTGGACATAGTGGGTCCACTTGAACCTCCCACAGCATCAGGGAACACATTCATTCTAGTGGTAGCGGATCATGCCACTAGGTACGCTGAAGCAATTCCACTTAGGTCCAGTATAGCTTCTGCAGTAGCTAAGGCCCTCATTGGCGTCTTCACCAGGGTAGGATTTCCTAAGGAGGTGGTTTCAGACAGAGGTTCCAACTTCATGTCTGCTTACCTGACACACATGTGGAAGGAGTGTGGAGTGCAGTACAAGTTTACTACACCCTATCACCCACAAACCAATGGCCTTGTTGAGAGATTCAGCAAGACATTGAAAGGCATGATTATGGGGCTCCCTGAGAAACTCAAAAGGAGATGGGATGTCCTCTTACCATTCCTGCATTTCGCTTACAGAGAAGTGCCACAGAAGGGAGTAGGGTTTTCCCCCTTTGAACTTCTGTTTGGCCAGATGGAGTGGCCCTTACCCTATCCTAGAGAAAAAGAATGAGGTCACCTACTTGGTTGACCTGGGCACAAGCAGGACACCCAAAAGGGTTATCCATGTGAACCACCTAAAGCTCTACAAAGACAGGTCTGACATCACCATGCTGATGGTGACTGTTGAGGAACAGGAAGCAGAGAGTGAATCTCTCCCTGACCTCCTCTGCTATAGACCAAAAGATGGGTCAGTAGATGGAGTTGTCTTTTCAGACACCCTCCCCGCTCAACAGCAGACTGACTGCAAGCAAGTCTTGCAACAGTATGCTAAGCTCTTTTCATTGACCCCTGTTCTGACAAAATGGCGTATCCATGATGTGGACACTGGTGACAGTGCACCTGTCAAAAACTAAATCTATCGACAGTCAGACCAAGTCAAGGAAAGCATCAGAGCTGAGGTCAGCAAGATGCTGGAGTTAGGGGTTATTGAACCCTCTGAGAGCCCCTGGGCCAGCCCAGTGGTTCTAGTCCCTAAACCTCATCCACAAGGTGGAAATAGTTAAATGAGGTCCTGTGTGGACTCTAGAGGGCTCAGCTCTGTCACCAAGACAGATGCTCACCCTATCCCAAGAGCAGATGAGTTGATAAACAAATTGGGGGCAGCCAAATTTCTCAGTACCTTTGACTTAACAACAGGGTACTGGCAGATTGGCATGGCCCTTGGAGCAAAAGAGAAAACAGCATTCTCCACACCTGACGGGCACTATGAGTTCACTGTTATGCCCTTTGGTTTAAAGAATGCCCCTGCCACCTTCAAGAGGTTGGTGAATCAAGTCCTTGTTGGGTTGGAGTCCTTTAGTGCAGCTTATCTTGATGATATTGCTGTCTTTAGTTCAAACTGGCATGATCTCCTGATCCACCTTGGGAAGGTTTTGAAAGCCCTGCAAACTTCAGGACTAACTATTAAGGCATCCAAATGCCAGATAGGGCAGGGAACTGTGGTGTACTTGGAACACCTTGTTGGTGAAGGCCTGGTACAGCCCTTACAGCTCAAGATCCAAACTATCCTGGACTGGGCAGCTCCAACAACCCAGACCCAAGTGAGGGCATTCCTTGGCTTTACTGGATACTATAGGAGGTTTGTGAAGGGGTATGGCTCCATTGTGACCCCCCTCACAGAACTCACCTCCATGAAAATTCCCAAAAAGGATAACTGGACAGTTGGTTGCCAAAAGGTTTTTGACACCCTGAAAGAAGCAATGTGCTCAGCACCAATTCTGAAGGCTCCAGATTATGCCAAGCAGTTCTATAGTGTAGACTGATGCGTCTGAGCTAGGGATAGGAGCGGTCCTATCCCAGACCAATGATGAAGGCCAAGACCAACCTGTTGCTTTTATAAGCAGAAGGCTTCTCCCCAGGGAACAGCGTTGGAGTGTCATTGAGCGGGAGGCCTTTGCTATGTTTGGTCCCTGAAGAAGTTGAGACCTTACTTGTTTGGTACTCACTTCCTAGTTCAAACTGATTACAGACCTCTCAGATGGCTAATGCAAATGAAAGGAGAAAATCCTAAACTGTTGAGGTGGTCCATCTCCCTACATGTAATGGACTTTGAAGTGGAACACAGACCTGGAACTGCCCATGCCAATGCAGATGGACTTTCCAGGTTCTTCCACTTAGACAATGAAGACTCTCTTGGGAAAGGTTAGTCTCATCATCTTTCGTTTCGGGGGGGAGGTTGTGTGAGAAAGTGTCCTCTTTCTTGCATGGTATGCCCCCACTTTCTGCTGAATTGCTGATGTTCTTTGACTGAGTGTGCCCTGGGCTCTTGCTAATCAGGTACCCAGGGCCTATGTTCCTTCCCTAAAACTACATTGAAGCCTAAAACCCAATTGAATTGGCATCTCTGGCCACGTGTCAGCCCCTGGTAAATGGTACCACAGGTACCCAGGGCACTGTGACCAGAAAAGGCCTCCAAGGGCTGCAGCACTTATTGTGCCTCCCTTACTGGTCCTGTACCCTGACACTCAAACACTGCCTTTGCAGGCTGCGAGTCTTGGTGTAGAACAAAGTGAAGAGTCGACATGGCACACATCCCTGTGTGCCATGCCCACAAACCACTGCCCTGGCATACATCAGTCACCCCTCTAGCTGGGAGCCCCATGCCAGTGGTGAGGGTACAGGTGCATGATCCCGTACCCCTACAGTGCCCAAGTCCATTCCTGGGCACTCTAAGTGCAGTGCTGCCATTAAGAGTATATGGTGCTGGGAGTTTGTCATTCCAAACTCCACAACACCATAATGGCCACACTGAAGACTGGGAAGTTTGGTATCAAACTTCTCAGCACATTAAACCCACACTGATGCCAGTGTGGGATTTAATGTAAAATGCACAACAGACGGCATCTTAGAGATTCCCCCTGAAGCTCGACCAACTTCTAGTGACCTGACTGAGTGGCTGCTTAGGCTGCCACCAACAGACATGTTTCTGGACCCCTGGGTCGAGAGCCGGTTGCTCTCTGGGGCCTGAAACAATGCACATCCTGGGACAAGGTGCCAAGCCTCCTCCCCCAGGATGGGCAGGGTTCACGAAGGGGAAGCTTCAAAGGCATGCTGCTTTTGTGAGCCTCCCCAGAACATTTGCTGCTTTCAGCAACTAGCCCCCACTGGTTCTACCCGCCACTTTGGCAAGTGAGGGAGAGAGGTGTGCCCTCCTCTGCCAACTCCACCCCTCAGGTGGGGGAGGTGAAGTGAAGCACAACTCCGAGTCTCCGCCATCTTGAGGACGGGGGGGGACCCAACCAACCAGGGACAGGCTCCTGCCCCCCTCCCACTGGAGGGTGGCACAATAGGGGGTGAACCCACCCCAGGGAAGGGACCCATTGGTCCCTGCCCTTTACCTACCTGTAACGCCCCTAAATATAGTATTTAGGGGCACCCTGAACCTTGCTTCCACAGATCCAGCCTGACAACAAGAAGAAAAGAAGAAGAAGGACCAAACGTGCAGCCAGCAATCAAGAGGAAGACGCCCACTGACTTGGCCCCCACCCTGTCTCCCCTCGAACCTGCTCTTGCAAAATCCTGGTGGGTCATGCAGCCAGCAACCTCAAAAACACCGGAGGACCTGCCTGCCTTCACTTCCAAAGACTGCTTCTCCCGTGAACACCGGATTTGTTCAACTGCAACCTCTGGCAGCAGCCGAAGACTGCGAATCTAGCCCACTCTGCATCTGCCGAACTCAGCCCGAATCTGCCTCAAGCCTCCAGCCGACGCCTGCAGCCTAAATCCAGAAGGCCCCCCTTACCGCGCCCCGGAGCTGGTAAGAAGATCCGACCTCAAAAAGGCACCCCTGCACCCAACACCCCACGGCCTTGTGTGCCCAAACCAACGGTGCCTTACCAACCTTTAACTTCCCAACTTACCTCTCGAAGTGGTGGTCGCATCCAGAAGTCCTTCATCTCCCTGCCTGCAGTGCTTTTGCAAACTGAAGGTTCTCCATTGAAAATAACAGGGCACCCGACCTCGAAACAGCACCCTGCACCCGCCGCCCCAGTGCCGCTGAGGGTACACCTTTTGTGCTACTTTGTTTCCCCATTTGCCCTCACCTAAACCCTAGGAGCTTTGCTCCCACAACCCAGTGGCCTGCATGCCAGAAGCCACAAACCAGAGGCACCCTATACCCCCCCCCCCCCATTGAATAACATCGGGCCTCAACACTCTGCACCCGGCTGCCCTAGTGCCACTGAGGGTGTAACAAGAGTGCATCACTGACCCTGGGGGACCCCTGAGTCTAACCCCAGAACCGTAACTCCCACAGTTGATTACTTATCTGTGAACCGATAACCTGTTTTTCCTCCATAGGATAACATTGACAATTTTCTTCCAAAAAGATTTTGTGTGGAGTTTTGAAATCTAAAAATATTCTTTAAAAATCGCACAAATAACCAAAACATATTTTCTTACCTGTTTACAGGAAATGTCCCAGTGCTGAATCTAGGTATCCAGCACGGAGTAAGAAAAGTAACATACAAAGTAACTTACCTGTAATTTACTGAAAAAGCCTATTCATTTCAATGCTCTGTTTTTCTTCCAAAAACGACTAAGGGGGCATATCATCAAGGAGGCGATATAAAATTATCTCCGCTTTTGCGCCTAATCAGCAAGTTCACGCTTTCGCGTGAATCCTTGCATTATCGCCTGTTTACTGAACGCCCAGCTAATGAGATGCAAAGAGGGCGTTCCTGCCCTGACATAACTGGAGAAATGTCGCTAAACGACATTTCTCCAATTATCAATGGGCACGCTAACGTGCAGAACGACAAGCAAAGCAACGATAACCTCTGTTATCGCTACTTTCCTTACGCCTGCTTCAAGACTGACTTAGCCATGATATCCTATGTAAAGTGGATATCATGGCTAAGTATGCCTTGCCCTATCAGCAAGCTATCGCCAAACTTTGTTAGATTATCGCTGGAGTTCCAGCAATAATCTCACATTTGGCAGTTAGCGCTTGGAATTTTATCGCTTTTGAGATAAGCGTTGCTAATAGCACGCTATCTCAGCGATAAAATTCCACGTTACCCGGCGATAATTATCCTAGCGCTAAGTGCGCTTAGCGATAATTATCGCCAGTCCTTGATGATATGCCCCTAAGTGTGTAGTTTTGAAATCTAAAGATATTCTTTAAAAATCATGTGAATAACCAAACCGTAATTACTTACCTGGAAATGTCCCAGTACTGAATCTAGGTATCCCGTACTGAGTTAGAAAAGTAACGTAATTTACTGAAAAAGTCTATTAATTCCAATGTACTTTATTTGCTAAGTGTTTCAATCTGCTGCATCCTCTGTAAATCAAACAAAGTACAAGTTCTATTGCATTTTCAAACTGTTCTATATTCAGCAACTCATTACTGAAAAGTATTTAATGCTTACCTGTGCCAAGCTTGCTTATACAACAACAATTGGCCTAGAGTTCAGTTCTTGAGTGTGTGAATTTATTTGCTGACTGAGTGTGTACATCAAATGCTTAACACTGTCCTCTGATACTGCCTTACTGCTCGACCACGCTACCACAAATAGAGAGTAAGGTTCTATCTAACTTTAACCTCTGCCGACCTCTGGGGTCACCTGGACTCTATACACACTATACCTCATTTTGGTGTAGTATATATAGAGCCAGTTTCCTAGACATCCACAACTAGCTTAGTAAAAATAGACACTGTAAGAAGGCAATTATCAACATGCTCACCTACCTCCACTTCTACAGGCAGTGGCACCAGTGGCCCAAGGAGAAAGTTGACCTCCCCATTTTGTGGCCTCTTTATAGTTAGCAAGCATGAGGCTAATATTGCCATATGCTCCATTTGCCATGCAAGTGTTCAACGGAGTAAGCCTGGTACACTTTTTGGTACTGGAGGCCAAACGACCCATGTGAAAATACATCACGCAATCCGCTGGGAGGCACACCTTAAAAAAAGTGCTGCTGGTGGTGTTGGTGAAAGTGTTGAGTGCATGGAATCTGCTCCGATCAGGGCAGAAGGTGATGATGATGAGGAGGAGAAGAGGCTGACATCTTTACGCAAAGCAGCTCTGTCCCCAGCAGTGCACTAGTATTGCCCACATAAGTAATGTCGAAATGGCACAAGACTCAGAGTCAGATGGAGACACCACAGCAACAGGATACAGTGACTGCCTGAGTCTACCAACTTCTCCTCTCTGTGTCATTGGCCCCAGAAAAGAGAAAATTCCAGGCTACTATTACTTCCATGTTTAGGCAGGAGGGGCAAAAAGAATGAAACCACCCAACAGCACGTTTCTATAACAGGAAGCTGCCTAGAATTGTGGCGCCCATATGCCCAAAATGAAAGGTTCCCAGCTGGACCATTTTGCCAGAATTCCTCTTCCTCTTGGTTAGACAAGCTTTGCAGCAGAGTGTTGTTCAAACTATCCACCAGACAGACATGTGGACCAGTTGTCAAGCCACTGATTACATGTGCATTACTGCTCACTGAATCTCTTTTGTGGGGATATAAGAAAAGAAATCTTCAAGGTTTGGACCGAGTCAACAACTTACTGTCCACCTGCAGAAGAATCAGCAATCATTTCAGCCATTCTTTAAGAGACAGGAAGCATTTGAGGCTCATTCAGTGTGATAAAAGAATGCCAGTTAAAAGCCTCATACAAGAGGCACCAACATGTTGGAACTCGACCTATTACATGTTGCAACATATGTTTGAGTAGTACGGACCGATCAATGATTATGTCATGCAAAGAGGGGACGCAACTGGGAAAGGCATGATCATTGGGATGGACCTATGGGGCCTTGTCAAATGACTGACAGAGATGCTGCTTCCTTTTGAGGTTTTCACATGGGAAGTCAGCAAAGAGGACAGTACGATAGGCCAAGCTATCCCGTTGTTGCATATGCTACAGGAACAACTAAAGAATGTGTCTGAAATCTATGCAGGTGTGGATGAAAAGAAAGATGCACATGAGTTGGTGGGGAGCTTAATCCTTCGCTTTGGCTGATAATCCAAGGCTACAAAGAGACATTGTGTCATCCAAACATTACATCTGTCCCAAAATTCTTGATCCACAGTACAAACAATTACTGCCCACTTTCATTCCTTTTTCTGAAGTGGATGTTTCACAATACAAGACATGGATTGCTGAGCAAGCCAGTGTCCTGGAAGAATGAGTGGAAATTAGATACCCCCTCCCAACCGGAAGTTCTAGGGTTCCAAAGAGGGCAGTGCTGTTAGCTCACAGCAGCCAACACCTGCAACAACCATAGGACCATCAGCCCTAACATCTGCAATGGCTTGGTTTCAAGTGGCAGGTCTTAAGTCCTGTGCAGACGTAAAGGCAAAAGAGGTCGAGCAAGTTGCAGCACCAATGACCATTCAGAGGATGGTCCATGACTATCTGAATAACCCAACAAAGTTCTATCTGGATCAAACCCCATTGGTGTATTGGTATGAGAAGAGGCGCCAATGGCCAGTGATCAGCAGGCTGTCAATAAAGCATCTGGCTTGTCTGATAGCGAGAGTGTCTGCTAAGCGTGTGTTCAGTACAGCTGGCTCAGTCATGACAGTGAGAAGGACCAGCCTCTTGCCTCAAAACGTAAAGAGATTGACCATGGTCAAAATGAATCAACACTTTATTTCACCATACCTATAATACAAAAGGAGGAGGGTGATTGGTCATACTCAGGTCAAAGTAGTGTGTTAGATGACCAACCTCTGGGCAAACCACCTCAGTGTGAGGACGAACTCTGTCTCTCTCACCTGGGCCATCCATAGACCTTTCTATCATGAACTGTTCTGCCAAAAAAAAATATATGGCTATAGCTAGGGGGACATTATATATTTTGTTTGTGTCTGACCTATGCAGCCCCACCAGGGGTGTAACACAGACCCCCGCAGCCCCCGTGTTGCAGAGGGGGCAGCCACGCTCCAGGGACCTCCTCCACGGCCACCCAGCCAGCAAGCGCTCAGCACTAAACACATCCATCTGGGATGTGATAAAACACGTAAGTTATGCTTGCCATTGTTGCACCGTCCTCACCGTGGCCTCGTCATAAATTCAATGGTGCACCTTTTGCACAATTAAAAGGGCACATGAGGTGAGGCATCCATCCGAGATAGGTGAGAGGGACCATAATTTAATTATTGCTAGCTAGCCCCTGGCTAACCTTGCCCGGTCTTCTTCCGCCCGCTCGCTCAGGTGAGTCTGTCAAAAGGAGTCTAGGTGGGCTGGCCACCAGACATGCCAGCAGTCACATGCATCATGGGCCGGGCCTAGAACGTAATATAGGCCCCACAGCCCCCGTGTTCCAGCCTCCAGGGGCCCCATCAGCTCAGTAGTTGTAGCGCACATGGTTGCATTAGTTGCCTCATAACAGTCCTGCGGTCTGCCATAATTTAAATGGTGCGCTCGACTTCTGAACCTCTCAATAGTAAAGATGGGTTGCCCCTCTCTCCTGTTTACCAGCCCAGCATCATCGTTTTTGTTGTAGCACATTTCATTGATCAAGTTATAGCTAGAGCCACACAACTATAGGGGCAGCAATTACATGATATGTTACGTTATTTATGTTTATAAATGGGAAATATGTCCCACAGCCCAAATGTCATGTCTGTGCTTAGTTACATGTAAGCAAAATATTATATTTAATGTGTTGTCTTGGACGTTTGTGTGTGTTCCATCATGCTATTGAAAAGTGCTCTTCGGGGCGGGCCACATTGCAGCAAGCTGTCTAGAATATCAGCGCTATGTGGGCTGTATACAAAGTATGTCCAGAGCGTTCTGTTTGATGCTTATGTATGTTTTTTACTACTTACAATGCTCTTGGGAGCTCCCAGCTGCATGGCATCCAGGAATATGGTATTTCTGAGCTATGTGCTATATAAGCTCTACCCAGTGTGCGCTACTACATGTCTGTGTGTGATGTACATTATTGAAAAGCATTGTTGGGTGCTACAGTGCACCACATTTGTCAGCTGTACTCTCTATCTGAGGTGCACAGTCAGCATAGCTTTGGAAACTGCTTTACAGAGTCTTAAGTGTTTTTTCTGGATCCAGTATCCACTGGACCCCAACTCTGCCTATTCCTTGATTTTGAAATTTACATTTACTGCTGTAGTGTGAGAATGCATTTCAGGAAAAGGAATATGAAGTAGGGTTGCCAAAAGAAAAATGCCAGCCATGTGTTATTTAAAGAGCCTGGAAATACCTCAACTTGACACTAAATACTGTTAAGCCGGGCCACTCACAACCACGGCATAGCATCACTGTTTGATGATTGAGAGGAGCCTGAATTTACAGTACTTTACATAACATACAAGTTGTGTATATATTGTTTTCTTTTCTGTTTTCCTCCACAGGCACATTCCCACTGGAATTACAGTAGGAATTTTTTATCCTAACCAAGGGCAGGGTACACCTTAGCGTGTATATACCACCCTGGTTAGCACCATCGGTCCTGAAGAAAACCTGGATATTTTTTCTACCAAGGTTGAAACATGTAGACCAACTTCACTTCTTTCCTCACTTCACACTTTGTTGTTAGATACCACGGGTCAATTTAACCTTATATGGAATCCCTATTTTTCTTTTAACATTGATCAGTTGCTCCATGATTAAAGAATTTTTTATAGAGAGTTAAACCTGACCAATTTTTAAACCACTTCCAGCACTTGCACCAACACAAAAAATACCAGCTCCACTGTAGTCAGGTGTCGCAGCACACCCGGATGGCACTCGGCCTCCGGGTGGGACCCCGATGATGAAGCATGTCACCAACTAGGTTGGTGAGTGAGGGGTCTTCAACAAAATAAAGGATTTGTCCTTTTCAGTGCACCTCTCATTATCTCGGAGGTATCAATTGACCTCGGAGGGTGTACTCCTTCTATTGTTTGCAAACATTTGTTCAAGGGGAATAGGAGTACCCCCAATACAAAAAAACCCTTTCTCTCCCATTGTTTTTCTATACCCTTTAATTATTAGTCATAGATCTCATCATTCAGGCAGCCCTAGAACACAATTAAAAGTGCTTTCTATTTATATTTGCTGTCCGAAGTATGCACAGATGAGTGCTGAAAATACGGCTTTAGGTGACTGCTTATTTTTGTCCCGTCTGGGACATCAAAATAATGAGCTGGCAACCCTAATCATAAGACTGGAAGTTTGTTGCAGAATCAGCACGTTATTTATTTCCTACACCCTCGATCCCTGATAAATAGCGATAGTTTAACTTATATATGAAACCCTACGCCGCAGTCAATAACATGCTGAGTTACTTCAAGTGTCTGGGAATGCACCCTGCATTCAGACAACTCACTCCTCATTCTCGCCCTTCACTTTTACGCTCACCCTGCATTTCCAGTGATCACCATGCACTCACACCATTCACCCGCTCACCCTGCACTCACAGTGATCACGCCGCACACACAATGCACTTGCGCTGTTCACCCTACAGTCACACGAGCACACTACTCACCCTGCACTCATGTGACACTTCACTCACCTGTCCCCCTCATTGCTCAATCTGCAATCTCACTTAAACAAGCCAATCACTAACCATGCACTCTTCCGTCCCACTCTGCATTTACATCTGCACCCAAATTTATATGGACACCTCACTCACCCTCCAGTCACTCCTCTTACCCTACTCTCACACTGTTGCATCACTCACCATGCTCTCACATGGGCACTTCTGCCACTCACAAAGGGCAGAGGGCCCATGTGCCTGCTACAAAGAACGTGTACCATGCAGATCACAGAAATGAGTGTGAGTAAACTATGAGTAGGGCTATAAAAAAAATGAAACGTTTGTCAGAAAGCTGCTTTAGAGAGATGAGGTGCATTGTTGGTGAGTGGTAGTGAGGGAATTCATGGAGATGGAGGAAATGGGGTGGGAGGTTGCCAAAAAAGACTGTTGCGCCATGTGTGATAAGTGCTAGGGCCAGCCCTGGCTGGGAGGGGTAGCACCCCCCGCCCCAAAGTTCGTGTCTAGTTGCGCCCCTGGTTTTAATCCCCTAGCCAACTCAGGACTTTTGTTCTCCCTTCTCTTTGTTATATGAGGCTTAGGTCAGTGATGGCCACTGGGATGCAAGGGTCAAAGCCAATTCATGAGTGGGCAGAGGTGTGCCACCCCCAGTGCCACACTCATTTGATTTCCAGAGTGTAGATATGTGTCTATGGCTGGACATCATATGGTACTTCCTGCGTTTTGAACCACGAGGGAAAGCTCACAGAGTTGAATATGGACTTTGATTTTTTTTAAGCATACTGCTATGCTTATACAGAATTGTCAAACGAGTTGCTTGAGTCGAAAATGTATATTTTTTGTAGACAACAGTGTGTATAAAGTGAGGGCACATAATTCTCTTTCTCTTCTGAGTATTGATGTCAATTATTCACTGAATGTGCAATATTCATCTACATTTTTGAAGATCAGGGATTCATCTTCACAATAACCTCCGTGTGTAAAAAAGGATGTGTAGATCACCCTGAGTAACCAACCCCTTTATGCAGTGGGCTTTACTCCCTTCTGAAATTCTATTGCAGTCATTGCAAAAGAGAAAGGAAGGTGATCGGAATCTTACTTTTTCCTTTAACAACTAACCACGTTATCATCTCCCGTTTTAATCTGAACATCCTAAAACACTTCAATATAGACTTGCTCAGACGGAGACCTGTTATATGGGAAATGAGTGCATTGGAAAAAAAACATGTTTACAGATATTTTAAAAGCAAGCTTATAACTAGCTACTATTTGCTAGAAATCATGTGCTGCTTGAGCAGATTTGAATGCTTCTTACTAAAATGTAAATGCCTTTGGTTTTCCAAGTTGTGATCCAACACGAGGGGCTGCAAGACATCTTTTTAAATTATTTAGGTGTGTGGGTTTTGGTGCCCCTTTGCCTGCAGGACTGTCTCTGGCCACCCTGTTACTTCCATTTACATGCCCACCATTTCGTGAAGGGCTGCTATCTTCCCTCACACATCCTTTCACACACAGTAAATTCTCAGCTCCTGTTCCATGCCCGGGCCCAGGCCTGATTCTAAGTGCTCTGCCACATATCTTTTTTTATCAAGCCATATCCTTGGGCTCACCTCTTGCCAGGCCCTCCTTTACTTTCCCCAGGTCACGATTGCTGCCTCGGAAGCTGCCGTTACTGGATGGGAGATTGTTGCATCCATTAAAGGCAGATGTCATCCAGAGACGTTTTAAGCCAAGGGCAAAGTGGGCTCCGGCCCCGGGCCCCAGACTTTCAACAGGCCCCTGATAAAACCAGCTCTGTACTTCAGCATCTTGCCCTGATGACATGAAATGATTCTTGAACAGATTATTTTAAATACCACTTACTTTTTGCTTTTTTTCACCATTTGTGATGTGCGTCTATTACAGACATTTTGTAGAGGAATGGTGTGTTTCATGAAACATCCATAAAATAGTTTCTTTTGGATCAAATCAGGAACCCACACATATGAGAAATGGGAGAGTGTCACCGAGATTATTTGCAAGAATATGCTGCTGTGTTACAATATTGAAAACACACATCACTATCCCTGAATATTACATGGAAACACATTTAGAATTTGGACTAGCGTGTCTGTGACACTTTCTGTGACTCAGCAACGTATTTGGAGGTGCCATCGATCAAGGGGAAGCTTTGGATGCCACATGGTGCATCCCGGATTTTACCTCCAAAGGAAGCCACGACATCCTCAACAGAGGCAATATCTTGCGATTATTGGCCCACATTCCTCCATTGTCATCTGTGATAAGCTCGGACCTGAAGTCTATCGAATTTATAGCTGTGGATGGCATAGGAAAAGAAGCAACGAAGGCGACCTGGGCCTCGGCAGACATGGCACGAAAGATCCTCCTGGAATCTGAGATCTTTAAAAATTGGGGCATCACGTTGAAGCCCTTCACAAAGCCACGATACCCGGATGTATTGTGCTCTGAGAGCAACCCGAATCCGAGGGTGCATACAGATGGTAGCAAAATCTCGGTTCTCAGGGGCGCCGTCGGGCCAAGCCGTACTGGCAGCATCGGGCTGAGCGAACTCACTCTCGGAGCACGACAGGGAAGACAAGCTCCTAACGGGTGGCAGGAACAAAGACGGTTTGTGAGAACCATAACAAACAGCAATTGACAAGTGCAGTGGCGAAAAACGGAGAACTTGCAGGACCAATTACGCTTATGTTCTTGGAACATAAATGGCCAAGCATCCAAAATGCTTGACCCAGACTTTGTAGGTTACATTTGATCTTTTGATCTAATAGCGCTACAAGAAACCTGGCTTGCCGAGCCCCCGCACCTGCAAGGATACTTACGTTTCTTCTCCAGCGCAAAGAGCGTAGCTAAGTATGGTCATTTAAGAGGAGGTTTGGTAACATATGTAGCTTTGTCCTTGTTTGGTGTTGCTGGCCGCTTCGTATTGCTAGCTGTATTTGCTGGTACCCGATAGCCCTCTCGGTTGTGTTCCCATGCTGTGACTCGGCCAAAGAGGGCATGAAAGAGCTAAAATAGAATCATGAATTCAGAACTGTTCTCACAGGGGTCCTCAAAATATGCTTGGCAGTTGGACCCCAAAATCCATAAGATGTTCCTGGTGCCATCTGTGAATATGATGGCCCCAATTACCACATGGGCTGGCATGTCTAGGCCCATGTTTTCAGTTTTCATGTCTAGGCCCATGGGAAAGACATTTGGTGTATAAAGTTCAGCGAAAAAACAAATTGTAACAAAGGTACAGAATGTTTAAACTCTGCGTAAGTGTTTCTGTGGTGGTTATAGGAAATGCTACAGGCATAATAGATCCGTTCTCTTTGTATTACAAGTGTGCTCTCATCACATTCCCTCAATGTGAAAAATTACCTTAGTGAAAGAGTACCTCTTTCACTAAGGTAATTTTTCACATTGAGGGAATGTGATGAGAATTCTGTGAATTTCAGGCAATTCAGAATTTGTCAACTTTTAATTACCCAAAGCTGTGTGGATGAAGTAGATCTGTAGCTGCAGTGCTAGTTTCTGCACCATGATCATGATGCCGAAACTAGCAATACAGAATTCAGAGTTGGTTGAACCCACAAAGCCTTATTCAAATGCGAACTTGTGGTTTGTGGGTGTGTGACAATTGGGAGTGGGCAGTCTGAAGTCTGGCATTTATTTTAATGTGTACTACATTACTCTGATTAGCTGGCGCTGCCCGTAATAGGGGAGGGCGTCTCCAAATCGCACTCTGTTAAATTTTCAATAATATTAAATCTAGTAAGTTTTTCAAAAAATAATTTTTTTTTTTTTTACTTTGTCAATTCATTATACCATATTACTTCCTTCAGTAATAGCCATGTATTTTTTTGCACGTTACTGTTTTATTCTGCCAAATGCATTTCGGACTTTGCCCTTCATCAGGGGTATTTTATCTGGAAACATAGAGTAAACATTCAGCATAGTACTATTAGTACGAAAACAAACAATTGTATAGTTTAGTCACACCTTTTCTACGATCACAATAAATGTCACACTTTGATCAAAAGTCAAAAAATCATATTAGTGTAAAGTCAATACCATGCTTTCAGATCATGCAGTCACATGATGCTAAAAACAGGAGTTCGGATAAAGCTCATGCTGCATTGAAGGGGATGGTAGGGACTTGTGGAAAAAATAGTGCATCAAGCATGCGTGTTCAAGTGCTTGTATATCACTGGTGAATCGTTTAATTATCACAACCGGTGAAACGAAGAATCGATAAATACGGCGTTGGTGAATGTCAATATTAGCCAGATGAAAAGTGACTTACGAGGTGCTCCTGATTTTTAAAAAACGATACTTATGAAAACGTATAAGACGCTAACAGCGCGAAAAGTGACTTCCAAAATGCACACGGTTTTAAACGAGTCTTAGGAAAACTTACGAGACACTAACCTGTGATATTTGCCAACTGCCTGAGCTCATTTTGATTTAGGGTAACAAAGAGAGTTGGTGCCCTCTGGGGGTCACTCTCGACAGAGATGGGTACCTTGGACCCCTCTGCCCCCTCCATTGCTCTTAAGTGTGGGTGGATGTGTTGCAACTACCTACACTTGGGTTTTCCTACTAAACCTATCTAGTAGTTGTAGTCAGGGTGTGCTACTCCCTTTGCTCTACAACAACTAAGTTCAGTAGAACTTAAGTATATCTAATCTTGTTTTATATGTACCTAAAGGTACCTGTATAATCTTTCAATTGGTAACAAAAAGATTACAGAGGTAAAACAACAGCAAGCTCAAATCCCAACCGCTGCTCACCAATGTGAGAAGTTGGCCTGGTATATGATGTTCACTAATTAAAGTGACCACCTTGTACCATGCCAAGCAACCCTTATGGTGTGGTGTGGTTGTAAGTCAACCTTTTCGGACCAGCTGCCCTAGTGGTAGCGTAGGCTAAGCAGTCTTTCAGGCTAAACTCGTTTAGGCATGTAAAGCAAGCTGTTTTACCATATGTAACCCCCCTTTATACCAATGAAAGGACACCACACAGATATATATTCAAAATATATATGTATTAATTACTCAAAGTATCCCCTAGACTCTTTATGAACACAGGAGCACAAATCGTTAAACAAGAAAGTATCACAATATACGAAAGTTGCACTTTATATGGATAGGCCCTGGTGGCCGCTCAAACCATATACTAAAATAGTGGTATAAGTACCACGAACAGGAAAGAGAGAAGGCCTAGGGCCTCTAGAATCACTGGGCCTACAAGGAGCTAACTTTAGTTAGTGACCAGGAGGTTCACAGGTCGCGTGTGCAGTGAGGAAAGTTACACGCGGGCTCCCATAGGTTTTCAATGGGTGCGTAAAAGTTCAAAAGTTACTGCTAGAAGGGTCTTCTGGTTGGACTACGAAATCAAGACTTCAAACATGATGTTACTCTACACTTGTGCACCGGAGTGCCAGCTTTACCTCACCCACAGGAAGCGGGTGCATAGGGCTCGAAGTGCGTCGGGTTTCGTCTATCTGTTCAATGGAGCCTGACAACAAAGATGCTGCAGGCGGTCGGTCCAGAAGAGATGCGGTGGATCCAAGGATGGATCGGAGTTGTAGAAGACCTGTAAGCAGATGGGACAGTGTTCACAGTCACTAGCCAGTGACCGGCGTGGCACCAGGTAGGTACCAGGCGATGTCGGGTGCAAACAGGTGAAGAGGTGTAGCTTGTCTCTGCAGCCACGTGGTCCCTGAAGATCGATGACGTCCAGGAGTCGGTTCACGAGCTGTCCCACATAGGCTCTCGCTGTCGGCGGTGTCGGCGACTCAGAAGAAGCAAACAAGCCTTGGCAAAAGCAGGAGTCGCAGGAATCGAAGAAAGCTGTTTGCTCTGACCAGCAAGGTCAGAGGGGCTGCTCCTTTGGAGGGAATCGGGGGCCAGTCTGGAGCAACCAGACCAGAATCGTAGTTTTCAAAAAGGTTCGCCAAGATGGCCACTAGCCAACGGGCCAGGGACCGGGTAGGCGCGTCGAGTTGCAAAGTGCTGAGGGGCCCCACGCAGATCGTGGAGATGCTGGAGGGCTCACCTTTGATGCAGATGCTGCTCGGATGTTGGGCTTCTCAGGACCCAAAGCACACCTCGGAGGGAGCCTCTGTTGTCGTACTTGCAGCTTGTCAAGTGTCTTCCAAGATGGCTGGCTCCACGTGTCTCGGTGCCTCCACGGGTTGCTTCTTTGCAGGGACTGTGGATCGGGCGGTGAGAGGTCTGGAGGTCCAGTTCTTGTCGGTCTCTGGGCTCTGGCTCCGGCGGGAGACGGCGGCAAAGCAGATGTCGAGTTGCTGGATGGTGCTTGCGTTAGCAAGATGGTCACTCCCTGACCATAGGGGAGATTTCCTTCAGTCTTCTGTGCAGCAGAACGTCGAAGTTCCCGTCTTCTTCTTAGTGTTAAGTTGATTCCAGGATGTCTGAAGTCTTAGGACACAGCTCCTACCTTTAAGCGGATTCTAGGGGCCGGACTACCTGCTAGGTCCCTCCCTAAGGGTGGGACCAGGAAGGGGGGTGGTTACACCCCCAATCCTTTGTCCAGCTCGCCCCAGGTCCGAGGCTGGTGTGCCCCAGGACCGGTTTGAACTGGCATATGCACCGAGGCTCCTTGTGAGCCTCAGGCATGTCTGATTCCATTCAAGCCCTACCTGACCAATACACAAAATCCTGTCTGGGGTGGTGCTCGCACCTCCCCTGGCAGGAAACCCTTTGTCCACGTCTCCCAAGCTGGAAGGACTCCCAGCAGCAGGAGGGCAGACTTGTGTCGGTGGTGGCAGCGTCCATTTTGTGGAGCTGAGGCTATGTCTGATTTTACCCGGGTTTCAGGCTCTGTACATGTCGTGTCCCTCTAGAAGGGTGGAATGCTAACCCCGTCGCCAGAATTGGCGAGGGGTTAGTATTCCAATTCATATGACACCTTACTCGACATGTTTTGATAAAGCCAAACCAAAGATAGCATTTAACCGCGAGGTTCATAATGCACTTAAGAGTATATGGTATGGCGATATCTGTAAACGGTAGAAGGAAGTGGTTCCGACTACTGCAGACAGGCTCAGCTCATGCCAGAGCACCATCTCACATGAAACCAAGCACTCTGCCTTCAGGATTGTTAAGGCCTGCCATAGGAGTGACTTATAGGTTAACATGTGTCCCATTTAAGGTTAGGTATAGGCATACTACACCTAAGTAAGAGGTGGATACACCAACTTACCCCAGCTGAGTGATCAGCCAGTTGTGTCAAATTGGAAGGCCAGACCAGGGGTGGCATAATACATGCTGCAGCCCCTGGGAGGCCTAGGGTACACCTATGCCCTGGGTACCTAGGGTACACTGTACAGGGTCCAATAAGGTGATCCTTACCAATTGTGTATGTACCTAGGGTACATGGAGTCCATTTTAAAGAGAGAACAGACAGGCTGAGACCCTGAATGGCAGGATCTCAGGCCAACTAAGTCGAAAAACCAGCTAGACACTAGGCAAAAAGTTGGGGGTAACCATAGTCAGATATCCACCTTCCTACAATGATTATTTAAGGTTATAATGAGTTGACAGTAAAATGTATTCGCAAAGTGGGATATGCTTCTAATCACAGAATGTCCCCAAATATGATAAAATGTGGAAGCACAAGCCATTTTTCTCCGAGCCATGTAGTTTCTGTCATCAGCACTTCTCCCTTTTCCAAAACAGCAGTTCAAACATGAATGGTTAAAAATCCTAGTTTGCAAATGTTTTCTAAATAATAATGGCTCTGCCATATTTGCCTCATAATGCAAGATCTGCAGCATGATCTGACCATTTAAACTAATAAATTGTTTGTAGCTCAAAGGTATCAAAAGTTAATAAAAAATGTGACTTGTGTTGCTGCGCAGTAGATGACAGTTAATAGCTCACTGTTCTATGTTAGGATTTTAACTTATAAACTGCAAGTAACAAAAGGATCTCTCGGACAAAAGCAGTAGCCCACTGGCCTATTTACATTATGTGCACTTTGTGATCTGTATGGTACATGTTCTTTGCAGCAGGTAAATTAACACTCTGAGCTACCTTTCCATGAGTCAAATCTTCCATTAGACAAAATTTTGATCTCTCTCTCTAGGAAGAACATTGATCACCAGAGTCATCATGACATTTTTATTGTTACCGAAAATTACTGGAGGCCAGAAAGGAGGCAGCAAGCGCTTTTAAAACCACAATATACTTGCAAAAATGATGCCTCCACCTAAAGTCAGCACCTGGTGCGGTCACACCGGTTGCACCGCCCTAGAGCTGGCCCTTCTCAAGGGTCCTGTGATCTCAGTGACAGGGTCACTGTTGTTCTAGGGTGTGCTGCTTCATAGACCTGCCCGCAAGACTGGAGGTGAACTTCAGTATGAATAGTGGTGGACAAGCCTTGAAGGTTAACCTACACTTGTCATGCTAGGGTCCACCTGCTGGTGCTACGACACGGGGGCATCTAATGTCTTGCGAAGCCTTCTAAGATCTAGCATGAGATAGTGCTCTCTCAGGAGAGTGGTCTGGCGGACTGGTTAATAAGGCTGAACCTGGTTCCCCAGTTCCAAATTCAGCAGCTCTGGCCATAGTGCCACATCCTCTCCCCCACTGAACACCATACTGCCCCACTGAGAAAAACTGCCTTCAACTACAACCCAATAGTTGCCGGCTATAAACACCTGGATGTGGCTCAATTTAAATTACGCACTGGGCAAGAGCAATATGTGGCCTACAAAAAAAGCAACAGCATCCTGGAAAAAGCAAACCCTCATAGGGAATGCAAAATTTTGCAAACCATGTGAAATGTAAGCAGGAACAACATAGTTACCTTAATGCTTTTACACTCACTGTTCAGAAATCAGTGAGTGCTTTTGCCTGAAAAGTTAAGGACATGACAACGGGGCCCTGAATGGACCCATTTCAATGGCCATTGCTTATATCCTTACAAAACGTAAGCAGTATGGTAAAAAAAAAAAGACAACATCCCTAGCTACAGAGCAGCAGTACAAATTTTGTTTTTCAAACCTCACATTTCAGTACCTCCAGGATTGGTGCACTAGTTTCAAGCCCTGGGAAAACAAGGCCAAGACAGCAAAAATAGCGCTTCACTGGCAAACTCTGTAAAAGTGGCGCTAATGTGTTTGGGTGTGAATAAAATCAATCTGGTCAGTTTGCTACCACTCTGTCTTACTTTATTTAGTTATTTATTTTTCATATTTTTAAACTTTTATTCCCGATGCTGCACTTTGGAATTAAATGTCAGAAAAATACGACATTGATTTCCAGCAAAAGTGATTTTCTTTTTTGGATCCATTTCACAGGGAAGCAAATAAAAGAAAGGAGAGGAGACAATGCACACTGCGCACAGGCACTCCTCCTCCTGAAAGGTTAGGTTGCTCTGCGCACACCGGCCCTGTTGGTGTCACCCCATGTGAGGGTGTCACCCGGTGCGGTCCGCACCCCTATAGTGAGGCCGCTGCAATAGCTTAAACTCTCGCAAATGCGAGACCTATTGCATTCCAAATGCTTGTTTAAATTAGTGTTTGTTCGGGGGGAGGGTTGCAAACAGAAGTTAGCAGAAGGAACGGAGAGGGTGTGGGGAAGCAAAAATCATGGGGCAGTGGGGTAACTGGTACAGAGCGCATAGGGAAGCAAACGATAGAGCAATGTGGCGGGCAGGGGGAGAAAAGCAAATGATCGAGAGCAACTTTAAGCTGGGGTGAAGGCACACCCTTTACAGGTAATCTGAGCCGAGGAGCAAAGCGCAGCGAGCTGCCACTTTGGAACTGGAGAACTGCTCAGTAGAGCGCTCCAATACCTTCCAGTCGGGTTCGCACTTGCGGGACAGGGTGTCCAAAGAGACATTTGCAGCCAAAGAGTTTTTCTTTTTTGGATCGATTTCACAGAGGAACAAATTGAGAAAAATGGTTAAGAGCCCTTCGTTGAAGTAATGGTTTTTAGCGAGTGAGCAGAGGAGCAAACCTAAAGCATACTCATGTTTAACATAGAAGAAAATAAACACGCCAGATCTAGCGGAATTTACATCACACACCTTTGACCTCCCTAAAGGCATCACTGAGTTGCCCTTTTCTGTCTCCCACGGCCCCTGAAGAGCTCCCCGTTTGCTACGAGTCAAACAAGCCGGTGGTCACACCTGCGCATGAGAGACCCTTCTGCCTAAGAGAAACTCATTAAAGAAAATAATGCTTACAGACTAAAGAAGACGTACCATGTATCAACCAAACTAAAAGGGCCTGTCCTCATGGGAGGTTACAAATGAAGACAAGGCGGTACTAAGAAGGGACTAACAAGGCTATCAACGAATCAGAAGCCAGCATTTACGAAGGACAAGGACAAGCCAACTACGAATATGGGCGGAGAGTGGGCGGGGTTTCAAGTACATACTCCAATACAGCATGGCTGGCAGATCAGCACATGCGCTGCCCAGGCTCCACCTAAAAAGGGCTGAAAGCGCTTCGACCCCTCCAAAGAGTCACATGGAACGGCCATATCTGTTATTCCCAAATATTTTCACTTCTGAATGGTAAAGTGAGAGGTGTTCGTTGCCTTGCTGCTGGGGCGGTAACAGGATGATGCAGGGATGTTCAGTGAGTTGTGGTTCTTGGGTCTGAGAGCTTGTTCCCATCAACCAGCTCATGTCCCAGGTGCTAAGTGATGCCCTCAGCCTGGCAGCTGCTCTGGAGGGTCCCGGGTGCCCGCTCTGACTCTGCACCTGCAGCCCACCTTGCAGGATGGAGAAGGCCGTGCCACACTGACCGCAGCCAGAAGTGCAAGCAGCGGGACCCCATGCGCCTCGTCAGGGATAGTAAGCGTTATAAAAAACAAGCATTTGCAATGCAATACGGCTCGCCTTTGCCAGATTTTCAGCTATTGGCATTGTAATTGACAAAGCGTTTTGTTTATGTGTTTAAAAAACCTGCAATGATAAAAGGCATGGTTATTTACAATACCAACAGGTCAAATTTTTGAAAATGCGAGAAGTATTGCATTGCAAATGCTTGTTTGTGTGTTTGATTGAACCTAAACAGAGTAAGTCACGCTGTAAAATCCACAAGAATCTTTTAAAACACACACATATATATATATATATATATATAAATATAAAAGCAACTGAATTTTATCTAAACAGAAGATCTTTGAGGTTTTTAAAACAAAACAAAATTATTTTAGAGATGATGCAATGGTGTTTAACCAAAAACATGTTCTTGTTTGGAGAAGAAATGTTCCAACAGGAACAAGGGACGGCGATGGGCACCTGCTTCGCCCCCAGCTATACCAGCTTACATCTTGGCTGGTGGGAGGAGCAGGTGCTCAGGGGCCCACCTTTGGAACACTGGAATGATAATCTACTTTTGTGGGTGCGATTTATCGACAATGTTTTCGTGCTGTGGGACGGCACGGAAGCATCAATCGAATTGTTTATTAATGAGATAAACTGTAATACACTTAACTTGAGATTCACTGGACAATACAGTAAATCCTGTATAGACTTCTTGGATGTAAGAGTAAAGGCTTCTAATGGCAAACAAGAAACTATTGTTTTTAGGAAGCCCACCTCAGGGAACACGATTTTACATGCTGGGAGTGCTCCTCCTGCCCCCTTAATTAGAAGTATTCCCTTTGGTGAATTTTATAGAGCTAGGAGAACATGTAGTAACCTTGAAGAATACCTAAAAGTTGAAAAGGAAATGAGCCAAAGATTCCTACAAAGAGGCTACCCACAGGACATGATAGAGGGGGCAGCCTTAAAAGCAAGGAAACTAGATAGAAAAAAAGTTTTATTTGAACCCTCAAAATCAGAACAGAAGAAGAAGAGGAATTCCACACAAGGACAAGGTGATTGTAGGTTTATTATCACATTCAATAAGAATCACAAAGAAGTCAGAATTATTTTAAATAAACACTGGCATTTGGTGAAAAATGACTCAATACTAGGTCCAAAAATGAAAAAACGTCCTGAGATTAGTTTTCGTAAATCCAAATCATTAAAGGATCGTATTGTGAGCAGTGAATTCATTGAAAGTAAAAAATTGGGACCACCCACATGGTTGACACACAAAATGGGTTTTAGGCAGTGTTTTAAATGTAAGGCGTGCCAGCATGGAGTGAATCGGACGCATTTTAAAACATCTTTTAATAAAACTATTAATATTGGAGGCTTTTTAACGTGTAGATCCAGTTTTGTGGTTTATGCCTTACAATGCCCCTGCCAAAAGATGTACATAGGGAGCACCACTTTACCAGTATTTTTATGGTATTTATTTACCAGTAACGAGTATTGCAACATAGAAGAGCGATTGTAAACAAAGATAGGACGTGTCCAATCGCAAGACACTTTGAAACATTCCATCAGAGTGATCCAATAGGTCTACAATACAGTTGTATTGCAGAGATCCCCAAGAAAAAACGAGGAGGGGATCGAGAAAAGGAACTCCGTAAATTAGAAACCTATTTTATTTTTTGGAGTTCGATTGTAAGGAACCACAGGGCTTGAATGTGGATGAAGATCTACACACTTGTCTATATTAAGGAATGTGTTAGTTGCTAAAGAAAATTTGAAAAGTCAAAGTAACTTGAAAAAAAGTTCGGTGAAGAGATTTAAAAAGAGGAAATCCCACTTGAACTAACATTGAAGTAAAAAATGCCGGATATTCATTGAACTATTTGTTTTAAGAGGGAGCCACATAAATTTTATGGTAGTCAGGTAGGAATTGTATATACCTCAAAAAAAACTTTTAATCTATTTCTAATGTTAAACAGTACTGTATGATTAAATTAACATCAATGTAGAAATTGTTTACACTGATCTATTTGATTACATTTAATAAGCACTAGCACTTTGTAAACAGAGATGAGCACTAGCACTTTATTGAAATTAAGTGTAAATGTTTACATCTAAAAGAGCACAAGCACTTTATGAGATAATTGATAGCACTTGCTATTTATCTTATAAATAAGCGGAAAGATTAAAATGTGTTAAGGTTTGTTTTTTGTATATACAAATTTATATGTGATTATTAAGCAATTGCATTTATAAATAATTCAAAGCGATATATGCCAATGAAAACATTGTGTTGGAACAGCTGTTCATAATGCTAATGTAGTAAATGTGTAAAAAGGCATGGAAACAAAAAGACATTCCAAAATGGTGGCAGCTTTTTACCTACCTTTTCACCAGGTTGATGGAAAGATTTTGGTAGTCCCTCATTTATGTTGTGTATGTCACATGTTTGTTAAAAAAGAGAAACGAATGGTTTTTCACTATCGTGAACAAGGTGGCGAGAGGCCATCAAAACGCGTTGATGTGAACTCATCAATAAAGAAAAGCCGAATTAAATAATCCCCTGGGAGTGCAGTGTGGTTGTTGTTGAAGCTGACTTTAACCTTATGCTGAATATATATATATATATATATATATATATTCACTGAAAAAACCATGGGTTTCACACACGTTATAGTTAGGAATTAGCATTTAAAAAACCTTAGAAATTCAATGAAAAAACCAAAGGTTTCACACATGTTATAGTTAGCTGGACATTTCCCTCGTAAAAAACCATTGAAATTCCCCCGTTATAGTTAGTTCAGCTAACTATAACTCGCACGCCCGCAATGCACTACTGATGATGTCACATATTACATCACTCATGACATGGTCACTGACATCACTCATGACATCACTGATGACATCTCAAATGACATCACTGATGACATCACTGATGACATCATCTAGTGATTGTGTGTTTTTCTGAAAATTAAATATTTTTTATATTTATGTATATCTCAAGGTCAATGGAAGAATAAATGGGTATATAAGTGTCTAAATGGATGCTTTTTTTTGAAATTTTTTTTGTGTAACTGACTGATTAAGTGTATCATAGTGAATACATGGCTTACTGAGTAATCTTTAAATATTTAAATATCTGTATCAGTTTCTTACTTTGTGTATAAGTGGCTGCATGGGTTGGTGAGTAGCTACATGAGTGTCTATATAGGTTATTAGTTGGTTTTTTATCAGTATGAGTGTCTGAGTTTCTGTATGGTTCGGTGGGGGGTATTACTTAGTGCATAGGTGCATGAATGAGTGACTCACTGTTTGTATGTGTTGAATACAGCATGTGTGCAGGACTGTATGGGTGGATGAGTGTGTGCATGGGTGTGTTAGTGAGTGAATGACTGTCTCTATAGTGTCTTTATGAGTAACTACATATGTTTTAAACTAGTATATGTGACTATTGGTGTATATAAGTGAGTATATGTGAGAGTGAGAGATTGGAAGAGTTCCTGTATGAATAAGTATGTGTGTTTCTATAAGTTATTGTTTAAAAGAGTAAGTATATGTAAGTTTCTGTAGAAGTAAGTGCGGTGGTGTGTGTATAACTGTATATGCAAGTAAATGGATGTTTGATTCTTTATTAGCATGAGTGACTATGTGTGTGAGTAACTCTATGGATGAGTGGCGTTGTGTAACAGGATGTATAGGTGTATGAATACATATGATGAGTGAGTACATGTATGAGTGACTGTAGAGGACTGTTGGTGAATGACTATGTGTATGTGGTTCTTAGAATTACTGAATAGGTTGTTGTAACTGATATTGATATGTTCATTATTTTGAACATTTTAGTTTCTATTTTTGAATGTGTGTTTCAATGGTTATATTAGGGGAAGAGGAGGTCTGCCACTCTATCACAAGGATGATGTCATCAGTGATGTCATCAGTGATGTCATTTGAGATGTCATCAGTGATGTCATGAGTGATGTCAGTGACCATGTCATGAGTGATGTAATATGTGACGTCATCAGTAGTGCATTGCGGGCGCGCGAGTTATAGTTAGCTGAACTAACTATAACGGGGGAATTTCAATGGTTTTTTACGAGTGAAATGTCCAGCTAACTATAACATGTGTGAAACCTTTGGTTTTTTCATTGAATTTCTAAGGTTTTTTAAATGCTAATTCCTAACTATAACGTGTGTGAAACCCATGGTTTTTTCAGTGAATTTGCAAGGTTTTTTAAATGCTAATTCCTAACTATAACGTGAGTGAAACCCATGTTTTTTTCAGTGAATTTGCAAGGTTTTTTAAATGCTAATTTTTTTTTTTTTTCTTTTTACATATTTTTCTTTTAATTTTCTATCCTTTTTTCAAGACTATGGTTAAATTTTAAAAATTCTACAATATGTTTTTTTTTACCATTTTTATAAAATAAACAGGTAAGATTTATTAGTATAACTTTTTTTTTTTGTTTTTCCTTTTTTTTTTTTTTTTTTTTTTTTTAACGTGCGCGTACGGTAAGCGCACGTCTTGCTTTAATTACGTTAGATTTCTACGCTGTTTGCGTTTATTTACGCAATTTGCGTAGACGCACGTTACGCGCGCACAGCGCGTAACGCGTACGCTGCACGCGCACGTTACGCGGAAGTGAAGGGGCGTGCCTGTTGTGCGCATGTGCGCCTGCGCGTGTCTTTTTTACGCGCATGCGTACTTTTGCCGTAAGCGCACCGTAAGCGTACCGTAAGCGTACGGTAGGTCATGTGATCAAGAAACAAGACTTTTGATTGGTTTTTACAACTTTCAGTTCTAGAACTCTCCTACACCACACCCATTCCCCTCATTTCTGCTTGTGATCCCTTAGGAGAAGGAGCTGGGTTGTCTTTGTGATACGATGGCAGAACAGCAGAGCCCTTCTGAGAGTGAGGCTAGCAGCACTACCTTGAGGCAGAGAACGAGGAAACAAAAGACCTCTTTCATATGGGAGTATTTTTCTTTTCCAGAGGTCCAGCAAAAGGTAAATGCACCCTTAGTGACTTTTAAGCTGTGTAAGCGTGTACTTTCAAGAGGGAATCCCAACAGGAAGTATTCCTTCGGGAATCACACCATGTTGAGACACCTTAAGGATGTATACAAACACTACATGAAGGTCCTAAGTCGAAAAATAAACAAAATGCCGCATGATGCTGTATGTGCTGTCCCTTAAGAGAGAACCTCCCGGTGGGTCAGTTTCTGCGTGTTAGACGGAACTGTTCCACTAAAGACCTCTTTCACAAGCATGCAGAAGTATTGGCTAATCACTTGCAATCACGCCAGTACCCCAGGAGACTTGTACGACAGGCTTGGAAAAGAGCGTCCAATAACCATCGTGATGCCCTCTTGGATAATAGCACAATGAGGACACCTAATGAGAGGCTCACTTTTGTGACTACCTTCTGCACCCTTTCAAACAATCTGCAGAAGATGATACGGAAGCACTGGCACATTTTGAACGTGGCCGCAGAGAACATTCCATCTCCTCTGTTCGCTTTCAGAAAAGGTCCCAGTCTGCGCAACAGTCTAGTCCACACACGACCACGGACTGAACACATACGGGGTGAAAAAACGTTGTGGTCATTACCACCAGTAAGGGGACACTACCCATGTGGGTCATGTAGTGTCTGCCCTCAGACTTCTAAAACCACCTCCGTTGATATAGGTACGGCACGGCCTTGGATTCTGACCAGCCATACGAACTGTAATTCAGAGAGCGTGATCTATATGATCACGTGCCCTTGCTCTCTGCATTACATTGGCCACACAACAAGGAAGATTAAGCTCCGTATCAGCGAGCACAAGAGCACGATCCGGTGCAGAAAACAGTCTACATGTCTGACAGACCACTTTCTTGTAAAGCATCATAGAGCAGACGACATGAGATGGATTGTGCTTGAACGACCGCTCATTCCCTCACATGTGAGTGACATCTCAAAATTTCTATTTGTGAAAGAGCAGAAATGGATTTTTAAAATGAAAACGGACACACATGGACTCAACGACAACATTCCGTGGACATCCATTTGATTGTCAACCTCTCGCCTTCCGAATGGCCACTGTATGTGTACAACTCCACGAGACATATAAAATGGCTTCGTTCTGTAACTGATTACCAGTGAATAGACTACCTTATACATTGCCATTCTGCCACAGAGATTTTGGAGGGCCATTGGGCAGTGTGACACGTAGGACTAAATGGATTGGGACATCTATGATGACCTGGTCTATTTCTAATTACAACATGAAAATACCCACTTTTAACAGATCTAGATGAGACCAACTAGATTGACTACAACTAGGACTACACCAGTAGAGAGATTTGGACTTGTATACCTACTTAGGGAGAAAACATACGTTACAGTTCCCTAATCCTGCTTCAAATAACATTATGTTGTTCCTGATAGGTATCGATACTGCTCTGGGATTTAGTACATTTACCCTAAGAGGTAGGATACTTACATTAATATTTTAGCCCCGTTTGGCCCTGTTCCACCAATAGACCTGGGTAATTTAACTGAGATGTTGTACCCTATTTTTCAAAATAATACCTCGACATTAGTCTCGCTTACCTAATACGGATTGAGGTAGTATAACCTCCGATCTAGAATTTGGAGAAGTTATTGGGCAGGCTTCCCCTCCAAGTCTTACACCAGGTTCAGACTAGCGTACAAGTCACAATGTTCAGGAGATATATTATGGCATAGTGTCAAAATAAACAACACGATGTGCTTGCCAACAGTGAAAACATCGCGTGCTGCCCATTGTTTGGTACTACATGCACTGAGATTTCTTGAATGTACGTTGCATGATTGAACAGTGTCGACACACTGTATGCTCTGCTTGGCTTGTATCACTACGCATGCGCGGTGTGTAGTGGCTTTTTGGCTTGTATGAGGGTGGTTATACATTGTATAATCACGACCAAGATGATTACTGCCTGGTTTTTTCTGCCTTGTTCTCTTTATGTTTCCGTCCTGGAACTCGTGATTCCGGGATTGTGTCAACACTGGCGCGTACTCTGTAGTAGTTCCTATGGGAGTATTAGTGGACATTACGTTGTTTTCACGAACCACTGCCGTGATTGTTTGGAGTTACTGCGCATGCGCAGCTGTTGGTGACATTTCGGGCTGCGCATGCGCAGTCAGAACGGCGTTAGTGTCTCAATACACGCGCAACATACACTATGCGACGCATGCTTGCTGTGGCCAACCCTGTTTATTGGGAGTGGCGACGCTGTATTCACGCATGCGCGTCGCTGTAATGATTTACCTTCAGCAGAGTTTGAAACACAACACCTGCGGTTTGGCGCGAATCCCAATTAACTGGAGCCGCTATTTAAGGAGCCTATGCCTAGACGTCACTACCTCCCAGACTGCTCGAGGTCCAGTTTGAGGTCTCGACGGATAGGTAAGGCATTGAGTAACTGTGTACCTTGATTTAGGATTGTTTTGAAGATAATACATGCGAGATTATCAGCATGGGTGAACTTTGAACCTCTGTGATTGGGTCTTTGTTACAGCATTACCCTCGGTTTTTTCTACCATCCCAACCTGTACACTTTGAGCATTAAACAGAGGTGTATGCTGTTGATTTGAAATGACCATATAAGATGGTGATATGTTTAGATTTTATTTGAATAATGCTTTGGAAGATATTACCAGCAAGCAAACTCTAAGTGAAATAATGTGCATGGCACAGTTTTGTCAGGCATTGGGTGTGTTGGTCTGTGAGTCAGGAGTTGATTGGTTTATTGTTAACTTGTATGTAGGGACCATTGAGTACTGGCATATGTTTATACAACCCGTTCTCTTGTGTCCTTATTATTTTTAACAGAGCGGTGCCTCCTATACCGAGCAATCTGCCGGGTGAGGTGAGGCTTTTCTCCCACAGAACGTTGGGTGAGTTACAATCCTGCATGTTTTGAGAGAATGTTCTCTTTGTATGTGGACCATTTGGTGGCCATACCATAAACTAAGAAGTGCCCAAGAGAGGCACTATTAAACATTAGTCGCTGATGCTGTTTTGTTCTGTGTAAACCCCATCATAAATCATTTGTGACCCCTACTATCTTCTCTTTTAGGAAAGAAGAAGAGGTGACTATACCTAATCAAAGCATAAACTATGCTAGTCTGGTAGGGTGGCTTTGGCCACATAATATTTTTTCACGAGAATCCTTTGAATTTGATTTACACCATTGTTTACCAAATTGATCCTGCAGTAGCCCTTTTTTTTTAACATCAATTAATAGGTCCTGAAGAAAGCCGGGTAAAACAACCAGATCGGCTGAAACATGTCGACCTAGACAGACCAAGTCAGGAAGTAGTCATTTATAAGTTTTTTGACTAATTTGGTTTTTTAGACATGACACCTGGTCAATTCACATTAAACATATTTTTTGACCACGTAGTCATTTTTAGTACACTATCACATTATCGCACTGCACTTTCTTGTATTCTTTGAAATATTGTTGCACACTTTTGGCAGGAGATTTCCTTTGTTAGGGATCATTGGGACGGGTACCCAGTAGAGCCGGGTGGCTCAAGAGAGTAGGGGCCCTGACTCTGATCCCCGAGGGTCGTACATGACGAAGCTCCGCCATTAAGGGTGGCCCGATAGACCCTTTAATCTTCCTGCCTGGTGATGCAGTAATGCTTTAATGTTTTGATGTAAGGGACAGCACATACAGCATCATGCGGCATTTTGTTTATTTTTCGACTTAGGACCTTCATGTAGTGTTTGTAGATATGCTTTGGGGACTGAAGGTAGTATAGTCGGTAAACTGGTCCCCTCCAGACCCTCTTGTAGAGATTTTGTGGAACCTTAAGGATGTACACAAAAGGACACATGCTCGACATACTGAAGGTAACCCTTCAGTAAGTCAACCAAGCACATCCACAGCAGCTCAGCCTGGTCCATCATCTGCAGTGCCGAGTCCATCTTCGGCAGGTCAGGTGAGCCCTTCATCTGTGGGGGGAGCATCTCCTTTTTCTCGTCCTCAGGAAATTAACCCTCGGTTTCTGAGGGTTGAAATACGGTGCGCCACTTGTCATGATCTAATTTGTTATAGGGAGACCAGTATTTCCCTAGTGAACAATAAAATAGATCAGCACATTTGTCGTACCGTCTAATATTCCCATTCTTTCTTTCCTCTGTCCCTGCATGAACACAACGGCTCTTTTAAGAGCCAACCTTACCTTTCAACTTTTTTTTATATATTTTTTAAAACTTTTTTTTGATTTTTTTTTTTACCGTACGCGTACGGTACGCGTAATTATTTTTTTTTTTTAAAAAAAACACTAAAAATCAATTATCACATTACAAGGTCCTTGAGAGACTACAATGAAAAACTGAAAATGTGATTGTGGAGAAGTGGAAAAAAGGGACCATGAAATTTTTGATTTACCATACCCACTCAAAACAATATTTATTCATTTAAAAAATTTTTTAATTGCTTTAAAAATGGTTCTAGTTTTCGAAAATTTTCTATCTCAATCTGAAAAAAAAGAAAAAAGTATTAATATTTAATAAAACATTTTATAATACAGTACACATATTTACATATTTTTCAAAAACAATTTTTTGCCTTTTTTTTTGCTGTTTTCAGAATATATTGCATTTCACTATAAATTGTGAAAGCAATTGCATTCATCATTTAACAGCGGGCAAAAAAAAAATAACAATCTCAAAGATTGCACACTTACTACTCTTTTTTTTGGCAAGTGATAAACACTTTTACAGTCTGTCACATTTTGAATCCACTTTTCAGATTCTTAAAAAAGCACATGTCCAAACTGCTTTTTCAGACCAGCACCATGTGTAACCTGGGTGACTGACTACACTCCAGCAAGGGCAACCAGCCTTAGTGATGCTGAATGTATTTGCATTACTGACTGAAACCTCAAACCCCACAGGGTAGGCAGCTGGGTGTGTGCTAAGAGTCTGCTTCTGCACCAAAAAATGGCTCCCCCTTTCCATCTAATGCAACTGTGAAATCACCAGAGCAATACGCAATAAATCTCTGCCTGTAATTCCTATTTGCACACAGAGTCATGTTTTCACATTAGTCACAAAACGAAATTTCTTTGCCAATTTGAAAGCACACTTACTACTCTTTTTTTTGGCAAGTGATAAACACTTTTACAGACTGACACATTATGAATCCACTTTTCAGATTCTTAAAAAAGCACATGTCCAAACTGCTTTTTCAGACCAGCATCATGTGTAACCTGGGTGACTGCCTACACTCCAGCAAGGGCAACCAGCCTTAGTGATGCTGAATGTATTTGCATTACTGACTGAAACCTCAAACCCCACTCGCTTGTGAATACTGTGCATGATTCCACAGGGTAAGCAGCTGGGTGTGTGCTAAGAGTCTGCTTCTGCACCAAAAAATGGCTCCCCCTTTCCATCTAATGCAACTGTGAAATCACCAGAGCAATACGCAATATCTCTGCCTGTAATTCCTATTTGCACACAGAGTCATGTTTTCACATTAGTCACAAAACGAAATTTCTTTGCCAATTTGAAAGCACACTTACTACTCTTTTTTTTGGCAAGTGATAAACACTTTTACAGACTGACACATTATGAATCCACTTTTCAGATTCTTAAAAAAGCACATGTCCAAACTGCTTTTTCAGACCAGCACCATGTGTAACCTGGGTGACTGCCTACACTCCAGCAAGGGCAACCAGCCTTACTGATGCTGAATATATTTGCATTACTGACTGAAACCTCAAACCCCACTCGCTTGTGAATACTGTGCATGATTCCACAGGGTAAGCAGCTGGGTGTGTGCTAAGAGTCTGCTTCTGCACCAAAAAATGGCTCCCCCTTTCCATCTAATGCAACTGTGAAATCACCAGAGCAATACGCAATAAATCTCTGCCTGTAATTCCTATTTGCACACAGAGTCATGTTTTCACATTAGTCACAAAACGAAATTTCTTTGCCAATTTGAAAGCACACTTACTACTCTTTTTTTTGGCAAGTGATAAACACTTTTACAGACTGACACATTATGAATCCACTTTTCAGATTCTTAAAAAAGCACATGTCCAAACTGCTTTTTCAGACCAGCACCATGTGTAACCTGGGTGACTGCCTACACTCCAGCAAGGGCAACCAGCCTTAGTGATGCTGAATGTATTTGCATTACTGACTGAAACCTCAAACCCCACTCGCTTGTGAATACTGTGCATGATTCCACAGGGTAAGCAGCTGGGTGTGTGCTAAGAGTCTGCTTCTGCACCAAAAAATGGCTCCCCCTTTCCATCTAATAAAACTGTGAAATCACCAGAGCAATATGCAATAAATCTCTGCCTGTAATTCCTATTTGCACACAGAGTCATGTTTTCACATTAGTCACAAAACGAAATTTCTTTGCCAATTTGAAAGCACACTTACTACTCTTTTTTTTGGCAAGTGATAAACACTTTTACAGACTGACACATTATGAATCCACTTTTCAGATTCTTAAAAAAGCACATGTCCAAACTGCTTTTTCAGACCAGCACCATGTGTAACCTGGGTGACTGCCTACACTCCAGCAAGGGCAACCAGCCTTAGTGATGCTGAATGTATTTGCATTACTGACTGAAACCTCAAACCCCACTCGCTTGTGAATACTGTGCATGATTCCACAGGGTAAGCAGCTGGGTGTGTGCTAAGAGTCTGCTTCTGCACCAAAAAATGGCTCCCCCTTTCCATCTAATGCAACTGTGAAATCACCAGAGCAATACGCAATAAATCTCTGCCTGTAATTCCTATTTGCACACAGAGTCATGTTTTCACATTAGTCACAAAACGAAATTTCTTTGCCAATTTGAAAGCACACTTACTACTCTTTTTTTTGGCAAGTGATAAACACTTTTACAGACTGACACATTATGAATCCACTTTTCAGATTCTTAAAAAAGCACATGTCCAAACTGCTTTTTCAGACCAGCACCATGTGTAACCTGGGTGACTGCCTACACTCCAGCAAGGGCAACCAGCCTTAGTGATGCTGAATGTATTTGCATTACTGACTGAAACCTCAAACCCCACTCGCTTGTGAATACTGTGCATGATTCCACAGGGTAAGCAGCTGGGTGTGTGCTAAGAGTCTGCTTCTGCACCAAAAAATGGCTCCCCCTTTCCATCTAATGCAACTGTGAAATCACCAGAGCAATAAGCAAAAAATCTCTGCCTGTAATTCCTATTTGCACACAGAGTCATGTTTTCACATTAGTCACAAAACGAAATTTCTTTGCCAATTTGAAAGCACACTTACTACTCTTTTTTTTGGCAAGTGATAATCACTTTTACAGACTGACACATTATGAATCCACTTTTCAGATTCTTAAAAAAGCACACGTCCAAACTGCTTTTTCAGACCAGCACCATGTGTAACCTGGGTGACTGCCTACACTCCAGCAAGGGCAACCAGCCTTACTGATGCTGTATGTATTTGCATTACTGAGTCCAACCTCAAACCCTTAAAGTATTCTTTATTTTTACCAGTACACCTTAATTTATCGTGAAAACATAGTCCATATTATTTTACATGTTCCTCACATTTAAATTTCTCCCAAAACAGAAAATAATAAACACAACTTCAACAAAAGGAATTCCATTTCTATTATTCATTTCTTAATTTACCATATACATCCCCTCTCAAACTCTAAACTCACCTTTAAAATTAGTTAGCTGTGAAAGAAATGTGGCACTCAAACAGCAGATTATCAGAGCCAGGATCTCTGTTCTTTACACCTCTCTCCTCTCAGCAGAACCAGATAATGGCAAACTTTCCCTCTCTTTTTCCACACATATACATGTTAATTTCAAATCTCAGTGCTTCCCCCTTTTTTTCAAATGTAATCACACATTTCTATTGGTTGAAAACCAACCCTTTTCCAAAAGTACCCTTCCCCCAACTTGACTTCTGCCTAGTACCCTTCCCCCAACTTGACTTCTGCCTGCTACCATAGCAACAGCTCATGGAACACTGCTGTGTGGAGTTAGGTCAGAAGTTCACCAAACAATGTTTCAATTCCACAGAGCAAGAGTGCTTGACTTTTCAAACCTAACAGCAAATCCATAGTACTGTTCTTTGGTAACACATTTTTCTGTACCAATACAAAACATGCTTCTATTAATTTACACATACAGCCTAGTTTTTATTCTAGAATGGTATGAAACAGCCAATCAGTTCTTTTTTTTATGAAAAAAATATGTATGCCTCCATTTCCAAACTGTCTTTCATTTCTTTTTCCCATTCTACTGAAATACACCTCCTGAGTGCATCCAGATCTCCTTGGAAGATGTTCACAGTGTGGATTGTAGGGCACAGCTATGTCTTCTGGAGAGAAAAGTATGCAGAGAAAACAGATATGGTGAGAGACCTTGCTTTGCCAAATGTAGACATTAAATGGATTGGTCAGAGAGGGTTAAAGTGGCACCAATTGATGCCATTGGTGAAATCCTTCATGCAAATCCAACACCCTGACCTCATAATAGTGCACTGTGGTGGCAATGACCTAGGCACTTTGACTGGGGTAGGTCTGGAAATGCTTATGAAGGACACCTTTGCACAACTGTTTTCACTTTTCCCTAAAACTGCCTTTGTGTTTTCTAACATATGCCAAAGGCAAAAATGGAACTGGTCCAATCATTTCTGTCCGCAGATTGACAAAGCAAGAAAGCACGTCAACAAATCTGTTTCTGCTTTCCTCCGTGACTATGGTATGGGTTCCATTTACCACAACAACTTGCGTTAGGACATGCAAGACATTTATAGAGGAGATGGTGTGCACTTCAATGATGAAGGGAACAGAGTCTTCCTCTTGAACCTTAGACTCTGCATCGGTACTTACTTGTAGGTACCACTAAAAAATCACTTCATAAACACAACGGCTCTTTTTAGAGCCCCCTAATATCTAAACTCTTAAATCTGCATTTCATTTCTTTTTTTTTTTTTTTTTTTTTACCGTACGCATACGTTGAGCTTACCGTACGCGTACCCCGCGATTTTTTTTAAAATCAATAAATGTTTTCTTTGTACTTTTCGGTCCTTCTTTGACCCCCTTACAAATGTTAGGGGGTCTGTAACTCTCCTCCTTGCCCCCTTTTCAAGATATCACTCTTTTTTTTCTGAGTGAAACACACGAAACGGCGGCCGCCGCTTCCTGGTTTCGACCGATTCGAATGTTTACTAAGATCTAAGAGCCAATCAGAATCGCGCTCGCGCACGCCACCGTACGCGTACGGTAAGCGTACCGTAAGCGCACCGTAAGCTGGCTCAGATATATATATTGATTTAAAGGCTATTTTCTCAGAATCTACTGAACAGATTTACACCAAACCTACAAAAGGCACTTCCTTGACCTGAGGACTACCTCTCTGCCAAATTTCTAGTAATTCTGTTCAGCCGTTCGGGCTGTAGCTGTGTCTAAAGGTCCTATGGAAAAATGCATGGGAAAAACGTGTTTTGGTACCCCCCTTTTATCTCAGCCCCCGCTTGACGAATCCCCCCGAGACTTTCAGGGTAGGAGCGGAGCGTAGCGCCCCACCTATTTTGAAAAATTCACGAGGATTCGTCAACCGGCGCCAAAGTTATTCAAAATAGAATGTTGCGGATTTCCTATGGAAACGTGGTCCTAACTATAACTACCTACTGGCGACCGCCAGTAGGTAATATATATATATATATATATATATATATATATATTATCTACTGGCGGTTGCCAGTTATAGTTAACTACCTACTGGCGACCGCCAGTAGGTAATATATATATATATATATATATATATATTATCTACTGGCGGTTGCCAGTAGATAGTTATAGTTAGGACCGTGTTTCCATAGGAAATCTGAAAATTCTATTTTGAATAACTTTGGTGCCGGTTGACGGATCCTTGCGAAATTTTTGAAACTAATGGGGCGCTCCGCTCAGCTCAGCTCCTACGCTGGAAGTCTCGGGGTGATTCGTCAAGCGGGGCTGAGAAAAAAGGGGGGGGTCCCAAAACGCGTTTTCCCCATGCATTTTCCCATAGGACCTTTAGTCGAAGGTACAGCCCGAACGGCTGAACAGAATTACTTGAAATTTGGCAAAGAGGTAGTCCTCAGGTCAGGGATGTGCCTTTGGCATATATGTTGTCAATCTGTTCAGTAGTTCCTGAGAAAAGTGCAGTTAAAAGTACATAAATATCTATATGCGCGCACCTTAACGTGCGCAAGCGTAATTGTGATTGGTGGTTACATGTCAGTCAAAATTCGAATCGGTCGAAATCAGGAAGTGTTGACCGCCATTTTGTGTGTGACAGTAAAAAAGAAAGGTGGAGAACGTGAAAAGGGGGCAGGGTACAGAGTTCCTGACCCCCTAGCTTTTGTCAGGGGGACCCTGAAGGGTGAAAAAAACATTTTATTGTTTGTTAAAAAAATCGCAGGATGCGCGCACCGTGCGCACACCGTCACGAGGTGCGCGCACGGCGGAAAAAAAATCATTAAAAAAATAAAATTAGAAATCAAATTTAAGTGTTTAGGTAGCTCTAAAAAGAGCCGTTGTGTTAATTGTGGAACAGAGGAACAAAAAAATGAAAAAATTATAGGGTGCCGCATGTGTGCTGCTGTATCTTGCTCTCTATTAGGGGAATGCTGGTGCCCCCATAAGAGAGAAGAGCATTGCACGCATTGCACCGTATATGCACCCTCTTGAAAAGAGGGTGTATATCCAGAGGAACAGAAGCAGGTGAAGCTGCCGCCGCAGATGAAGTGCTCGGCTGAGCTGCCGATGTTCTCGGCTGAGTTGCTGCGGATGTGCTCGGCTGAGCTGCTGGAGGGTTGTCTCTAGCAGCTCGAGCAAAAGCCACAGGATGTACTCCTTTAATGTGCCTGATCATAGTGAAGATACTAAAAGAGTATTTCTTTTTAGGATCTCCTCTTGATAAGACAACACCACAAATAGTGCAGGTGACTTTTGGAGCATTCACCTTCTTCTGCCCCTCTGGAAATCTCAAAAATTGCCAGATAAAAGAGTCTTTCGTTTCCTCTGTCTCACAAGGGTCTCCTGCTCACTCCCAGAAGATGACTGCTGCTCTGCAATTCTCAAGTACTGGAGTACTGGAAAAGCTGCTCAGCTCCTTCTCCCAGGGAATCAGAAGAAATAATGAGGGGAGTGGGTGTGGTGTTGAAAGTTTCTGGAACTGAAACTACTATAAACCAATGAAAAGCGTTGTTTCTAAATCACATGACTTGCCGTGCGTGCACCGTGCGCGCACGGAGCATGCACGCATGCGCGTACGGACAACGCGCGTACGGAGCACGCACGATGTACGCATGCGCACGTGGAGCACGTACGCATGCGCACACGGAGCACGTACGCATGCGTGCACCGTGTGCGCACCGTGCGCGCACGGTCAAAAACCCTTTAAAAAAAAAAAAATTTTTTTAAAGTGTTTATAAAAGTTAACTATGCTGTTCAACTTTATCCAAATTGAAAAACAAAAAAAAAAAAGAGCTGAGCCATTCCATATTACAGGATAAAGTCAATCTATAACTATATACATAGGTAGCTTATTGTAAAATAAATATTTAAAAAATATAATACATTCATGAATTAGCATTTAAAAAAACTTGCAAATTCACTTAAAAAACCATAGGTTTCACACACGTTATAGTTAGGAATTAGCATTTAAAAAACCTTGCAAATTCACTGAAAAAACCATAGGTTTCACACACGTTATAGTTAGGAATTCGCATTTAAAAAACCTTGCAAACTCACTGAAAATACCATAGGTTTCACACACGTTATAGTTAGGAATTAGCATTTAAAAAACCTTGCAAATTCACTGAAAAAACCATAGGTTTCACACATGTTATAGTTAGCTGGACATTTCACTCATACAAAACCATTGAAATTCCCCCGTTATAGTTAGTTCAGCTAACTATAACTCGCGCGCCCGCAATCCACTGCTGATGACGTCACATATTACATCACTCATGACATGGTCAGTGACATCACTCATGACATCACTGATGACATCTCAAATGACATCACTGATGACGTCATCCATGTGATAAATTACCACATCTTCTCACACCTTAATATAAACTTTGATACACCGACTCAAAATTTAAGAGTTCCATTCTCAAAACCATACATACTGCAATACTAATAACTACATACCCACTTATTAACTCTTAGGTCTACATACACATTCACTCATTCACCTGTACAGTCACTCATACTTACAGTCACTCCATACAAGACTATCATATGCATTTATACACCTATATAGACACTCACACACCACCAATCATCCATAGAGGTACTCTCACACCTAGTCAGTCATGCAAATAATCACACTCCCATTTACTCACCTATGCGGTTATACACACTCAAGTTCACTTACTCATAAAAATAGTACCACATTCTTACGCTCTTATAGAATCATTGATACAAGCACACACTCATCCATACAGTCACTCTCACAATCACACTCTCACATCTACCCACTTATATACTCTTACACGCATATATACTGCCTTTCAAATATGTAGTTAGTCACAAATGTACCACTGAGATATACATTCAATCACAAATACACCCATACATACACTCACTCAACCATACAGTCCATCACAGATGCACTCTTAAAACCATGCACCCATAGAATCACCCACTCACACATCTAGTCACAGAGTAACACACACCCTACCCACATAAACACTCAGGAACCCATACAGATACTGAGACAAGCAATCACTAACTCATATAGACACTCATATAGCTATTCACAAAACCATGCAGCCACTTATACACCAACATACAGACACATATAAACATTTACACAATTTAGTCACTAGTCTGCAGTAAGATACATTTAATGACTCACTTATAGTCAGTTACGCACCACAGAAAATCATCCATTTACACACTTGTACACCCACTTATTCTTCAACAGGCCTTTCCCTGTATATATTAAACATATTAAAATTGTTCAGAAACAAATACTCAATCGATGATGTCATCAGTGATGTCATTTGAGATGTCATCAGTGATGTCATGAGTGATGTCACTGACCATGTCATGAGTGATATAATATGTGACGTCATCAGCAGTGGATTGCGGGCGCGCGAGTTATAGTTAGCTGAACTAACTATAACGGGGGAATTTCATTGGTTTTTTACGAGTGAAATGTCCAGCTAACTAGAACATGTGTGAAACCTATGTATGGTTTTTTTCAGTGAATATATATATTCACATTTCCTGGCTCAAAAGTTGCTTAGACCATGGCGCTTCACTTTCGGTGCGTGTTTCGAGGTAGAGTCATGCCACTATTTAAATATCCACAACGATCCTCTCAGATCATGAAACCACACTCGCAGCAATTAACTGCGTTAACGAAACGCGTCGGTTGTTCCTTCAATCTGGAGACCTTGCAAAATAAACTATTTGGGAAAGTTATTTGCTGTGAGTGCGGTTTCATGATCTGAGAGGATCGTTGTGGATATATATGTAGATATATATATATATATATATATATATATATATATATATATAAATTCACTGAAAAAACCATAGGTTTCACACACGTTATAGTTAGGAATTAGCATTTAAAAAACCTTGCAAATTCACTGAAAAAACCATAGGTTTCACACGTTCTAGTTAGCTGGACATTTCACTCGTACAAAACCATTGAAATTCCCCCGTTAGCACATCCGCAGCAGCTCAGCCGAGTACATCTTCGGCAGCTCAGCTGAGCACTTAGTCTGCGGTGGCAGCTTCACCTTCTTCCGCTCCTCTGGATATACACCCTCTGTTTGAGAGGGTGCATATACGGTGCAATACGTGTAATGCTCTTCTTGCTTTGGGGGAGACCAGCATTCCCCTAATAGATATCAAGATACAGCAGCACACGAGTGACACCCCCTATAATTTTTGCCATTCTTTCCTTCCTCTGTCCCTTAATTAACACCACCTAACATCTAAACACTTTTTTTTTTTTTTTAATCATTCTTTTTTTTTTTTTTTCCCCGACGGTACGCGCACCCCTCGATTTTTTTTAAATAAAATAAAATGTTTTTTTCACCCTTCATGGACCTTCAGGGACCTCCTGTCAAAAGGTAGGGGGTCCGGAACTCTGTACCCTGCCCCCTTTTCACGTTCTCAACCTTTTTTTTTTAAATGGAAACACACATTTCTTTTTTTTGCATATTTTAACCCTTTCTAAATGATTTCTACCCCCAACATGACTTCTGCCTGCTAGCATAGCATTAGATCATGTAACACTTGTGTGTGCAGAGACGTCAGAAGTTCAGCACATAATGTTTGTAATCCAAAGAGCAAGAGTACATTTCACAGATGAAGGGAACAGAGTCTTCCTTTTGATCTTTAGACTCTGCATCAATACTTACTTATAGGTACCAAAAAACACTCAATTAACACAATGGCTCTTTTTAGAGCCAACCAACATCCAAACACTTAAACTTGTTTTTTAATTTTTTTTTTTTTAACGATTTTTTTTGTCGCATCTCTATGCTTCCCCTGCGCAGGCGTACAAACTGAAGCCATGCACCGGCGCAGACTCCCTTGCACCATGGTACAAGGATGCCTGCGTGGTGGGGAGATTGTTCTTGTGTAGGAAGGGACACTTTCCTGCACAAAAACAATCACAAGAGGCTTTTTCCTCTTTCAATGCGTGTTGTAGGATGGAGGATGCACTAAAAGAGGAAAAAACGAGGAGAAATAAAAACATTTCTCCTCGTTGTGCCTCGCAACACCACCTCTAGGGTGGCGTAGCATTCACACGCATCTCCAGAGTTACGATTTCTCGTAAACCTGGAGATGTGTCTAGTTCGTTGTGTGTTGCGTGGGAACACCCACAACAACACCCATGGAACGCCCCTTCAACACACAGTGCTGCGTGTGAAGTGGCTGTATTTATGTGGAGAGGAAAAGTCACGCAGGGTGGCTTTTCCTCTCCTTGTAAATATGAAGGAGCTCTCTGCGCCACCAGTACGTTATGAAAAGTGACGTAGTGGTGGCGCAGAGGCCTTGTTAATCTGCCCCAGAGATGTTAAGGAAATTAAGGGTAAAACAGACAAAGGGAGAGAGACAGAAACAGAGACAGAGAGCAAGGAACTGAGAAGGAGTAAGGCAGTTAGAATGACTGAGACACATGGAGACAGGGAGAGATACATGGTTGAAAAAGTAGTGATGGAGGCAGTAAACCTAGGGGAGTAGTATAGAAGGAGTAAGGGAGTTACGAAAGAGCAGTAAAGGAAGAAGACAGAGAGAAGGGGAATGAGAAAAGCAGAGTGAGGAGAAGTGAAGAAAAGGGAGCATGAAAGTGAAGGGTTGAGAAATACAGATCTTTCAAACTTACCTGACCAACAAAATAACTTAATTATAAATAAATGTTTTTTTTTTAATTGCTAGAAAAAAGGATTACATTTCCTAAATTTTCTTTCTCGATCTGAAAGAAAAAAAGTATTAATATTTAACAATACATTTTACAATACAGTACACATATTTTCATATTTAACAAAGTAATTTTTTGCCCCTTTTTTGCTGGTTTCAGAATATATTGAATTTCACTGCAAATTGTGAAATCAATTGCATTCATCACTTAACAGCGGGCAAAAAAATTAACAATCTGAAAGATTGTTTAAAAAAAGCCCTGAATCTCTTCTTAGTACAACATACCTTGATAGAAATGTAACATATATATTAAAAATATCATCTAAGAACAATAACTATTTGCAATAAATAACGTCTGTAAATCTTGTTGCTTAAGCTCATACACCAAAATAATATCTGTCAAAGAAGTCCACAATAGAAATGTTTACCTTTCCATGAGGCCAAATGGTAATTTTAAAATTCTTTTTTGGTGAAATATCCAATGTTAATCCTATAAAATCGAAATAATGGTTTCTTCAGATACTGCAATTTGTATCTAAAATTTTGGTTTCAGAAAAATTAAGTTGGAATTTGGTAATTCTGCAGGCAAACATTGCTTGAAAATCAATTGAGAATCATTACACAGTGTCCAGCCTCTTTCACATTTTAGATAATCTGTGTAATGACCAGAAGTTATAGAAGGTCCATCATGGAAAATTATTGCAACTGCAACAAAAGTTTTTCCTGATATTGATAATTGATGTCCTGTAAACTTCCTTATTAAAGTGTCCAATTTTGTTCCATCAGCTCTACAACGTTGCATCATTAAAATTACATACTGTCCATATTTCTTTAAATATAACATTGATAACATGTCTGATTTACATTGAGAACATTCTATGTTGTGATTTGCATCTTTAACTAATTTACTAAAAGTCACTGATTTACTCTCTGGTAATGTTAAATATATGAACCTTTCAACATCAACATTAGAGCTGCATGTGTTCAAACAGTTTTCACAACTATGTTCCCATTTATAAGAGAGACCAAACATATTTTCTATTTCTACCCCTTCATCTTCCAGTACCATAAGCATATACATTAAGAATTCCTGTGCATCTTGCTGGACATTTTGAGTAAACTGTGTACATCCTGAACATACATCTAAAAGATTTCTAACATCAGAAGCACTTTCTATTTTAGTTTTATCATTACTCAGCTTCTCATAAAGAAAACTCAGCAGAGAACAGAATCTTTTTTCATGATTTAGTATTATCTGCTCTTGCAAACTTTCAAGATAAAATACAAGATTCAGCACTACATTAGCGTAGCAGTTGACACCAGAGCTATTTTCAAAATGACAACCAACAACCTCTTCAACATTGTCCTTTTTCTTTTTGCTTGGAATCACATCACTCTCCTTTTGTTTTCTCTTCTGTACATCCTCATTACAGATATTTTCAATTCTCCTTTTCCGACAAACAACACGTTTTCCAAACACAGGATACTGATCTAAATGAGGAGCATAGCTTCTTCTTAATCTATTATATTCCTTTACACAGTTTGCATCAGCACTAACTTTTGACTCATCAAAGTATACCATGAATAAACCAGATATTTTTTTCACGCGTGACAAAGCAACATATGCCATACCTTCTTTAAACACAGTAGATCCAATGTTTACAAAAGCACTATCTACAGTTAATCCTTGAGATTTGTGAATAGTCACAGCATATGCTAGAGAAAACGGAAACTGCTTCCTACGTACATGCAAGTCTTTCACAAGCAAGAAACTAACTGAACAACGACTAATGTCTTTAACCTCTTCAATCTGATCAAATTTTATTTTTAAAAATTCAATAACAACTTTTTTCTGGTAATTAACAAAACCCACAACTTTACCCATAGCTCCATTCACTAAACCTTTTTCTACATCCAAATTACGTCTTAAAATTACTCGACAGTTCATACATACATAAAGATTCTTTTCTAAACCAGCTGTTTAAGATGTTTTTCTCTAGAGAATCCAATTTAGTTGTCAATTTGCTTGTCAATATAATAGTTATTCCTTCATGTTGTATTTTATCCACAGCTTCCAGTTTTACAATCTCTTCATTTTCCAATTTCAAAAGTTCTTGATTGAATATAGAGCATTCATGTAGTGTTGGCATTAAGCAGATTACAGTATTTTTTCCAGCAATTTTCTTGTATATTTTCTCTGGAACTATTTGTTCTGTTGGAAACAAATTACATAGCAAATCGACTCTGTAAAGCTTTTCTGCCATGTTCTGTGAGTAGTCCAATTCTGATATCTTTGAGAATACTTGCATAATCATCATCATTTGCTTGCCGCATATTGGTAAGGAGTTCTTTGTACTCAAAGTATGTCCAAATATTCACATTACCTATACTTCCTAACGACTTTTTCGTGTCTTCATGTGAAAGAGTATGAAATACTGGTTGTCCTTTAACTGGAGTGAGCTGCAGTAGATCCCCAAAAACTATAACATGTTTTCCTCCAAATAGCACGTCATAGTTTGTCTTTAGAATTTGCAGCATTCTTAAATGCACAAAGGCAAGCATTAAGTTTGATACCATGCTTACCTCATCAATAATGAGAACTTTCATTTTTGTCAATACTCTTGAAACTTCAAAACATGCTTCTCCTGTTAGCTTGTGGTATTGTATTTTGTTCTCATGCTCTACTGGTAACATTAGCAAACGATGGAGGGTAATTCCTTTTATGTTATATGCTGCTAACCCAGTTGGAGCAGTAACAACACAAGACAAAGTTGAATCAGTTTTTTTCTGTAGGTAGCTTCTAATTACTTTAATCAAGAAACTTTTTCCAGTTCCAGCTTGTCCACTCACATACATTCTGATTGGTTCAAATGATGTGCATGAGCACTCTTTATTTTCATGTAGTAATCCATGATCAATTTGTTTTGTGACTTCCTCATAAATTTGTTGTTGTTAATCATTCAGTTGCTGTTCCAAATTTGGTAAGTTTATTAAATCTTCCTGAGCTTGATTCATAGCTGTTTCCACTTCAGTCATGGCTATTGCAGCTTCATTTTCTACGATTGGTTGTCCTAGGGGATCTTGACTGAGCGTCCCAGAGCTTTGACTGTCTTGAGAACTGTCTCTAGCTACTTCAGCTGCAATTGTTGCTTCTTGTTCAATTTCTTCATTTAACATTTGTACATAAGTTGTGAAAGTACTGCATTCTATGGAATCTTTGCATGCATTAAAGGAATCTTCATAGCTTTGAAAATGTCCAAGTAATTAATCCTCTGAGCGCCATGGTTTAAACAACTGTAAAAGTGCAAAGTGGTAAAATTCCTTCTTGTCAGTAGTGTCGCAACTCAGCTTCCTGTGATTAATCAAACTTCCTTTTGTTTGTTTTACCAAACATCCTTCCTCACCAATGACTTTATATTTTCCATTGTTGATGTCTTCTGTGGCATTCCATTTATAAATGTAGTTCTGCAGCACTTCATAGAGACACATGTTCAAGATGATGACTTCTCTTTGGGTAATATGTGTCCAACATGTTTGTTCTTAAAATGTCTGTACTTTCAGGTTCGTACTCTGCTAAATATTCAATTTCTCGAATAGATTTCAGTACCCGATTTCGCATTCCTGCAAGGCCTAAACTTACCCAAATTATTCTTCTGGATTTAGAGTACAGACTTGCAGATGATAACCTATCTGAGCATTCGTAAGAGCCAATTTCTCGATGCGATAACATCTTTAAACTGAAATTGTATAGCTTTTTACTGACAGTCTTCTTGTGAGAAATCTCTTCCCACATTTCTTTCAATTCTGTTTTCTCAGATTTAGTGATGTAAGATGTGACATACCGAGCAACAGCAATAGAATTGTCAGCTACATACTGAATATCCATGTTAGCATTCCACATGGATAAAATGACAGGGTTGTAGTCATTTATATATTTTGACTCTTCTTTTCTTAAGTTGTAGGTATTCTTAGGTGATTTTCTTGTAATAGTATGTCGCACAGCTGACATAAAACTGTTTACTCTTCCTTTTGAAAGAACAGGTCGTGGAAATCCAAATCGACATTTTGTGTAGAATTTATCTTTACTCTTGTACTTTCGTCGACAGTATTTTCCACACCGATGACTTTGGAAACGTAAAACTTGCTCTTTTAAATTTTTTTCTTCTGTGCTTTTAGGTATAGCACATGTTGCATATCCTTCAATGAAAGATAAAACTGCATCATCAGAATCTGTTCCAAATTTTGGGGCATCCTTGATCCACAACAGCATATGAATATGAGGAGCACCTCTTGCTTGGTACTCTTTTCTCCAAAAGAAATCCACAACTTCTCCAAGAGGTGGATTTTTTTTATTGCAGATGAAGGACATCATAGCCTCAAATCTATGATTGAAATATCTGCAAACATTAACCGGATCCAATGAACACAATTCTCCTGCTGTCTTGTATTGGAGGTTTTCAATATTTGAATTTGCCTCTCGAAGGAAATCCAGTAAATCATCCCAAGCGTACTCTGCACAGCTTAGGGTAAGGAACCATGTATGAGTTCCTAAATTCCGTAACATACATTTCAATTCTCCATGGCGTCGGTACCAATATTCATTAGTCCCACGCTGACAAGCCATTAGATTAATCGATTGAGATTCCAAATGATCATCTTGCTGTTGCACTTTGTTCAGAAAATCCTTTGCAGACACATTATGTAGATGTACTCAAGTTTTCAAAATGTGATTTACTGCATAAGATAGTGCTGATAAGTCACTTTCAAATAAAAGATGGAACAAATAAGGAATACTTTGACAAAATCTTGGATCTTCTGCATATAATCTTGTAGTCCGATACTCAGAAGCAGGAATCTGTACTGGGCGTTCATCATATCGTCCACCTTTTCCTGTAGGAAACAGCTGGGGAAAACAACGAGCTTCCAAGCTCTCCTCCCATACACTCACGGGAGTTCCTTTTGCTTTTTTCATCTGAAAGAGATCAATAGTGTTTCCCATAACTTCTTTAGAATGAAGAGGCTGTATGCTGAAATGTTCATGAATTTCTTCTTCTTTTGACTTATCCACTTTTTCAATTTGCCCAGTTGGTATTCCTGTGTCTGCTAGTAAATCTTCATCTTCTTCCATATAAATTGATTCATACCATTTATTATTTCTTTTCAAATATAAATTTGCTCTTTGTACTTTTCGTACATCCACCAGCTCCTGCCAAATTTTCTTATTCTTTGTAGGTACACCATTAACCAGAATAACTAATGGTTCAGTTTCCAAACTATCTGCATCAATTGTTTCAATATGTGTTTTCAAATCTAATGGCAAATAGACAACTCTTCCTTTTAAACCGCTTTGTAAATCTGTAGGAGGTAATTTGCCTGTTTTGGGCTCCATACGAACTATAGTCTGAAATGGATGGACACATTGAATGAGTATAGACTCATATTTATTTAAATCACTAAGTTCTGCAGGAATATCAACCAATTCTAAATTATTATGTACAGCTCTAGCAGGCATTTTATTTTCTCCTAACTTGTTATACCAGTATTTACAAATACGCTGATCTTCACCCAAATCAAAACAATTTTCCAGAAACAAACATGTAGCAAAATCCTTCCACTCATAATTATTTTCTTTTTCACTTTTTTTATAGAGATCAACATTCCTTGTTTGATTTTTGTAATGGCTTCTCCGGCAACAAATACAACAAATATTTGGTCTTTCATTAGAGATGATAGTAAATTTTGTCATTTGATCTTCAAATGTTTTACTAACAGTGGGTTCTACATTCTCTTCCACATTTTCTTCAATAACTGTGTCATTTCCTGCACTTTCTTGCTCTGGACCAAAGTAACAAAACTCAATATCCTCACAAACCTTCTTCACATCTGTTACAGATCCACGGAACAGAGCACTATTCAACTCATGTAACTTTAGTGCTGGACTTTTGGCAAAATACAATCTTCTCACAAACTTTCTCATTTCAGTATGATGAACTGCCAGCATCCTAAAATAGTGAAAAACACTTTGACAAACTTTCCTAGAAAGACAAGCTAGAGAAAGTCCATGCAAACCAGTATTCTCTCTCACTCTGCATGGATCTAGTCTTTGAAGCACCTTAATCTTCTGTTTAACACTTTTTTAAACTATATTCTCTTAGAAAGTCACGAAATTTATCAATAGATTCCTGTCGTACAGTACAAATACTACTACAATTCCAAGTGTACACTGGGGCTTTAGGACGTCTCCCCATAACCTCATCAGCTAACACTTCTTCCTCATTTCTTGGAACCATTTTCTCCTTTTCCATTACACAACCATCCTTAACTTCATAAGCTCGACCACTGGGTCAACTGCATGCAGCAAACTATTACTTTGAAGATAACTATTCATTAAAAAATGGTTCAGTACTTGAACTATGCTTCCATTCTCCTAAGAACACTTTACAAAAGTTTTTTCTTTTCACTTCTCTTTTTCTTTTTGACTTCATTACATTCACTAATTTATCTAATGTATGGATCCTGTTCAAAATTAAAATGAATAGTTTTCTTTTTAACTCCAAAGCCTTTGCAACAATTGTTTCAATATGTTTCTTTTTCTTATAAAATTTGGCTTTCTTCCTATATTTTTTCACATCCTTTAGCAAATTGAACATCACTCTTCTCTCAAACATTTTTCTACGAATGTTTTTAAAATCCATTTTTCTTTTTAAGTCATTCTTTCTTACTTCTGTTTGTACATTAGCATTTAGTATATTCTGTCGATTGTCTTGTTGTTTTCTACTTGAAACACTATTTCCAGTGGATATATTTTTTACATTTTATCTTGGCTTGAGGATTTTTTAAAAAAACCCTTAGTCTGCTTACCAGAAGGCTTTTTCTTTTTTCCAACATGAGGTTCTTCAACTAATTTTTTTTGTCCAGTTGTCTTCAAATATAGATGTTGTTGCTGTTCTTTTCTCTTTCTTGATTTTATAGGCATCTTTAATTTATTTTAGTCTTGTTCAGCAATACCTGAAAGAAACTAATAATACCTTTATGTAATTTATATATATTACTATATTTTTTATGAGCTTTTCAAACCATAACATATATGAGTTATCCCTTTCCTACGACTGCAAGTCTTACACAATAAAAGCTACACAAATTAAATCTCTGACAACAATTCCTGTGTGCACACAGACTCCTGGTGCGATTCTAGGCAGAAAACGATTTTTCATTGGCAATTTCAAAGCACATTTACCGCTGTGGTTTTGCAAGTGATAATTACTGTAAGAGTCTGACACATTTTCCTTATAGTTTACAGAGGCAGAAAAGAGCACATGTCCTAACAGCTACTTGAGAGCATGAGCATGTGGAACCTGGGTGAGTGATTAGACTAGAGCAAAGGAAATGAGCCTTGGTGACATTGAATGTGTTAGCGTTACACACTGCTATCTGAAATACCACACAGTGCTGAATACTTAGCATGGGAGTGCAGGAGAGGCAGCTGCCTGTGTGCTAAAAGTATGTTTCTGGAGACGTGTATTGTCAGGTGCAAGAGAGATCAGCATGGACGCTTGCAGAACTGCATGAAGACTGCAGAGATGTATGTAAGAGTACATGTGGGGTAAGGGTTAATTTGAGTTTTGAACATGTAGGATCTACCTCAACCATGGCAGGAGTGGAAGGAAAATCTACACTGTTGTTTTCAAATGTGTTAGCATTTGCCTCTCTTTTGTGAGATATTGATTTGTGCTGTATGCTAGCCATCACACTTCAACAAAACAAGCTGCCCCTTTCCTACGAATGCAAGTCTTACAGAACCAGACCACCACAAATTAAATCTCTGACAACAATTCCTTTGTGCACATAGACTCATGGTGTGATTCTAGGCAGAAAACAATATTCCTGGGTGATACCAGTACACCTTTACTTATGGTGAAGACATACTCCATAATATCTGACAAGTTCAAGGCAGTTAAATATCTTCCAAAACATAAAATGTAAAACACAACTTTAAAACAAGTATCTCATTTACATTTTTTTTATCAAAATGCACCATATACATCCCCTCTCAAATTCATAACTCACCTTTAAAAGTAGTTAGTTGAGAAAGAAATGTGGCACTCACACAGCAGATTATCAGAGCCAGAATCTCTGAACTGTACACCTCTCAGCAGAACCAGTAAATGGCAATGTTTCCCTCTCTTTTTTCACACATATACATGTTAACTTCAAATCACAGTGCTTCCCACATTTTTTCAAATGGAAACACACATTTCTATTGGTTGCAAATTTCAACCCTTTCCAAATGATCCCTACCCCCAACATGACTTCTGCCTCCTACCATAGCAACAGGTCATGGAACACTGGTGTGAGCAGAGAGGTCAGAAGTTCAGCACACAATGTTTCTAATCCAAAGAGCAAGAGTGCTTGACTTTTCAAACCTAACAGAAAATCCAAAGTAATGTTCTGTGGGAACACCTTTTTCTGAACCAATACAACACATGCTTTTTAAAATGTAAACAAACAGCCTAGTTTTTAGTGTAGAATGGTGTGAAACAGCCAATGAGTTCTTTTTATTAAAGAAAAAGAATGTAAGCCTCCATTTTACAACTATCTTTCTTTTCATATTGCCATTCTACTGAAAGACACCTTCTGAGTGCATCCAGATCTCCTTGAAAGATGTTCACAGTGTGGATTGTAGGTCATAGCTATGTCTTCTGGAGTGAAAAGTATGCAGAAAAAATTGGTATTTTCAAAGACCTTGCTTTGCCAAATGTAGACATTAAATGGATTGGTCAGAGAGGGTTAAAGTGGCACCAATTAATGCCTTTGGTAAAATCCTTTCTACATCTTCCACAGCCTGACCTTATAATTGTGCACTGTGGTGAAAATGACCTAGGCACTTTAACTGGGGTAGGACTGGAAATGCTTGTTAAGGACACCTTTGTGCAATTGATGTCACTTTTTCCACAAACTACCTTTGTATATTCTAATGTATGCCAAAGGCAAAAGTGGAACTGGTCCAACCAATATTGTCCGCAGATTGACAAAGCAAGAAAGCACGTCAATAAGTCTGTTTCTGCTTTCCTCAGAGACTATGGTATGGGTTCTATATACCACAACAACTTGCGTTACAACATGCAAGACATTTATAGAGGAGACGGTGTTCATTTCACAGATTAAGGCAACAGAGTCTTCCTCTTGAACTTTAGACTCTGCATCGGTACTTACTTGTAGGTACCAAAAAACACTCAATGAACACAACGGCTCTTTTTAGAGCCAACCAACATCTAAACACTTAAACTTGATTTTTTAATCTATTTTTTTATGGGTTTTTTTGCCACCATGCGCACACCGTACGCGCGCCGTGCGCGCACCCCGCGATATTTTTTTTTTTTTTTTTTTTTTTTTTTTAGACCTAAGAGGTCTTTCATGGTCGCCATGAGAAGGCCTAGGGGGTCAGGGACTCTCTACCCTGCCCCCTTTTCACGTTCTCCACTTGTGTTTTTAGCTCTCTTCTACCTCTAAAACTCAAAATGGCGGCTGGGGGTGCGCGCATCCCGCGATTTAAAAAAAAAAAAAAATACAAAAATGTCACCCTTCGTGGTCCTTCAGGGACCCCCTGACAAAGGCTAGGGGGTCAGGAACTCTCTACCCTGCCCCCATTTCACGTTCTCCACCTTTCTTTTTCCCCGTCACACACACAACACACAAAATGGCGGCCGACACTTCCTGATTTTGACCGATTGGAATGTTGACTGTCATGAATATACCAATCAGAATTACGCTCTCGCACGTTAGGGTGCACGCACCGTGTGCGTACGGTGCGCGTACAGTGCGCGGCTATAGATATGTATGTGCTTTTAAATGCAATTTTCGCTGGAACTACTGAACAGATTGACACCATATATGCAAAAGGCACATGCCTGACCTGAGGACTACCTCTTTGCCAAATTTCAAGTAATTCTGTTTAGCCGTTCGGGCTGTACCTTCGACTAAAGGTCCTATGGGAAAATGCATGGGGAAAACGCGTTTTGGGACCTCCTTTCTTCTCAGCCCCCGCTTGACGAATCACCCCAAGACTTTCAGGGTAGGAGCGGAGCGGAGCGCCCCATTAGTTTTGAAAATTTCGCGAGGATTCGTCAACCGGCGCCAAAGTTCTCAAAATAGAATTTTGAGATTTCCTATGGAAACACGGTCCTAACTATAACTATCTACTGGCGACCACCAGTAGATAACACATATATATATATATATATATATATATATTCACTGAAAAAACCATAGGTTTCACACATGTTATAGTTAGGAATTAGCATTTAAAAAACCTTGCAAATTCAGTGAAAAAAACAAAGGTTTCACACATGTTATAGTTAGCTGGACATTTCACTCGTAAAAAACCAATGAAATTCCCCCGTTATAGTTAGTTCAGCTAACTATAACTCGCGCGCCCGCAATGCACTGCTGATGACGTCACATATTACATCACTCATGACATGGTCACTGACATCACTCATGACATCACTGATGACATCTCAAATGACATCACTGATGACATCACTGATGACATCATCCTTGTGATAGAGTGGCAGACCTCCTCTTCCCCTAATATAACCTTTGATACACACATTCAAAAATAGAGACTGAAATTTTCAAAACAATGGACATACCAATACCAGTTACAAGAACCTCTTAAGTAATTCTAAGAACCACATACACATCCACTCATTCACCAACAGTCCTATACAGTCACTCATACATGCACTCACTCATCATATGTACTCATACACCTATACATCCTGTTACACAATGCCACTCATCCATAGAGTTACTCACACATACTCACTCATGCTAATAAAGAAACAAACATACATTTATTAGCTTATGCAGTTATACACACACCACCACACTTACTTCTACCGAAACTTACACATACTTAGTCTTATAAACAATCACTTATAGAAACACATACTTATTCATACAAGAACTCTTTCAATCTCTCACTCTCACATATACTCACTTATATACACCAATAGTCACATATACTAGTTTAAAACATATGTAGTTACTCATAAAGACACTATTGAGACAGTCATTCACTCACTAACACAACCATTCACACACTCATCCACCCATACAGTCCTGCACACATGCTGTCTTCAACACATACAAAGAGTGAATCACTCATTCATGCACCTATGCACTACATAATACCCCCCACCGAACCATACAGACACTCAGACTGATACTCAAAAAAACAACTAATAACCTATATAGACACCCATGAAGCTACTCACCAACCCATGCAGCCACTTATACACAAAGTGAGAGACTGATACAGATATTTTCATATTTAAACATTACTCAGTAAGCCATGTATTCACTATGATACACTTAATCAGTCAGTTACACAATCAATTTTTCAAAAACAAATCATCCATTTAGACACTTATATACCCATTTATTCTTCCATCGACCTTGAGATATACATATATAAAACATATTTAATTTTCAGAAAAACCCACATTCACTGGATGATGTCATCAGTGATGTCATCAGTGATGTCATTTGAGATGTCATCAGTGATGTCATGAGTGATGTCACTGACCATGTCATGAGTGATGTAATATGTGACGTCATCAGCAGTGCATTGCGGGCGCGCGAGTTATAGTTAGCTGAACTAACTATAACGGGGGAATTTCATTGGTTTTTTACGAGTGAAATGTCCAGCTAACTATAACATGTGTGAAACCTTTGGTTTTTTCACTGAATTTGCAAGATTTTTTAAATGCTAATTCCTAACTATAACATGTGTGAAACCTATGGTTTTTTCAGTGAATTTGCAAGGTTTTTTAAATGCTAATTTCTAACTATAACGTGTGTGAAACCCATGTTTTTTTCAGTGAATTTGTATGGTTTTTTAAATGCTAATTCTTAGCTATAACATATGTGATTCCCATATGTGCATGATTCCACAGGGTAAGCAGCTGGGTGTGTGCTAAGAGTCTGCTTCTGCACCAAAAAATGGCTCCCCCTTTCCATCTAATGCAACTGTGAAATCACCAGAGCAATACGCAATAAATCTCTGCCTGTAATTCCTATATGCACACAGAGTCATGTTTTCACATTAGTCACAAAACGAAATTTCTTTGCCAATTTGAAAGCACACTTACTACTCTTTTTTTTGGCAAGTGATAAACACTTTCACAGACTGACACATTATGAATCCACTTTTCAGATTCTTAAAAAAGCACATGTCCAAACTGCTTTTTCAGACCAGCACCATGTGTAACCTGGTTGTCTGCCTACACTCCAGCAAGGGCAACCAGCCTTAGTGATGCTGAATGTATTTGCATTACTGACTGAAACCTCAAACCCTTAAAGTATTCTTTATTTTTACCAGTACACCTTAATTTATGGTGAAAACATAGTCCATATTATTTTACATGTTCTTCACATTTAAATTTCTCCCAAAACAGAAAATAATAAACACAACTTCAACAAAAGAAATCCCATTTCTATTATTCATTTCTTAATTTACCATATACATCCCCTCTCAAACTCTAAACTCACCTTTAAAATTAGTTAGCTGTGAAAGAAATGTGGCACTCAAACAGCAGATTATCAGAGCCAGGATCTCTGTTCTTTACACCTCTCTCCTCTCAGCAGAACCAGATAATGGCAAACTTTCCCTCTCTTTTTCCACACATATACATGTTAATTTCAAATCTCAGTGCTTCCCCCTTTTTTTCAAATGTAAATCACACATTTCTATTGGTTGAAGACCAACCCTTTTCCAAAAGTACCCTTCCCCCAACTTGACTTCTGCCTAGTACCCTTCCCCCAACTTGACTTCTGCCTGCTACCATAGCAACAGCTCATGGAACACTGCTGTGTGGAGTTAGGTCAGAAGTTCACCAAACAATGTTTCAATTCCACAGAGCAAGAGTGCTTGACTTTTCAAACCTAACAGCAAATCCATAGTACTGTTCTTTGGTAATACATTTTTCTGTACCAATACAAAACATGCTTCTATTAATTTACACATACAGCCTAGTTTTTATTCTAGAATGGTATGAAACAGCCAATCAGTTCTTTTTTTTATGAAAACAATATGTATGCCTCCATTTCCAAACTGTCTTTCTTTTCATATTGCCATTCTACTGAAAGACACCTCCTGAGTGCATCCAGTTCTCCTTTGAAGATGTTCACAGTGTGGATTGTAGGGCACAGCTATGTCTTCTGGAGTGAAAAGTATGCAGAGAAAACAGATATGGTGAGAGACCTTGCTTTGCCAAATGTAGACATTAAATGGATTGGTCAGAGAGGGTTAAAGTGGCACCAATTGATGCCATTGGTGAAATCCTTCATGCACATCCAACACCCTGACCTCATAATAGTGCACTGTGGTGGCAATGACCTAGGCACTTTGACTGGGGTAGGTCTGGAAATGCTTATGAAGGACACCTTTGCACAACTGTTTTCACTTTTCCCTAAAACTGCCTTTGTGTTTTCTAACATATGCCAAAGGCAAAAATGGAACTGGTCCAATCATTTCTGTCCGCAGATTGACAAAGCAAGAAAGCACGTCAACAAATCTGTTTCTGCTTTCCTCCGTGACTATGGTATGGGTTCCATTTACCACAACAACTTGCGTAACGACATGCAAGACATTTATAGAGGAGATGGTGTGCACTTCAATGATGAAGGGAACAGAGTCTTCCTCTTGAACCTTAGACTCTGCATCGGTACTTACTTGTAGGTACCACTAAAAAATCATTTCATAAACACAACGGCTCTTTTTAGAGCCCCCTAATATCTAAACACTTAAATCTGAATTTCATTTATTTTTTTATTTTTTTTTTCTACCGTACGCTTACGGTAAGCTTACCGTACGCGTACCCCGCGATTTTTTTTAAAATCAATAAATGTTGTCTTTGTACTTTTCTGTCCTTCTTTGACCCCCTTACAAATGTAAGGGGGTCTGTAACTCTCCTCCTTGCCCCCTTTTCAAGATATCACTCTTTTTTTTCTGAGTGAAACACACGAAATGGCGGCCGTCGCTTCCTGGTTTCGACCGATTTGAATGTTTACTAAGATCTAAGAGCCAATCAGAATCGCGCTCGCGCACGCCACCGTACGCGTACGGTAAGCGTACCGTAAGCGCACCGTAAGCTGGCTCAGATATATATATTGATTTAAAGGATATTTTCTCAGAATCTACTGAACAGATTTACACCAAACCTACAAAAGGCACTTCCTTGACCTGAGGACTACCTCTCTGCCAAATTTCAAGTAATTCTGTTCAGCCGTTCGGGCTGTAGCTGTGTCTAAAGGGCCTATGGAAAAATGCATGGGAAAAACGCGTTTTGGGACCCCCCTTTTATCTCAGCCCCCGCTTGACAAATCCCCCCGAGACTTTCAGGGTAGGAGCGGAGCGTAGCGCCCCACCTATTTTGAAAAATTCGCGAGGATTCGTCAGCCGGCGCAACAGTTATTCCAAATAGAATGTTGCGGATTTCCTATGGAAACGTGGTCCTAACTATAACTACCTACTGGCGACCGCCAGTAGGTAATATATATATATATATATATATATATCTATCTATCTAATCTACTAGCGGTCGCCAGTAGATAGTTATAGTTAGGACCTATTTTACATAGGAAATACGCAACATTCTATTCCCAATAAGTCTGGCGCCGGTTGATGAATCCTCGTGAAATTTTCCAAACTTTTGGCCAGCTCCGCTCCGCTCCTACCCAGAAAGTTTTGCGGTGATCCGTCAATATACATATATATATACACATACATACATTAGATTAACATTTAAATAACCCATTGCAAAGGTACAGACATAAATAATTAAGTGTGGTGGTGTCTGCTATTAAAATGATGAACAGAGAAGCATAATCACGCCAAACAATCAACAAAACAAGCAAACTGGGACCACTATAAAGTGGGAATGAAGGAACAATAGACTTCCTAGCTGCACTTATCCTTCAAACTACATTAGGTGAGAAGAATCTGCTTATACTCTGGCCTTCTCTCTGCTGAACCGTGCGAGATTTGAAAGTTCAGTTTCCAAAAGATTACAGTTTCCGCTCTGTGAAATGTTGTACTGTCGTCAAGGCAAAAGATGTGGAAAATATAAAGCATCTACACAAACATTTTTAAAATATCATATTTGGGACTTTAAAATTAGCAGCTGCTTTGGGTGGCTGTCGCCGACATTCCTGTGAAACCAAAACCAATTGACAGTGTGGAGGGGTGTGCCAAGGGTCTTTTGTATATGCCCTACATCCGAAAATCTGCAAGGGTTAGAATGGGCACCTGCTGTCCGTGTCAACCATAACACCATGTGGGCACCCCTGGGCATGCTGTCTACACATAATCAATATCAGTGTGTTAACTGTATTATTCAATGGAAGAAACCAATACTAGAAAACTCAGACTGCACTAAATATTCACACAAAAGCCCATCAAGGGGTACCTGGGATCTGATACCATGAAGCAAGTTGGCCACCCCAGAAGGTGTGTAATCAAATATAAATGACAAGAGATTAAATCCAAAGTGATTTACGGGTTCATAAACCAGATACAAGATACAGGTTTGCAAGTTTTCACAAAGTACCAGCAGCTGTGATAGTCTTTCTTATAGTGTGCAAGAAAGGAGATTGTGTCTAAAATAGGTCTATTTACAAGCCAAATAAACATCAGACATTAAGGTATACAAACAAGTTAGAAATTATGAGACAAACCAGCAATTTCTTTCTCATTTGGTAGCCTCTTTTTCTCTTCTCTCAATTTATCCTACATAAGGAAGAACAATCCTGCTTTAGTCCTGTACAAAGGGCAGCTGTTCATCTCTGCTATAGTCTTTCTTTCCTTTCTATTACTTTTTAACATCCGTGTAGGATCCGTCTCTGTTAAGGAGTTGCTACGCCATCATCACAGAGTAGTGGAAAGTCATGCCGTCTTTGATGATGCATGTGCATCAGCAGCCCACATAGGCACCCGCGTCCAATCTCTGCTGGATCATTGGATTGTTGCATAGCATGCAGACTAGTCCAATACGAACTTCAGCTCATTCTCAATTTCCGCCACCATGTAAAATCACAAGAGTCAAGGCTTGCGTTCCACTGTCACAGAACGACAATGGATGATGGAGCACCACGCTAATAGTCACCGGTATTGCCTTGTTGATAAACTCCTCCTGTTGACATAAATGGACTTAACCACACAAAAGGTGATTGGAGGAATGCTTGCAAATAGTTTAGCAACAGACAATCGCTCTGGGTAGCATTCCAAACCATTGTTTTTCGCCCCAGAAGATAACCTCCCTATGCGCATCAGTACTGACACTGCCCCTCATGAAACACTTCATCCCAAAGTGCCAGGCAACACCCCCTCTTGAAGGGAAAACAAGCAACCCCAGAGCAATTTGGACCTTGTTAGTCCTCATCACTGTGGTACAGGTTGGATCCTGTGATACATTGAGCAAGGGACCCAAGTCTAAGCAGACCCTTGGCCACTGTGGCCATCAAATGAAAGACCCAAAATGTTATGGGAGGGTTTGTGGCAGGTCAGGGTCATTACTAGGGCAAACAGGCCCAAAGCATATTGACTTCAGGACAAAAATGGCACCAAGGGTCACTGCCACCCAATGTCAACAGTGTAGGCAAGTCTAACAACACTTGGACATCTGTCTTCTCTCGTGTGATTCTCCAATCCATGGCTGAAGGTCTCCTGCGGACTGAGACTGGAGGTCCCACTGTGACAGCTGAAATCATGAGGCACATCTCAAAATGCACTGGGGTGAACGGCAGGCTAAGCAGATCACACGCCCTGGAGACAACTTGCAACGAGATGAAAGCTGGATGCATGTGGTTGTTGTAGGATGCGCCTTAAGAGTCCACATAAAACCCAATGTAGTAAAACTACAGGGGACAGTAATTACCAACGGCCTCATCTGTAACGGACTGCACTTGGTCATTTTTTGCCAATTGCCCACCCAAGTGGAGTTAACGATTCCACATGAGCAAACATTGGTTGTACACTGATTTAAAGATTGGGAAAGAAATTTTCTGGCGGATTGATATCCCACACACAGGTGTACAGTTTTGGGAGAGAGAAAGATAGAGAGAAAGAGAGAGTAAAAGAGAAAGCAAGAGAGAAAGTGAGTAAAAGAAAGCGTGAGTAAAAGAGCAGGCGAGAGAGTAAAAGAGAAAGCAAGCGAGAGTAAAAGAGAAAGCGAGCGAGAATAAACGAGAAAGCGAGCGAGAATAAAAGAGAAAGCGAGCGAGAATAAAAGAGAAAGCGAGCGAGAATAAAAGAGAAAGCGAGCGAGAACAAAAGAAAGCAGGAGAGTAAAAGAAAGCAGGAGAGTAAAAGAAAGCAGGAGAGTAAAAGAAAGCAGGAGAGTAAAAGAAAGCAGGAGAGTAAAAAAGCGAGAGAGAAAGGGAGCGAGTAAAAGAGAAAGCGAGAGACAGTAAAAGAGAAAGCGAGAGAGAGTAAAAATGTTGACCTTGACCTAATATACAAGCCAGTGCGTGAAGGCTCCCAAGGGCTGTGCTGTGAATTGCTAAGGTCAGTACTGCCAGTGCGGCACCCCGAGAAAGGAAAAATAACTTTCAAATGCCACAGCCTCTAAACTCACCACCTCGACAGAGGGGGCATTTTAATAGCTTCCCCACCACACTGTCAGTGCCACAGGAAAGCTTCACGGGAGGCAAGAGAAAAAAGTGGATAAAAAAAAAAGCATAAACAAAACCGTTTTAGCACACTTGCTCCCACCTGCCATTCTAAACAAAAACCCACACACGTAGTGGGGCAGACTGGAAAGCACTTTTTCCGCTGGGGCACACGCACACATGGTTAAAATATGAGGGCAGGTGAGAAGCCTGGACGCACTTCCCCCTCATATTTTCCCTGTGTTTTTTGCGCTTCGACAGAGTATAAATGAGGCTGCTGGCTGGGTGTTTTATCAATACATCATTATAAATTGAAACCCTTGGAATGGGGAACAATGACCAGATTTTCCTCATTTCCAGCATGGTTACCTCTAAATAAATTCCACCTGTTTTCCCAGCGGCAAAATGCGTCTAGGGAATTTTTTTGTGAAGCGCGGGTTTTCCCCACACAACTCACACTCCGAATTGGACGGCAAGCCCCTTTGCGCCTGTTAGAAGGCGACCTCAGAGGAGCCCGGAGGGGGCCCTGTCTGTCCTGAGACCAACCCTCGAGATATCGTAGCCGGGCACTGGCGGGAGACTCCTCAGGGGAGGAATCTCGTATCTAGGATCGTACACTCGGCACCACACGACAAAGAGACACCACACCGGGAGTTCTTAAGAATAAATCTTTATCAGATCGGAGTGGTAGGATCTTTATGATCAGCAAGGCAAATATATACAAGTGGAGCGCGGGCTCACAGAGTCTTGGAGGGGGGTAGGAGGTAGCGGGACAGTCTTTGGGGATATGGATCAAATGCAGGAGCGTACCCGGCGCACAGCTCACAATCCTCGAGCTGGGGGATACGCTTGTCGTCGTGGGGTCCGGCGGGACCAAGAGAGTCTGTGGGAGCCGCGAGTCACTCAGCAGGGCTCAAGTACAAGTTCGGAGGTCTTACGATCTTCAGGGAGCCGCGAGTCACTCAGCAAGGCTCAAGCACGAGTTCGGAGGTCTTACGATCTTCAGGGAGCCGCGAGTCACTCAGCAGGGCTCAAGCACAAGTTCGGAGGTCTTACGATCTTCAGGGAGCCGCGAGTCACTCAGCAGGGCTCAGGTGTTTCCAAAGGCGAATCTGCCGGACAGTCCCAGAGCACCCCTTGTTATAGGGCGACTCCTCTTTGATGTCCGGAGTCTGTGCAGGCAGGGGTCTTGTCACCTGGGGGGTCGCTTGTCGGGGTTTCCTGCCATTGTCTTTTGATCCTTTCAGGGCCGGGTTGGGAGGAGTCCCAGACACCCAGCAGGCGTGGAGCCATCCCTCGGGGAGGCCGGTGGGCCGATCGAAACCCACCTTCCCAGGGAAGCTCAGAGGTGCGATAGAAACTGCTCCTCCCTCTCTCATCCCAAGGGGAGCGCGATGTCCTCCAGCCGGAGTGGCGCCTCTAGGCCATGGTCGCGCTGGGGTCGGGCGGCCATCTTGGTGCATGAAGTGGGCACGCGGGCCCGGTGTGGCCGAAAGGAGGAAGGCCACGGACGGGGAAGTCCGGGTCGGGTGTGTGTGTTCTGGTGGGAAGGATCGGCTAGGCCGTGGGCTCGGGAGCTGTGTGAGGCGCAGGGGTCAGGTATGGCTATGTTACGAGGGCCGGGTCTAACAGCGCCCAAACGGTGATTTTCAGAAACTGGTTATGAAGCCCTGAGCATCACGAGCGCGGACTACGTATACACAAGGAGTGAGAAAGTGAGAAAGGACAGGGAAGTTAGAGTTAGAAATAGCAGTGAGTCACCAGACAGATTTCTACAAGCCCTGCAACGTTGCCGAGTCAGCAATCACCATGGCTGACAGCAAGTACTGCAGGGCCCGGCCCCGGCTGATGCCTCCACATTTACACATCCCTTCCCTGACATGTCCGTACAGTGGTGCACACTGAGCCAGTACAGAGACGCCTATACAGCAGGGCCCTCACATAATACGTCTTTTAGGAGTTTATAATAAACCACAAAATGGAACGTGAAAAAAGGCGTGCAAGTAACATTTTGCAGACCGTGAAAAGGGCACTTTTCAGCCACTTGGAGTAAACATGCGTGGGTGAGTCCATAGAAGCTCTACAGGCCGGACCCGAGAGTCTTATGAGCCCCGGACACAGACTTAACAGGGACCTGAGCCTCGGGCAAAGTCAACGGAGCCCGAGAAATTGGTCTCCTATCGGTACATACACCCATGCAATAGAAACACCTGGAATGCTTTGTAGTCTCGCAAAGTGCAACAAACTAGAGGATCGTGTATGTAGCCTACAAGCCCTGCAGGACATTCAAACTTATTATTAACCGCAGTGATTCAGATATTTGAAAACAAATTGACACTCATTATGGAAACTAAGTTATGATCGGAAGTAGTGTTTAAGGTGCTACCGTAAAAGCACCAGTACTGCTGCACTAAGTATTTCTGACTCATTTCTTGTGTTTTTGGTGAGAACTGCCATGAAATTAAAAATAAATTTAAAAAATGCGCACGTAATCGCTAATAGTGGTTGCACGTGGCTCCACCGACTTCTGTCAGGATAATTAGACCACGCAGATGTTGTCGGTCTCACCATTCGAGCTTCTTTCTGCCGAGGCCACTGACCGCGGGGGCCACCGTAGGGGAAGGCATCTAGAAATCTAGGATCTGTGCTGTACACGTGCACATTTCCTGTCGGGCGTGCACATCTCCTGTCCTGAAACGCCAAAAGGGGAGACGCCATGCGCGCGCACATCGCCTGTCCGGGTGCGCACATGGTTTGTCTTCCTTCGGCACCAAACCGACAATAGAGTCTCGCCAAGGCGATGCAGCGCATGCGCTGCGTTCGCTAGACAAGACCTAAAAATACAATTACCAGCGCCATGAAGGCGTGGCACCAGAGAGGCCTCAGCATCCCTAACCAGTGCAGGATCGACACGGGCCCCACAGGGCCACCTGCCGGACCCGGTGCTGGGCAGTTCCTGCCAGAACCCAGTGCAGAACGCCTTGGACCACACCTCAACAGCCTGCCCTGCCAGCACCGGGAGCAGCCTCGCCGACCCGCAGCACCTTCTGTCTGTCCTTCCTCACAGCAGTCTTCAGCCTTCATCATAGTCACACTGGCGGAGGCGCACTGTCAGGCCTCAGCTGCACTCGGGTCAGAAGTGCAAAAAGTACTTTAAGGGCACAGAGAAGTGGGTAATGCAGCCAGCACCACAACTCAGAAGGAAGGCAATTACCGAAACAAGGGGGAAAAAGTAAGGAGATGAAAAGGATACATGGGAGGAACAGTGGACCTGCCAACTAAAGCAAATAATTCACCATGTGAGGTGGGAGAGGGGGTGGCCGTCTGCCAAGAAGTACCAAAGAGGCACTTTTGTGCCAGCTCGCACCCAAACCCCTTCCTCCACAAGAGAAAAAAAAAGAACGCTGGCTGAGGCTCATGCCAAGGTCCTGGGGTGTTTACACACCTCTTAATGTACGTGGGTAGTTCAATGCCTCTGAAAACGTGCTGGAGTCTGCTGTTTACAGTGGTTTTCAAGCTTGGCTTCCCTGCCACTGTGCAATTTTGGCTCCTCAGCAGGTGACTGTGTGCAGGTAGGGTGACCAACCATCCGTAAATTTCACAGACCGTCCGTCATTTCATTGCCAAGTCGGTTGTCCGTCATAATTCTTTTCACGGACGCCTTTTGTCTGTAATTCTGGGGTTTCCAGGAATCTGGGATGCCCCCTGTGAGAAGCCTCACTGTTGGGGGCCAGCTTGCATTTCTATGACGTGAAGAGGCTTCAACAGCCCCTCCCAGCCCTTGCAGACTGTCAATTAGCCCCAGAATGACAATGGGCCATGCTGCAGACACAGCTTGTGGTGTGCATTCTGCTTTTTGAAAACAACACCTTGCAACTATGGTGGAATCCATCAGCTTTCGGAGACCCGCATATCAGAAGTGTTCTTGCCAACATACTTGACAGTAAAATTGTAAAATTCTGTCCAGTGTTCAGAAGGATGGATAAAGAACAAACTAAGTTCAACTCAAGTGCAGCTGAAACAAGAGCCATGCTAAGGGGTTCCCGGTGCACTGCATTTTGAAAAAGACGACAGGGCTAATGGCAGCCTGCAATTTTTATGCCACTATAAACATGTCAATTTAACTCTGGTGTCTATTTACTTACTTATTGTGCGACCTGCTCTGATGTTTCTGTAAAACGTACCTTTGTCCTGAATTTTGACCTTCTGTCCTGAATTTTTGTCCTAATTTTTGACACTTTGTCCTGAATTTTTACACTCACCATCCTGAATTTGCAGCCATACCAGTTGGTCACCCTATCTGCAGGGAGTCTGTATTCTGTGCCACAAGGTGGCACCCTATGAGTTGGCAAATCTGGTATAGAGGGAGCAGCAAAGACTGAGCGCTATACTGATGATGGGAGTGAAATAACTAAGACATGCAGTGGGGCACACCAAGTAAGATGCAGCTGGAGGGGGTGGCAGAAATGAGGCACACACACGGAGACATAGCTGGAAGGGTGTGGCAGTAGTGGGCACATCCAGTGAGAGACAAGGCTGGAGCGGGGTGGCAGCAGTGGGCCACAGCCAGTGAGCTACAGCAGCAGGGGGTGGCCGAAATGTGGTGTGAGAAGTTGGCCTGGTATATGCTGTCAACTAGTTATAGTGGGCACCTTGTACTAGTCCAAACAACCCCTTATTGGTTATAGGTTAAAGACAACCCTTTATTGAAAGCTATCCTAGTGGAAGCTATGGAGAGCAGTCTTCAGGCTATGTCTTGAAGGAATGTAAAGCAGCTTGTTTTACCAGTCTATAATCTCTTGAATGGCTAAATGAAAGACAATCACACCAGGTATGTATATGTGTATATATATATACATACATAGATATATATGTATATATATATACATAGATATATATATATATATATATATATATATATATATATAATATATGTTTTTATTTCTAAACACACCCTCCTGGTCTCTTTATGAGGCTAGAGGTCAAAACACATAAGTTACTTCAAATATGACAGTAATAAGCACAAATACACGTCAGGCCCTAGGGGCGAGCCAAACCATATACTAAAATAGTGGTATAAGAACCACAACTTAACTAGACACAAGGCCTAGAGCCTGTAGAATCGCTGGGACAGCAAGGAACCACCCAAGGTAGTGACACAGGGGACCCACGGGGGCCGTGTGCAGTGTGAGAACATAGCCGCGAGATCCCGTTAGCTTCTATGGGGAAAGTCACGGTTAGATTTTTTAAGATTAGGGACACTTAGAAATTAGTCCGGACCAAACCCTTTGGGACTTAGGAAGTTCTAGGGCTAACACACACGGGAGCACCGGAGTACTCGTGTTATCTCACCCAGGGAAACTGGGTGCATAGGTGTCAAATGGTGTCGGGTCGCGTCGTTTTCAATGGGAGCTGGAAAAGAAGTGCTGCTGCCAGGAAGATGAGAAGTGTCGGAAGAGATCCAAGCCTGGATCGATGATGAGAAGAACCTGGAAGCAGAGGTGACAGAGTCTGGGTCACTTGCCAGTGACCAGGAAGACAATAGGCGGATGCCCACCGATGTAGGGTGTTTCAGGTGAAGAAGCTGAAGCTGGACTCTTCAGCCACGAGGACCAGGAGGCGTTGAGGACGACCAGGAGCTGGATTCAAGCTGTCCCATGAAGGATGTCAAGTGCTGCAGTGTCGGTGCCCGGATTGGTCACAACAAGCCTTGGAGAAATGAGGAACCCACGCAGAAATGATAAAGATGCTTTGGTGCAGACCAGCAAGTTCTAAGGGACTCACCACTTAGTTGGGAGTCAGGGCATGTCTGAAGCAAACAGGGACGCCCAAGGAAAATCAAAGTTACCCCCTCAGGGACCCACCAGTTGACGGACCAGGGATTGCGAAGGGACATCAAGAGGAAACACAAAATGGCGGCCCACGGGTCACTTGGGGTGACTAGGCTGACAATCTTTGGAGGATCTTCTGCTCGAGGTGGAGGCTACAAGTAACCCCAAGCACGACTTCAAGAGACGTTTAATGCACTTGCAAAAGTGCACGGTGACCAGGAGTTCCGGTTCCACGCTACTCACGAGGGCTGGGGGTCTCAGCTTTGCTGGGGACTCGGGTCAGCCTCTGAGATGTCTGGAAATCCTCTTCCTGGGCTGCAAATACTTCAGAGTCCGGCAGGGGCTTTGGAAATGCAGACCAGCAAATTGCGTTGTTGGTGCCTGCCAAGCAGGGGAGTCACTCCTTGACCCCAAAAGAGAGTTCTTCAGTCCTCTAGTCTTTAGTAGAGCGTTGATGTTCCAGGATTCAGCCTCAGAGTTTCGTTCAGGGATATCTAAAGTTCTGGTTACAGAGGTTCCTTACTCATACCTAAGGAAGGGGTTGGACTAGCTCTGGGGACCACCTATGGGAGGGTTTGGAAAGAGGGGTGGCTACACCCATTTCCTTTGTCCAGTTTCATGCCAGAGCAGGGGCTGGAAGCACCTTAACTGGTTTGAGCTGGACTATGCACAGGGACACCAAATGTGCCCCCAGTGCAGGACTTCAAAGCACCAGGGAGTGCTCCCACCCAGCCCCAATACACATCAGCCTGTCTGGGTGGTGTAAGAATGTGGCTCTGTATATACTGAACCAAAGTAAGGTTCAGTGTGCACAGAGTCCACAGTCCCCAGAGGTTTGGCAGAGGCTAAAGTTAGATATAACCATACTCTCTAAAGTGGTAGCTTGGGCGAGCAGTAAGGCAGTATCAGAGGACAGTGTAAAGCATTTGTTGTACACACTCAGTCAGCAAATGGTCTCACACACTCAAGAACTGAACTCTAGGCCAATTGTTTTGTATATAAAAATATATATAGATATTTTTTTTATTTTTATTTTAGAACCAACAATAGGTATCAAAATACTTTCTCAGAATGAAATGCTGTAGTTGTATACTTTCAGTAAGTAATAGCCTTTTAAATGCAATAGTTACAGTTGTTGCATAAGGCAACACAATTCAAACACAATTATAACTGAGCTCAATGGGAGTTTTTAAGTAAATCCAATTTCACTTACTTTGCGTATGATTTTCTTACTCAGGGTTGGATCCTGGATTCAGCCCTGGTGTATTTCTTGTAAACAGTGGAAAGAAATCGTTTTTGTTACACAGGTGATTTTTAAGTAATATTTGTATGTTTCAAAAATCGACACAGAAGAATTTCTGGCAAAAACCAGGCAATGTTATCGGTAAGTACATTTGTGATTACTTTTTAAGGTTAGTGCTGGGCACCAAGATCTAGCACTGGGATCTCTCCTGATAAGTCTAGTAATTTCATTTTCGTTATTCGGCTGATTTTTAGTGAATATTTTAAAGTTTCAAAACTCGACACTTTAAAGAATTGGTGAAAACCAGTCAATCTTACCCTATGGAGAAAATGTGAGTTATCGGCTTTCAGGTAAGTACTCAACTGGCAGCGTTAAGGTTCTGAGCATAGACTCAGGGGTCTCCCAGGGCCAGGTAGGTACAGTTGTTACACCCTCAGCGGCACAGGGGCAGCCAGGTGCAGAGTGAGTTAGGCCCAATGTTAGCCTATGGCGGGCAGGGGGCCTTTGGTTGGTGGCTGCTAGCAGTCAGGCCACACGGCTGTGGGAGCTGGGCTCCTGGTCACTCACACAGGGCAAGTAGGTTAGGATAGAAGTTGCACTTCCAGGGGCACTCGGGCGGCTGGGTGCAGGGTTCTTTTGAGCCGTCGGGCGCTCAATGTATCTCAATGGAGAAGCTGCAAGATGAACAAAGGCTGCGAGATCGGGGACGAAGATTCTTCAGGTGCGACCACCACTTCGAGAGGTAAGTTGGGAAGCTGTAGAATAGGTAGGCACCCAGGAGTTGGGCCACAGGGCGCCAGGTGCAGGGGTTCCTTTTGGCGTCTGGAAATCTTACCCTCTACTGGTCGCGGTTGGAGGGGTCCCTGGTTCTGAGGCTGCAGGTGTCGTCAGGGGTGTCGAGGAGGGTCCTTGGGTGCTGGATTCTGGGTCACAGTTGCCAGGGGGACGTCCTTGTGGTCTTTGTCCACTCAGGCACTGGCCGGGTTCGGCGGGTGCAGTGTGTGCTGGATTCGCGGTTGCTGGCTGGCACCAGGGGTTGTTGCTTGTTTTGAGCAGAACCACTGCTCGTGGGAGTCCCAGTCTTTTAGATGAGCAAGGCAGGCAGGTCCCCCGGGGTTTTCTAGGTTGCTGTCCGCTGGAGACGCCGGGATTTAGCAGGAGCAGGTTCGAGGGTCGACAGGCCTGTAGGGCTGGGGCCAAGTCAGTTGATGTCGTCCTCTTGTTAGCAGCTGCACGGCAGGTCTTCTTTCTTCTTGTTCTTCTTTCTTGTTTCGGATTCGGGATCTGAGGAAGGAAGGTTCAGGGTGCCCCTAAATACTTAATTTAGGGGCGTTACAGGTAGGTAAAGGGCAGGGTCCAATGGGTCCCTTCCCTGGGGTTGGTACACCCCCGATCCTGCCACTCTCCAGTGGGAGGGGGGCAGGAGCCTAGTCCTGATTGGGCAGGGCTCCCCATCTTCAAGCTGGCGAGAGCCCGGAGATGTGCTTCACCTCGCCTCCCCCACCTGAGGGGTGGGGTTAGCAGAGGCTGGCACACCCCCTTTCCTCACTTAGGTTGGCATCAGTGTGGGTTTAATGTGCTGAGAAGTTTGATACCAAACTTCAGTCTTACAGTGTAGCCCTCATGGTGCTATGGAGTTCGTGATGACGACCTCCCAGCACAATATACTCTTAATGGCAGCACTGCACTTACAGTGCCCAGGAATGGACCTGGGTACTGTAGGGGTACAGGGCTCATGCACCTGTACCCTCACCACTGGCATAGTGCACCCAGCTAGAGGGGTGACTGAGGTATGCCAGGGCAGTGTGTGTTGTGGGCATGGCAGTGTGCCATGTCGACACTCTGTTTTGTTCTGCACCAAGACACGCAACCTTTAAAGTCAGTGTGTGGGTGTCAGGGTACAGGGCCTCTAAGGGTGGCACAATAAGTGCTGCAGCCCTTAGGGGCCTTCTCTGGTCACAGTGCCCTGGGTACCTATAGTACCATTTACCAGGGGCTGACATGTGGCCAGACATGCCAATTGGGTGTATGCTTCAATGCAGTTTTAGGGAAGGAACACAAGTCCTGGGCACCTGTTTGGCAGGAGCCCAGGGCACACTCAGTCAAAGTACACAAGCAATTCAGCAAAAAGTGGGGGCATACTATGCAAGAAAGATGGCACTTTCTCCCAGGAGGTGGTTACACCTCCCTGTGACAGGAAACCTACTGTCCAGACCTACCCTGCCGGAGTTTCGGTCAGCAGCAGGAGGCCAGACTTGTGTCTGTAGCATCCATTTTGTGATGCCAGGGCTCTGTTAGATTTCTACCGGGTATACCAGTACTGCCATGTCCCTCCCTCTAGAAGGGTGGGATCATATCCTTACACCAAGAACTGAAGTGGGGGTATGATTCAAAGGTGCTTGACACGAAACACAACATGTTTCAGTGCAGCCAGTCCAAAGTTAGCATTAACCGTTTAAGATATAATGCACTTAAGAGTATATGGTCAGGCTGCACCACTGACAACCCTGGAGAAGAGATTCCGAAGGCTGCAGAGGGGCTCAGCTCAGGCCTGGGCACCCTCTCACATATAACCAAGCACTCTGCCTTCAGGATTGTTAAGGCCTGCCATAGGAGTGACTGATAGGTTTGTATGTGCAGTGATAGGTGAGGTATAGTGAACCTATACCTCAGTAAGGGGTGCATGCACCACCTTACCGAGGCTGCAGTAGCAGACCTCTGGTGTCATTTTGGGTGGCTTTCCAGGGGTGGCATAATACATGCTTCAGCCCCTGGTAGGCCTCTGGGGTACCTATGCCCTGGGTACATAGTATACCATATACTAGGGACTCACATGGGTACCTCAGGATCCAATCTGTGTTGTACCTAAAGTACATGCAATCAATTTAGGGAGGAAGCAGAGAGGCTGGGGCCCTGAATGGCAGGGTCCCAGCCAGACTAAAGCCGAAAAACAGTGAAACACCAGCAAAAAGTGGGGGTAAACATGTGAAGCAGATCCTACTCTCCTAGATGGGGCACACCGAATGAGACGCAGCCGGAGGGGGTGGCAGCAGTGTGGCACACCCCGTGAGATGCAGCTGGAGGGGGATGGCAGAAGTGGGGCACACCCAGTGAGAGACAGCAGCAGGGGGTGGCAGAAATGGGGAACACCGAGTGAGATGCAGCTGGAGGGGGTGGCAGCCGTGAGGCACACCCAGTCAGACACCTGGAGGAGGCGTGGCGGCAGTGGGGCACACCCAGTGAGACGCAGCTGGAGCGGGGTGGCAGCAATTGGGCACACACAGTGAGACACAGCTGTAGAGGGAGACAGCAGTGGGGCACACACAATGACCAGCAGTACAACGGCAGGTTCCCATAAAAGCAATCAGTCCACAGTCTATAAAAACTACCATGAGAATAAATTCCCACAAAATATAATGAAATTGTCTTCTGGATTGCTCGTGAGACAATACCCAAAGACGAGCAAAGGATACTGACTACGGGCCAGATGTATGAAAATCCTAATTTGCGAATCCCATATAGCGATTTTTACCGAATCGCTATATGAGAATCGCAAATCGCAATGTAACAAAGAAATCGTAATAAATTTGCGATTCCTTAAATTTCGCAAATCCAAATACCGAATGGGAATTACAGATTCAGTATTTGCGAGTTCGCGAATTAAAAAACAACAAAAAAACCCACTATTTTGCGAATCTGCAATTCAGATGCAGAATGATGACGTCACAAGCAGGAAGTAACCCCGCCCATGCTGTTTCACAGTAGTGCTTAGACAGGCACAAACTGACAGAATGGACACACAGGAGAAGGGAAAGGAGCCTGCAGCAAGGAAAAGAAAAAACAAGTTTAGTGAAAAGTATTTGGAGCTCCTCATAGAGGACCTGGTGAAGAGCCATGAGCGACTCTTCGGGAAAAAGTCTCTGCATGTCCCTGAATCTGAGAAGAGGAAGATCTGGCTAGAATACAAGCCTAAATAAATGCAATTAGGGTCACGCAGCGCTCCATTGAGGATCTAAGGAAGTGCTGGTACGACTTGTGCCCCTGGGCGAAAGAGAAGGTTGCAAAAAGATTGCAGGATGCAAAAATCCACAGATCCACAGAGCCAGCGACAACACCCCTGGAGGACTTGGTGGAGTCCACCCTCCAGCCCGAGAGCATAATAGGCATAAGAGATGTGGACAGCTCAGTCACAGACAACACCAGACAAGGTAAGATGCATGCAAAATTTGTCCCGAGCCATCACCATCCACAATCCCAAATTACCCAATGAGCCAGTTCGATAGCCACTCCAGTCCACATTTTGTTAACAACCAACAATGCATCATGGAAGATGCAGTCCCAAACATCATATAGCAAAGCAATGACACAGGGTAACCTATCCGCAGGGGACTAACACCAGCCAATAAGCAAGCCAAGCACATTAAGTGGGCAAATCATGCACATTTAATGGAAATACATTGAAATAAGGACACACAGTAAATGGTACTCGTGTTCACAGGCGACCCTGCGCCACAGGCAGAAGACAGCCAGATAGATGAGGCACATGAGCAACAACATCATGCAGGGGAGGAAGAGTCTCACACAGGTACAGCAACAACACCTGCACCTAGACAAAGCAGGTACACTGTGACCCCACTACAGAAGATTGAGGGAGGAGAGGATGAGACCCAGGAACACCCACAGTCCATGCCCGAAGAGCATGCACAACGTCCAATACACCAGTCTCCTGTGCAGCGTAGTCACACTAGTAGCCTCAGACGCAGAGCAAGGCCACAACGTGTTGCTGAGCAAGGGGAGGAATCCACTGTCTTCTAGGGTCTTGAGGGCACCATGGTCAAGGTGCAGTGTCTGCAATTGAGAAGCATGAAATCCATGCAACGGTAGATGGTGTCCCTGAATCAGAACATGAGGGATCTAAAGGAGGGCATTTGTGAACTGAAGCACAAGTTACTACTTGTGTAACTATATATCTGTAAGAGACATTAGTTAGTGATAGATTCCTTATCTAAGAATATCGCCAGGCGTCAGACTGGATCCGGAAAGTTTTTCGTCAGCAGTTCCCCTGCACGTCGGAAAGTGGCGTTGTGTTGCTCCGCGTCCTTCGCTGGCGTCGCATGCGCCGAGATGACATCACGGAGACTACTTAGTCGCCACCCATGCACACTGATGTCAGTTCTGTACACGACTTTCCGTGCCAGGAACGCTGAACCATGCAAGAAACTGACCACTGGTGCCATGAAACTAGGCCCTGAAAGGGATGACTTTAACCCTAGAAATCAGCTCGCAGAAAGGGGAGGATGGGTGGGGTGGTAAGGAATCTATCACTAACTAATGTCTCTTACAGATATATCGTTACACAAGTAGTAATTTGTGCATCTGAAAGAGACACGTTAGTGATAGATTCCTTACCTTAGAATAAATACCCCAGCAATACCAATCCCGGTGGTGGGTCTGCGAACAAGATTACACCAGAAAGTGACGGAGAACAGAACGGCCAAAGAAGACGTCTCTCCGGACTTGACTGTCAAGGCAGTAATGCTTGGTAAACGTGTGCAGCGAGGCCCATGTAGCTGCTTGACAAATGTTCTGCAAGGGAACGTTGCGTCCCAAGGCCGTAGTGACTGGCGTTGCCCTGGCAGAATGGGCGCGCCAACCCCTCCGGAGGCTCCTTCTTAGCCAACGAGTAACATGCTTTGATGCACAGAATGACCCACCGAGAGATGGTTCGTTTGTGCAGGTAAACAACGTTTACCATACAACTTTATGCCCGCAGGGAGTTACAACGACCGCGTTGTGATTCCGCATACCATTACTCCACAAGTCGAAATGACTTGCGGAGGGGGGGGGGGAAGGTGTTGGATTCAAAATCCAACACCTTCCCTACTGTCCGCACAGACTGGAGTTGGAATAGTAAATTATACTATTCCAACATCCAGCGGCCCCCCCCTCCGCAAGTCGTTGTTACGACTTGCGGAGTAATGGTATGCGGAATCACAACGCGGTCGTTATAACGACCGCGTTGTGATTCCCTGCGGACAAAAAGACTGCGGGATTACGAGACATATTCGTTTTTTCCAGGTCCTGACCTTTTTTGGCGCCCACGTAGCCAACAAAAAGTTGGTTATCCACCCAGAACTGTCGTGTTCGCTTTAGATAGAACAAGAGAGCACGTTTTGGGTCCAGACAGTGGAGCCTCTCTTCCTCTCTTGAAGGAGGCGGAGGAGGAAAGAAGGTGGGCACAGTGATGGTCTGGCCGATGTGGAAGGGTGTGACAACCTTTGGCAAGAATGAAGGACGAGTCCTTAAAACCACCTTGTCCGGATGAACAGAAAGAAAAGGAGGTTTAGAAGAAAGAGCCTTGAGCTCACTCACTCTTCTGGCAGAGGTGATAACTACCAGGAAAGCCATCATTAAAGTGAGAAGACCTAAGGGACAGTTATGAAGGGGCTCAAAGGGAGCGCACATCAGATAAGTCAAGACAAGATTTAAGTCCCATTAAGGCATTATGAAAGGCACGGGAGGAAACGTGTGTGTAATGCCTTTGTGGAAGCGATTAACAACCGGGGACTTACAAAGAGAAGGCTGATCTGGAAGCCGTAGAAAGGCAGAGATGGCAGAAAATTTAACCATTGATAGTGCCTGAACTAGAGACCTCCTCCGACAAAGAGAACGGAGCAGAAGCCCCTTCGGAAAGAGGGGCAGAAAGGGGATCCACAACCTTTGCTGTGCACCATGCCACAAATTTGTTCCACCTGCAGGCGTATACCGTTTTAGCGGAGGGACGCCTGGCTGTCAGAATGACATCACAGACTTCGGGAGGAAGGTCGAAAGCTGTCAACTGTCACCACTCTATCTACATGCATGGAGGTAGAGGCTGGACAGGTTCGGGTGGAGGACCGTCCCCTGCTGCCTCGACAGAAGATCCTCCTGAAGAGGCAGTCGGATCGGGGGATCGATCGCAATTCTGAGTACCTCGGGATACCAGTATCTTCATGCACAATCCGGAACTACAAGGATGACTTGGTCCCGGTCACGCCGAATCTTCAGCACTCTGGGCAAAAGTGGTATAGGCGGAAAGGCGTACAACAGACCGCAGCTCCACTCGCATTGAAAAGTGTCACAGAGCGAGTGCTGCCTTGGAAATTCGCCACGCAGAACTGATGACATTGCGTGTTCTCTTCTGTGGCGAATAGATCTAACCAAGCTCCCCCCACTGCAGAAAGAGACCTTGCACCACGTCAGAGTTCAGATGCCATTCGTGATCCATCATGCACCGGCGGCCGAGTTCGTCCGCCCTGGCGTTCTGCCAGATGTTGAACCACCAAGGTAATGCCTTGATACTCCAGCCATGTCCAGAGGCGCAGAGCCTCCTGACATAGGGTCCACGACCCCACCCGCCCTGTTTGTTGCAATATCACATGGCGGTGATGTTGTCCATAAACACCAGCACCACACTTCCCCGGATCGAGGGAAGGAATGCCTTCAGTGCAAGTCGGATCGCCCGAAACTCCAAAAGATTGATATGGAGTCGGGACTTCGCCGGAGACCAGAGGCCTCTGATCTCCGCCTCTCCCAAGTGGCCGCGCAAACCCAGGAGGGACGCATCCGTCAACACTGTGTGCTCCGGTTGGGGAAGGGAGAGGGATCTGCCATTGACCCAATCACGATTCGTGAGCCACCACTGCAATTGTCGTGCAGTGCGCTCCGAGATCTGGACATGATCGGACAGGTTGCCCTGATGCTGTGCCCACTGGAACTTCAGGTCCCACTGCAGAGTCCGCATATGCCATCAGGCATGTTGCACTAACAGGATGCAGGAGGCCATGAGGGTCATCCTCACTGAAACCCGGGATAGAGGCTGAAAGATCGGAATCATAGCCTGAATATCCCGGACTCACTGCTCGGGAGGATAAACCCGAAACTGCATTGAATCCAGAACCGCTCCGATGAAGGGGAGCTTCTGAGAGGGACTCAGGTGCGACTTCGGCACGTTCATGGAGAAGCCCAGCAAATGCAGGAGGTCGGCCGTAGTCTGGAGGTGGGCGACGACTGCCTGGGGCAAACCCGCCTTCAACAGCAAGTCGTCGAGATAGGGGATGACTGGAACCCCTGATCTGCGCAGATGAGCTGCGACCACTGCCAACACTTTTGTGAACACCCAAGGGGCACTGGTAAGGCCGAAGCCGAGCACGACAAACAAAGTGCTCTAGGCCTACCGTGAACCGCAGGTAACGCCAGGGGGCCGGCAGGACAGGGATATGAAAATATAAATCCTGCAAGTCCAACGCTACCATCCAGTCTCCAGGGTCGAGGGCAGCCAAGACCTGTGCCAAGCTTTTGACATTCCTGAGGTCCAAGATGGGGCGCAGGCCCCCTTTCTCCTTCTTGGGGACCAGAAAGTAGTGGGAATTACAACCACATCCTACTTCTGACCCAGGAATGCGCTCAATGGCCCCCTTGGCCCAGAGGGCCGTGACTTCCTGTTGGAGAAGCGCAAAGTGATCCCCCGACATGCGGTGGAACTGAGGTGGCATGGCTGGGGGGACAGACTCGAAGGGGAGGGAGTAGCCCCTTCGGACGATTTGCAGCACCCACCTGTCCGAAGTGACAGAACGCCAGTGGAGGAGATGGCGAATCCTGCCGCCCACCAGCATGGGGTGCACCCCAAAGCTCGGACTAGGAAAGTTTTGAGGTGGATGCTGCGGGAGCAGAAGTGTACTGTCCCACACGCTGGCCCCCTGTCAAGCCACGGCGGGAACCACATCCGCGGACACGCTGAGGTTGGTTCTGCAAAGGCTTTTGGCTGAACGAACGTGTCGGGGTGCCCCTTCCGGGGCCACGAAATGAACGAAAAGCAGACGTGGCCGGGTGCGTGGTGGAGAGACCCAAGAACTTGGCCGTAACCCGGGAGTCCTTAAAACGCTCCAGCGCACTACCTGCTTTATCGCCAAATAGGCAGGTCCCATCAAAGGGCATGTCCATAAGGGAACTCTGAACATCCCCTGAAAACCCAGTGGACCGTGACGACGGAGGGCCACAGTGGTGGAAATCGCCCTACCCAAAGAGTCCGCGGTGTCTAGTCCACACCGAATGGCAAACTTTGCTGCATCTTTCCCCTCAGCCACAGCTTGGGAAAGCACCGCCCGAACATCCTCCGGACACTGAGGCAGCATTTGCGCAACCATGTCCCACACAGCATGAGAGTAGCGGCCCAAGAGGCATGCGGTGTTCACCGACCGCAACCCTAAGCTGGCAGAGGAAAAAAGTTTCTTGCCAAACTGTTCCAGCTTATAAGATTCCTTATTCAGCGGGGCGGTAAGGAATGCGCTTTGGGAGCTGGAAGTTTGGATGACCAGGGTCTCATGAGTTGGGTGGGTCGTTAAAGAGGCAGGGTCACCCGGGGCCGGGTGATGACGCCTGGCCACGTTCTTATCCACAGGGACCCCCGTGGCTGGCCTAGACCAGGTGCGCCCATTAACACATCCGCTAACGCCTCATTGAACGGTAGCAGAGGCTCCAATGAGCTTGCCACCGGCGTAGGACCTTGCGTTGCCGGGGCCAGGGCCGGCGGCGGCACTGGTAGTGGAGCCAGTGGCAAGGGAGGCCCCTCAGGTGGGACCCCAGGGGCCAAAGGCGTGCCGGCAGGAGCCCTAGGCCTGAAAAGGCAGTACATGGCAGCAAGAAAATCTTGCACCTGGGCCGGAGTCGCCGATGGACCCGGATAAGGTGGGTAGGCCGCCGGACTCACAGTCTCCAATTGAGCCACGTGGGAGGAACCCCCGGCCCCCGCGTCCGGATACCGACGGGGGGGACATCGGAGAGCGCAAACGCTTCTTCGATTTCTTCTTTTGACCTCTCTTTCCAGATTCCAAGTGTGAAGACTTCGACCCTGAGGAGCGATGATGACGGCTCCGCGGTCGGTCCCTTGATCGCGAACGGTGTGGAGACGACTGCTGGGCCTCTAGCAGCTTACGGGACCGCTCCCGTAGAGCCTTCGGAGCCATGGTCAGACAGTCGGAACATGACCGGTAGTCATGGTCCCGGCTCCAAACAGTAGACAGACGCCATGGGGGTCGGCCACCAACATCGTACGGCTACAGGCCCCACAGGATTTAAACCCAGGCATCCCTACGTGGCACCAGGAGTCAAGGAGTCAAAATAGTGGAGACAAAGAGTCTCAAAAAAAGTTAGTCAAAAAGTGACTAGGGTACGAGCTCTAACCGGATCTGCGCTTGCTGGCCCGGAAAAAGAAAGAACTGATGTCAGCGCGCCTCTCATTTGGTTGTTGGGTTGAGATATGGGGAGAGTATAAATGAACGCACTGCATATGCGCTGTCACCCAGATGAGAAAGTAAACAAGCATTGGCATAGCCAATAGGTCTCGCTTTTGGGACCTTAAAAGTATTTAGTTATGCAGCACAATATCCTTGGTGCACAAACTTTAAATGTTGCATGGTTAAACACTTATAAGGTCCCAAAGGCGAGACCTATTGGCAATGCCAATGCTTGTTTCTCTTTCTTAGCCCAACAGCAGCAAATAGGAAGCGAGAAATGGCAATGACAATCTTTCCCAATGGATTTCCCCAGCTGCTGTTCCACAAAAGGTCATAACTGAGCACAAAATCGATAACCATTTCTCAATAGACATTACATATAGATATAAGATGATTGATTTTTAATTTAAAAATGTGTTGACAGCAAGGGAAAATCTGTGTGTGCTAATGTTCATTATGTCCCCCAATTTCTGCGATCCGTGAGCTCTAGCAGGAAATATCAGACAATTTCCTTGTTGAATGTGTAATTATGTATTCCAGGTTAGGTGCTCAGTTTCACATCCTATCAGCCCACGAGTTAGATGAGAAACACTGAATCGAGGTAAAAAAAAAAAAAAAACACCACGCGTAATACTGCTACCATGCATCAACAGTATTTTCAAAGACAATTTTTTCACCCAGTAAAAGTGCACCTCTGAGAATTAAGCTTTCAGAGTTCAAGAATATTTCAAACCAAATGTTCATCTAACTGGTGCCTCTCATGGGCCAATTAATCAGAAATTACCTAGGGTTATTTATTTTATACTATATGCTAACTCACCCCTGAACCAATATCTTTTTTTTTTTTTGTAAAGCCTCATTAAAATTCTACACTTGCTATTTAATAGCAAAGTAATTGCACTCCGCGTGAAAAATAAAAATAGGGACATGGCAAATAAAAACCTTTAAAATTCTGAAAAGATAGAGTTTTTAAAAATAAAATTTCCTACTTCCTGTAGCAAGCATGTGGCCGCAGTAGGGAACCCGCCACAGTGGCGGCGTTCCGAGGCGTCAGTCAAGCTCTCTCAGCCCGCTGGACTGTGACATCGTTTCCAACAGAACGGAGTCCTGGCTTTGACCCGCTGGAAACCAACCAGTGTGGAATAAGACACGATGCACTGTCCCTCCTCCCAGAGGGATAGAAAGGCTGATGACAAAGCCAAGGCTGCAGGTATAAATAAAAATAAAACGCAATTATCTTCAATTGCATGATGCTAGAGATGGGTGGGAGCATGTGACGCAATGAGAGAGGTAGGGGAGACAGCAGAGGGATACTTAAAAGGAGTACAGCAGGAGCAGTGGCACCAGGGCCGCGGTTTTGAGGGAACCATACAGCCCTTTTTATGGTTTTCTTTTAGTAAGCAATTTTGGGCAGGGAGGCTATAGTCCCTGCTTGCATTAGAGCCCAGGGAACCCTGTGTACACCCCAGGAGTGAGGGGGAATGGGGTGTAGATGCGAGGGTGAGATGAGAGGAAAGCAAGAGTTGGGAGGGACAGGGTTGAGATGAAGAGATGGATTGGACAGAAGAGTTAGGGCATGTGGGGATGGGTTGAGAGTGAGGGAAGGAGAGAGAGGGACGACTGAGGTTATAATGTCGTCACTGGGTAGTGATGACAAAGAAGACATGCGTAGGAGGACGAGAAATGGGATAAGAAGTGTGGGTGTCGGGGAGGAGGCGGGAGAGAGGAATGGAATTGAAAAACAGGTGCGAGAAAAAAAGATGGAGTGATGGGGAGAGATGGGGTGAAAGGGAGAGAACAATAGAAGCAGATGAGAGGGAGCGAGGGTGTAAGAGGAAGGGGGAGGTGACAGCTCGGGGTGAGCTGTGAAGGAGCGATGGTCTGGGAGGGTGAAATGGAGACGAGGCAGAGGTTCATGGGCATGAAAAAGAATATGCGTGTGTTCATCGCACCCAACGGTGATGTCATACTATCGCGGGGCGACGTCATAATGTCGCGGATTATGAGAGCCTGAAAAATAAAACAGAGTCATACTACAGTGTAAAGTAACAGTAATTTAATACAGGTGCACCTGAACCGAGGAAGGTGAAACCAGCAGGATTCCCAAAATGTAGCGACGCTGTTTGTTCCCTTAACATCCACGGGCAGGACTGATCGTCAGCCAAGCTTCACCTCTTGCAGTCAGTGTTGGTTATCTCACAGGGAAAGTACTAGCAAGGCTACTCGAATTACGTGATTTAGCAGCCCGCAGCGATTTCTACATACTTATGGGTTTGAAGCATTCTGAACTTGGCCTCGGTTGGTCGAGGAAAGAGGTGAAAACGAAGGAGGTATACGGGTGCAAAGCAACCCTTTAAAAGAAGCGCGCGCGCCTCGCAGCTTGGGGAGTTACTAAAAGCCCTTCCTTCATCCGGAGCGTTTCTGGCGGGCTGCGATTGGGAGGGTTTCATCGCTGCCGACTTTTCGCTGGGATTTCACAAGCATTGCCCGCAAGCAAAAAGAAAACGTGCGGCTGCAACCGGGAGTTGTGTGCACGCGCCTGAGAAAAAAGAAAAAAGACACAGCAAAAGCAGGCTGGCGAGTGGTGTGCGATGCTGTGGTGAATGAGCCACTTTTGTGGTCTGACACCCTATGATGACCCTCAACCACCACCATTTTGTACTGACTTAAGTGTGTTATGTTACCTTAGCCTTAATGTAGGATGGGTTTGCATATGCCTGCTTTTCCTCTGCCTTTTAGTGGAATAATCTTTCCAAGAATAGAAGGTATGGGATGTTGAGGTGCAGTGTTGTGGGTGGTGGTGCACACATGTGCTCAATGTTGTATTTGGGTTAGGTGAATTATGACTTTGACCTATTGGCTTTGACGTGGTCTAATGTCATTCTGCCTTCTGACTTTACCTTGCTTCAAAATTTTCTGTGTGCACAGTGGTGCTTGTAAGTTGTGTGGATGAGCTGATTTCATCTTGCTTTGGGCCTTTTTGTGTGCATGGCTTAACTAACTCCATTTTCATGCTGAAGCCATTTTCTGTGCCTGCACGAAGAAGAGGGCATGTTTTGCTCTCCTCCTGTTTTTCGCACATTTTACTGACTAGAGAGAACTGGTTCTTATCAGAGGAATGTACATGGTCTGTCTTGTAGTCATAGCAAGGGCCTGATCAACCGTTGCTTTGACCTTGAAGCAGGCTGGTATGGGCTCTCATGAGAACGAGGGGGCGGGCTTGCTAGAAGCTTCGCTGTGTTTTGAATGTGTATTAAAAAGGGGAGTCTACACTGGCCTGGTGGAAGTTCATCCGTGGAGCAGACGTGCTGTCACGGAAGAGTAGAGGCTGGTGTCACCTCTGACCTTTACCCGGTTCAAGCAATGGACTCCCCTTGAGCAAAGCGGGGTGAAATGATGGAGCATTAGGTGAGGTGTCTCTGCTACTGTCTCTTGATTCTTTTCTGAATTCTTTCCTTTCCTTCTTATTTTCTGATTCTTCTATCCATACATATATATTTCTACATATATATTTGCCTTGATTGGGTTTCAATCATACTATTGATATGTTAGAGTCTGCTATGTTAGGTGCATTTGGCTTACTGTGTGATGCTATTTACTAATAAATACATCCCAGATGTACCAATTTGTCTTTTCCTTGTAGCAGGAGGTGTGGACTCTTCTTGGCCAAGTATTATGTTGTAGAAGGATGGGTGAATTCCCTTCTAGCCGGTAATTGTGTTATAGGAAGTTGTGCTACTTACTCCTGACAAGTGATGCGCAAATTATTGTTTTCTTGCCTTGCCTTTGGGGGGAGTGTTGAAAGTTTGCCCACCTTAGGAAGTGCTGTGTATATGTGATATTCCATAAGTTTGGAACTGATATTCTCTCCCTGGGAAAGTGACGGTACATTCCTTGGTCCAGGGGAGATCTAAAGTTTGCCATTACAGATGTGCGTGCACCATGATGGGAGGAAAGCCAGATGGCGCCTCTGCTTGTCATTGTGCGCGTAACCGCACGCTCTATGCCAGCCAAAAGCGTGTGGTAGCACTTTGAAAACCCACACACTAAAAGTCTCGCTGTGCAACACATGCGCTGGCTCAGGCGAGACCTAAAAAACATTATTCACAGGCCACTTTCAACACATCCAAGGTGTACAACAGAGTGTGTGATATCCATTTACCTAGCAGGTATCCTTCTCCAAATTCTCCCTGTAGGAGAGTAGGATCTGCATCACATGTTTACCCCCACTTTTTGCTGGTGTTTCACTGTTTTTCGACTTTAGTCTGGCTGGGACCCTGCTATTCAGGGCCCCAGCCTAGCTGCTTCCTCTCTAAATTGATTGCATGTACTTTAGGCACACCACAGATTGGATCCTGAGGTACCCTTAGGAGTCCCTAGTATATGACTATGTACCCAGGGCATAGGTACCCCAGGGGCCTACCAGGGGCTGAAGCATGTATTATGCCACCCCAGGAAAGCCAACCAAAACGACACCACAGGTCTGCTACTGCAGCCTGGGTAAGGTGGTGCATGCACCCCTTACTGAGGTATAGGTTCACTATACCTCACATATCACTGCACCTACAAACCTATCAGTCACTCCTATGGCAGGCCTTAACAATCCTGAAGGCAGAGTGCTTGGTTATATGTGAGAGGGTGCCCAGGCCTGAGCTGAACCCCTCTGCAGCCTTCAGAATCTCTTCTCCGGGGTTGTCAGTGGTGCTGCACGGAAACATGTCGTGTTTGGTGTCAAACACCTTGGAATCATATCTCCACACCAGTAACTGGTGTGGGAGTATGATCCACCCTTCTAGAGGGAGAGACATGGCAGCATTGGTACACCCGGTAGAAATCTAATAGAGCCCGTGCATCACAAAATGGATGCTGCAGCCACAGACACAAGTCTGGCCTGCTGCTGACCGAAACTCCGGCAGGTGAGGCCTGGACAATAGGTTTCCTGTCACAGGGAGGTGTAACCACCTCCCAGACAGGCTGATGTGTATTGGGGCTGGGTGGGAGCACTCTCTGAGTGCTTTGAAGTCCTGCACTGGGGGCACATTTGGTGTCCCTTTGCATAGTCTAGCTCCAACCAGTTCAGGGGCTTCTGGAAACAAGGATGCCTAAGACCAACGACCTCATCACTTGTGTCACAACCTTTACTCCTCTCCCTAATCAAATCAAGAAAATTGTCAACCGGAACTGGAGAATTCTCAACAGCGACACCCTGGTCATCGAACCACCCCTCTTTGCTTTCAAAAGAACTAGCAACCTCCGAGACCAATTGGTACACACACGTCCCCTGACACCACAAGTAACCAGGGAGATGACTTTGTGGAACACCCCGGCTGTAACAGGACACTATCCCTGCGGGATCTGCGGCGCTTGTTCCTCCACACGGCACACCAAGTCACTCCAACTAGGGAACTTCCGATGGGAACAGCGCAGACATACAAACTGCAACACCGCAAACTGCGTGTATCTTATCACATGCCCTTGTTCTCTACATTACATCGGCATGACCACCAGAGCAGTTAAAACCAGAATCAGTGAGCATAAAAGCACAGTACGACGAGCACGCTCAGCCACTAAACTTACCAATCATTTCTTGGAAAAGAACCACCCATGTGAGGCTATCCAGTGGACAATCCTAGAAGCTAATCCTGGCTGGAACAGTGACTCCCTATTCAGACGTGAACAACGATGGGTCCACCGAATCCAGACCAATACCCAGGGCCTCAACGACGATATCCCCTGGACAGAATTATGATTCACTCATGTAATGAATATCAGAACAGCTTCCCTCTGGGAGAAAGTCGCTCACCTCTGTGTATACATGGTCTCTAATTACCTGACCCCCACACCGGGATCTCATCTCTCTCGCCTTCAGGCAGGCGTTTTTGTGATCTTTTTACCTATGTGTACGCTGACACACATTACATTCCATATTTACACCTAGCTGTGGTTTCCCTTTTTCATTGCCACCGTGGATCGAGGACATGCTCATCCTTCTTCTTGTGTATTTTCATGACTTTCTGGTGCTCAATAACCAACATTGAGAATTGGGCGCCTGATACTGTTTTTGAGACAATTTTGGGTCACCTACTGATAAAGTTTGTAGCCTCCTACACATACTACCCCTTTCTACCTCGCCCATATACAGCGCTTCCAAATTCTCGAAAAAAACCTCGAACTACTTAGATTTAGCCTAGGCGCATGCGCACCTCCGCATCTCAGTGGATCATGACACGCACATGCGCTGTCGATATCTTCCGCACCAAGGACACCACGTGACAAACCCGGAAATGGGCGGCTACCCATTCAACGTAGCGTAGCTAAAAGAAACGGCAGATGCCCCCAGCTCTCTACCTACGAGCAGGCATCCGGACGGGGTAGGCGAGTTACGCCGACACCCGAGTAAAACCGTGAGTAAATTACAAATGCATTGCCTTGAGTGACTTTACAGCGTACACTTGCACGATAATGCCACGTTTATTACAAGACGACTTATTTCACGTCTTTCGCCCTGTCTCTCCCCCCTGCTCTTGACGTTTTTCCTGATTACCACAGCCCAAGAAGGTGCGGGTATCCCACGCCATTAGCTCATGAAGAAACTTTTTCTTTGTATCTAGGTAAGCTGATCACTACACTCCTTCCGCGCTCAGCTTTCGTGTTTTTTGTGTCTTTGCTCCTGGTCATGACAATTAGTTGAGAGACTTGACCAGGTGTGCTCCGTGCCTCTGACACCACACTACGATTTTGGGACCTTACCAAGTGTGGCCACGAGGCGCTGTGTACAGGTGGTGCGTGTCTCTACTTGTCCTTTAACCAAAAAGGCATTCTATTTGCAGCCGCGACCAGGTCCGGGGCGATCCATATGTTGCGAGGAGGTTTTTTCATCCTCTGAGCCCGGGCACTATCTCTTTGCCTGGTGGTTTGGGGTTTGAATTGCCTCCCCCTCCATTGCGCCTGGTCTCGGTTTGTGACACCACCACCCCTTGGGTGTTCATTAACACTTTTTCAGATCTCGTTGAGATCACTTGTGTTCATTGTCTTACTCCTTTTCTTTCGATTGCCTCCCCTGCACCCTCCTTGGCAGGGCTTACATACCAGAGGACAGAGTACTTTGCACTCTGACCCCTATGTGTTATATGTTTTCTCTTTATGTTTCCACAGGTCATATTCAAAGGGGGCATTAATCTTATTAGGATATATGTTAGCCACTGACTAGTAGCTGTAGGCTTCTCCCCTTCTTCTCTTTCCCCCACTTATGAGACTTCAAGTGGGCCATTGTCACCCCACCTTTAACACAGATTCTCGTGCACTCACTAAACTCCACCTACACTCTTGGTCCTGAAGAAACGCCAAGGATCGTTTGACCGTTTTCAGGCGTGAAACATGTCGACCTTTAATGCAGTTACCAAGGGCACATTGCGCCCACGCTGGTAACCCCTAACCTACGGGTTGTTTTACTCTGCCAAGGGTACCTCCTCATTAAAAACTTTTTGGGCTACCCTTGGGCATTTGTATTCGCACTGCACGCACGCACTGCCCCTTCACACCCTACCTGTTCCCCACACACCCACATGCGCCCATCGGCAGCTCTCTAAAAGATCTCCGTCAAGAGACCCTTCGGTGGACCCGTAGGGCATTGCACCGCCGGCCCGACGAGGAGCAACTGCCCGATGATGAAGCATGACATCCCCTGGGATGTGTGAGGGCTACAAGAGACAAGTTATGTTTCTTCCAAACCCATGACCTGACACCTCTCTTCCTCCCTCTCCTTGTCTCTCTTTTTTGTCCCCCTAAGTGTGAGGACTACGTGTTTACTAATTGTATACACAAACCCTGGAACAGTGCCCCTTATTTGATTTACATATTATCCCTGTGTCACTACCTTGGGTGGTTCCTTGGGGTCCCAGTGATTCTACAGGCTCTAGGTCGTGTCTAGTTCAGTCGTGGTTCTTATACCACTATTTTAGTATATGGTTTGGCTCGACCCTAGGGCCTGACGTGTATTTGTGCTTATTACCGTCATATTTTGAAGTGTAACTTGTGTTTTGACCTCTAGCCTCATACAGAGACTAGGAGGGTGTGTTTAGTAATAAATACATATATTTTATATATACCTGGTGTGGTTGTCTTTCATTTAGCCATTCAAAAGATTATGGACTGGTAAAACAAGCTGCTTTACATTCCTTCAAGACTTAGCCTAAAGGCTGCTCTCCATAGCTACCACTAGGATAGCTTTCAATAAAGGTGGTCTTTAACCTATAACCAATAAGGGGTTGTTTGGACTGGTACAAGGTGCCCACTAGAACTAGTGAACAGCATATACCAGGTCAACGTCTCACACTCTCCCAGTCAGACGTGTATAGATTCCACTATGCCTGAAGATGTAAGAGTCATGCATACTCCCTGGAAATTTGGCAACAATATCAGTAATAATGTGTGAGGCATTACGAATGACCTGGACGCTGATGGAACAAAATGATTACGATACACATACTCAGTAGCTGAGGGGGGACAGATTGCGACATGTGTCCCATCAATACACCCAATGACACGTGGGAATTGTGCCATCTGATAGAAATCTATTTTGGTCTTATGCAGTTCCTGTTGCGTAGTGGGAAACCCGGATGTAATGGTGCATTCTTTGAAGCATGGCATCCAGGAAAAAATTTAAAAAGTGTCACAGGCAACTTGGGGAGACCCCTCCGGCTATAGCTCTCACCCCCTGGTAACTCCCTGATGCAAGTAGGTGCAGCGAACACAGGACCTGCAAGTGTGTTGGAATGGCAGGAGTCCTGCGTGTCTGATGCCTCAGGATTGGGTGCAGGTTGTTTATCAGGTCTAGGATAGTAGTTGAGTCAAGCCTGTACTTGACATGTATTTCTTCTTCTGTCTGCTGGGACAGGGTGATGCGCACTCTGTATATGTGTTCCTGTCGCCTCCTCATCCTCTGTGCTGCTGCTTGTATCCGTATCGCTATGACAAACAGGGCTGCCATTGTGAAAGAGTGAGGCATTCTGGGCCTGTTTAAATGCTGTACACCTGGTTACCACCTGCTTTGAGTTGGTGATAATTTGGGAGTCGCAAATTGTGATTTTCAATAAAATCGCTATTTGCAAACTTTCATACATTTCTCAGCGAATCATTATTTGCGAATTCGCAAATACAGAGTCGCAATTTGTGACTCGGTAAGTTCATATTCGCAAAATAAGAAATCACAAATTAAATGGAAAATTTTAGCTTTTTCTTATTTTACGAATGTTTTTTTTTTTTACCTACATTGCACACAGCGTTTTTTTGATCGCAAGCGCTGAAATTCTGCTTATTTCAGCGTTTGCGATCGCGATTTAGCTTGGTACATCTGGCCCTTTGTGCCTTTCCCTTGGAAAGATACCACCTGAAGAGGAGTGCATCACCTGGGGATGTATATTTGGGTGCATTTACACCGACACACATGGCACACCCTTACCCTTCAGTCTGAAGTACCAAACCAAGAACAAGATGAGCACTTGGCTGCACCGGCTCTGGACTTGGGCATGAAGTTAATGGGAAACTTCATTCCAGTCTCCTCCATCATCCTAAGTAACAAACAGAGAAGCACTGTCTCTGGCCCTGCTCCAGAGGCTTGCAGCTGTTCCAGTTCAGGACCGTGAACTGGAATTACCAAGAATAACTGTGTAAACTTATACCTCTGTGGGCCATGAAACCTTTAGTACACAATCCATTAAACCACATTTAAAACGTAAAGGCCACATTGAAGGTTCTATTAAAGAAAAACCTGTAATAGAAGGTAACAAGTAACAGAGGGGAGAGAGAAAAGACAAATTAAATCTCTAGTAGTTCCAGAGTCCAGCCAGGGTGGTTATAATTTCAAGAACAGTAATCAGATTTTAAAAAGCCAGAACAGCGTCAGCATCCGAGAGCTGCTCTTCCTGTTCTTTTCAGGACTCCGAAAGTGAACGAGGAGAGACCGTGTCAGACTGAGTACCAAAGAAAAGAAAAATATAGCAAGCAAAAAGGTGAAACAGTACGAGAGAATGAAATCAGAGTAATGAGAAAAGAGAAAGTTTAGGATTCTAAAACTCAATTTTAAAAAGAAGAAAGTAGTAAGACTTTCTAAGAAACATGCTGTAGCAGCTACGGATACTTTTGCGGAACAGGGCTTGGGCAAGAACGTTCTAGACCGTGCAGTAGAAGTAACAATAGTGCATCAAACTCGAGAGGTTTGTGGTGACGAGTCCAACGGATGATTTCATACACAATGAGACTCCAGATAAACATGCAAATCCTGATATGGTTTATAATTTATGTTTTCATTTGAGGGGTATATACCACACGCAATTAAAGCAGTCTTCTGGGCTTATTTTGCTGAAAATGATGGCTTACTATTATCAGAGGATGACTGGCCCCCAGTCTTCATTAAGAAAGGACCCTTAGGAAAAGGTCATAACAACAGCCTTTTTCTCCAGCATTATACAGAAGCCATGTGGGGGTGAGATAAACACTCTATTCCACTTCATTCCCTTATGCAATGAGCCCCAAGCACAGGCTAAATATCCCTTAAAGTGAGAAGCAAAGCGCAATATAAAAGCAAAACTAAATTGTTAGAAAGGGTAGACGGACCGGGAGGGTCGGCCGGGGTCAGGAGGAGAGGTCTCCGGGGAGAGCCGTCTCCAGCGATCGTACAGACAAGTAACTTCCCCCCCCCCCACAGACAGATACCACACACGGATAAGGTTCAGTGTTCTTTATAAGCACTTCTTAAGGTACGGTTGAATGGTACAAGGAGGTCTGGACTCAGGGGTCCCCTCGATTCAAGTCTCTCAATGCAGGGTAAGGGGGAGCGGGACAGTCTGTTTACCAGTCAGGTGGTTCGGATGAGATGATGACTAGCTCACAATCCTCGAGCTTGGTGGTGTAGCTGGTACGGGCCGCGGCAGCGCCAGCAGGTCCCGGTAGAGATGGTCGATACACGGTCCGCGGCAGCGCCTGCAGGTCCCAGTGAAGATGGTCGATGTACGGTCCGCGGCAGCGCCAGCAGGTCCCGGTGAGGATGGTCGTTACAACGGGCCGCGGCAGCGCCAGCAGGTCCCGACGAGGATGGAGGTTGCAGAAGGCCGCGGCAGCGCCAGCAGGCAGGACGATAGTTCGCAAGATAGGGCTACGGCAGCGCCAGTAGTCCGTCAAGGCTGAGTTCTCTCGGTGTCTCTCGACTCCAGGATACAACTGCCTTCCTGCTCCGGAGTTGCCCCAGTTATAGGGCAGGCGCTCTTTGATGTCCGGACCCTCGCACTTGGAGGTCGGAGGGCCCGGGATGAAGGTGTCCAGACACCCAGCAGGGGGTGGAGCCAGCGCCTGGGGGAGCTGGAGGCGATCGGCACCTGGCGGGGGAAGAGCTCTTGACACTTCGTCCTCCCATTGACCTGCCAAGTGGTCCGCTCACCTCCCGGGTGGATGGTGGTGCCGGGATGTCGGGGCCGGTCAGGCCCGGGGTTAGGGTCGGGGCGAGGCCACGCGGCCTCGTGGTGCAGGGCCCAAGATGGCGGCTTGAACCGGCCGGGGGAGCCGGTGGGGCTGGGCCCCGTGATGAGTAGAGGTCCGAGGGCAGAAGATCCGTCGGGAGACGGGGTACAGGTGCTTTTCGTGGGTTATGCCTGGTGGGCCGGAGCTCGGGCCCTGTCGTGCGGGGAGGGAGCAAGCCCTTCGTGTGGCCTGTCCAACATAAATCAATTTGTATATTAAGACATTATAGCGCTTTGTCTTTTACCAATGCACACTCCTCTTTTTCTCATTTCAAAGCCAGACGGATCCTATAGAATAGATTTAGATTACAGAAATCTTAACACACAATCACAAACATGCAGTTAAGAGAGCACATAGCACAGGTTTAATCACACATCTAGTACAGAAAAAATGCAAAACAACCCTGGAAACCCCCAATGGGCTCTTTAGTCATAACACAGCGGCTAAAAGAGAGTATCTAACCGCGTTCAATTTCAATAGAGTGCAGAACTCAAACGATTGCCTATGGGGTATCAGATCAGCCCTGGCCTACTCTTAACACGCATAATGGACATCTTACAATCAGATCCTGAGGCACTATCATACATTGGTGATATCTATCTCACAGATGACGACTCAAATGCACCCCTAACTAAGATGGACTGGATAGTGACACTACTAACATCACACGATTACAAAATATATTTCAGACAGTCTAAAATCGCCTACCTGATGGCAACTTGTCTTGGATACGAGTTATCCAATAAGAGACTGGCACCCATTTTTTTTTTTGAGATGTGCTACCTAGCAGCCTCCCGACACACTGAAGTTACAATCCCTGTTGGAGTTTCTTAACTTGATTTACTTGCCACAATATGCTGAGCAAGTGAAGCCCTCATACGACTCAATTTCTTCCATGTTTTCTGTAAAACAATGGACGAGCAAACACAATGATATCTTGCATGTGCTACAAGCAGACATGCCAGGGACAAAATACTGACAGACTAGGGATAACAAGACAAACTTGGTATTAAGAGTCGTACCAAGCTACTCAGGTTACACATAAGTAATCTACAATGAGAGACAGACGATTCCCATAGCATACAAGTCACACTTTTATTCTCTTGCTGAAGCACATTTTGCTTCCATTGAGAAAATCCTTGCAGATGTGCAGAGAAGGAGGGAAAACTAGTAACTGTAGTTTCTCCCATACCAGCAGTAGAGGCAGCCACTAAGGTAAGCATTCCAAATGCTCGAGCCCTACATCCGAGATGGGTGCAGTGGATGTAAACAATCTGTATAATCAACTCTTTGCACACAAGCTTTTCTCCATTGTGAACAGAAGGTCACCCCAACTCCAAAGCCTTACCCATTGAGTTATATAAAAGCATGTTCTACATGGTCAGCTCCGCACAACTAGTGGTAGGGACTAAACAAAAGTACTCCGCAGCCTGCACACCAGTGCGGGGTGGTTACGATGGCGAGTTCCTTTCACACCAAAATCTTAGTTGACAGCACCGCACAAACTGCACACATTCATGCTTTGGTACTTACATTAAAAAAAGGATGACTCGTCAGTTCCCACACTCATAGTGTCTGATTCATCCTTCTGTGTTTAAGGTTACAGTGTAAATTTAAAACTGTCACCTGAACTGTTTCAAAATCTCAAAAGGGAAACCTATTAGGAATAAACAGCTCTGTGGAAAGGCAACTGTCTACCAAGATTGGCCAATGTGAGACATACTTTGGGCAATCAGTATGAAGGGATTCACAACCAAGTTACTCTACATTCGTCTTAGCTGCAAAGGCTGCAATACAGACTGTTAAATTAGCGGTCTGAACCAGAAACACCTCCAGCTGGCTTTCCTCCCAAATACTCCTACACCCTTGGTTCAGATAACACTCCTGTGGATACTAAGCTCAGAGTGGGAAACAGGATGATTTCTATTAAGTTGGCCAGATTATACTTAAGGCCACCCACAAAGGGTTGGCATCTGCTCATGCTGGGATAAAGACAACCGCTACAACAAAGCTCCTGTGGCCTTTTCTATGTACACAGGTCAGAGGTTATGTTCATCAATGTGATGTTTGTCAACAGAATAAAGCTTCTACTGTTAAAAGACCTGAGCAGACTATAATACCATTTAGGATTCCATATCTGGACCATGTCGACCAATAAAGTCTGTTAATCAATAAACGCATACTGTTGGCAACTGATTAATGTTCTTGATTCCTATGGGCGCGGCCTCAGAGAAATGCAGATGCTCGAGCAGTCGTAAAGGACTTGCCGTGATGATAGCCATGGGAGCAGTACATAACTTGCATTTGGAGAATGGTCCTGCGTTTCCCTCCAAGGCTTACAGTAATGCTGTCTGTTATGGGAATAAGTCTGAAATTGTATTTATTTTATTTTCACCAGGGTACTCAGTTCAGGTTTTAATTGGTACTGTCACTTGTATAGAGTTCAGAGAGCATTAAGTATTTTAGCTAGATGAGTATTGGGAGGGTGCAATCCATACGAAGTACTCCGAGTGCCTATATAAGTACCCGGCCTAGATAAATCTTGGACGGTTGCAGAATCAAATAAATTTGACCTGGATCACTGCTTAAATATTTTACAAAATGCCCACGAAGTCAGAGACAATTTGTCTAATTTTAAGCATTCTGAAACTGCCACTGTCGGAGAGAAGGTTTCACCAGCTACTGACAGATGTGGCCCATAAGTAGGGAATCTGGTTTGAGAAAAGATATATGAGAAGCAATATTTTGGGCCATCCTACAGACCTGGAGTAACAAACAGTATGCAGTTTCTTGGAAAAAAATATGAAAAACATGTTAGTGATGAGCTGAGGAATCAGCAAGGGGGCGACTGGTTGCTCAGCAGGAGGAGCCCTCACACACCCATACGTGAACTGATGATATAGGCGTGAGGCTGCTAGTGTAACTTGGTATAGGTGAAAGCATGTTTAAAATCGACTAAGTGGTACTCTACCAGTTTAATAGGTGGGTCCTTCTGTCTGGTTAAAAAATAATAGAACTGGCTGACAACAGAGGTAATCTGTGTCAGCTCAAATTATTGTGCATAGGTGGGCCGACATGTTTCCCTTGCTCACTTTGCCACTGGATTCAAGCAAGCCTGGCTGAAGACGGCTGAAATGCCAGAAACCGGTCCTAGGAAGCTTGTTTCCGGTCCAGGGAAGGCATGGCTTGGCAGTTCGGGCTGGACTGTTCCCATGAGGCACAGGGTCAGACTGATTTGCATATGGCCATGTCTGAACTGGGGTGGCAGAGTGGGCTAAAGAACGGTGATGGATCAAACCCAGATCTGTTGACTGGGTGTGAGTGTTTAAGTGGTTCTGATGCTCCATCCATCACCACCCCCTTTTGTACCGCTTTGTTCGCCATAAGTTGGCAGGGTATGCTCAGACGTGACTCCCTTGCTCACTTTGCCACTGGATTCAAGCAAGCCTGGCTGAAGACGGCTGAAATGCCAGAAACCGGTCCTAGGAAGCTTGTTTCCGGTCCAGGGAAGGCATGGCTTGGCAGTTCGGGCTGGACTGTTCCCATGAGGCACAGGGTCAGACTGATTTGCATATGGCCATCTGAACTGGGGTGGCAGAGTGGGCTAAAGAACGGTGATGGATCAAACCCAGATCTGTTGACTGGGTGTGAGTGGTTGATTGGTTCTGATGCTCCGTCCATCACCACCCCCTTTTGTACCGCTCTGTATATACTGCACCAAAGTAAGGTTCAATGTGCACAGAGTCCACAGTCCCCAGAGGTTTGGCAGAGGCTAAAGTTAGATATAACCTTACTCTCTAAAGTGGTAGCTTGGTCGAGCAGTAAGGCAGTATCAGAGGACAGTGTAAAGCACTTGTTGTACACACTCAGTCAGCAAATGGTCTCACACACTCAAGAACTGAACTCTAGGCCAATGGTTTGTATATAAAAATATATAGTTTTATTTTAGAACCACAAGTAGGTATCAAAATATACTTTCTCAGAATGAGATGCTTTAGTTAAATACTTTCAATAGGCAATAGACTTTTGAATGCAATAGTTACAGTTGTTGCAATAGGCAACACAATTCAAACACAATTATAACATTGAGCTCAATGGGAGTTTTTAAGTAAAGGCAATTTCAGTTACTTTGCGTGTGATTTTCTTACTCAGGGTTGGATCCTGGATTCAACCCTGGTGCATTTCCTGTAAACAGTTGAAATAAATTGTTTTTGTTACACAGGCGATTGTTAAGGAATATTTGTAGGTTTCAAAAATCGACACTTAGAAGAATTTCTGGCAAAAACCAGGCAATGTTATCATATGGAGGAAAATCAAGTTATCGGTAAGTACGGTGGAATTACTTTTCAGGGTCAGTGTTGGGCACCAAGATCCAGCACTGGGATATCTCCTGATAACAGGTGAGTAATTTCGTTTTCGTTGATCGGCTGATTTTTAGTGAATATTTAAAAGTATCAAAAACTCGGCACTCTGGGGTCTTCCAGGGTCAGGTAGGTACAGTTGTTACACTCTACGCTGCTGGGTACAAGGTGCTTTTGAGCCGTTGGGCGCTCAATGGATTTTAATGGAGAAGCTACAAGACGAACAAAGGCTGCAAGCTCGAGGACGAAGATTCTTCAGGTGCGATCACCACTTCGAGAGGTAAGTTGGGAAGTTGAAGGTTAGGTAGGCACCCAGGAGCAGGGCACAGGTGGCCGGAGGGTGCCGGGGTGTCTTTTCGCATCGGGAAATCTTACCCTCTGCTGGTCGCGGTTGGAGGGGCCCCTGGTTCTGAGGCTGCAGGCGTCATCAGGAGTGTCGAGGTGGGTTCTTGGGTGCTGGATTCTTGGTCACAGTCGCCGGGGGGACGTCCTCAGGGTCTTTGTCCACTCAGGCACAAGCCGGGCTTGGCGGGTGCAGAGTGTGCAGGAGTGACGATTCCCGGTTGGCACCAGGGGTTTGTTATTTGCTTTGAGCAGAACCACTGCTTGTGGGAGTCCCAGTCTTTTAGAGTCACAAGGCAGTCAGGTCCTCCGGGATTTTCGAGGTTGCTGACCACTGGAGATGCCGGGTTTTAGCAGGAGCAGGTTCGAGGGTCGACAGGCCTGTAGGGCTGGGGCCAAGTCAGTTGGTGTCGTCCTCTTGTTAGCAGCTGCACGGAAGGTCTTCTTTCTTCTTATTCTTGTTCTTCTTGCTTGTTTCGGAATCTGAGGAAGGAAGGTTCAGGGTGCCCCTAAATACTAAATTTAGGGGCGTTACAGGTAGGTAGAGGTCAGGGACGAATGGGTCCCTTCCCTGGGGTGGGTACAACCCCTATCCTGCCACTCTCAAGTGGGAGGGGGGCAGGAGCCTAATCCTGATTGGGCAGGGCTCCCCATCCTCAAGATGGCGAGAGCACGGGGTTGTGCTTCACCTCGCCTTCCCCACCTGAGGGGTGGGGTTGGCAGAGGCTGGCACACCCCCTTTCCTCACTTGGGCTTTCCCACCAGTCTTCCTGTCAGAGTGGAGGTCAGAACCGGTGGGGGCCAGTTGATGAGTACAGCAAGTGGCCTGGAGAAGCTCACAAAGGCAGCATGCCTTTGAAGCTTCCCCTGCGCCCATCCTGGGGGAGGAGACCTAGCACCTCGCCCAGAATGTACATTGTTGCAGGCCCTGGAGAGCGGATGGCTCTCTACTCAGGGGTCCAGCAACATGTCTGCTGGGTGGCAGCCTCTCAGACAGGACGTGGATTGTGGGTTAGGTTAATGGGGCAACTCTAAGTTGCCCTCTGTCGTGCATTTTACATTAAATCCCCAAACTGGCATCAGTGTGGGTTTAATGTGCTGAGACGTTTGATATCAAACTTCTCAGTCTTCAGTGCAGCCATCATGGTGCTGTGGAGTTCGTGATGATGACCTCCCAGCACCATATACTCTTAATGGCAGCACTGCACTTACAGTTCCTAGGAATGGACCTGGGTACTGTAGGGGTACAGGGCTCATGCACCTGTACCCACACCACTGGCATAGGGCACCCAGCTAGAGGGGTGACTGAAGTAAGCCAGGGCAGTGTGTGTTGTGGAATGTGTGCCATGTCGACTCTTTGTTTTGTTCTGCACCAAGACACTCAGCCTGCACAGGCAGTGTGTGTGTGTCAGGGTACAGGGCCTCTAAGGGTGGCACAATAAGTGCTGCAGCCCTTAGGGGCCTTCTCTGGTCACAGGGCCCTGGGTACCTAGGGTACCATTTACCAGGGGCTGACTTGTGGCCAGAGATGCCAATTGGATTTAGGCTTCATGCAGTTTTAGGGGAGGAACACAGGGCACACTCAGTCAAAGTACATGAGCAATTCAGCAAAAAGTGGGGGCATACCATGCAAGAAAGATGGCACTTTCTCACAGCTTTTACATGTATCAACAGTAAAAACCTGCAAAGATCGTTTTTACTGTGGAAAGGTTAATAGTCCCATAGGCAAGCACAGAGTTAGAGGCAGCCACAGCAGCCCTGCTAATTTCTGACTGGAACTACTAAAGTTGATACTGTAAGGGATCAAACAACTCATTACATTAAGTCTGACTTGCTGCGATCTTGAGTGGGTACAATGGAGAATTCCGGGATAGCCAGATGCCACACTTCACAGTAAGTGGTCATCAGGAGGGAGGGAACCTGGTAGCCCATTGCCTACTGACCGCATGCTACCCGAAGGACATTTTCTGGGCAAGAAAAGGGCACCCCTGGCACCCACTTTTCATATCATTGGCCTGGAGAAGAGGACCGACCCTGTTGCACGGCGGTCCAAGCGAGGATAGGCTGCATTGACATGGACTGCACCTGCTGAACCTGGCGGCTTTCTAAGTAAAAGGGACTGTGACTGCTGTGTCCTGCTCATACAGCAGTCGACTCCGAGCCTAGCCAAAGTAAAGAGACTCCAAGGGTCAGTTGGCTGTTCTCCTGTTCGCAGCAGAGGGCCACAACAGCTGAAGAAGCTTGAGAAGGGTTGGTGGCCCAGATCTTTGAATCTCCACTTCTCATCGCCATGCAGCACCAGGAACCAGGACCAGATGCTCAAAAGTTGACCCAGAGTCTGCTAGACCCGGGAGAGTCATCAAAGTGCAGCTATGTAACCCAGAAAGCAAGTTACCGCCAACAGAAGAAAACCACTGAAGCCGCTGTACTGGTAGCCCAGCATTGACTGGGCTTATGCTAAACTCAAGATAATTTTTAGGGATGCGACTCCTGTAGGCAGATCGCCTCACCAAGCCGAGGAGTAGCCAGAGGATGACCCTGTCAACAGTATCTTCAGCATTCTGTATCCCTTGGATCAAGACCACTCCATGCAAGCCAATGGGAAGGGGCCACAGACACTGGAACTGGACTGAAGACTGTTTTACTTCTGGAGGTAAGCGTTTCTGTGGACCTTGCTGTTACCCCTAGACTGCCTTCCTGCCTGGGTCTGACACCTAAAAGTGACTCAAAGTTTCTACTTGTCAAATTCGTTGAATTTGGCGATGCTTTTTCACAGGTAAATAAAATGTACCTTATAAATTCTGTACCCTGGAACCCTTTGATCTTTTTCATTTTGGTGTCCAAAAATATATACAAATCTGCTCTAGTTTTATAAATTGGTGTTGGATTTCTGAGTGTCTGTTATTTCTTCTAACATTTTGGTGGCGTTTAAAGGCTTTTCACTTGTTCCTTTGTGTAAGCCTGGCTGCACAGTTACAAAGAGTTAAGCTAAGGGGGTCACAAACAAAATCTACTGGTTTTAAGGGGGTTGGTGTATTACACAGTGAGGTCGCACAACCATACAATATATTACATGCTATTTCCCCACACTTTACAACACCGCTGGTCCTAAGGTAATTGCCCTTAGCCCCAGTATAACATATGCATAACTGTAATACTACATATGGGTGGGAAAGCTTTGCAGATGTTAATTAGCTCATTCCAGTCTTCCAGTGTGAAGAAACATTTATCACTAATTATTTCCTCCTTGGACCACGTCCCACTAGAACTAAATGGTTTATAGAGACCGTAATCTATGCAATTATAATGAAGGGAATACATACCCCAAAAGAGAAGCTGCAGAAATAAGTCAATAGATAAAACATGCAAGCAGTTTTTAGGATTATTGACAATGGCGCACATACACACACTTTCTAAAAGAGTGTAATCTCTGAATAGCCTCATGTCCATAGCATTAGATCTCCAAAAAGGAGACTTAGGTCTTTAACAACATGGCCAGTCTCAGTTAAGAGCTACAATACAACTACACTGGGATTTAAAAGCTCTTCGAGCAGCTTATCTGTCCTGGCAACTTCTAAATGAAACACATTTTTGAGTCCTACAACTGAACATTAAGACAGAAAACAACGGCTAGGAAGGAATTAACCTATACTTTGTCAAATACAGGATGATACACACTGGCTTATACGTTGAGTTATTTCTCGCCAAACACAACTTTTAATTTTCATGATTCCCAGAAATATACATCATTGAACTTGCACAAGAATATCCACAATTCACATCGGTTTTATTTGAGGAAAGGTCCTTTCTCCTATGTGTTAAATTAAGATGAACCTGTGTTTATCAGTGTTTCCAGCTGCAGAAAGAATCTAGGTCATTCACTATTGTACAATTGAATATCTTTGCATGGATGCCTGGATTTAGTCCATCCCTACGTACCACACACTTTTAAATAATGTTTCTTATTTAATGTTAACTAACATAAGGAGCTGTGGGTAGGAACCCTGCCAACTTTATGCAATAATAGTTTCTAAAACAAAGTGTTTTGGAAGAACCTTATACCCACTATCTCAAGACGTGATCAAAGGTGTCCCCTGGATTAAAATTATGAGAGACATGCGTTTTAACAAAAGTAGACAATAGTAGAGTGTGCATCTCAACATCAAAAGTAGTGTGTCGGCGATTTTCAAATGGGTACTTGTACAATGGCCAATACCTTTGCATAGTGCACCATCGTTCCCAAAAACCTCTCAAAGAATCATCAATATCAAGGCAATGCTCCTCAACCTCCTACTTAGGGAAAGAACAAATCCAATTGTTTAGGGGAACAATAATTGTCAGTTTTAAAAACCATGCATTTAAGAATCATATTAATGTGTCGGCCATTTTGGGACGAGTTTCTACAAAATGTCCAATCCCTTGACTGGATGCATTTGTTTTATTACACGCAAATATATAAAAACCTAAGTTTCGAAACAAATATGTTTAGACTAGAGACGGGTAAATCAATCAATCAAGTGATACAGCTAATAAAAGGAATCAAAGTGACAGTGTATTCAAACCACTAGTGGTGAATATGCTTTCATCTGCTCATACCTGTATCAATTACATCAGTCAAAGCAACATTATGGCATGGCATGAAGGTGCCATATTAAGATTCTCTTACTTTTATATGTATCTAAAAACGAGCCTAAATTCAAAGATTCTATTGGACCACAAGTGAATACTTAAAGAAAGAAGCTGTCCTTCTACTTTGTAAGACAATTAATGAATGTTTCAAAAGGCCATACATTTAAGCACTATAGTAATGTGCTGGCAATTTTGGAATGGGTCCACCCACACACACATATGGGTAATTGAGAAAAACTGAATGAAATTCATATATAAACGAAGTTTAGAATAAAGTTCAAACAAAATTATTTATTGGGGACTTCTGGATCTATGTCGAAATAACTACACATTTTAAAGGATGAAGAATAGGACATTTTTAAGAAGTTAATTTAGGGAATATTAGGGTGTTTAATTAGATTAGAGATATACTAGGTCACTGCATAAAGTTAATGTTAAAATTAGAATTTTCTTTAAAGAATAGCGCAATAAAATTCTTTATATGATTGGGTGCCCTTAGGAGCAAAACATGTCTCAGTCTACGACACTGGGTGTCGCCCAATGTTGTTTTAATAACCTACTTCTAGGGTCTAACTAGAATATTGTACATTTCTCTATGTGCTGACACAATGCAATACTTAAAGTATATTCTTTACATTAACATGATAGGGCATTCTGGTTTCAAAATGTAAAATGATGTAAAATTCAATGTAAGAAATGTGAAAATATTGTATAGTTTGAGAAAGAATACAAAGTGAATACTCAAAAATTAATTAATATCATTGCTGTAATCAGTTTGGGAATCACACATGGCATGTGCCACTCTCTGGCTTTGGGTAATATACCCATGTGGTAGTGAACCCAAAGATGGTCTAGTGAGGTTTTCTGTAACGTTAAGTATTTTTACTGTTGGAGTGTGTGTTCCATAGATTTTATCTTTGAATTTAAAGTGTTTTTTTTGTTTTATTGTGGCCCTGAAGAAATCATATTGTTTCTCTTCGTTTTTGCCATAATCCTGGAGAGCTGGGTTAATAGACAGCTAGCTTCTTAAATGACGCATTTAATAAGCACCAATATGGAGTCAGATCCTGCCTTTGCACTGAAACCGTACTTACAGCGACTACCAATGACATCCGGATGATCTTGGATGAAGGAAGTTCGTTCGGCGGCACTCATCCTCCTTAATGTGTCAGCCGCCTTTGGTACGGTTTCTCATGCTATTTTACTGAAAAGGTTCTTTGCTATTGGCCTGAGCGACAAGCCACTCAGATGATTTAAATCATGTATGGAAAATAGAACTCAGGCAGGCCAGATGGAAAGTTTTTGCTCAGATTTTAAAGATATTGTTTGTGGTGTTCCTCAGGGGTCTGCTCTCTGCCCCACTCTTTTGAATGTATATGCTATGCTGCTTCCATGGATTTGATCACCTCTTTTAGCCTTCAATTTTATGACCATGTGATTGAAACCCAAGTATTCATCCGCTTGGAGGGTAACATTGTCCAACTCCAGTAGCAGTTCAACGGCTGCTTGATCAAGGTAGCTAGCTGGATGAATGCATACTCTCCAGCTAAACTCAGATAAACTGAGGTTTTGATATATGGTAATCCCTGAAGCTGGTCCTCTATGTGGGGGCCCCACTTGTTAGGAGACTGTCCGGAACCAGCATCCACTTCCTGTAATCTGGACGTACTATTTGATTGTAAATTCTCATTTGAGAATCAGATTAATAAGTTAACGGTTACATGCTTCCTACTAGTAAAACAACTAAAGACAAGCCTCCCATTCATTCCTCAACAGTTGTTTGTTCAAGCCCCGATTTCAAGCGGACTGGACAATTGCAATGCTCTCTATGTTGGATTTACTGATTAACTTATAGAGAGGTTACAACTTAAACACAATGCGACAGCTATGCAATTTTTTGGGAGGAGTAGGTTTCACAGAGTCTCGTCTTTACTTGGCCAGTTACACTGGCTCACTATTCATATAAGATGCTGGTTCAAGGCCCTTTGTAAGGTACATAAGTCCTTTTACCCAGAAGCATGGTCTTTATACACATCATATAGGTTTAAAAAATACGTTCCTCCCAGACAGCTTCGCTCGAACTCCGCCTGTCTGATCATGGTACCTAAATAACAGAGAGCAAGATTGGGAGGATGGGCTTCATCTGTGGTGACAGCTCAGGCATGGGACAGATTGCTGCCCAGTTACTCCTAGAACTAAATACCGTAACATTTTGCAGGGATCTAAATCCCTTTTACATAGGCTGTGCCTGGAGCCATTGAGTATGTGTGAGTTGCTGTATAGAGTGACTCTTTAGACCTCTGTTTTTTCTCCATACAAACATGAAAAGTCTAAGTGCCTTCTTGGATTTTACAGACCTTGGCTTTGAAGACAGTCAACAATTGCGGATTTATGCCAACAGTAACTTGCAACTTGTTCAAGGTTCAATGTCTCTCTAATGGTAGGAACATCGTTGGAGGAAAGAGGCATATATTTGCATCAGTCCAACAGGCTTTAAAAAAAAGTTATTTTAACGAAAAGGGCCTTATGGACAGGAGTATTACCTCATCTGACCACAGGTCAATTTCTCGTAAGATGTTTAGGGAGTTTATCATATACCAAAGTTTTTTTGGGAGTAAGTTTAAATATTACAGGTCTGTGGAACTAGCAAGCAGCCCTCCAGTCTCACAGCATTCCACATGGGGTGATTATCTCAGTAAAGAAAAACCCAAATATAAATAATGTCAGGTTTATGGTCTTTGATCAGAAGAACCAATCCTTTCAATTTTTCACCTGCGTACTCAAGTTTCCAGCAGGAATTAAGGATATTACTAATAAATGTAATTTCTTTTATTTCATAAATTAATACCATTCCTACTGTGACCAGGAAAGAAGAAAAGGAACAATCTTGGCTTTGCTTCTTTGAAATAAGTTTATATTCCAGCCTGCCATGGTCGGTTGCAGAGGGACTCAGTGATGGTAATTCAGATGTTCTGAGCAGTCAGCACTCCACCACCTTCAACTCTTAAATACAGCATGAGCCTGAAGCAAATGCAAAGTCCTACCCTTGAGAAAAGATGTGATCAGAGCTGCTGAAATCAGAAGACTGTGCAGAAATAGCAACAAATCCAAAAATAACAGATAGCCGCATCTCCAATGCCTGAGCTTTTAAAGATCCAAGCTTTTCCAGATCCAACCTTGCTACAGATAAGAGCTTTATCCACTGAAGTAACTTTTGTACACTAAGCCCTTTGCGGACTATCCTTCATATGCCATGAACAACCCTGCTTGTGGAAGAATATGAGTCCTCAGCACAGCAGCCAAAAGGAAAGCCTAGCACAGCATGGTCCTTCTTGGAGGACACCCCTCTCACCTACCTGTTCGTCCCTCCCCTCTCACTTTTTCTAAATTTCCATTGACTTGGTTGACATTCATAAATAGAGTTAACAAGAGCATTAAGTGGACAGGCCTGGAGAAGCTGAGGGGCTGCTGAAGGAACAAGAGTATGCACATAGGTTACACCAGTGAGTAGCATATTCCTGCTCTGTCGGCCAAGCTCCCTTCTAGCACCTCAGAAGCTTCATGTGCACTCATGATTACTTGGGCCTATGGTGACAGCAAGAGTAACTCAAGGGGCTCAACCAGTGAGTGGATTTAGTAGGGTGTGGCCAAACAAAGCAGCACATTAAGTAGAGAGATACTCCATACATAGGGTCTACAGAAGCCATAGGAGACCGCCTCGCAGGCTGTTGTGCAGATCACGTCGATAAGACATAGGACTGGAAAGGCACAGATGCTGGTTGGATATCCACTGCATTAGTAAAACCCTGCCAGTAGGAGTAAGCCCCGGTACAGAAAAAGCTCAAAAATGTGTCATAATGGACAGCAGAAGTCTCTGTGGGTTGAAGATGAGTGCAGTCTATACAAGGTCAAGGTACAACAAGAGGGCTCTTCAAGTTAACAAGAGATTACTCTACCACCCCAAAAGATCCTCTGAAGATGTATTTGTTGAGACAAATACATAAGTTTGCTAATATTCGGTAGAAAGGATGAGTTTACAGAACTACCTTATCCATCCTTGAGACGGAGATTCTGACTGTTGGTCCATCACACGACAAATAGTTGTAATGGTCACTGAATCAAGCAGCCTTATTTCGCCTGATTAATGAAACTGGAAGCCTGGGGTGAAATATTGTGGGAGTCAATATTAAAACCTCAGATTGGATGAAGCATCCATACAAAAAGATACAACTGAATGCATTCATCAAAATATCTTGACAACTTCATTTTGGACGAGAAATGTATCTTCTCAGAATTTCTGTATGTACCAATCATTTCTGCAGGTTTCAACCTGGACATCAGCAGTAGCCAGCTAAACCGCAAATACAAAAAAAAGATGGCCCACACATCCAGCAATACACCTGAACTCTGCATCCAAAGGCAGAATCTCTGCCACAACGTTTGTACAGATCACTTGACTGATCTCACTCAGTAGGAAAATATTGGTCTTTAAAGAGCATCTGATGTGTCAGTTTCCAACCCAGTGATGGGATCTGTGCCTTTATGATTGACTGCTCTACACAACAACAGAACCTCTGCCATCTTGTGATTACATTTTAGTTTTAATGGCAGCACCCTTGCCTCTTCCTTTTGATAATGTCTCAAGATTGATCTCTCGACCCGCAAAGCTGGAGTCTATGTCTTTTCCTCAGAATCACGCCTACCGTACCCCCTCAATGGTGTAATCTGTGCCTATATATAAATGTCATGACTGATCTTTACACACTGAAAGTGGAATATGTGTTTCTTTATATGGGAGTCTCATGTTTAACCTTCCACACAATGGTGGAAGCTGTGCCGTTATATGGGCGTCTCATGACTGACCATTCCACCTAAAGGCAGAACCTCTACCAGGCCATTATATGAACATCTTCTGTTCAATCACCTAACACGCTGGGAGAAAGGTTTCTTTCCAGTACTCTTAGTTTACTATTGACCTTAATTTCAGGAACAAGAAGCTCACGGATCTACAACACGGATGTAGAGGCTAGGCCTTAAATGGGGCCATAAGAACTACATTTACCAACACAGAAAGATTTCTCATTTAGATGCACTATTCACACATTTTCCATTTTCTCTTGAAGAAGAGCAGTCTGCCATTGGTTGATCACAAAAAGGGGTTGCAGGAATTCCCCTTCTTAAATCTTTAAGTCTTATTCACGGGGGCATAAAACAGCCTTCTGTTTCTAACTTCCAAACAAATATAGCTAGATATGGATGAGAGACAGCTTTTCAAAGTTAACAATACATTTGGGGAGAAATGTTTTAGTCTGGCCCACTTACATAAATGCAAAGACTTTAGTCCATTGGCAGATAAGCCCAGACTTAAAAGAAGGACACAAATTCTGGGATCAGTACCCCAGGCAAAAAACAAGGGCTCCGACTCCTGGGATCAGAACCTAAGAATGAATAGAAGAGCTCAAATTCCTGGGATCGGGAACACAGATTGAAGAAACTGTCCAATATTCTGAGGATCTGGACCAACAGAAGAGGTTAGATTCTGGGATCCTGATCTTAAATTGAACAGATGGTCTCAGAGTCCTGGGATCGGGACCACAAATTGAACAGACTAGCTCCAATTCCTGGGATGTGGTTCCCAGATTGAACAGTAGAGCTAATATTCCATAGATATGTACCCCATGTACTTTAGACCAAGCCTTAATGGGGCCTGAGAGAGCTCAACAGGTAAGAGAGGTGGTCCCCTGAAACAAAACAAGAAACGAAGAAGGAAATGGGCCTGTTATGGGAAGCATGTTTAAAATCGTCTGTACAATACAATCAGATGCACACAGCCAATTACAGATTACAGATATTGATGTATTTACAAACTTTAGAAAGCAGTGAGGCGTCTGGTGCATAGGCCAATAAAAGCACTCAGTGCAGAGAACAGAGGAAATATTAGAAGTATGAGACAAAGAGCATGAAGGGAGTCTAACTGTAACAAATCAAAATGTAGGCCAAACATGTTGTGCTATTTGAAAAATGAAAGCAGAAGAAAACCAGACAGCACGCTCAGGTTTGGTCTTGGAAGAAGGCACACATGTCAGGCTGAATAGCAGGGACAGCAACAGGGTAGGGATGAGAAATCGTAACATGAGGAATTGTTGCATTCAGTGGCTTTCCGCTGCTATATGTGCACCAGTTCATTTCCCTACAGAGAAGCACATCTCCCAAATGTATGAAGGAAGAAAAGCTGAGGGAGTACCAGAGGTTGGTATGGTCATAAAAGTCTTTTATCATTAACAATGAACCTATGGAAATGTTCTTGTACAGTTTCAACAATCAACAGTCCTGGAAAAGACCTGTAGGAGTAGTTCCTGCAGTACATACAATTTTTGTTCTTATGGCCCTAGCAGGCAGAATGAAATGTAGATTCAGGCCAATGGGGGCTTTTGTGTCCAGGTTTGTCTCCTTTACACTTTGCTTCTATGCTCCTGGTGAAAGGACATATCAAGGTGGCCTTTCCCAGCAGAGTCCAGCTCTCTTTGGTGGGTGAGATGACAGTTATAGCGGAAGGTATGATGTGACAGACGACCAGTTTCGCCAAGTATGAATAGCGCAAACACGCAGAATACAAACAAACAGCAAAGAGTAAGGCATATTCCTCCCACCCCATAGCTATGTGGTGCGGAATAATCCAGCACATTCTGTACAAAAGAAATCTGATGCTACCATTTCATAAATAAACATTTGTAGTGTATTCCACATCCCCTCTCTGAAACAATTGTCTCTCGGCACAGATGCTCATCTTCCCAGTGGCAGTAACAATGTTCTGCTGCAAGCCTATATGATAGTTTTACAGTGCGCTGAACTCCTGATATTCAGTCTCTCTGCATATCAAGGGTTCCCAGCCCCTCAGCAATGCTCCTCACCCTGGGATTCTATTGTCTCTGCAGTGTCCTGCACCCCAGTTGATTGTCCCATTTGCAGATCTGTGCACTTATTTGTGCACACTGCAGTGCTATGCACCTACTGGTGTTCATCTGGTACTCTCACAGTGACATGCTAGTCAAGTTCTCGTGGCTGAGGAGTCCTTTGCGGGAGCTGCTGACGCCGTGACTGGTGCTACAGTAGTCTTGTAAGTTGTGGCGCAGAGTGACAAGGGCAGAGCCCAGACAGGACCGGTTGGGGGCCTGCATCCCACCGGGGAGCTGGAAGAGCACGGTAGCTACGGCAGCCATGCCATCGTCTGTGGGCTCCAGTGTAATGGGCCCTACACGGAAACTAGAGTAGGAGTAGCCCATTAGGTGGGAGAGGAAGGGCTCGGACCGGCGGAAGTGGTGGTATGGCGGTTCATGTGCATACTGCTTGATCCTGGGCAGTAGCTTTTGTCGTGTGGGCAGGTAGACCAAGTCTGTGTCAGGTTCAAAGTAGACCGTGAGCTTGGCAAAGGGGCGACTTGCCATCTTAGTCATCTCCTGGATGTGGCGTCTCTGCTCTCTCCGGAAGTCCAGAAATTGTTTGACCTTCCAGAGCAAGACACAGACAGAAAGGAAGAGAAAGAAGCACGAGAAGAAGACACTGAAGAAGACAAAGAGGTCAATGTGGGCCTGGTCTTGCCGGAAAAAGAGCAAGCCCTGAGATTCACTGACATTGCTGCTGCCTACACCTAGCAGTAGGATGAAGAAGCGGCTTGACTTGAGGGCATGCAGCTCGTGGGGATAGGTGATGACTAAGCGGTCCCGCACGCCCCGCACTACCAGTACTGTCTGTTGATGCTTCACAGTGATGTATGTGATTAAACCGTTGGTGCGCTCCTCGCGCACCCGCTCAACCCTCTGGCGTTCAGCTGCTGGACGGCTGGTGCTGCTGATATTTCGGATCAGTGGTGAGGGCTCCCCAAGGCCAGTCTCCTTCTCGGCTTGGTGGTGCAGCACATGCACAGTATGCACACCAGTTGCCCTGTCTACATCCACAGTGAAGGTCTCGAACGAGGTGGAGACATAGATGTCCACACCGCCAAATGTCACATCGATAGTGATGCGGATGTCAACGTTGGTGAACTTGGGCTGCACGCCGAAGAAGACTGTGCGGCCGAAGGGCAGGTTCTTGATGTTGGGTTCATGAAAACAGTTGCTCTGGGATGTGGGGTCAAAGCAGTACTCCTGCTCCACTGATATCAGCCTATAGCACTGCTGGCCGTTCACGGGATTTCCATTAAACGAGTCCTTACACTTGGCGCACTAGGGAGAAAAATAAAACCATTAAATGGTGGAATATTCACAGCATGATAATACAGAATTGGGTTGCACAGCAAAATAAATAAATGAATCAAAGATATACAAAAAAGGGGGGGGGTGGGGGGGGGGGGGGGGGGGGGGTAAAAGAGGACCGAGGTAAGGCAAGGACAAAATGGCTAGGAACAGGAGGTAGGAAGTAGAGGAACAGGAAAACTATAGGAAGGAAAAGATAGTGAGATTGATTAATAAGAACGGGGGGTGGGAGAGAGATCACCAGGAAGATGGGGAAAAGAATAGGGAAGATGATAAATAAAGGGAGGGAAGCTAGGCAAGTACATAAAGGGCAAATGAGGAGCACAAAGACTTGGGCACAGAGCTCCCATTTCCATACCTCCCCTGCTCAGTGAATTTGCTGCACTCCTTTCAAATGCCACACACAACTTTTAACTGTCTGCACCATGCCACCTCACCTTATAAGTCTTTTTGCACTACTACCTCCTCCCATTATACCTCACAATCCTTTCTAGCACCACAGATTTCTCCCACCACATCTTGACCCAAAACCAGGCCTTAGCAGTATGCATTGCTCTCTCCCCATACCTTGCACCCTCACCTTCAGTCCATCCTACTAACACACAGTGCTCCAATCCCCATACCTTGCACCCTCACCTTCAGTCCATCCTACTAACACACAGTGCTCCAATCCCCATACCTTGCACCCTCACCTTCAGTCCATCCTACTAACACACAGTGCTCCAATCCCCATACCTTGCACCCTCACCTTCAGTCCATCCTACTAACACACAGTGCTCCAATCCCCATACCTTGCACCCTCACCTTCAGTCCATCCTACTAACACACAGTGCTCCAATCCCCATACCTTGCACCCTCACCTTCAGTCCATCCTACTAACACACAGTGCTCCAATCCCCATACCTTGCACCCTCACCTTCAGTCCATCCTACTAACACACAGTGCTCCAATCCCCATACCTTGCACCCTCACCTTCAGTCCATCCTACTAACACACAGTGCTCCAATCCCCATACCTTGCACCCTCACCTTCAGTCCATCCTACTAACACACACTGCTCCAATCCCCATACCTTGCACCCTCACCTTCAGTCCATCCTACTAACACACAGTGCTCCAATCCCCATACCTTGCACCCTCACCTTCAGTCCATCCTACTAACACACAGTGCTCCAATCCCCATACCTTGCACCCTCACCTTCAGTCCATCCTACTAACACACAGTGCTCCAATCCCCATACCTTGCACCCTCACCTTCAGTCCATCCTACTAACACACAGTGCTCCAATCCCCATACCTTGCACCCTCACCTTCAGTCCATCCTACTAACACACAGTGCTCCAATCCCCATACCTTGCACCCTCACCTTCAGTCCATCCTACTAACACACAGTGCTCCAATCCCCATACCTTGCACCCTCACCTTCAGTCCATCCTACTAACACACAGTGCTCCAATCCCCATACCTTGCACCTTTACCTTGTGTACTTCAGTCCTTCCTACTAACACACAGTGCTTCAATCCCAATCCCTTGTTCCCTCACCTTGTATTTATTACAGTCCTCCTAGGAGCACCACACTGCCCCCGCCCCCGCCCCCCAAAGCTCTCTCCCCCACCTGTGACCCAGTCACAGTCCTTCCTATCAGCACGTGCTTCTTGCAGATCCATACTTTGCTCAATTCACAAGTGACCCAAAAACAGATCTTACTAAAACTGTAAAAAAAAACATGGTTATTGGTTGGGGTTTCGGGGGGGTTTAGGGGTAGGGGTGGAAGTCCCACTCAGGCAACAACCACAATCCTGGTCAGCGTGAACCACAAAAGTCACTAAATTAACCTGTGTTTAACCCTCTGGTAGCCTGGCACAAAAGCAGTCAGGCTTAACCTAGGCAAAGGGAAAAGTATTTATGCAGTACACAAAGAGTAATAAGGTGGAAACACAATACAAGAAAAATCCCAAACCAATTTAGACCAATAGAGTACATGTTAATAAATAAAATAATACCAGAATGAATGACAAAAATCTAAACAGTAGAACTGGCGGTGTAAGGAAGTAGGTTTTTTTAAGGTTTACCCCCTTCCCCCACTTTCTGCCCCCATTTTGACTACGAGGTACTGGTGTAACAACTCTGAAATCCGTTATATAGGACATAAAATCGTGTGGGTTTTACCTAGGGCCTGTAGGTTGAGGAGTCTCGTGGCCTGCAGCACTAGGTGTGCCCACAGGTGTTCGAAAAAGGTACAAAACTCCAAGTCTGCCACTGCAGACTGGAAGGACAGCTTAACACTGCTAACCTGACTGACACAAAGTAACAGCAACGCTCAAACCTCCCTTCTTAATTTATAAAGGTCACCACTATGGCAGGCCTAATGAGCCCTAAGGCAGGGAGCGGTATATTGTAAGGAAATAAATGCCTCTTTTTGTGCGATCACCCCAAGTTTTTCAACCGATGCTGCTGGTTATTTGTCTCAGAATGCAGTGAGGCCTGCTAATCAGACCTCTGTGCCAGTGCCCTGACCCTAAAGTGCATCTCAAATTGGCTTTATGCAATTGGAAATGGCGAACTTATCTGAAAGTCCCTAGTAAATGGTACCCTGGCACTGAGGGCATGGAAGTTAGAGGGTTACCCCAGGGCATGCAGCACTGATTGTGCTACCCTGGAGGTGCCCCCCGCGCACCCACACCGAGTAAAACAAGTCCCCAGTCTGAGAATAAGTCATCCGTCTGGCAGGCCTACCGAGCCCTAAAGACAGGGTACAACATATGACATAGGCAGGGCATGTACATTACCTGTCCTGACAGTAAAACATGTGAAACAACAGTTTTTACAGTGGAAGGGCTTAGTCGCCCTATTGCGAAATGTAGGGTTAAACACTGACCCCTGAGCTGTGCTTTCTCCGCAACGAGGCGACCAAAGTCAGCACTACGAGGTATCAAATGCCTCGTTACATTAAGCCCGACTTGTATCTCAAGTCAAAATCAATGTGACTTGTTGCAGTGTGCCGCTTTAGCAAAAGTGCCTCTTTGTTGCCTTTAAAACTCAAGTGCCTTGCCGGGCACACATGGAGCCTGCTTCATGAGATTGCTCTCTGCCCTCCTGGAGAGACGTGTTAACAACTCTCACGAAGGAGAACAATGAGGGATTGCAGGTCAGGGAGGTGTCACCTCCCTCATACAGGAGGCCACTTGGGTGCTAGCCCCAAAAGGCAGGATTCAAAGGTTATGCCACCTTTGAAGGGTAGATATGTGGGAACCAGGGGTAGAGCTGCCCCATTGTTAAGGTAAACAAACTGGCATGGGGAGCAGAGAGGAGGAATCAGTTTCCCCAGGGGTGTGTAGCCACACCCCGGGGGTGGTTAGGGAGGTCTGTACACCAAGAGAGGGGTCTCGCCATCTTGTGGGTGTGCAGAATGGCACATCCTAGGATAGCCAGATACCACACTCCATAGGAAGTGGTCACTAAATGGGAAGAAAACCTGGTGCCCATTAGCTACCAACCGCATCCTGCCCAGATGGCATTTTCAGAGCATAAGAGGGGCACCCCTTGCACCCAGACCTCAGATCTCTATATCTCGGAAGAAGGACTGTCCAGCTGCAAGGACGGACCAGCAAAAAGAGGCTGCACCATCAAAGACTGCGCCTGGTGGCTAGTGAAGACAGCTGTGTCATGCTCTGGGAGAAGCAGTCTCCAGAGCCCAGTCAAGGAAAGAACTTCAAAGGCCAGCTGACTGGCCTCATGTTCGCAGCACAGGGACACAACAGCTGAAAAAGCCTGCTAGGGCAGGTTGGTTGCTTAAAGTCTCCATGCCACTACCACCGCCGTTGTGCAGCACAGAGGACCAAGACCCAATGCACGGAGTTGCATCCGAGTTCTCTGAGCCCAGGAGTGCAGTTGGAGAGTTGCTGGGACCGTCAGAAAGGAAGTTATGGACCCAGAAAGGATTGGCATGTGACTGTGACACCGGGAGACTGGTAGTCCAGTGGTGACTGGAATGGGATGTTAACCCTGCAACCAGGACTCCCTCGCCATCTGTGTGGACCGAGGAATCCCTGCATGAAGACTCCCCATCCACAGCATCCTTAAAGCATTCTCACCATCCTTCATCTCTTGCATCAGGACCGCTCCATAGGAATCAATTGCAACACGAATAAAGTGCCTGGAATTGCTGAAGGACTGCCTCCCCTGTGAAGGTAACAGTTCTGGAGGACCTTCATGGTCCACTGACTGACTCCCAGTCGGAGTTGCTTGCCACAAGTACTTCTGAGGGCATTGACACTTTCCCTAAATTTTCTTAGAAAACCTTTCTATGTGTCTAATTCATTGACTTTGCCACGGGTTGTCTGTGGCTGAGTATAATTGCTTTGATTTATTATCGCTTGTAAAATGGATAGGAACCCTGCAGTGGATCTTTTTCGTTCTTGTGTCCAAATTCTTATACAGATAGAACCTGTTTTTATAAATTGGTGTCAGATTTCTTCAGTGTCCTGGCAATTTCTTTAATTGTTTTGGTACTATTTTATTTCTCAATACTTGTTCCTCTGTGTAAGCCTTGCTGCTCAGTGCCACAGCTACCCGGGATTAAGCTGAGAGTTTGAAGGACAAAACCCAAGAGTCCTACAGGGGTTGGTAAATGTATTACATAATGAGGTTGCACAACCACACCAAATAATACACGTAATTTCCTCACTTATGTTAACCGCTTCGATACGGCCGGAATTCTCCCGCTGTGCAGGAGAATTCCACGCGTGCGCAATTCGGACGGCCCTCAGCCGTCCTCCGCACCCGCCCACCGTGACTTCGGACGGCCGGGGGCCGTCCGACGCATGGAAGCGGTTAAAAAGTGGAACCTGTACTTTTACAGGGTCTAGCAGTAAAAACCCTAAACTATTGTTTTTACTGTAGAAAGGCTAGTAGCTCCATTGGCAAGTGCAGAGTTACAGTCTGACACCCCAGCCCTACTTCTAAATGAGACTTCTATGGTTGGTACTGTTTGGTATCAACAGAATTAGTGCATTAAATCTAATTTAATGGTTAAATCGCATTTATTGTCACTGGTGGGCAAAGTGCAACTTTAGAAGTTACCACTTTAGTTGGGCAATCTTTCCAGTGTTCGTTTACTGATGTACATGGGAATTGTCCTGCAGACAGCTCTCTGCCTTCCTGGGGAGACGTTCTAACGACTCTCAGGAAAAGATACAATAGGAGCCTGCATGGGAAAGAGCGTTTACATCCCTCACGCAGGAAGCCACACGGGTGTTAGCTCAAAAGGCGAGCTTAAAAGGAGAAGGGCAAATGGGTAACACTTTGGAGAGGGATGCTCTATTATTTAGGCAGACAGGTTAGCACTGGGGACAGCAGAGGAGAAGCTATTGGCCAAACCGTTTTTTCCAGAGGTGTGTAGCCTCTTGGTAGCCACACCTCTGGGGGAGGGTTAAGGAGCTGAGAGTGGCGAGAGAGGGGTCTCTCCTTGATGGGAGTGGGCAGAATGATGCATTCCGGGATAAACAGATTCCACAATTTTCAGGAACTGTTAATTAGGAGGGAGGAAACCTGGTAGCCCACTGGCTGCCAACCGCATCTTACCCGGAGGGCATTTTCTGAAGATAAATAGGGCACCACTGGCACCCAGGACGCAGATCTCTAAAGATTGGAAGGAGAACCGAAGGAAGATTACCCTGCTGCACCAAGGGCCAGCACAGAGAGGCTGCAGCGATGAAGACTGCACCTGGTGACTAGCGGACAGAGGGACTAAGCCTGTCATGTCCTGCTCAAGGAGAAGCTGTCTCCAGAGCCCAGCCAATACCAGAGACCCCAAGGGCCAGCCGACTGACCTCCTTTTCGCAGTACAGCACAGCTTCCTATTCGGGAGAAATGTATGTATCCTGGACGCGAGGTAACTGGGACCAGTATGATGCAAAGCTCTATATAAGTACCAGAGTTTTAAACAAGATGCGTTTCCTCGTCGGAAGTCAGTGTAGGGAGAGCAGATCAGAGGAGATCAGAGCTCTAAGCAAAAGCTTAAGAAGCAGGCGAGTAGCAGAATTTTGTAGCACCTGTAACTTGTTGGCTACATAATGGGGAGGCCAAGATATAATACATTTGCATTGTGCAGCCTGGACGTAATAAGAGGTTGGTTGACTAATTTCCTGGCTGGAAGTGAAAGAAACGGCAATAGTTGTGACTGTTCGTAGGAGGCCAAAACAAGACCCAACCACAGAGCTAACTTGGTGCTGGAGCAAAGGCCAGCTACCAAGCTTAACCTCTAAGTTTTTAACCACTTTGGATTGCAGGCCTAAGGGAGTGGCACCATGTGGCCAGAGGGTCTGCCAATCCACAGATGAAGTTCAGCCAAAGCAGATGACCTCCGTCTTATCTTCACTGCACTTCAATTGGTTCAGGCACATTCAGTGGAAGACAGCAGTTAAGCAAGGTTTTATTTAAACGAGAAAAAAAGCTGTGTGTCGGCCATATAGGAAATTATTTTGGCACCAAGAGATTCCACCAGGGAAGCCAGAGGAGCAAGGTAGATGGTAACATGCATGGGGCTCAGGGCTGAGCCCTGAAGGACCCAACAGTTAGTTCTTTGGAGCCAGGAGATAAATGGAGGGGTTCATACCTCCTGTCTCTATTCTCTATGAAAGACTTCAACCACATCAATACCGATAATCTGAAGGTGGGAGAGGAGCCTAGGATGGGTACCGTGTCAAAGGCTGCTGATAGATCTATTAATATAAGCACAGCATGAATAGCATGAATTTTGTTAACAAAGAAAGAGGCCAATTGTTTGCACCATTCAGCCGAAGGCTCCAAATGTAAAAATGTTTTCACTATTTTAAAAACTTCCCTGGCTTTATCAGCAGCTATATCTATCAAACCTTCATAATAGTGTTTTATTTGCCTTCTTAACCGAGACATGGTATTTCTCAAGGGCATCCCTATAAATGGCTTTATCCTCCTCTTTTTAGACTTTGCGCCATCTTCTCTCAATGTTTTTACAGATTTTTTTCACCAGCTTTAAGATTCACGTAAACAAAGGTCCAGAGGGACTCTTAATGCAATGTATACAGACTACAACAAGGGCCAGCATTTCAACGCTTTTTGGATCAAAGTATCAACTCTAGTGGCCTCTGCCTCGACAGATCTGGAGAGTATCGCTGCAGGTTCTGTCAAGGATTCTATAAGCTCCTTCTGGTTAACCTTATTGTAGGGCCTAAATGTATGGGGGGCTTGTCAGGACTGTTTGTCGCCCAAGCATTGGTGGACCACCCACACTTAATTAGAAAGCAGTGTGTCCAAGATAAACAAAGGAGATCCGACATTTGTAGCTTTTCATTAGAGAACACAAGGTGGGCTTTGAGCGAAATTGAGTGAGGCCCAAAGACAGCATCGTATCTAGCAAAGTGCAAGCCTCATTTTGTGGACTGACAGTCAAAATCAATATTAAATTCTCCTAAAACCATAAAAACGGAAAAGCTCAGGGCCAGGTGGGACAGAGCATCGCCCAAAGAGTTCAAGAGGGAGCCTGTCGGTCCAAGCGGTCTGCATGCAAGGACCCCTTCTAAAGACTGCTGATGGTGAAGTGAGAGGCAAAATCAGAATGCCTCAGCCCTCTACCATGTCACTGGTAGGGAATATCAAACAGCTGTATTCCTGATTGTACACTAGGGTGGTCTGGATTGTATATTTTATATCCCATAGAAATGGGCATTTCTATAACCGGGCTGGCCGTACATGAGAGCCAGGTTTTAGCTATAAACAGAGCGTCTGGTAGCTGACCACAAATGAGACCATATATGAAGACCGAATGCTTCTGCATGGAGCGAGTACTAATCAAACAATAGCATTGGCATTGCCAATAGGTCTCGCCTTTGGGACCTTATAAGCGTTTAGCCATGCAACACATTATCACCCACTGGGTCGATTTCTGTAATGTAAAGTGCTTTGATACCTCCATTCACGCTACATAATGCAAAAAATAAAAAGGAATGAAAGGAGAAGTGCTTGTAGATTTCTGAGGTGGGGGAGCGAAAGGATGCGCTCTGTAGAGTTACGCTGTACCTACCTGCTGTAGAGGTTTGGTTTTTCTCCACAACAGTTCGGGTAAAATGCTGATTGCTAACGTTCTTCTGTTTTGTTTAACCAGAAGCATGATCATCCGGTCAACAAATGGTTAAGCATCACAATGTAGCTATTCACCCCACGAGGATCGTTCCCTTCCTCCCCAAGACACGAGCGGTCTTTAAGGAGCTTTAACTACTATAGTAGCTGCTTGTTGCTTTCCAGGGTAGGCTTCTTGGCCAATGCCCGCTCAGACGGTGCGGACGATACTGCTGAAAAGTAAGGTATCACCGTAATTGATTTAGTTTCTGTTCCTTTGTATTTTAGAGAAATGAAAGCGCACTCTTGTGGAGGTGGGGTGGAGGGAACGCGCCTTCTAATGAAAGTGGCAAGGTCTGGAAATGAAACCTGACCCAAAACAGAAGGTAGCCTGCGCGCCGCTGCTGCTGACTCCTATTATATAATGCCAGTACCATATCAGACCCGAATCAGAAAGCGAGCACAGTATAGAAAATCAGGAGCCGAATTAAAGGAGGCGAAAGTGAGTTATCCCAGTGTGCAAGTGAAGGCGGGGCTGGAGTATGCTGCATCTTGGTGCAGAGTAACAGATGTTTATTGCCAACTAAATGAATGTTAGTTTGTCGGCCTCTAGAAGGATGAAAGGCTGAGCAGACGCGCTGGGGTTCGAACCTGCGGTGTGAGGTGAAACATAAGATTAATAGGGTGCTTGCTTTAAATTTAAGATTGCATTATATAATGCCAGTACCAAATCAGAAAGTGAGCACAGAAGAGAAAATCAGGAGCCGAATTGAAAGTAGGCATTGACAGAGCATTGGCAGGGCTGTGAGTGTGCATGTGAAGGGGGGGTTGGTTAAAAAGAATGGCGCGAGAGAGAATCGGGGGCGAGGGAGCAAGGCAGCGCGGCGAACGAGCTAATTAAAAACAGATGGTGACATAACCTCGAACAGATGGCGCCCCTGCTCGTAACCGCAAGCCGTAGTCTGATACATTTCCTGGGAAAGGTGAGACATGCACCCGCCTTTACCCACTTGCGTGCTGTCCTTTTACATAGATGCACACAAAGCCCAATAGAAAAAAATGCTCCCCCAAAAAAAACACACGTACACGTGTGAAAAGTCCAGAGTGATTCCAAAAGGTCGTTTTCCTAGGGCAGCGCGCGCTGCGCTAGACTCGACCTAAAAATGAATGTGACCTTGTGTAGCGTAACTGGTGCTTGTTTAAAGCGCTCCAATACCTTCGGATCGAGTTTGTGCTACATAAATCTGCAACAAAAAAAATTAACGTTGCAATGGACCATGCAGATACCATTTGACAACACAGAATGCACATAAAACACAAACAAGGCAACCTTGTGCACAGAGGTGACACGAGGGCATACAATACAGCACCACAAGGATGCTCAACACTAAAGCGAAACAGCCTCAAATTGGTTTTATGTGCCTAGTTTGCAAAGTCTCTGCTCAACTTCAACAACGGCAACTCGTGAGGCAGGTGCCTCCCTAATGACCACTGTCTTCAAGTGGTGTGCACATAGCTGACAAGTTTCCCAGGTTCATGGTGACTAGTTAGATCAGTCTTTGTTTCCTCAGGAATTGTGGCACACATTGTCTTATTTAACCCAGTATAAAGCCAGGACTACAAATTTCAGAATCTTAGGGACAAAAGAAACGAGTCGGGACTAACTAGTCACGCATGAAGTTCAGTGGGAACCGTGCCGTTTTCTTTTATTTAATTATGTTATTTAATTATGTTACCATACGAAGTTTGTAAACGATTTATACTGTGTGCGGACCGATAACGTCTTGGAAGGAAAGTATCACATTTGTATTTACCACGAACAGCCTGCATGATGGCTAATGTAGCCTCGCTTAGTCCTCTTTTCATAGCAATGTATTTCAGTTCCATGGCCATAATGGAACGAAAGAAAATGATGGAGTTTTGTCAGAAATGGGTCTGGTGATCTTCCTTTCTTTACATTTGTGTTCAGTAAAAACATTTGAGCTAAATTTCTCTCATCATATTTGAAAACACTTCACCTTTCCAATATAGCCGCTCCCTTACACCTCCTTGGACAGGGGCATATCCGACCTTCTATTCCTAAGTAAAGGAGCCCGGTAGGTCCTGGCGAGTGAAGGTACATCCTGTGTCCCCAGAAGTGAGACTTTTTGGATGAAAAGTTTTCTTATCTTAGTTCGCTTGCAAAGGAAAAATACTTCAGTTTTTGAAAAGTGACAGCGTTATTGGATTGGTGCACGGCACATGGTCTTGGGGACAAAATGGGGAGAGTGTCGCGTAACGGCCCGAGCTGCCGACATTGGAACTGGGGAACCAGGTTCGAGGTTCGTCGGCTCAATATCCTGTTGATTCTCAGGCAAATCAATTAATCTCCCCATGCCTACAAAAATTCAATGTATCCCTGTGTAATGTAACTGGTGCTCATGTAAAGCAGTCCAGTACCTTAGGGTCGAATTTGCGCTATACAAAACCTAAAAAGCATTTGCATAGCCAATAGGTCTCGCTTTTGGGACCTTTTAGTTATGCAACACAATATCCTTGGGGCAACAACATCAACTGTTGCATGGGTAAACACTTATAAGGTCCCAAAAGCGAGACCTATTGGCTATGCCAATGCTTGTTTTTCTTTTGTTTATAAGAAATGTAATGTTGACAAGAGGTAATGTTATGCCCAGGCAATCCTTTAACTGCATTAGGTCTATGATATCTCAAAATGCCAATAAAGAGAAATAAAATAATTAAAAACAAGGACGCTGGTAAGCCACTGGGATTGGGAGCCCCGTCCTTTGTCATGTGCGAATGATGCTTTCAGCCTTCCTGCAATTAGTATGTTTGGCTGCTGGATGACGGGTTTCATGTGGTTGTAAGGATAGATCATGCTCTGAGCTGTCTCTATTCCTAGGCTGGGAGGCTGGCTCCCCAGTAGGAACATCAGCGGAGTAGATTTGCTCAACAACCATGACCCCGGATTGACTGATGAATGACCGGATGGCCAGGTATAACTCTGTTACGTGTCGGATCCAAGCAGCTTCTGGGATGCCATACTTCCTTGATTCCTTGCAGCTTTTTAATTTGTTCACGTGCTCCCAGAAGCGCATATGGTCTGGGTCTTTCTGCAGCTGGTATATGGTTTTTCATTCCTGTTGGTTCTTGCCACCTTATGTTCCCAGACTGTTTCCTTAAGGGTTAATCTCTTATGTTTGACCTCTGCGACTAAATTTAGTGAGTTTTTGTTTGTGGGTCCACAGAGCTCTGCAGAGGCCCTTGTTGCGACAATAATGGCTGAATCGTGTTGCGTTGTGAATCTCCGTCCCCCACCGAGTTGTTATGCATTGGACTGGATTTCTTCTCCCTTCAAGAGAGTTCTCAGGCCTGGATCACCCACTAATAATCATGACAAAAATAAATGTAACTTTTGAACAAAGAAAGGTGACTGAGAACATAGGTGCGAAGTACGGTTGGGGATATTAGACAAACATAAAAGAGTTGGAAGTGCTTCACTCCGCAGTAAATTGGGCCATGGTTCATTTTGAACTCCCTAGGTGTGGTGGGAAGAGCACACCAATGAATGACAGGAAATGACACCGTCATCAGCAAGCAGAGGAAACTGCAGTATGTCACACTTCCTGCTCCATGTACCCAACTGAGAAACATTAAGGAATATGCTACTTACCAGTATGCATCTGTTCTTGGCATGTAGAGCTGCAGATCCACACACTACGATAGTAGATCGCCATCTGGTGTTGGGCTCGGATGCTTGCAGGTTGTTGTCGTCTTCAGAAGAAGTCTTCCTGGTCACGAGATAGGTGACTCCTCCCTTGGACGACTGTGCGCATGGGCATCAACTCCATCGTTGGATTGTTTTTCGCCATGATGGAGTTTGTAGAAAAGAGAGAGATGTCCATGTGTGATGTCTAAGTAAGACGATGCTGGAACAGATACAGGTCCCGGGGAGGTTGGTGGGCCTGTGTGGATCTGCAGCTCTACATGCCAAGAACAGACGCATACTGGTAAGAAGCATATTCCGTTCGAGGCATATGAGCTGCAGATCACACACTAGGATAGACTATATAGCAGTATCTCCCTTAGCGGTGGTCACCTGTATCGGTTGCAGCAGTTTGAAATAAAGTTTTAAGGACAGCCTGTCCCACAGCAGCTTGTTGCTTTGCTTGCACGTCAACACAATAGTGTTTAGTGAAGGTGTGTGTTGTAGAGCATGTGGCTGCCTTGCAAATATCTTCTAAGGGAATGTTTCCTAAGAATGCCATGGAAGCCCCTAGTTAGCGTGTGGAATGCGCTCTAGGGGGAACTGTTAGTGTTCGCTTTGCTTTGTCGTAGCATATTTGGATACATTTATCTATCCACCTAGCTATCCCAGATTTGGAAATGGGGTTGCCTTTATGTGGTGGAGAGAAAGCTCCGAACAATTGTTTTGTTTTGCGGAATGATTTGGTTGTCAATGTAGTAAAGAAGGGCTCTTAACGTCTAAGGTATGAAGAGCTCTTTCAGCTACTGAGTCTGGGTTTGGGAAGAACACTGGTAACTCTACCGATTGGTTAAGATGGAACGGAGATATGACTTTTGGAAGGAATTTCGGATTTGTCCTAAGAACCACTTTGTTACGGTGTAATTGTAAGAATGGTTCTTGTATGGTTAAAGCCTGGATTTCACGTAACCGTCTGAGGAATATGATAGCGATCAGGAAAGCCACTTTCCATGTGAGGAACTGCAGTTCACATTTATGCAGAGGTTCAAATGGGGGTCCCATTTGAACCTAGTAAGAACAATGTTTAGATTCCACACTGGAGAGGGTGGTAATCTGGGAGGAATAATCCTTTTAAGTCCTTCCATGAAGACTTTGATCGCAGGGACTCTAAAGAGTGACAAGTGTTGTCGATTTTATAAGTAGGCTGCTAGGTGGAGACGTATGGATGAGTATGCCAAATTACATCTTTGCAAGTGTAGTAGGTAGCAAATGACGTCCTGGATGGATGCATCCAGTGGGTGTATATGATTGTTAGTGCAGTAAATGGCAAATCTTTTCCATTTTGCAGCATAGCAAGCTCTAGTGGTAGGTCTTCTGGCTTCTTTTATAATGTTCATGCAGTCTGGTGGCAAGTTGAGGTAACCAAACTCTAGGACTTCAGGAGCCAGATCGCCAGGTTCAGTTGACCTGGATCTGGGTGTCTGATTTCTCCATGGATCTGGGTTAATAAGGACTGGGAGAGATGCAGTTTTTGGTGTGGAACTAGAGAGAGTTCCAGTAGTGTTGGGAACCACGGCTGGCGTGCCCATGTGGGAGCTACAAGGATCAGTTTGAGAGACTGTTGCCTGAGCTTGCATACCACTAATGGAATGAGTGGGAGAGACGGAAAAGCGTACCCAAATCTGCCTGTCCAGTTCATTCATATCGCATTGCCCTTTGACTCCGGGTGGGGAAACCTGGCGGCGAAGGTTGGGCATTTTGCGTTTTCGTGTGTGGCGAACAGATCTAGGTCTGGTTGGCCCCATTGTTTGAAAAAGGGCAGTAGGACTTGGGGATGTAGTTCCCATTCGTGGATCTGTTGTGTTTGTCTGCTTAACAGATAGGCAATTTGATTGTGAACCCCTGGAAGGTGTTCTGCAAGTAGGTATATTTTTTGAGGAATGGCCCATCTCCAAATATTCTGTGCTAGCTGGGACAGCTGGAGAGAATGTGTGCCTCCTTGTTTTTGTATGTAATACATGGCTATCATGTTGTCTGTCCGGATGAGGACACTTTTGTTCTGGAGCTGTAGTTGGAATGATTTTAGTGCTAGGAACACTACTAGTAGTTGCAGGTAATTGATATGGAGCACTTGCTGCTGAGTGGTCCATTTGCCCTGAGTGGTGTGGCCGAGGAGATGGGCTCCCCATTCTGTGAGTGATGCGTCCGTAGTCAGCACTATCTGTGGAAGAGGCTCTAGGAACAGCCCATTTGGACAGGTTTGTTATGTTCCACCATTTTAGAGAGCGATGTGTGCGGCTGTCCACCAACACCAGATCTGTGAGTTGTCCGTGAGCCTGGTTCCACTGACGTGCTACACATTCTTGCAAGGGACACATTTGAAATCTTGCATAAGGCACAATGAAGATGCAGGACGCCATCATGCCTAGGAGATTCATGAACACTCTAGCTGGAAGAGAGTGTTGGATTTGAAATTTGATAAGAGCTTGTATTTTGGCTATCCTGGCTGGGCTGGGATATGCTGGGGCTGTGGAGGTGTTTAGGGTGGCTCCTAGGTACTGGTGTATATGAGAGGGTTGGAGATGAGACTTGGGATAGTTGATTGTGAATCCCAAGTTGTGTAAGATTTGGATGGTTTGGTGAGTGTGTAGAACACATTTGTTGAATGACTTGGCTTTTATAAGCCAGTCGTCTAGATACGGGAAGACATGAATTTGTTGTCTTCTGAGATGTGCTGCTACTACTGCCAGGCATTTTGTGAATACTCTGGGCGTGGTTGTTACTCCGAATGGAAGGACTGAACTGGAAGTGTTGTCCGTCCACCACAAACCTTAGATACTTCCTGTGGGCAGGATGTATGGGAATGTGGAAGTAGGCGTCCTTGAGATCTAGTGTGGCAAGGAAATCGCCTTGTTGCAGCAGTGGGAGCACTTGTTGAAGAGTGATCATATGGAAATGATCTGAGTGTATATACAGATTTAGGGGTGTGAGGTCGAGTATTGGTCTTAGAGTCCCGTCCTTCTTGGGGATTAGGAGGTAGAGTGAGTATACCCCTGTACCCTGATGTTCTAAGGGAACTGGCTCTATTGCGTTTTTTTGTAGCAATGAGAGAACCTCTTGTTTGAGGAGCGTAAGATGGTCTGGTGACATTGACGCTGTTTGGGTGGTATATGTGGGGGGGTAGTTGTGAGTTCCAGGCAGTATCCATACTGGATAATTTGTCTTACTCACTTGTCTGTTGTGATGGAGTTCCAGACAGGTAGGAACTGTGTTAGTCTGCCCACGACTGGAGTGGAATGGTCTGGGTGTATCGGAGGAAAGTCACGGTTTTGTGGCAGGGGAGGTACGAGGGTTGTTATTACCTCGACCTTGCCCCTTGTTGTTGTTTCCTCTGTATCCTCCTCTAAAATATCCTCTACTGGGGGATGTTTGTGTGGTGGCTTTGAATATGGATGAGGTGTCCGCGACAATATTTTTGGAGGCTCCTCTGTAGAAGGAGCGTCGAAAGGAGCCACGTGGTTGTGGAGACTGTAATGCTCCCATGGACTTAGCAGTCTCGGTGTCCTTTTTCATTTTTTCAAGGGCAGTGTATACTACTGGCAAAAATAGCTGTTCTTGGTTGAATGGCTGACTAAGTATGGTAGTTTGTTCCTCTGGCTTAAAGCCTGAAATGCGTAGCCAGGCATGTCGTCTAAGAAGCACACTTGTGTTAATTGCTCTAGAGGCGGTGTCTGCTGCGTCAAGTGCACATTTAATTGACGCATTTGAAATAAGTTTTCCCTCCTGGATAGGGTCATTTGCCTGAGTTTTATACTGGTCTGGCAGATGTTGTAATAGATTCTCTAACTGGTCGTTGTGTGCCCCGTCATAGCGTGCTAGTAGGGCTTGGGTGTTGGCAATACGCCAATGATTAGCGGCTTGTTGCTGCAACTCTTTTGCCAGAGGCGTATAGCAGTTTGGATTATTTGTCTGGCGGTGGTGTATCTCCTGTGGTTTGGGAGTTGGCGCGTTTCCTAGCATTGGAAACGACCAAAGAATCCAAAGGGAACTGTCCTTTGATGTAATTAGGATCTTCAGGGGCAGGCCTATATTTCTTTTCTATCCTTGGGTTACGAACCCTGGCACGGACGGGGTCTTTAAATACCTCGGGCGTGCTTTATGACTCCTTTGATCATAGGTAAGATTTGTACAGACTTTTGGGATTGTTCAAAAGTATCTAGGAGGAAGTCTTCCTCTGGTGCGTCGGAGTGCATTGTGACGCCGTGGTAAAGTTCCGCTCGATTTAATAATTGGCCAAACCCCAGGTGATCGTCTGGGGGAGATGGTTTGGAGGGATATGGCTGACTGGGGCATGTCTGTTGGGAGAGGCAAAGCCCATTCATCAAGTGGTGAGGTATCTGGATCCGTGAACGGGTTATTAGGGTCACCCCCACCCCCTAGGTCATCATCATCATCCTGTGGAGGTGGTGTATGTGATGGAGAAGGTATAGGTAAGGGTGGTGTAGGCAGAGGAGGTGGGTTAGAAGGCAGTACAGGAGAGAAAGGGGGCATAGGCGATGTTGCAGAGTCCTTCCTGTTCACAGGAACTGGGGAAGGTGGTGCGTCCAGTTTCCGTTTTTTACATGGCACAGCTGTGACATGTCCAGTCTTGGGGTTAATATAAATCTTTTTCTGCCTTGGATCGATGGGATCTGGGTGAAAAAGTTCTTGTTCCTAATGAACAGTTTTTGGTGCTGATTTTTTCGGTATGAGAGTCCTTAGCCGTTTGTTTCGGTGCCGATGATGGTTTCGGAGCCGAAGCTACATCTTTCGGCTTGGGAACCTTCGGTGCCGGTTTATCTATTGGCTTTGGTGTTTTCGGGGCCAAAGGCATCGGAGCCGATTTCGGTGCCGAGTGGTCTTTTGTCTTCGGCGCCGAAGGTGCCGGTGTGACAATGACATGTGGTTTGCTCGGTCCCGAGCTACCGGAAGGCTTGTGTTTCTTCGGAGCCGAGCCCAGAGGCGGGGCTTCTGAAGGATGTTTTCGGTCTCGACTGGGGCCAGCAGGCGAAGTCTTGACCAATGCCTTTGGTTTTGGAGGGGTTGGGGGAGGGGCAGTAGTACTCACACGTTGCCCAGGAGTGATGGGGTTGTCTGAGTCGTCTGCTTCGGAGATGATTTGTAGATCCTCGGAATCTTCTTCTGGGACATCGGGGCCCTCATCAAAGATGTCCTCTGGTTCCAGAGCTGGTCTTTGTGCCATGATGTGTCTTCGAGCCCTTCAATCTCGAAGGTCTTTTTGGATCGAAAGGATGCGCAGGCTGGACAGATGGATTCATCGTGTTCAGGTGATAGGCACAGGTTGCAGACTTTGTGGTGGTCACCGTGCGGAAATTTTGCTCCACACTGGGGGCATTTTTTGAAAGGCGTCCTTTCCATGAGCAGTAGGCCTCACGGCGTGGATAGGCCCAGCGGCCCGCGTCGACGTCCGGAATCGAGCCGATGAAATCGATGTCAACGATGAAGGTGCTTCGACGGTTTTGTGGAAGTTTTGTGCTTCAAAAAGCTTGGAATTGAGATTTCCAACCGGAGCGGAAAAGTTGCATCCGAACCCAATGGCGGAAAAAAATAATCTAACGATTGAGTTGATGCCCATGCGCACTGTCGTCCAAGGGAGGAGTCACCTATATCGTGACCACGAAGACTTCTTCCGAAGACAACAACAAACTGCAAGCATCCGAGCCCAACACCAGGTGGCGATCTATTATCCTAGTGTGTGATCTGCAGCTCATATGCCTCGAACATAATGTTCTAGATGAAAACTGGCGATGTGAGAAATTGAAAAAATATATAAAATGCAGGCAGTCCTAGATAGCAAGCTAGCGTGAACTCACGTTGTAACACATACTGTAACATAAGGTAGTATTGAGTTGTTGAGCCCTTGGTTACTTCCGTTAAGATTGTATAGCCCGGCTTCCTACGTCATTGAAAATAGCCTGAGGTGTGATCGCGATGCACTTAATGACCCGTGAAAGACAGATGGCTGCGTGCGGGCACGCTCGCGTGAACGCAAGTGCTAGGGCAGCCAAAGCGTGGGGTAGCACTTTGAAAACCCACCTACTAAATGTCTTGCAGAGCAGCAAATGTGCTGGCTCAGGCGAGACCCAAAAAGCAGTAAATATTTTGCTTCCCGTATTGGCACGCCGGGGCCAAAGAGACTTCTGTACAAGGAGTAGGGTTTACCTGAAAGCCACCAGAAGAACAGTTCAAGGAGTCCTTGGTATTGTGAGTGTTGATCACGAAGAAGCATTGACTAGTGGTCTTTAACTAAAGAAGCTCAACAGCAGAGTAGAAAATCCGAGCCTTGGAGCCTGTGCTATTTGGGGCCTAGTGGCTGCCGCTTACCAAATGCTGGCGAGCGCAGACGGGCTTACCTTTGGGGCGACTTCGCATGTCTTTGCCACAGTCCTGGTTTTCTGCATCCAGGGCTGCACTTCTTTGGACAACTAGAGTGGACACTGCCAACAGCTGTCTCGTAGTGGTAAACATGGTGGCCGACCCAACAAGTAGAAAGTATCGGTCATGCGGACACCCTCCCAACCTCCCAATGAAGTCAAAGCAGCAGTAGATCAAATCCAAAGTGCAGGGCAGAATCAAAGTGTAACACCAGTTAAAAGATTATTTATAAATGCAGGTAAACCCAGCTAAAACAGGGGTATTACAACAAAGTAAAGGCAGTCTTCCTTAGGCCTTCTGTGGAAGTAACAGTTTGAGGACCTTGCTGGTCCCCCTGACTAATTCCCGGCCAGTCTATTCGACTGTACTGACACTTGCCCAAGTTTTCCTTCAAAAAGTTTCTAGTAAATGTCAACTTTATTGAATTTTGCAATGCTTGCTCGTGGTTGAGTAAAAAGCTTTATTATTTCTTGCAAATCCCAAATCACCGGACCCCCAATGGATCTTTTTCATTGTGGTGTCTTTATTCTTGTAAAAATAAAATCTATTTTTATAAATTTGTGTTGGATTTCTTTAGTGTTGTGGCAATTTCATCTTCATTTTTTTGGGGTGATGTTTAAATGCTATACACTGGTTCCTCTGTGTAAGCCTTGCTGCTCAGTGCCACAGTGTGAGAAAGTGCCATCTTTCTTGCATGGTATACCCCCACTTTTTGCTGAATTGCTGATGTACTTTGACTGAGTGTGCCCTGGGCTCCTGCCAATCAGGTACCCAGGCCCTGTGTTCCTTCCCTAAAACTGCATTGAAGCCTAAACCCAATTGGCATCTCTCGCCACTTGTCAGCCCCTGGTAAATGGTACCCTAGGTACCCAGGGCCCTGTGACCAGAGAAGGCCCCTGAGGGCTGAAATGTAAATTTTAAATTAAATGTAAATTTGATACTTGTATAGCGCACTACTCACCCGCAAGGGTCTCAAGGCGCTTGTACGAATACCGCTGTGGAACCCATCCTGGCTTTCCCTGTGAGGCGTCCACTCCTGGGCACCCCCAAGGTGGAAGCCAGGCATCCTTAGCGTTGTGGGGGCCGTTGTGGAGATTAAGCAAGCTATTGCCCAGAGTTGCAGAGTGGGACTCCATGATTGGAATAGGCACCGAGGCGAGAATTATCAGGTCCGTGGAATTTTTGAGCCCAAGACCCACCGAGGCGGGGAATTGAACCCTGGTCCCGGGCTAGACCTCTGCATCAGGGTCTGCCGCTCTAATCATTGAGCCACACTTCTCCACAGGGCTGAGGCACTTATTGTGCCACCCTTAGAGGCCCTGCACCCTGACACACACACACACACACACACACACTGCCTTTGCAGGCTGAGTGTCTTGGTGCAGAACAAAACAGAGTCGACATGGCACACATCCCGGTGTGCCACGCCCACAAAACACACTGCCCTGGCATACCTCAGTCACCCCTCTAGCTGGGTGCCCTATGCCCATGGTGATGGTACAGGTGCATGAGCCCTGTACCCCTACAGTACCTAGGTCCATTCCTGGGCACTGTAAGTGCAGTGCTGCCATTAAGAGTATATTGTGCTGGGAGGTCGTCATCACGAACTCCACAGCAAAAAGATGGCAACACTGTAAGACTAAGAAGTTTGGTATCAAACTCCTCAGCACATTAAACCCACGCTGATGGCAACCTAAGTGAGGGAAGGGGGTGTGCCAGCCTCTGCCAACCCCACCCCTAAGGTGGGGGAGGCGAGGTGAAGCACATCTCCGGGCTCTCGCCATCTTGAAGATGGGGAGCCCTGCCCAATCAGGACTAGGCTCCTGCTCCCTCCCACTGGAGTGGCAGGATAGGGGGTGTACCAACCCCAGGGAAGGGACCCATTGGTCCCTGACCTTCACCTAACTGTAACCCCCCTAAATTTAGTATTTAGGGGCACCCTGAACCTTCCTTCCTCAGATCCCGATTCCCAAACTACCAAGAAGAAAGAAGACCTGCTGTGCAGCTGCTAACAAGAGGACGACACCAACTGACTTGGCCCCAGCCCTACAGGCCTGTCGTCCCTCAAACCTGCTCCTGCTAAACCCCGGCGTCTCCAGTGGTCAGCAACCTCGAAACCCCTGGAGGATCTGACTGCCTTGCTCCTCTAAAAGACTGGGACTCCCACGAGCAGTGGTTCTGCTCAAACAAGCAACAACCCCTGGTGCCAAGCCAGGAACTGCGAATCCAGCACACTGCACCCGCCGAGCCCGGACTGTGCCTGAGTGAACAAAGACCACGAGGACGTCCCCCCGGCGACTGTGACCAAGAATCCAGCACCCAAGGACCCACCTCAACGCTCCCGACGCCGCCTGCAGCCTCATAACCAGAGACCCCCCCTAACAGCGACCCGCTGAGGGTAAGATTTCCAGACACCAAAAGGCACCCGGCGCCCTGCGGCCCCCCCGTGCCCAACTCGTGGGTGCCTACCTAACCTACAGCTCCCCCACTTACCTCTCGAAGTGGTGGTCGCACCTGAAGAATCTTCATCCCCGAGCTTGCAGCCTTTGTTTGTCTTGCAGCTTCACCATTGTAATACACTAAGCACCCGACGGCTCAAAAGCACCCTGCACCCAGCCGCACGAGTGCCCCTGGAAGTGCAGCATCTATCCTATTCTACTTTACCACTTGCCCTGTGTAAGTGACCAGGAGCTCATCTCCCACAGCCGCGTGGCCTGCCTGCAAGCAGCCACCAACCAAAGGCCCCCTGCCCGCCATAGGCTAACATTGGCGCTACTCACTCTGCACCCGGCTGCCCCTGTGCCGCTGAGGGTGTAACAACTGTACCTACCTGGCCCTGGGAGACCCCGGAGTCTATGCCCGAACCTTAACTCTGCCAGTCGAGTACGTAACTGAAAGCCAATAACTCACTTTTTCTCCATAGGGCAACATTAACTGGTTTTCACTTGGAATTTCTTCAAAGTGTCGAGTTTTCAAATATTCACAAAACCTCACCCGATCAACAAAAACGAAATTACTCACATGTTATCAGGAGAGATCCCAGTGCTGGATCTTTGTGCCCAGCACTGACCCTGAAAAGTAATTACAACTGTGATTTACCGATAACCAAACTTTCCTCCATAGGATAACATTGCCTGGTTTTTACCAGAAATTCTTCTAAGTGTCGATTTTTGAAACATACAAATATGCCTTAAAAATCGCCTGTGTAACAGAAACTATTTCCTTCAACTATTTACAGGAGATGCACCAGGGCTGAATCTAGGATCCAGCCCTGAGTAAGAAAAACCTATGCAAAGTAATTGATATTACGTTTACTTTAAAATTCCCATTGAGCTCAATGTTATAATTGTGTTTAACTTGTGTTGCCTATTGCAACAACTAACTATTGCATTTAAAAGTCTATTGCTTATTGAAAGTATTTAAGTAAAGCATCTCATTCGGAGAAAGTACTTTGATACCCACTTGTGGTTCTAAAATAAAACAACTATATATTTTTATATACAAAACAATTGGCCTAGAGTTCAGTGCTTGAGTGTGAGGAACATCTGCTGACTGAGTGTGTACAACGAATGCTTTACACTGTCCTCTGATACTGCCTTACTGCTCGACCAGGCTACCACTTTAGAGAGTAAGGTTATATCTAACTTTAGCCTCTGCCAAACCTCTGGGGACTGTGGACTCTGTGCACACTGAACCTTACTTTGGTGCAGTATATACAGAGCCACTTTCTTACACACAGCTAAACCAGATTGAGCTGAGGGTTTGACAGACAGAACCCATTGGTCCTAAAGGGGTTGGTAAGTGCATTACGTGGGGAGTTTTGACAACCACATCATATAATACGCCCCATTTCCTCACAGGAAGTATTAAATTTAAGAATGTAAGAAAAAATTGAGCGTAAAAGCACAAAGCGAAACGCGCAGTCATCTGGTCATGCCAGACTGGGAGAAAGTCACAAGTTCAGGATGACAATGATGGTGAGCAAGATGGGTACAGGGTCCATGTTAGTCCCTCTGAGAAGTTACCTTCTAAGTCTGACATGAAGAGTTCCATTCGCTATGGAGAAGGCTGAGCAGCACAGGCTGAGCAGCGCGGATAGTCATCGTTGAAGCTCGAAGAGCAGGTCGGGATGTTCTTCACTGTAGTACAAAGCAGGTCGGGCATCGCGGATGGACGTTGCTGTAGTTGTGCAGTGGCACTCGTTGTGGGCAATCTTTGTGGGCTACCGCTGTGGGCCATCGCTGTGGGCTATCATTCCTGTAGCGTGAAGTGCCGGTCTTGCATTGCCGTTCACTGTGGAAAGTCGCTGTTGAGTGCAAGTTTCACTGCAGCTTTGCATTAGCGGACGTTGCGGGCACCATAGTTTCGTCATGTACGGACCCGGTCACGAGGAACCCAAATTTCAAGATTTTCACCTTTTCTTTAGGAGTACACTCCGATGTCAGCTAAGGGTCCAGAGCCCGGGGAGGCACTACTTGGGAACCAGGACTCACTACAGAGGCCAGCTCGGCTCAGGAAGGTCCAGTTGCAGCTGGGTAGTTGCAGGGAGGCTGCTGAGGGGGAGAGGATGTAGGCTTGCAACTTGAGCAGTCGACCTCGAAGCTGGGGAACTGGGTTTGAGTCCCAGCAACAACGCTAAACATCCTGTGATTGTGGGCAAATCACTTAATCTCCCAGTGCCTAACAAATATGAATGTGTAACGAAAGCGCTCTGATGTCGGATATCTTCGGGTCTAGCTTGTGCTATATAAAAAATAAAAAGCTTGTTGCGTCCCTGTACTTCACACAGGAGGTCAGCCAACTGACCCATGAGTCACTCCAGGCAGCCATGGGATGAAGGCAAGCATGTCCAATCTTCCTTCTCAGATATCAAGGCAGTCCTTCAAGCAGCAGGCCAGTCCTCCTTCTGTAACGTTCACAGACCCAGGAGTGTTCTGATGAGTCGTTCTGGAGGTCCAACATTTATATCAGGTGCTAGTGTGTGTGTGTGGGGGGGGGGGGGGGTGAGTGCGGGTTGAACGATGACTCACTGCCCTACCCCCATACCCCCATATCTGGCCCTGAAATGTTATTCCCCTCCAACTATGAAGGCTCCAAACTGTCTGGAACTGACAAAAGGCAGGATAGGTCTGGTGTCAGTTTCATTTGTGTATGCAGGAGGCAAAGTACTTTGAGTATAAGTGGGGCTGGGTACAGCCTCTCCCCTGTCTTCCTGCCAGGATGGCACATCCTGTCCACACCTAAACCCATTTGTGTTACTGTCTGGAAGCAGTACACAAACTCCAACAGCAGAGTCATTCACAGTTATGTGACCCATGACACTGACAGAAGGCACAAATGTCGGGGACAAAAAAAAAAGTTAGTTTTTAGTTAGTTAGTTACTTAAAATCTGACTTTTCAATTCAAGAGGATTTTAAATTACAATTAATTTGAGTGTAAACAGTATATCTCCATCTGCTCCCAATCCAAAATTAGCACTTTACAAATCTAATAAGGTAACGTAGTATTAGTCAACGAGAGACAGGCTTTACACACTGAATAACAACTTTAGGAGTTTTTCACTTCCAGGACACATAAAACCGAAGTCCATATGTCCTATTTTTTAAATACAGTCACCCCTGCCCAATGAGTCTTTAGGGTCCACCATAGGGGTTACTTATAAGTATTATAAAGGAATGTTTAAGCGTGACACAAGGTTTTCTTTGCCAGGTCAAAATGGCAATTTAAAACTGCACGGCAGAAGCAGGGCTGAGACATATTAAACAAGCATTGGCATATCCAATAGGTCTCGCCTTTGGGACCTTATAAGTGTTTAGCCATGCAACAGTTGCATAACTAAATACTTATAAGGTCCCAAAAGCGAGACCTATTGGCTATGCAAAGCGGCCATGCGGCCGCGAAAGTAAAAGTGATCGCGCTCACGATCAAACATCAAAGCAGCCGCTAAAGTGAGAGTAATCGCGGTAAAGCGTGGCACGCGCGCCCGCACACATGCACTGTAGCTCCAGGCTGGCCTGGTAGCACTTTTTGGAGCCTCTCAATAAATCTCGCCAGACCAGCGCATGCGCTGGGTGAGGCGAGACCTAAAAAGGCTACTTTAGTGGGTGGCACAAGGACTGCTGCAGCCCACTGGTAGCATTAAATTTACAGGCCCAGGGTGCATGGAGCACCATTTACTAGGGACTTGCATGTAAATGTGTCAGCTAGGTGTAGTCCAACTTTACAATGTTTGGAGAAAGCATAAGCACTTTAGCAGTGGTTAGAAGGGGTAAGGTGCACAGACTCCTAAAGCCAACAAAAACAAATTCAACACAAAAGGAGGCATAAAAGCAAAAGGTTTGGGGGAATACCACGCCAAGGATGTCGGGTTTAACAAATACCCACTGCTCCCACTCCATACCTTGGCACTCCCTCGTGGTGCTCTTCGCAGTTCTTAATAGCACATATGCTCCGATCCCCATAACCTTGCTTCCTCACCTGGTACTTATTACAGTCCTCCTATCAGCACACACTGCTCCCATCCCTCGCTTCCCCACTTGTGACACAGTCACAGTCTTTTCCAGCACCAGGTGTCTGCCCTCCACAGTGTGCTACCTTTCCTGGTATTTGTCACAATCCTCCTAGTAGCACACACAGCTTCTCACTCCCTGTACCTCACTCACTTACCTGGTACTTGTAGCAGTCTTTCTTGTCGCTCTGGGCGCTGTTCTGGCAGTTCCCGGTCTCCGTGTTGTTCTGACAGGGGCACATGGTCCCATCTATTTCGTTGCAGGAGTCTGCATGCCCATTACACTGGCACCTGTGGATGACGGAGACAGTCAAAACATGAGCTCTACAACAATCATGGAACTTCAAATCCCATATATGTCATGTTTGTGCTATATATACACACACCACTGACCTCCGAGTACTGCATGGCAGAACAGAGCTACACTGGCAGGTACTGGTGTGGGTCTACATAGTAGAAGAGGAGAGCCAGGGTAGGGACTGAGTCACACTGCTGGGTACTGGTGTGGGTCCCCACAATGTAATTGCAGAGTGTTGAGGGCAGGACTGAGGTGCCTTTGTGGGCACTGGTATTGTAGTGGAGACGGAGTTCCAGGTACACACATTGCTATGTTAGCATAAGCGTCTTAGAAGTTAAAACGCCATCTTGTCACTTTTGCTGCTTTTGCACACGACACTACAGATAGATGTTATTATATGAAAACTGCTTGCCTGCTTTTTCTTCACATGAGAACGGTCTGTTGTTCACATCCCTAGGCGTGCACCGCGACCTTGGTCTGAACATTGTGTGCAGAAACAGTCAGGGCCAACAAACAATGTATGCTTTTGAATTCAGGTTGATCGGCCCACGTTCTAGCCATAACACGCACACAGCAGAAAATACCTGAAACTCGAATGCCTTTAATATTGCAGTTTGCATGCATGAGACACACACTTTGGAGAAGACTTTTTCCAGACACAGAGCAAAGCTGATCCTGTGATGTGATTCACCTAAGCTGATATTAACGATATGGGGTTCCCCATTCAAACCTAGAGACCTTCTATTAGTTTAATACTAGCTTACCACCGAAGGGAGGGTGGTTGTATTCCACTATCATTTGTTATATGATTTCTCCCTTCATTTTCTATGGTATTGTAACAATGCTGATGGTTTTATTGCTAATCATTTGTTTGCTTATATTTGCCAAAGTACTGCATCTTAGGACACGTAGTTTATAAAATAAACATTTTAAACTTTACTGTGTCTCTGATTACTCTGTTGTGGACTGATATGAGAATAATAACAAACAGGTATTTCTGATTCCCACCATTCCTGAGAGTACTCTAAGTCGCGTGTTCTGGGTTGTCTAATCATTGGTCGCTTCGAGAGAATACGGAGAGCAAATGAGACACTGATGCTAGTTGGATAGGGGTTCTGGGTACTGAGGTGAATTTTTGGTACACCGCAATTCACTGAGGTCCTGGTTTCCTGCGCATAGTTCTGTGCATGAGCAGAATCCCTGCAACATGGCGCACCTAACATTTGGTCTTATGGTTTGAGACGCCTTAGTAGTGCTTATATTAGTCCACGACGCCCTCACTCTTGTTTCCGGATAGCGGGAGTGACGGTTTTAACCTACCTAATAGTTTCTCTATAGGTTCAATCAAGCTTGTCAATTAAAACGGTTATTATATTCTTGAACCCTTTATTGTGCTACTGTTATAATAGATTGTTTTTCTTCACTGTGTCCTTATGGCTGCGGTGCCTATTGCGGTGCATAACCGAGCACCTCTACGGCGTCATTTGACGCAGTTCGGGGTGCCGGACGATGGGATGGCTGTTATCTTTGTGGTGAGTGCCGATGCGTCATATCCCTACGAGTTGTTTTACTCTTGGGTTACTATGCCGGCGGTGAATGCGGACGATAGTACGTTTCACTCCTATACTGCCACGCAGGTCCCAGAGAATTATACGCCATATAGGACGCAGGAAATTCCTATTTCGGCTTGGCAGCATCGTATTTGGTTTAATGGCGCCCTCCCCCACACGGTTACACCGGTTTGTTTGGGCCCTTTGTCCATTCCAGGGGCCACTTGGCCGGTACTGGCCGGATTTACACCTCATCCTCGTTATTTGAATGCTACTGTGGATGAGTTACATGTACTCCATACAGCCCTGATTACAGTACATCGGGCTTTAGTGCAATACGTTTCACGCAATGTACAGTTAGGGGCACCTGTTGTTGCGGGGCAGCCAGCTGGCTGGGATTGTCATTAGTCCAGTCATGGTTAATTCGGTAATGGGCAAGCGCCCCCAGAATAAGGCCGATTTGCCTTATTGGCTTGCTGAGAAATTTGACCAGCTGGAAGCAGTATTCCCGCACTCTACGCCTGTGGAGAAACACAGGATACTCACCATTAGTTTGCAGAAAGACTTAGTCCCAGAAGTAGCCGATTGTGACAACTGGGTAAAGTTTTTGCAGCGGTCTACTCGAAGTGCTTCGGCACCCCATCTATGGCCGTACTTCCCTCCGTGATCAAACGTGTTCAAGATCAACACTGTCCGGAGGTGGCGGTCGAGTTGGGAATGAGGCTTGTCTGGGTGTTCGACGTGGTTGCCACTCTCATCCTTGGTAACCTCAAGGGAGATGCGGTTCACTTTCAAGTGGCGAATGGTCTAGCCCTCGTAGACAATGTCGATAAAGCCCAAGAGTTGCCTAAAATTATTGCGGAGGCTTATAGAACAATAGGCCGCAGTAGTTTAGGGATTAAGCCTACTATTCAAATCACAGATGTGCAACAGCAAACTAAGGCGGGTCGTCTTTCAAAGACGGTCGTCCAGCTTTCCTAAACAGAATTGGAGAACTAAGAAACAAGGAAAGCAGCAACAGAAACAGGGGTCTCATCCCGCGTCACCGGTAGAGGCAACTAGTGAACGCACATATGATTTGCGCGATCGCACTAGAATTAGGTCACCTGATAGATTTCAGGTTACTGAACAACGTTCTCCTCGTTCTTCACAGGAAACATCGGCCTTGCAGTCCGGTGGCGGAGAACGTGGCAAAGGTCGGGGTGCCCTACCCCGTCAGCCTGACGGTAAAGGCAAGCAGGACAAATTTTTACGTCAACATCCCCCGTTTCAGAAGAAGAAGGTTGCCGCACTAACATCGAGGTATGCCACAGATAGTGAGAACGCAGCTTCGGAAGCTGACATGGGCACTAACGCTGCTCGACAGCGAAGGTTACAGTAGTGCGGCAAGCACTGCGTCCATATCTGGAGGCGACAGCAACTGACACGTTCATTACTGTAGAAATTGCGGATACTAGAGTGGCTCCCCCTGACAGACTATATGACATAGTCCTTTTACTTGAAGGTGACATACAACGTACAATACAAGGGATTTTTTGGGATAATCTGACCTCTACATATGATATTCTATTAGCAGAGGCGGATTGGCCCCCAGCTTTCATTTTGGCCGCTCCTAGAGGGGAGGAGGTAATCCTCCCATCCTTCGCGCACACAGTGCCAAAGGATCACGCTCAAAAGTTTGCGGAAGAGTGGGCTCAGGTGCTTGCTCTGGCTTTGTACCGTACTCAGGTTGGGTGGGATAAATGGTCTCCAAGCCATGAGATTCCTTTACAGTCTATGCCCCAGCCGCAACCCCAATATCCAATGCGCCGCGAAGCTAGATCTCACGTCGTGGAAATCCTTGAACAATTGGAATATCAAGGTGTAATTGAAACATGTGTGTCACCACCCATGAATAATCCCCTATTCACTGTCAGTAAACCTGATGGGTCGTCCCGCCTAGTTTTGGATTACCGGCATTTGAACTCTCATTGTCGGACATGTGCCGTACAGAATACCCACAGTTCTACCCTCGTTGATAGCCTCGCGAGAAAAAGGTTTAAAACTACACTTGACATATCTAATGGCTTTTTCAGCCATAATCTGTCCTCTATTAGTAGTCAATGGACAGCCTTTACTTCTGGCAGCAAACAAAAACAGTTTAAGAGATTAGCCATGGGCTATAAAAAGAGCCCTGGTGTCTTTGCTGCATGTGTAGTCTCTCTGTTAGAGAGCATTGACCATGATGCGTACTCGTATATTCATGATATCTATCTCACAGACGATGAATTATGGCCGCATCTGTGTCGCATTGACCGCATCATTGTTATGTTTGGGGACTTCGGTTACAAATTCAACCTTGCGAAATCTCACATTGCAGAGTATACAGTGTTGTTTTTGGGCTACGAGCTCAACAATGAAGGTCGAGGATTAGCCCCGCACTTCCTGGAGAAGTGCGCATGTCTGCGTGCTCCAACAACACTGAAGAAATTACAATCTTTGCTGGGTTTTCTAAATTTTGGGCGTACCTATATTCCCGATTATGCCCAGCGTATCAAGCCGCTATATGCCTTGGTACAACCTAATTTTTCCAAATCGAGCTGGCTGCCAGAACATTCAGCTATCTTGTACTCTTTGCAGGCTGACCTTCTTGCTTCGAAATACTTACTGACACATGATAACCACAATAACCTGGTAATAAGAATTGCGCCTCGCGCAGTGGGTTTCACGTACTTAACGTTCAATGAGAGTGACATAGTCCCCATTGCTTACAAATCACACCTGTACACTTCGGCTGAAATGCGTTTTTTCATGGTTGAGAAAGTTTTGACTGCAGTGCAGATGGCGTTTCTGAAGGAAAGAGCGCTGTCGCAAAGGAAACGCATGTTGGTTGTTACACCGTATCCTGCTCCATAGGCGGTGACGAAAGCCAGTGTACCTAATTCAAAAGCTTTTCATCCACGTTGGATACAATGGGCCACTTCCTTGACATCCCCGGATGTCACCTACATCTTTGATGACTCACTGCAGACTCAGGAGTATTTGCAGTATGAATTCGTTCATCCAGCTCCTCTGTCTTTGCGCCCGCTTGAGGATTACCATTGTATCATTTACACTGACGGGTCGGCGCAAACGGCGACGGAATCCAAGCATGCATATTCAGCGGCCTGCGCAATTGTGGCTGGTACTTTTGTGAATGGTGAATTCAAGTCTGATGTCATGCATACGCAGTCATTGGGTGATTGTACTGCACAATTTGCAGAGATACGTGCTCTTGTGCTTGCACTGGAGTTTGCTGATCTACGAGTTGCCACTCTTATAGTGACTTGTTTTACTGTGTGCAGTCTTTTAATGATAATTTATTCTTTTGGTCTCAGAATGAATATCGCGATTCCAAAGGTAGCACTATCAAGCATAAAATTCTTTGGGTTCGAGTGGCAGAACTTAAAGAGAATCTGCCTCTCGTGAATGTAATTCACACTCTTGGGCACCAGTGAGTTGGTGTCCACGCTGTCGGGAACAGCTTAGCTGACGAAGCAGGGAAAACAGCAGTGGCAACATATCTAGTAGCAGCAGTTACAAGATCCAAAAGTAAGATTGATGATGACATCTTGGCAGCTATTGCTGCAACAGAGAAGGGCAGTAATTACCCTAGAGGTTTCCCTTCTCGGTACTCTTATCATTTAAGTTCTGATAAAGTTCCCTATGTGAGAATTAACGACGTTGGTGACAGATTGATTCCCAATGCGGACTGCAGACTTTCCTTGATAACAGCGGCTCACGAAGTTGTGGCCTCTGCCCATGCCGGCGTTTCAGCGACTGTTACTCTCTTACAACAACGTTACTGGTGGCGCGGATTATATAAACAGACTCGTACTTATGTTCTTAATTGTGACATTTGCCAGCAGATTAAACCTTCGACCTCTGCGCGCCCACCACAAACTCAGTTGTACATATCTAATAAACCACTTGGGTGTGATTATCTAGATCACTGCGAGCCTTTCTCCTCTGATACTGCGTATAAGTACATCTTAGTTGTAAGTGGATTCGTGCACACGTTTTCTTTGGGTATGGCCACAAAGGAGTGCTGATGCTCGAACTGTCATTAGGGATTTGCATGTCTTTGTTGGAATTTTTGCATGTGGTACCCTTCATTCTGACCAAGGTCCTGGTTCGCCTCTAAGGCGTACAAAGAAGCTATGAGATCTTTGGGGGTCCAAGTCAAATTTTCGTCTCCATACCGGCCTGAGAGCAATAGTGTTGTGGAGCGAATGAACCGTGACTTAAAGCGGTCCCTGACAGCTAGGGTTTTAAGCACTGGCAGGAACTGGTTAGCCCATCTGTATAACATACAACGTGTACTTAATAATCTCCCTAGAAGGTCTCTGGGTGGGCGGACCCCATACAAAATGCCCTTTGGCATAAAGATGATTGTACCGGACCATGATGGTCTAGACATGGCGGCGTCAGCCGCACCCTTTGACGTAGATGATCACTGTGCTGTATTACAGAATCTACAAGAGACCAGAGACAGTCTTGCAAAGGAATACTTGCCCTCCACAACTGATGCTGCGCTTCAGATTTCGGTAGTCGGCTGGCTACCTCGAGTTGGTGACCTGGTCCGTGAGAAGGTGGAGAACAAGAGGGAGTTCGGCCCCTCTTATCGTAGACCAGTACCAGTGCTTGGCGTGCAGGGTACAAGAACAGTCATTTTACCTCCACTTCCTGGTCGCAAGGATAACAGGTACATCTCGATTGACAATGTCAAACTACAGCGAGTGGCCGATTCTTCTTAGTAGGACTCCAGCGGTCTCTTGTCCAGCGATGCTGAGAAATTCTGTTTTGGCTCCGGCATCTACAACCATGCCTGACATTGCCATCGAGATGCATACAGTTACTAATCCTTTGTTGCCACCTCCGGCTGGTGGTCGATCTGAAGATACTGAGTATACTTATCCCACAGATGTGTCGTTGCCTGGTTTACAATCAACTACAGTTGACCAGCCACGTTTTTCATTTGACACTAACTCTATGACTTCCAATCCCCCATCGAAAGTTTCTATTTTTGCTACTTTGTTTAAGAGACATTTTTTAATCCCCCCGGACTTACATTTGGCTGCTGCTCATAAGTATTTTTTGTTTATGACCATTTGATTTGTGGTGGTATTTTTTCGCCTTGTGAATGGACACTATCTCACCGTAAGATCTGTAATTAGACTAATTGATGGCCTGTATTGAATGGGATTGTGTGGGATGCTGTTAAATTTCAAATTCATGGTCCCACAGAGGTGATTAATGTCCCCAATGTACTTCGTGTTTCTTTGGGAGATGTTGTGAAACGAAACAACCGCTCTGATGATTGGGACGTTCAGGTCATAGAAGCACTGTTTTCTGATTTGAAATATTATGCTGCCTTTGATGCTGAAGATTTGTATTTAGACACAGCTAATTATGGGGACCTATTTTGCTTCCAACACTATGGCAATCATTTCTTAAATACAGCCAACACATTTAGAAATGTTGTTAATTATACTCAATGGGAACATTGTCCGGCACCAATAGAAGGCAGCTCCAGAACTTTAGTGAACAAATGTACATATTTTACTGATTTCAGCGTTTCTGAACCTGCAGCCTTTTATTTTAAAGTGGCGGCGGAGTCAGCTTCCAAAGTTAGGCTGACCCACACTAAATTATTGTATTCCAAGTCCTTTATGGATGGATTAACTATTGGGGGCTATGAGCTGTGGAAAGATACTATTGATCTTAAATTTGTTTGGGGTTCTATAACATGGCAGGTACAAGGAACAGAGGCTCTGCATCATGCTTGCCTCATCCCAAACCACATGTTATTTTTTAATTCTACCATTTTCCAAACCACCTGCTTTGGATTGGCTACTCCTAAAAAGTTGAATTCCCCCTCTATTCCTGATCTGGGTGTTTATCCAACATGGGATACTCGCACAGATCTGTCCCTTGATGCGTTGCAGTCATATATTACTACTACATCCTTCAACATTTCCGAGTTAGATCGTGAAGGATGGTTGATATGGCAGAAGAGCTCAGATTCCTGTCAACATCGTTTTCTGGGTCTACACCCTGGATATACACAGGTTCGAGTGGACCCCCGCTTTGAATCTTCCTATTCGGTTACTACCTACTCTGTAGAGAAGTTATTTCATAACTGGCTGCAACATTCCACCTTGGCATCTGTTAAACTTCATGTATCAAAATTACATGACAAAATAGTTTTGAATGATTTTGTTAAGTCCTGTGGGTGGCATGTCCAAAAGGTGGGTGTATGCTATTTATAACGAAGTATGGAAATTATCGCAAATTGAAGCTGCTTCCAGATTGAGAACTATTGATCAAGCCAATTTGGAAAAAGTGCTAGCTGTCATCGATAATAGCACTAACACCCTTTCTTCCAGAATTTACACATTAGATAATATTGTTTCATCTGTTGTGGATATTGTGCAGGGTGATGTGTCTGTTTTATATCATGGTCAAAATCAATTGCGTTCTATAATGCAGTTTGCATGGACTTTGCAAACATTGACGGCAGGGAAAGTTCCCTGGGACTACATGAATACATCGTCTTTATTCCTGCCATTTAATCTGACTGCAAAACAGTTCATGTCCATGAAAGAAGCAACATATTCATTACTGCATATTGAAAAGTTGGAACCTTTGCCTTTCTCTGTGGCCGAATTGATCTCCGCTGTGTGGCTTATCCACAGGTTAATCACCTTGCCATTTCCTTTGTTTAAGTTCAGTTCATGTATGAAACATTATGCACTAGGCAGATATGAACCATTGGGTACTGCTTTCCTGCATGAAGTTTGGTCACTCCCATTTACATACAGGTGCATGAGAGAAGGTAAAGAAGTTTATTTGAAAGGTGAGGAATGCACTTCCACACCTGATCACTCGGTAGTCTGTAGGCACATACAATTGCATGGTGCATGCAACGTTCAGGCACCAAATTTGGCTTGCATTCTAAAAGGGATTCCGGTGCCAGATATTACACCCACTTTTACATTGTTAGCTAACGGTAGTTATTTACTTTTGAATAATAAAGCTTGCTGCGGAATGCTAGTGGGGATTCCCTATGTTGTGACTGTCTCACAACGAGTAGTCTGCTGTAAAAATGTCCTTTTCCAGCCCCCGCATGGGAGACTGGATGTATCCATCTGGCCTTCCCTCCCAACCTAGAAAGCAGAGTTCAACAAGATGAGCAGAATAAGGGCTCTATTGTCTCAAAAAGAAGTCGCTCTGACTTCCTCCCGTGAAACATTCGTCCTTCACGTGGCTAACACCCGCACCGAGGCGCAGGCGCTTTTAAATACTGATCTCCCCCTTCATTTCGGTGCTCTGATTCATACTATATTCAATGCCTCATCAACAACTGGCTTGGCGCATTTTATCAAAGTTGTGGGCTCCGGCCTCGTGACCTCCTTCCAAACAATTTTTGGTGTGATACCGGCATGTTTTCATTCAGTTTTTTCCAGCATCTTCGGCGGGCTCCCGTTGATTCTCGCCCTCACGGCTGGTGTGCTCCTGTTGGTCTGCTTGCTGCGCAATGGCTGCACAATATGTGTCACTCGACAGCCTACCACGGCTGCTCCAACTTCGTAACCGGATGCTTGAATATTATGGAACATTACCACTGGCCACTTTAAGTGTAGCCTATGGATTGTCCTTCCGGTTTTCCTACTTTACTTGTGTGCAGCCTGTTTTTCATTGCCTAGATTGTCCTATCGAATGGGCTTTGGATTTGTGCCTGTGGAACTTGCTGTCTCCTGCCCCCGATTATGATCAACTGATGAGTCCCTTAGTGACTCATGAGTTGGACTGTTCTGGTATCGGGATTTAGGCCTGTGGAGCGGCACATGGAGTCCTAGGGAATTGGGACATCTATTCGGCAGCGTGTGACTTCTTGGCGAGAAGTTATCTTGAAGAACATGCAAGTTGTCCTCTGATTGTGCTAGAGGCTCCAGTTATCGAGGAACATGTATGTTAATTTACTTTGTTAGACTGGATGGCAGAATCTTTTACAGAACATTATAATGACTTCCTCTTGGAGGCTGTCACTACTTATTGTGCTTACACATTGATGGATTAACTTGGAGGTCGTCCATCTTCCATGATTTAAACTATACATTTTTTGAGTTATTCCCCCCTTTATTTTTTTTTTGCCCCAACTTTTAGGCTCTGCTGAGCCTTTGCGAGCAGTTACATATTTTTTCCCCGTTTTCTCTCTTTCTTTTTCATTTTTTATGATGGTTTTTCGAGCTTTCACTACCATTTATATGGATGAACAATATATGCACTTGGTACCGTCTCTGTCGAACTTGAACTCTGCGTTCCTAATTTGTATCCCTATTGGTCCGTGGTCCGATCAAGGGAGGGTGTAGTGGAGGCGGAGTTCCAGGTACACACATTGCTATGTTAGCATAAGCGTCTTAGAAGTTAAAACGCCATCTTGCTGCTTTTGCACACGACACTACAGATAGATGTTATTATATGAAAACTGCTTGCTTTTTCTTCACGAGAACGGTCTGTTGTTCACATCCCTAGACTTGCCAAACAATGTAGGCTTTTGAATTCAGGTTGATCGGCCCACGTTCTAGCCATAACACGCACACAGCTGCAAATATCTGAAACTCGAGCGCCTTTAATATTGCAGTTTGCATGCATGAGGCACACACATCGGAGAAGACTTTTTCCAGACACAGAGTAAAGCTGATCCTTTGATGTGATTCACCTAAGCTGATATTTACGGTATGGGGTTCCCCATTCAAACCTAGAGACCTTCTATTAGTTTAATAATACTAGCTTACCAGCGAAGGGAGGGTGGTTGTATTCCACCATCATTTGTAATATGATTTCTCCCTTCATTTTCTATGGTATTGTAACAATGCTGATGGTTTTATTTCTAATCATTTGTCTGCTTATATTAGCCAAAGTACTGCATCTTAGGACACGTAGTTTATAAAATAAACATTTTAAACTTTACTGTGTCTCTGATCACTCTGTTGTGGACTGATATGAGAATAATAACGAACAGGTATTTCTGATTCCCACCATTCCTGAGAGTACTCTAAGTCGCGTGTTCTGGGTTGTCTAAACATTGGTTGCTTCGAGATGATACGGAGAGCGAATGAGACACTGATGCTAGTCGGATAGGGTTTCTGGGTACTGAGGTGAGTTTTTGGTACACCGCAATTCACTGAGGTCCTGGTTTCCTACGCATAGTTCTGTGCATGAGCAGAATCCCTGCAACAGTATGGGCCCACGCACTTGAAGAGTAGAGAATCTTGGAAGGCAAGATTGGGAGTGCCTTTTCAGGTATTGGAGTGGGTCCACACACTCTAAGAGCAGAGGGTTAGAAGGGCAGGATGAGGGGGCGCACTGCTGGGTATTAATGTGGGTCCACATAGTGGAATGATAGAGGGAGCTGAAAGCATGAGTGAGGTGTATTAAAAGAGGTAACCAAGGGTTACAGGTGATGTCATCATCAATGCATGGGGGACAGTCAAGGTTGTGATTCTTAGAGACAATTTGCCTTCTTTTTGGAGTTAAGATGCGTCTCTTCACTTTGTTAGAGAGAAAACACAAATTTTAATGTTACACGAAGTTCATTTGTCAATGGAATATGAGTTTCTATCCAATACATGTCCATGGTTATAAATCGCTTAAGGTGTATTACATTATTGTTTGTCATTGAATAGATGTATCATTTCATTTTGTGCTTTTATATGGACTTATCATAACACTGTATAATGCACCTTGAGATGTGAGGGGCACTCAAGCAGCGTTTGTCTGATCTTCGCACAATCCCCAGTGTGCTTTGCTTTCACTTGAACACGGAGATATGATTATATAGAGTGGATCTAGAGTACACAAACATACGGAGACAGAACACCCACCGAGGATTTGTAAATTAAACACGTTTCTTAAATTTGCCCAAAAGAGGGTTAATGGTTATCCAGGAGTTATTGTTTACCAAGGTGTGAAATTTGTCACCCATAACGTGTGAGGGGGAATTTAAGGATTTCAATCTAGGAAATGGGGAGTGTTGCTTTAGTGACCAGCTTAAGTGAGCTATTTCACCTTCAAAAAGATGTAAGGAGGAAATACTTCATCTACAATAGGCATGGAGGAGAGATGAAATGAATTACCGTCAGCGAAAGGATAGAGACAGGAGCTGTAAAAATAGAGACAGGAGCTGCAGGGGCTTGGACTTACAGACACTGCTTCAGAGAGAATGGATGAGGCAAAGTTTGGGCGAAGACTCAGAGCTGTGGGCACCTCTCCTTGCCACTAGCATGCCTGATGGCATTTCTTTTCCATGTGCAGCGATTGTGCAATCATTTAAATATTACATTGTTTTTATGATTTATCCCCCTAAACAATTAGTTTTTAAACAATTTTACATATGAAAAAGAAATCTAGAAATCAATTTATAAAGTATATAAAAAAAACAACATAACAAGAATGTGTGCGAGGAACATTTTCAGACCACCTTCACGCGGGTCATGTAATTTAGAACTTCTTTACGTCTTATCCATTTCACGTATGATTGTAGTAGGTATATCCCACTTCTCTGCATGAAGAAGGCTGAATAATGTCAAGAGAATGCGAAGGGCTGGACAATAGCACCTTGTGAGGAAGCCACTCCGACAAGCTACCTTAACGTGTACGCACACATGCTAGTACATGGTAATCATGAGTATTCGTAGGTCGGTTCATGCCATTGGGATAAAGCCGACAACAAACTCAGGCGCAACCACAATCTATCGCCCAAAGACACACGCAGAATGACATCTGCAAGGCATTCCTTAAACGAAAGACTTTACCACTAGAGTGGTGCTGCCTACAGCTGCATTTAAGACTATTTCAAAGTCACTATGGTTTGACCTTTCTAGGAATTGTATTGTGTGGTGGCTATGCCTTAAAAAATATAGTTCTTACACCAGGCTCAAACATGTTCAGGGCACTTGCTACTGCCACACAAGTGACTGGAAGCAAAAAAAATATGATTTGACCACGTACAATCTTAACTATTGACAAAGCCAATAAGCCTCACTTTACAAATGTACTGGCTTTCCCAATGTCCTTTAGCAATGTGGTACAGCACTGACTGCATTTAAAAACAAACAAAAAAAAGGTGCAATGATGCGGCCGGCCACCTCATTTTGTTGTATGCACCCACATCCATGACCACACATGCACCCTACAAAATGTTGCGGGTACCTTTTTAATTTGTTTTATTAGCGCTACAAGATGGATCAGTAAATGAAAAAACAAGCATTTGCAATGCAGTAGGTCTCGCACTAAGAGTTTGAGCTACTGGCATTGTTAATGGCAATGCCAATAGCTTAAACTGGCACAAAGCAAGACCTATTGCACTGCAAATGCAGTTTTTGAAAAAGCGCCCCATGCCACGCTTTCATGTTAATGTCGACCACGCCCATTTCTTTAGACAAGCCGCGTCTAAAGAAAGGGGCACGGCTGCCATTAAAGTGAAAGCATGGCATGGGGCGCTTTTACAAAAAAAATAATCTGTTTATCAAGTTGACAAACAAATGCTTTTTTTTGTAAAGTGCCCCATGCGGCGGTTTTACTTTAATCGCGGCCGCGCACCTTTCTCTACACGCAGCTCGTCTAAAGAAAGGGGCGTAGCCAAAATTAAAGTGAAAGCGCCATATGGGGCGCTTTTACAAAAAAATATTTGCAATGCAATAGGTCACACATTTGCGAGAGTTTGAGCTATTGGCATTTATAATGCCAATAGCTCAAACTCTCGTAAATGTGAGACCTATTCCATTGCAAAGAAGCGGCCATGATTACCCCGGGCTGCTTTGAAATTAAAAGCGCACATGGCGCGCTGAATGTTGCAGGAAAACATGTTGTGCCTGCAGTACCAGAAACTCGTTAAAGAAAATAGTGCTTACAGACTACATAAGACATACCGTGTAACAGAAGTAAAAGGGACAGTCCTCATGGGAGGTTACAAATGAAGACAAGGCGATACTAAGGAGGGACTAACGAGCCTATTAATGAATCAGAAGCCAGCATTTACAAACAACGACACGAGCAAATGAAAAATATGAACGGAGACTGAGTGGGGCTTCAAGTCTATACTTGAATACAGCATGACTCGCAGGGCAGCGCGTGCGCTGCCCAGGCTCGACCTAAAAATATGAGACTGAAGTAGAGCAAACGCGTTTTTTAAAGCAGAGGGGCAGGCCAAAATATGCTGCTTGGCCGTCCAATAAAAAACAAAAGGACTGAGTGGGTGAGGTGGGACAAAAGTGAGTGGATGAGAAGCAACAGGGAGGGGATGGGGGTATGAAAAGCAACAGAGTGCGTGAAGGCATGGAAAGCAACGGGCTGGGAGTGAAAAACATTGGGAAGCACGTGGGCAACAACAGGGAGATCAGCTACTGGGAGTGATCAGAGGCGTGGGGAGCAAGTAGGTGATTGGAAGCATGGGGGAACAGACAAGAAGAGGAAGCAAAGGGGAGCGGGAGGTGGAGGTGGAAACAGCGCACAAGGGAGTAAGGAATGCATAACATAGGGGAGTTTGGTGAGGGAAGCACACAAGACAGAGCTTTCAGCACATGAAGGAGACAGCACAACAGGGGGTGGCTATTTGGAAGGAGAGCAGCACAAGAGGGAGAAGGCTGGAAAACACATGCAGTGCTGAGCCAAAAACAAAAGAATAGCAGAGTAGGGATAGAAGTCAGCCAATCAGAGATGGTAAAGAGGATATGCTCCAGGAAAGGGATGAAGCCAAGATGGACAAGCGGAGACAAGGAAAGCCATCACATAAAAAACAAGCAAACGAGTGACAAAGAATCAGTGGTTAGCAATGAGTGGGCTATAAGCCAGTGGGAGCTCTTGAGTAATGCCACAACAGTTCTTTGCAACAGCGATCTAAAGCTGAAGTGTCTTTACTTTACCTACTTCAATCTGCCACCCACACCTGTGGAATAACTCGGGAGCTTAGAAATAATGAGGCATGCCTGGGGCCTGTATAAGTTATCCAAATCCATTTTGAAACTAAACAGCGCCTAGCAGAGAGGCAGTGTCAGGACTCAAAGGTCGCCGGTAGGTCAGCAGGGAGCGGCAACAAATTGTGTTGTCGCCCTCTAAAGCCATGATACTTTGGGTTTAAAGTATGGGGCCTGGCAGGGGCATACATGCCACACAAAATGAGGTCAGGCTACCAACAGGAATGTCACTGGCTGTAGAGAATGCGTGGTTTGAGGGGCAACAGATCATGGAAACAGAGTGCCTTGTGCTGTTCTGGGGCCGTGAGATACAGGACCGAGAAGGCGGCATGTTGTGGTCTTAATAAAAGTGAATAAAATAAGAAAAATCCTCCCCTTCTAATAGCATACTTTGCTTGAGGCCTTCCTATCAAATGAAGGTCCCCGTTATGTTCACATAAACTTGTAACCTCTGAATGCCATTTGCACAGATTCAAACTGAAGTCATTGTCACTCCCACAAAAACTACCATCTAACGGTTGCCTCGAGTTTTCTTCTGCTCTAAGCAGATGACATGATCCTTCTAGCAAAATTCCAGTAGTTCAAGCACAATTGTCTGCCATTGGATCCAGCTGTAAAGTCAACACCCTACAGACCTACAGCAGCAAATCTAAAATCATGATATTTCACAGACCGCGTGAAGCTCCAAAGTGAGGCAAGTGCTGCATGGAGACAGAGCCCTCTACGGACTAAAGCTTTTTGCTAACTAGAGTAAGGCCTGCTTCCAACTTGAGTTGGAACCCCACTGCAGTCTTTCCAACTGACACAGCTGATTCAGAAGGAGAAACCTACATCTCTTAACAAGAAGATCTGACAACATCTTCTCAGACGCAGCTAAGATTCTGCAAGCCAAGTATGGAAGTGTTAAGGCGCAACACCGGTGGGCCCCTGCCCCAACTGCTAATAGAATAGATGACAAAGAGCATGCACATGGACCAGCTGATGCTGCTCCTGACGAGTCGTCCAAACACCGCTTTGGGACCGGCTTTGGCCAATGTTCCCCCAGGTTTTAAGATGAACAAAATCCAGTCAGATGCACCCCCAGAGGGCTTCATACTATGCAGATCACAGGACAGTCTAGTGGCAGAATAATAAAGTCAAAAAAGTTTCCCAGGTACCTGAAAGCCCTACAATAGGATATGAGTGAGATGCATATGGAATCAAATGGTACTACTCACAGTGGCCTTGAAGATGAAACAAAAACTGAAAAGAGGTTGTGTTTTTCTAAAGAAAATGTAAAATGACTGCACACAGGAGCCGCTATGACTCCCAGGGCAGGAGCCTATGTGCAATGGCAAGGAGTGATTTGAGTCTTCTACCCCAAAACTGGAATAAATGAGAATTTTCAGAGAAATCTCTTAACAAGACGTATGTTTTACAACTCAAGAAAATATCAGAAACACACACAGCAAAGACATGCACACTATGTGGCACTGAACAAAGTCTGATAAAAATGGCAAGATTGCTCCCGACGAGTGCACGGATAGGAGTGATATTAAACATGTGGACCATAATAAAGGCTGTGGAAATCGAAAATAATTGCTGTTAGCATGAGCTAAAGCCATCTTGGCTGTGGCGTCTTTTGTTAGCCATGTGATTCTTCCGTCTTCACTGTTGCTTGCCTTTCTATTCTGCTTGAGTCATCAGCTTTAGTTAACTCCTATTCTAAGCTCAAGCAATGTATGAGCTCAGACAGGCCTGTAGCTGCTAGAATGCACCTGTTTGAAAATGTAACTGTCCATCATGTCTTACTGATGTAAGCAGTTCTGTTTCCCCTCCCACTTCGCTAAGTGATATCAATTGGCCCATGCTTGTCGATAACCATTTCTGTGAAGAACTGTACCTTCTATTTGAGTCTTCATGCTTACTCTGCAACAAACTCAGTATAAAAGACCCATGGTCTGTGTATTCAAGTCACTACCTCCTGGAACACTTGAGGGTGTTGTATGGACGTGGTCTCACTCATGAGTGGATAAACTTGTCCTTTGAATTCCAGCTTCCGTGCCAATCTCTATTTTGTTGGTCTAAGGACCCGTGGACAGATGAGGGTGAACCCCTACACCGGTGGACCCCTAAAATGGCTCATTCCCACAAGGCCACTGCGAGAACCTAAAGCACCAGTTTCAGAGATGGTGTGCGGTACTTTGTTTGAGCCAAGCAATGGCCTAGCCACCCTGGTTGGACTTACATAGGCCTCAAACTGAAGAGAAGATGTGAATGGGCTAAATTAGGGAGCTCTGATTGGAGGGTTCCCTGAACTCTTCAGTGGCTCTCCCTGCTTTATTCAATGCTCCTTTGGGGTCTTCAGTGGCACTCCCTGCTTTACCCTAGATTCACCTGAACTCTTTTCCAGCCATCTGTGCTTGATTGTAGATTCTCCTCAACTCTTCTCTGGTGCTTCCTGCTTGTTTCTAGACTCCCATGAACACACTGCTGATACTCCCTCTGTCCTGAACTCTTCGCCTGCACTCCCTGCTTGATTTCAGACTTTCCAAAAATCTTTGCTAGCACTTCCTGTTTCATTCTAGATTTCCCTGAACTTTCTGCTGGTACTTGCTCTGCTGCTTGTTTCCATATTCCCCTGAACTCTATGCTGACACTCCCTCTGCGATTAACTCTTCCCTGGCACTCCCCATTTGGTTTCAGACTCTACTAAAGTAGCTGCTGGTTCTTTCTGCTTGATTCCAGACTCCGTTGAACTCTTCTCTCACATCCCCTGCTTGATCTTAGACACCCATTTTCTCTTGCCGATTCTCTACTGAGCATGAACCCTTGTGTGATTGTAATCGTTTCTAGTGAACATGACTTTGGAGATGTGACTGAATGTTTGGTGTAAGGCGACTTACAGAAACTCATATACCTCCAGCAGTGATGTGAAGTAACATAGGACCTGAGATGTGCCAGGGATGTTTAATATCAGACTAGTTTGAAGCTTTGAGGCCTCAAATACTGTGCCATGTCCTTCCCACAGCCCAAAAGAGTAGTCCTTGGAGAGAAGAACTGCAGTTTTAAGTCTACAAGTGCACAAACAATAACAGTTGGAAAGATTTCAGGCTGCTGTGAAAAACAACCCGCCTCCCACCTGCGTACTTTGCTTTCCGTTCATCTGGGAGACCTTTTATGAGAATGTTCTGCCTGCAGGAACTGTTCTCCAAGTCCCTCACTTTACTTGCTAGCTTCTGTTTTTGCACGCTCCACAATCACACCTAGGTCATGCTCTACTGCAGGTCTTCAAACTGTGGGGCGCGCCCCACTGGGGGGCTGTGGCAGTGTTCTCAGGGGGGCACGAATGCCTCAGTAAGAAGTTGTAAATGAAAATAGCCTGGAAGCACGAATTTGTTAATTTACTGCGTTTCCAAGCGGTCTTCATTTACAAACAGCAGCTGAAGAAGAAGGCTGGGTCAAAGACACGATTAAAAAGAACAACATTTCTTTAACTATTTTGTTCTTTTTTTTCACTTGCTGGTAACTGCAAATAAAATAACACGCATCGGAAATGAAAACAAATTAATATTTATGAGACCTCAATTTGTTAAAGCAATCATTGCAGAGGTCTGTGTGAGGTCAAACAGTCACAGAATTGAATCCTGGTGAGCGCAGTGGGGAAAATGGAATGAATGTGTATATATAGTGTTACAGGTCCCATCCTCTAACATACAGCACTGTGAATGTGAATATGAAAATCATTATTTTAAAACTGTTTACACAGTATAAGATAGGGTGCTGCAGAATGGTTCAGTCAGAGCCACAGGAATCATGTGACAGGGGAGCACCAAATTATGCAGCTGTGTTGACAAAACTATGCCAGAAGAAAATGCACATAATGCAGCATATTTTCTGACACTATTACTTCATCATTTTGTACTTTTTATACATAATACTATGTGGGCAAATATTTTACCTAATTAGTACCAATTTACCAAATACAGAAATAAGCAAGTTAAAGGTGGCCAGTTAACTTTCGTGAAGGGCCTTCCACTGTGTGGGAACACGGCCCCACATTTTAGTAACTTTTGATCCTTTTGAGCAAGAAGGAATATGCTACTTACCAGTATGCATCTGTTCTTGGCATGTAGAGCTGCAGATCTACACACTTGTGCATAGATCGCCATCCGGTGTTGGGCCTGGATGTTTGCAGTTGTTTTTCCTCTTGGAAAGTCTTTGGAAGTCACGAGGTCGGTGACTCCTCCTTTGGATCGTATTGCGCATGGGCTTCGGCTCCATCCTCAGATTGATTTTCGCCAGCAGGGAAATGATGGAGCGTAGTAGTAACAGTGAAGAAACCCATGTGTGTATCTAAATAAGATAAACTGGAACAGATAAAGGCAGCCGGGGAGGCGGGTGGGCGTGTGTAGATCTGCAGCTCTACATGCCAAGAACAGATGCATACTGGTAAGTAGCATCTTCCGTTCGAGGCATATGAGCTGCAGATTACACACTTGTGCATAGATTATATAGCAGTACCCACCCTTAACGGCGACCACCCGTATCTGTTGCAGTGGTTTGAAATAATGTTTTGAGTACAGCCTGGCCCACACTAGCCTGTTGCTTAGTTTGCACATCTACACAATAGTGTTTAGTGAAAGTGTGCGGTGTTGACCATGTAGCTGCTTTGCAGATATCATCTAATGGGATGTTTCCTAGAAAAGCCATTGAAGCCCCTATTTTACGTGTAGAATGGGCTTTAGGGGGAATAGATAGCGTTCGTTTTGCTTTGTGGTAGCAAATCTGAATGCATTTGACAATCCACCTAGCTATCCCCGACTTGGAGATGGGGTTGCCCTTGTGTGGTGGAGAGAAAGAGACAAACAGTTGTTTGGTCTTACGGAAAGGTTGTGTTCTCTTGATGTAGTAGAGTAAGGCTCGTTTGACATCTAGTGTGTGGAGAGCTCTTTCTGCAACTGTCTGTGGTTGCGAGAAGAATACTGGTAGTTCTACAGATTGGTTTAGGTGAAAGGGAGAAATGACTTTAGGGAGGAATTTTGGGTTGGTACGGAGAACAACTTTGTTATGGTGCATTTGTAGAAAAGGTTCTTGAATGGTGAGTGCTTGTATCTCACTGACCCTTCTGAGGGAAGTGATGGCTACGAGAAAAGCGGTTTTCCACGTTAAAAATTGGAGTTCACATTTGTGCAGTGGTTCGAAGGGAGGACCCATTAGTTTGGTGAGAACAATATTTAGGTTCCACACAGGTGGCACTCTGGGGGGAATTATTCTTTTAAGGCCTTCCATTAAGGCTTTAATGGCAGGTACTCTAAAGAGTGATAGATGTTGCCCGTTTTGTAGGTAAGATGCTATGGCTGCGAGGTGCAGGTGAATGGACGTATAGGCTAGAGTACACCTTTGTAGGTGAAGTAAGTAGCCTATGATGTGTTGAATGGAGACGTCTAGGGGATTGATGGTGTTGCTGTGACAATAGACAACAAAACGTTTCCACTTGGCGGCGTAGCACGCTCTAGTGGTGGGTCGCCTAGCTTCCTTGATGACGTTCATACAGTCAGGAGGAAGATTTAGATAACCGAATTCTAGGATTTCAGCAGCCAGATCGCAAGATTGAGCTGAGCTGGGTCCGGGTGTCTGATCTCTCCATGGTTCTGGGTTAAGAGGTGTGGAGAGAGGCGTAATTTTTGGTGCGGTACTACAGATAGTTCCAGCAGTGTGGTGTACCACGGTTGTCTGTCCCAAGTTGGAGCTACTAGGATTAGTGTGAGGGAGTGTTGCTGTAGTTTGCGCACCACTGGTGGAATGAGTGGGAGAGGCGGAAAAGCGTACGCACATCTGCCTGACCAGTTCAACCATATCGCATTTCCTTTGGACAATGGGTGTGGATATCTGGCGGCGAAGCTTGGGCATTTGGTGTTTTCGTGGCTGGCGAAGAGGTCTATCTGTGGATGCCCCCACATCTGAAAGTACGGGTGTAGAACTTGTGGGTGGAGTTCCCACTCGTGGATTTGTTGTGTTTGTCTGCTGAGCAGATCTGCCATAGTGTTTTGGACTCCTGGGACATGCTGAGCTAGGAGAAAGATTTTCTGGGGTATGGCCCATCTCCATATGCTCTGTGCTAGCTGAGAGAGCTGTGGAGAGTGTGTGCCGCCTTGTTTTTGAATGTAGTACATGGCTGTTATGTTGTCTGTGCGGATTAGGACTGCCTTGCCTGAAATCTGTGTTTGAAAAGATTTTAGGGCTAAGAAGATCGCTAGTAACTCTAGATGGTTGATATGGAGTAACTTTTGTTGAGGTGTCCATGTGCCCTGCACAGTGAGATGTAATAGATGAGCTCCCCAGCCGGAGAGCGATGCGACTGTTAGTACTATCTGGGGAACCGGGTCCAGGAACAGTCAACCTTTGGAAAGGTTTGTGGTGGTCCACCACTGCAGAGAGCGATGGGTGCGACCGTCTACCAACACCAGATCTGTTAATTGACCTTGGGCCTGGTTCCATTGGCGCGCTAAGCACTCTTGGATAGGACGCATCTGGAGTCTTGCGTGAGGTACTATGAAGATGCAAGAGGCCATCATCCCTATTAGTTGTATAAACACTCGAGCTGGAAGGGAGTGTTGTGCCATGAATTTTGCGCGTAGAGCCTGAATGCTTGTAATCCTGGCAGGATTGGGGTAGGCTAGCGTTTTGAGGTGTCTATGGTGGCACCGAGGTATTGTTTTATGTGGGATGGTTGGAGATTGGACTTTGTGTGGTTTACTGTGAAGCCCAGTTGGTGAAGTAGCTGGATAGTGGCATGCGTATGTTGTACACACTGGCTGTATGAACTGGCTTTTATTAGCCAGTCGTCTAGGTATGGGAAGACATGGATGCGTTGTCTCCTGAGGTGTGCTGCCACTACTGTTAGGCACTTGGTGAATACTCGTGGTGCTGTTGTGACTCCGAACGGGAGTACTTTGAATTGGTAGTGTTGGCCGTCCACTACAAATCTGAGGAACTTCCTGTGAGCGTTGTGCACTGGAATGTGGAAATAAGAGTCTTTTAGGTCTAAAGTGGTTAGGAAGTCGTTTTGGGAAAGCAGTGGAAGTACCTGCTGAAGCGTTACCATGTGAAAATGGTCTGAGAGTATGTATTTGTTTAGGGGCCTGAGGTCTAGGATGGGCCGCAGAGTCTCGTCCCTTTTTAGTATATGAAAATATAGGGAGTAGACCCCCATATTTCGTTGGTTGGTAGGAACGTGTTCTATCGCCCTTTTCTGAAGGAGGGAGATTACCTCCTGCTTCAGTAGTGTTAGATGTTCTTGTGACATTGGGCGTTGTCTGGGTGTGTGGAAATTTAGCGTGCAAACTGAACATTATCTGCGCCATCTTGCCTCTCCCCAGCGCCACGCACAACGAATGCACGGCCGCCATTTTAGGCACCCCGCTCTCTCCCCGCTCACTCTCGACCGCCAGCGTTTTCCCTTGGCGCTGCAAGCATCCCCCGCGCGCCGGCCACCCCCGCTCTCTCATACAGGCCATAAACCCTCTCCTTCTGCGCGACCCTGCTACGGAACCACTTCCAACCGACAACCCATACATGGTCATGCCTCTCCTTTGATAACCCCCCCCTTCCTCTGCGCCCCATTGTCTGAACTGGTCCCAGGCCATCGCCTAGCCCTGCGGATGCAGTTTATTGCCCCTACTGTAAGGGAAACACCCCACATCAAAGGGATTACAGTAGAATCAAAGCCCCTACCCCCTGAGACCCGGCCGATTGCACACACCCCCGGGAATTAGCGGAATTCCCTGCTGCGCGATAGCCATCTCCCACTGCGGGTAGGGTGGGAACCTCTACTGTAACCATGTGTGGGATCGGATCTGAGCCGGGGCTTCAGGGGATATTTCCCCGCACATCAAGGGAATCTCAAGAATGTACTATATGTAATAAAGCAATAAACCAGTGTATAAGAGACCAGGTCTCAGAGACGCAGTTAGAGCACCTCGTGACGATACCTTGCTGTCTGATCTGATGTGTTCTGCTCCGACGGAATAAAACTTTGTTTCCTGCCTTCCAGTCTCCGGCGCCTGCCTCTTTTATTGGTAAATCATCGAGTGGTATGAGAGGCGATTACCGCCGGGCAAATCCTTGAAAGATTATCGACTGAAACTGCCGCTACCATTTAACAATTGGCGTCCCAAACGTGGGGCCCATCAGCGACACGTGGATCCAGTGGGAGAGGTCCCGACGACAGAGTGAACGACTGCAACGATCGGGAGAGCTCCTGCCCAATAGACCCTCGTCTGGCAGCCGATCATCCGAACTTCACTGGTTCCGAGCAGACCTCTCTCGAGTGATCTACGGTCCTGACTGGGAACCATCAGGAGTGCCGCGGCAAATACGGAGAATAGAGGACGATCGGGCGCTGGAGGCGGAAGACGAGAAACTGTCCATGCGGTCCGGGTAAGGTCGTGAAATACGACAAAAGTGCGAAATAATTGATTGATTGTTTGAATACTAGTATTGCTCATTGATTGTTCTTTTTGAGATATTCGCTGTCTACAAACGGGGAGGAGTAGGAATACTCTCTCTCTCCCTTTGCAGATAGTGAAGGGTAGGTAACGCAGACTTTTGTCCCCGTTGAAACCCGTCGTGCCTATCTTTATCTCCCCATTGATTGATTGTCCGTACATTGATTGTTTTGAAGAATAGTGCTTTTGAGATATTCTCTGTTTGCAAATAACGTAGAATAGGAATATTCTGTCTAGTCTTTGCAAATAGTGAAGGGTAGGTAACGCAGACTTTTGTCCCCGTTGAAACCCGTCGTGCCTATCTTTATCTCCCCATTGATTGATTGATTGATTGTCCGAACACTAGTTGTTCGATATTGGTTCTTTGGAGGTATTCTCTGCTTACAAATAACGAAGAATAGAGATATTCTGTCTAGTCTTTGCAAGCAGTGAAAAGATAGGTAGTGCTGACTTTTGTCCCCGTTGAAACCCGTCATGCCTATCTTCTCCCCACTGATTGGTAGTTGGTTCTGCCCGGACCGCTTATTAGAGGTGAACCATCCGGCTCCACTGGAGGGCACCCCTAATAAGGACATGTTCACTAAATATGGACTAGTCGCCGTAGCTTATAGCAAGCTGTGGCATAAATATACCAAGAAGGACCCCGAAAGTCAGTGGCCACTGATGGGATCCTTCGACGACCATAAGATAGAAGCACTAGAAATAGCTCTGCGTAGCAATAAGACGACGCCTACTATGCTTGACAGTATCGGCATGTGGCGCAAAGAAGCAACGCAACGGAAAAAGAGGGAAGAAGTAAAAGCAGAAAAGGAATTACGAAAGGCAGCTCACCTTGCCGCTAAAAAGTTAGAAGAAGACATAAAAGAGAGAAGGGAAACTAAACTAAGACAGGAGCCCGAAACCTCAGGCCAGTACGCTGTTAGGACCCCTTCTCTGCTCTACCCTGTATTGTCCTCCAAGCAGCAAACGAATGACGAATTACTGTTAGGTCCCCCGACCATTTACATGCCCCCTCCGTATGCACCCTCCCAATCGGTAGTGCAACACCCACAACCCCCGAACACGAACGAAAGCAGTACAGGGGCCTCGGCCCTCACGGCCTCCGCGCCGGCTGAGCCTCTTGTACTGAACCTAACGTCGACTACAACGCTAGACGACCATGAGATAGGAAAGAAAGAGTCCACCAGAATGAATCGGTTAACTAAAGATGAACGAGCAGGAATTGACAAGATAGTAGGGACGCTGGTGGAGCGAAAAGAAAGTGAGGAGTATATAACGGACGTGTATAAATCGTATGCCGACAGCCGCAGACGACACTTCGTCGTACGGCTCTGTTATCGCACCCTGAATACATATGAGAATAGGTACCACGATAAAGGTCCCGAAGGCCTAGCGGCCCTATATAGGAAGGTAGACATTGGGGAAGAAAGAGAGGGCGATGTAACGAACCTCTTCACTCGTACACTCGAGGTCTACCGACACCTTAAAGAGCATGGACAGACAACCACAACGGAAACCCCCATGGCAACTAAGCCCCAGGGAGGAAGGGCCGATGCCATGATGCCCATTAAAGAAGCTGCCCCCTACTGGGTCCCCCCACGGGGTCAGGGAACACACGACGACATCAACCACCAAGATGCGAAGGGAAGGGTTGTATATAACTGGGTATACCAGCCGTGGGACCGGCAAGATATTTTGACCTTTAGAAAGACCCTACCCGACTTGAGAAAGAACCCGACTGCCTTCTACACTGAATTAGGCACAGCCTTAGGCTCAACGATAATGACGTTAGCAGATATCGACTTGTTCTTTGGGCTATGTTTGCCGGCTGATGTGTGGAAACAAATCCGGAAAGTTGACCACGCTGAGCCGTTCGGATATACCTGGGTACAACTCGATACCATAGATAAACAGCGAGAGCCAGGACAGAAACCCCCGAAAGCCATCTTAGAGCTCCCAGACAAGATTGTACAAAAACTGAAGACTCTAATCCCAGAAAGAAAGGTAGACTGGTCGATAGTGACAGCTTGCCGCCAGAAACCCCAGGAAGATGTGTCTGAATACTTCTCCCGATTCGAGACTGTGTTTTCCGATTACAGTGGCCAAGACATGACCACCGCAACCGGACACCACCTCTTTGTCCAGAATTATGTAAAGGGTCTGTCGCCAGAAGTTTCCCAGAAGTTACAGACCAGCGAGAGTAGTTGGGCAGCCTCCAAACCCGCAGCAATTCTCCAGATGGCCCAATACTACGAAAACCAGAAGAACGAGAACGATAGGGCGTCAGAGAAGAAGAAAAAGGAATTAAAGGAGAGGGTGATGATAGCACAGTTGCAGGGGGTGACCATAGGAAGGGAACCCCCAAAAGAGAATTACCAACCAACCGCCCCTAGAAAGCTACCCCCTAGAGACCATACACCTACGCCCTACAACGGACGGAGAGACTTAGATGGGAACCAATGTGCGTTCTGTAGAGGGTTCGGACACTGGAAATCCCAGTGCCCGGTCCTTCTGGAAATGAATAAAAATAGGAACCCCAGAGACACAGCATATGACCACAGAAATAGAGGACGGGAACGAGGGCACACGAACGACGCCATCAACGACAGGCCAGGCAGATCAAACACCTTTGATCGCCCCCGACAAAACCAGTGTCAGCAGTCCGACTATGAAAGCACTCATGACTTCGCATAGGACCGCCAGGGGCAAGGGAGGGATCCAGTCGAACTCCGTGTTGACCAGCAAGGTCCTTACGTCACCGCTAAGGTCTTGGGCACAAAATCTCCATTCCTGGTAGATACTGGGGCGACACGTAGTGCGTTATCTAAACGACTGATTCCTAGGGCACCCTTGTCTGGCTCACACGTAACCTCAATAGGCTTTGACGGAACGCCCTCCACTAACCCCTTATCAGCACCAATCCCCTTTGATTTAGAAGATAACACCACTGACACGACCTTTCTGCTCTCCTCCAACACCCCCGATGCTATTATGGGACTTGATTTGCTAAAACATTTTCGAGCCACTATCAGATGCTCCCCAGACGGAGTTCGAGTCATCCTACACGATAACCCAGATCTGTCCAGACCCTGTCACACTCGGCGTATGCTCTCTATAACCGATGCCGATATGTCCCTACTCGACACATTACCTTCACACCTATGGGCTAAAACCGACTCAGATGTAGGGCGCATGGTGATCGACCCGGTACACATAACCGTCCGACCGGACGCAGTGCTCCCAAAGCTTCCTCAGTATCGGATATCCCCCGAAGGCGAGAAGGCATTGGTGGAAATCATCGAGTCCCTGGTCGAGGCAGGAGTGGTAGAAGAAGTAGCGAGTAATGTTTGCAACAGCCCTATCCTACCCATTGTAAAGAAGCAAGGCGAGGGGGATGAGAAAGCCTACCGTTTCATTGTTGACTTGCGAGAGGTTAACAAAGTAGTCATACCCCAGTACCCCGTAGTCTCAGACATCACCACCATCCTCACCCTGATTCCATCCACCGCCACCATCTTTACTGTCATTGACCTCAAGAACGCATTCTTTTCCATCCCCATCCACCCAGACAGCCGCTACCTGTTCGGCTTCACTTTAAAAGCCCGTTCGTACAGATTCTGTAGGGCACCCCAAGGTTACACTGAGAGTCCCAGTATTTACAGCCAGGCCCTCAAGAGGCAACTAGATGCAGTCCAACTACCCGATGGAGTGGCGTTGATACAGTACGTCGATGACATTCTTTTAGCGGCCGACACCACTCCACTTGCCGTCACAGCCACCATTCACCTCCTCCGCTTCCTTGCGGAGAACGGTCACAAGGTCTCCAGAAAGAAATTGCAATTCTGCCAGCCCCAAGTAACGTATCTAGGCCACCTACTATCCAAAGACGGGAGGAAACTTACCCCTGACCGAATTCAAACCATCCTAGAAACCCCTGTTCCCAAAACTCAGAAGCAAGTGCGGTCCCTAGTGGGCCTCACCTCCTTCTGTCGTCAGTGGTTGCCAAATTTCAGTCTTATCGTAAAACCTCTGCTTTCCCTGCTGGCTAAAGATACCCCCTTCCCCCTCCCCTGGACACCCGAATGCCAATCCTCCTTCAAAGAATTACGGGATGCCCTCTGCTCAGCCCCAGTCCTAGGAACCCCAAACTACACTAAACCTTTCTCCCTCTACACCCACGAAAGGGAGGGATGCGCATTGTCTGTCCTAACCCAGTCCATAGGCCCTAAACAACGCCCTTGTGCCTACTTCTCTGCCACTCTCGACCCCGTAGCCAGAGCCTTGCCTGCCTGCCTTCGAGCAGTAGCCGCCGCTGCTGTCTCTATCCGACAAAGTGAGGGGATCGTGCTCTCGAACCCCCTCACTGTATTGGTGCCCCATGCTGTTGATACCCTCCTGAACCAAACCAAAACTCAACACCTGACTAGCGCACGACTGACTGGGTACGAACTGACTCTGCTTGCACCCCACATCACATTGAAACGATGCACCACTCTGAATCCAGCCACTCTACTACCTCTCCCTGACACTGACCCCAATGCGTCCCCTATACATGACTGCGTGACCCTCACCGACGAACAGACCAAGAGTAGGGTTGACCTCCGGGATACTGCCTTCCCGAACCCTGACGGAGAACTGTGGGTGGATGGCTCATGCATCAAGCTCCCTGATGGCACCACCTCGGCTGCCTATGCAGTCACCACAGCTCGAACAGTTGTTGAGACGGCCCGCATCACACAGCGATCCGCACAGGCGGCTGAACTAATTGCCCTCACACGAGCCTGCATCCTGGCAGCAGGGACAACCGCAAACATTTACACAGACAGTCAGTATGCCTTTGGGGTAGTTCACCACTTCGGGCTCTTATGGAAAGAGAGGGGATTCTTGACTTCTCATGGCACACCCATCCTGCATGGAGACCTAGTCTCTGCCCTGACCGAAGCAGTCCTCCTCCCCACACGGTTAGCTGTGATCAAATGCCAGGCACACAAGAAGGTGACAGACATTATAGGTCAGGGAAATGCACTAGCTGACATTACTGCCCGAACCACAGCCGAGAATAGGTCCACGACCCGTATGTACGTGACCAGGTCACAAACTGAGAAATGGAAGGATGCTAGGGAAACGATTAGGGATATCCAACTAGCCAGCACACCACACGAATTAACTGAATGGGCCCGGGTAGGATTGAAGGACGATGACGGTTGTTGGCGAACTAAAGACTCGAACAAATGGCTGCTACCCGACTCATACTTGACCCCCATGCTGACCATGGCACACTCCCCCGCACACATAGGGTCTGCCCCCATGATCGAACTCATCTCCAAAGTCTGGCACAACGACAGAATACCGGACTCAGCCAAACGTCTGGTCCAACAATGCCTAGTATGCCTCCAACACAACCCCGGGAAAGGAACTGCTGTACCCCGGGGAGGGTTTGGGGTCCCCAATCACCCCTTTGAAGTCCTACAAATGGACTACGTCCAGCTAGAAAGGTGCCAAGGTTTAAAGTATGTGCTTGTCGTTGTATGTGCCTTCAGCAAGTGGGTGGAAGCCTACCCGACCCATGATAACACCGCTATGACTACCGCAAAAGTACTACTGAAGGAATTCTTCCCCCGATACGGCCTTTGTCGAATTTTGTGGAGCGACAATGGCCCCCACTTCGTAGCCGAAGTTATCCAACTCATCTTAAAAGGGTTGGGTGTAAAACAGAAGTTCCATGCGGTCTTCCATCCCCAATCTGCAGGCCTGGTTGAGCGACACAATGCCACATTGAAGCTTAAGATAGCAAAAATAGTCGCCACCACAGGACTAAGATGGCCAGACGCTCTCCCACTAGCATTGCTATCAATGCGTTCCACCCCCACCAAACACCACTTAACCCCCTACGAGGTCGTCTTTGGGCGGCCCATGAACCTTTGGACTGCACCAAAACCATCATCCATCCACGACGTCCCGGACGTCCTCATGTCTGACTATTTGTATAACCTAACTAAGACATTGTCTGTTATCCACCAGCAGGTGCTGCACGCCATTCCCGATGTTTCCAGGGGCCCGGGACACGACATCCAACCCGGTGACTTCGTCTTAGTGCGTAACTTCCAGCGCACCAAGAGTCTGGAGCCCCGGTGGACGGGCCCCCTACAAGTCCTGATCACCACCCGAACAGCTCTTCGAGTGGAGGGGAAACGCAATTGGCTGCATGCACACCACTGCAAGAAGGTATCACCGACCCTGACAACCACGGACAACATCACCACCCAAGAGGAACTACTGGACAAAGACCGACCATCCCTGAACCGCGGCCCGGATACAGAGACACTTGAGTTGATTGAATATCCCGATCCCACTGTGCCATCCAAAGAAGGGTATAACTTGCGACGAAAGGAGAGAACTTCGGCTAAGCAGACCACAGGCTAAGTGGAAATCTCAGAACGGTAGCCTAGTCACCTAAAAGGCCACCAGGAGAGAAACTAAAACAAAGTCTGTGGTTCTGCCCGCTACCGAGTCTCTTGAAGGTGATGGAAGCGCCCGACATGAAGATGATGGAAGCAACCGGACGTCCGAAGATCCACTACAGAAACCCAAAGATTGACCGAATGCACAGCTTAAAGACTATTGCACTTTTCATTACCCTTCTCTTTTGCCTTCTCCTCATGGTCACCTTCTGGATCATGGAGGAGAGCACACCCGCTCATAAGACATTACTGACCACCGTTCAACCTACCACCACGAAAGAACATCATCTGATCTCGCTTTCACCCCAACTCCGAGAAAGGCGTAAGGAGTTCTGGAATAACTCTTTTGTGCAGTTGCTCCACCAACACAATCTTGCTACCAACGCCACTAATTGCTGGATCTGTGGACTGCTACCACACGCCACTGGACACTCTATCCCTTTCATCCCTTCACCTTTTTCTGTCCATGGTTCCTGCCTCGCCTGGCTAATCCTCCTGCAAGAAAGCTACAAGGACAATGCCACTTCCGGCAGAACCATGTCACACTTTTACCATGGGTTCTGGCTGAACAAAACTGGAAGAACTTCTGCCCTCTTCTGCCCTCTGAGATCGAACACTTCCATTCACATGGACATCCCTGCCAAAGAACGAGTTGAAATGCAAGTGTTCAACAATCCAGCCAGACCCACCTTCTCTTACCTCCGGAAACGGACGGCCGCCACCCTAACAGTGGCCCTGTCCGTCATCAACATCACTGGGTCTGTATGCCTCGAAGGCCTGGGGGCACAGCTGGTGGGCCACAGCTCCTGCCTCATCACCCGAACATTGGACTCAGTTGACCCACCCTCCTTTGTTGCCTCCCCGAATATGTACTTCATCTGTGGTACTAAGGCCTACACCTGGCTTCCGAAAGGTTGGGGAGGCACCTGCTACATCGCCTTTGTCCTTCCTCCGACGTATGTGGCTCCAGCAAACCATCACCGACAGAAACGGGCCAAGGACATTGTGCAGGCCGACTCCACCGGAGCACAGTTCATGGACGCAGTCAAAGGCCTTGTTCCACTCTGGGGTCCGATGGCAAACAGCCGTGCCATCCGCCACCTAACCCAGGCAGTCGAAACGGCAATGAACATTACAGCTGGCGCCCTCGCCAACAACACCGCTGAGCTTCAGGCCGTCCGCCTGGTGGCTCTCCAGAACCGCCTTGTTCTAGACGTGGTTCTGGCAGATCGTGGAGGAGCATGCCGCATCATTGGGTCCAGCTGTTGTACCTACGTACCGGATAACTCACCCTCAGTCTACAAAGCAATTGAACATCTCCACAGACTGTCCGCAGAGGTTCATCAAGAACAAGAAGAATGGTCACTGGGGAGTTGGTTTTGGGACACTATTAAAGGTTGGGGATGGAGACTGTTTTCATTTATCCTGATACCGATTGTGTTACTATGTGGATGTTGCTTGGGAATTCAGTGTCTGCCACCTTTATGTTCACTTTTTATGAACTGCATCTGCCCTAAGACTTTGGACTTTGAAACTGAGCGGATGAAAGCTCTGAACGAGGTGGAGGTACGGGGTATTATGGGGATAGATCCAAACTAGGCAAGCTGGCGAGACATGTTAAAAGGGAGGACTGTGGAAATTTAGCGTGCAAACTGAACATTATCTGCGCCATCTTGCCTCTCCCCAGCGCCACGCACAACGAATGCACGGCCGCCATTTTAGGCACCCCGCTCTCTCCCCGCTCACTCTCGACCGCCAGCGTTTTCCCTTGGCGCTGCAAGCATCCCCCGCGCGCCGGCCACCCCCGCTCTCTCATACAGGCCATAAACCCTCTCCTTCTGCGCGACCCTGCTACGGAACAACTTCCAACCGACAACCCATACATGGTCATGCCTCTCCTTTGATAAACCCCCCCCTTCCTCTGCGCCCCATTGTCTGAACTGGTCCCAGGCCATCGCCTAGCCCTGCGGATGCAGTTTATTGCCCCTACTGTAAGGGAAACACCCCACATCAAAGGGATTACAGTAGAATCAAAGCCCCTACCCCCTGAGACCCGGCCGATTGCACACACCCCCGGGAATTAGCGGAATTCCCTGCTGCGCGATAGCCATCTCCCACTGCGGGTAGGGTGGGAACCTCTACTGTAACCATGTGTGGGATCGGATCTGAGCCGGGGCTTCAGGGGATATTTCCCCGCACATCAAGGGAATCTCAAGAATGTACTATATGTAATAAAGCAATAAACCAGTGTATAAGAGACCAGGTCTCAGAGACGCAGTTAGAGCACCTCGTGACGATACCTTGCTGTCTGATCTGATGTGTTCTGCTCCGACGGAATAAAACTTTGTTTCCTGCCTTCCAGTCTCCGGCGCCTGCCTCTTTTATTGGTAAATCATCGAGTGGTATGAGAGGCGATTACCGCCGGGCAAATCCTTGAAAGATTATCGACTGAAACTGCCGCTACCATTTAACAGGTGGAATGTTTGGGGGGGTAGATATTAGTTCTAGGCAGTAGCCTGACCGAATTATTTGTTTTACCCATTTGTCTGAGGTGATGGTAGCCCAGACAGGGAGAAAATTTTGGAGCCTGCCCCCGACCGGAATGGGATGGTCTGGGGGGAGTGGAGGGAAGTCATTGGGTAGGTGCTGTGGCAGAACGGGCGGTGTTTGTTTTGCCTCTGCCTTTGTTATTGTTGCCCCTGTAGCCGCCTCTTTGGTAGCCCCTTGTAAAGGTGGACTGGGTAGGGGCCTTATATGAAGTGGAAGCGGTGTCGGAGTAGCCGCCTCTGGATGTGCTCCGAAAGGAAGAGCGGCAAAAGGAGCGCCTGGGAGGGTGCAATTGTAAAGCTCCCATGGATTTTGCCGTGTCTGTGTCCTTTTTCATCTTTCCTAGGGCCTCATCCACTTTTGGGCCAAACAGATGTTCCTGGGCAAAGGGATGGTTGAGGATGGAGGCTTGTACCTCCGGTTAAAAACCGGAGATCCTTAGCCAGGCATGGCGACGGAGGAGGACACTAGTATTGATGGCCCTGGAGGCTGTGTCTGCTGCATCTAGGGCACAACGTATGGAGGTATTAGTAATGGTTTTGCCCTCCTGAATTAGCTTGTTGGCCCTAGGTTTGTATTTATGAGGGAGATGTTGCATTATGGCTTCTAATTCGTCATAATGGGCCCTGTCATAACTGGCTAGTAGCGCTTGTGTATTAGCGATACGCCATATGTTGGCAGCTTGGGATTCAGTACGCTTGCCTGATGCGTCCAAGAGTTTAGACTCTTTGTCTGGTGGTGGTGCTTCGCCTGACGCTTGGGAGTTGGCCCTTTTACGTGCTGTGGACACTACCAGAGAAGCTAGTGGTGCTGGCCCTCTGATGTAGGAGGGATCTGTAGGGGCGGATTTATATTTCTTTTCAATGTGCGGGTTAATGACCCTGGCTCGGACTGGGTCTTTAAAGACCTCTGGCGCATGTTTTATAACTCCCTTGAGCATCGGCAATATGGAGGTAGTCCTATGTGTGGTGTCAAACGCATCGAGGAGGAAATCCTCCTCCACGGGGTCGGTATGGAGATCTACTCCGTGATAGTGTGCTGCCCTTTGTAATAGATGGTTGAACCCCAGTGAGTCTTCTGGTGGGGAAGGTCTGGAAGGGTAGAGATCATCCTGTGGGACTTTAGGGATGTCAGGGATATTATAATCGTCCCATGGGTCTGGGGAGCCTGTGGGAGTGGGGTCCCCTGTAGGTAAATCTTGGGGCATGTCTCCTATGTCATCATATGGGTCCCCCTGATCATCATCATCCGGAGAGGGTGTTGGGGAATGATGAGGTGGGGGCGGAGATGGTGGAGGAGGGGAAGGTGGAGGGGGCGGTGGAGGTGGGGAAGGTATTCTGAAAGGAGAGGTAGCAGAGTCCTTCCTCTTTGGAGGTGGAGGCGGAGCAGGTTTTTCCAGCTGTCTCGTTTTAGGATCCTTGGTTAGTCTTTTTTGTAATGGATCCGGTGTAAAGAGTTCTGGTGATGTTGCTTGGTATGTCGGCGCCGAAGGCGTCGGGCCGTTGGTTTTTTGGCTTTATCCGTGCTGGTTCGTTGTTTGAAACTATGCTTGGAAAAGTCTGATTGTTTGGTCGGCGCCGAGATGGATTTCGGCTTGGAAGTGTCGGTGGCCTTGTGTGCTTTTGGTCGGTGCCGAAGATGGTGTCGGCACCGAGGAGCTGGAGCTGGTTCTCGACACAGAGTGTTTTGGTGCGGGGCTCGGTGTCGAAGCGGAGGCCATTTTCTTTTTCGGTGTCGAAGAGTGTTTATCGGCACAGACGGTGGACTGGCTCGAGCCCGAGCCACCGGAAGGCTTAATCGGCTTCTTTACCGAGCCCGAAGCTGCAGTGTGGGAAGCAGTGTCTTTGGGCTTGCTTAGGCCCGGAGGCGAAGGCGTAACCGAAGCCTTTTTCGGTGCCGGCGAGGGTGTGTGTGTGTATGTGTGTGTGGGGAGTAGATTAGTACTCCCGACCCTCTGTGCCGGAGTGATGTCCTCCACATCTGAATCGTCAGCTTTGGAGGCGCTGACGAGTCCCTCGTCGGTGTGGTGTTCTTCTGGAGCGTCGACGCCTTCCCCGAAGATGTCATCTGGAATCGCCGTCGACGAGTGTGCCATGGTTCTTCTGGCCCTTCGGTCTCGAATGGTTTTCTTGGACCGGAAGGACTTACACGCCGGACAATCTCAAGCCTCGTGTTCAGGGTAGAGGCAGAGATTGCATACTTCGTGGAGATCGGTGTGGGGGAACTTGGACCCACATCGAGGGCACTTCTTGAAGGGAGTCCTTTCCATTTGCCAGGACTGGAGCTTGGGTAGGCCCGAAGGCCATCGTCGACGACCGGAATCGAAAGTTTTTGCCGATGAGAGGCGCGTTGAGTGGGGAGATCGCGATCGGAAACAATACCGCGAGTTAGGGTGAGGATTGCGCGTCGATCGTCGAACTGGAAGCTGTTCGGAACCGGAGCGCGAAGATCACATCCGAGCCCGATGGCGGAAAAAAACAATCTGAGGATGGAGCCGAAGCCCATGCGCAATACGATCCAAAGGAGAAGTCACCGACCTCGTGACTTCCAAAGAATTTCCAAGAGGAAAAACAACTGCAAACATCCGGGCCCAACACCAGATGGCGATCTATGCACAAGTGTGTAATCTGCAGCTCATATGCCTCGAACATATATTTTTTTATAAAATCTGCAGCTTAAGCACCAGGTGATGGGTTATGTGGCAAATGTGGAAGATCCATAATTATGTGAAAAAAGCCACAGAATCGTACAATTCCAGTGGCTCTGGGTTTAGTGTTTATGATAAAACAAGGGCTTTCAAAGCATGTCTTTAGTAATAGGTAATCAGACAGTACTCAGTGCAAGCATTTCTATAAGTATCCATTAAAATGATACTTTCCAGAATTCAACACCCTTATGTCACTTGTCATCATGAAACTTCCAGTGACTATCAATTAAGGCTTACACTGGGTCCCAAGCAGGCCTTACATTTGGTGATTAACCAATGGCGCCCAATTACATTTCTTTCAGGTAGCAGGCACCTTGGTCGCTGTCACACCCTCAGCTTCACAACACATGAGCCCCACACTCAGCTTTGCTCAACTTTACCACTTCCGCTCACCCAAGTCTTGCCATAAAATTTTGGAGGGGGGCCCGACTTAAAAATATTTTCCTTAGGGGGGCTCAGAGCAAAAAGGTTTGAAGACCTCTGCTCTAGTGTTTGAATATGTGCATATTCATATTATCAAACACTCGAGTGTGATTATATATTACATTGTCACTGAGGCTTTTGATTTCTTGTAGACAAGCACACAAGTCCTCCTCTCTGTCACTCACACAGCACCGTGACAGTCAGTTGTGCACGCCTCTAGTAATTTGACAGCGGAGTGCACTCGCAGTCAGGATTTGAGTGTCTTTACAAGGATGTGTTCATTTCAGGGATTGTTACGCTATATTGGGCTGTGTGCGGCAGGTTCCGCAGATTTCCTAGGGATGTAGCATCCTTACTTTGTGCACCTCCCTTCGAGTAGAAAGTATCCCAGAAGGCAGCTCTCACACTTCTCCCCGAAGCTGTTGTTCTGGCAGTTCACACATATGGCAACGTCTTCAGCGGGTCCCTCCGGCACCCAGCCCGGGATCTGAAAAGAGGCATTATTCGTGAGAGTAACATCTGCATGGATGTATGGGGAGATAGCTATCCTTACCTGTAACAGCAGTTCTCCAATGTGGAAATATAATATAGTGAGTGGTGTGCTGCTAAAGGTACTCAAACACTAGCAACATCCCCACAGAATACATTTGGAGGATAGGTTTTTTCATCACCCCCCACCTCATTACACAGATGCTAGCAGATGCTGGCAGATGCCCCTAATTTCTCAGTGCCATCCACTTTCTCTGCAGCGTGACAATTACAGCAGCCCTGCCCCTTTACTGATGCACCCATGTGTTGTGTTAGGCACATATGGGCGATTTTGTTCTTAGGGGTTATGGTTTGCTGATGCACACACTCTCCAGAAGAGGAACACGGTGGTACTTTCAGGGGACACTTGATCTTTCTGATTATGTTGTGTGGCCACTCAAAAGGAGTCTTCTTAAGCACTTCAACATGCCAACAGTGTGTGTATAGTTGTTAAGTTGTAAGTCTTATTTAATTCTGCATACAATAAAGTACTTTTTTTTTAAATCAAAGTACTGACTGCACAGCGATTTATTGTGTGTTTCTTGCTTTCGGAGGCTAGCCCACAGCATCTCCCCTGACTAAGCCTTGGACGTGCTTGTCTCACTACCCTGAGAGTCAATTACTTGGTTCCCATGTTGGCGGTCGAGAACACAGGAAGGCTGCAGTTCAAAGACAATAATCATCTCAACTGGGCCCCGTACATTCTGACAGCGCAGGGCCCTCCCAGCTGGATTGCTCAAACCACCCTGTATCGGTGGTTGGAAGGGTGGCCCTGATAAAGGTGGTTATGCTACCATGTAGAATCTCCCGCTGGTTCCTCATGGATCTCACGCACCTTACACCTGTTCCAGTGTGGAATGATGGAGGCACTGGTACCCCGGACTGCAGATACTTCTATTAGAAGGAAGTCTGAGCTTACTTGAGACTACCTGGAAGTATAGATCCCAAATATGGCTAAGTGGGTGGCTTTAGAGCATTCCTAAGAGGTTTCGTTTATAGTGTGAACTAGGGTTTGTGCACCCTACAAAACCTTCTTCTGTGTTTAGTTTATTAAACAATAGGGTTGTTCATGTGTGATAGGAACACAGGCTACTCAAAGAGTGCACAAACCAACTGATTTGCCTATTAAATCACAATTAGTATTGTTGTCAGGGTGGGGGAACAGAGAATGAAGGTTTCTAAATTCATGTTTGAAACTATCACTTCTTAATACACTGTAATAATCTGATGTAATAAGATGAAACAGTTCTGCATAATAATGAAATAGACTTTTTTGAACAAACTTTAACCTATTTTTACACTTTTGCTGCAAAATGCCTTTAAAAATGAAGGTGTTTCTAAAGTTAATAGGTGTAAGACACTCTAATTACTTCCTTTAACTTTAATTAACCGTTCTATAACTGCCCTCTATTTAGCTTCATTTTAAAGTTCAGGCTGAGTCGAGGCCACACATGTTGGTTGGGAGAGCCGCATGCGGCCAGCGTACTTCGAGCATCAGAAGTAACAAACGTCGGCGTCACCAGCTTCCAAGCCATCCTCAAAAACAGCACAGACCACATCCCGCCTCAGGCCGGGGAAGGATTGGCCATCTCTGCTTACCAGGGAGCGCTCCAATGGGAACTTGGCGGGATCCACCTTCGCTTTATCGTACTCGTCCCGGCTGATGCAGATGGCGCTGTTCCCTCGACAGAAGTCCAGACAGGGCTTGCAGGTCCCTCCATTGGCAGCGGAACCTACGAAGAGGGGCTTGCACTTCTCGCAATGTTCACCCTGCAGGAGGAGAGGAGAGGCGAGAGAGGCTTGGTATGAGCTGGAGGAACACATCAGTGCATCCCACAGAGAGAGCAAACACAGTTCACTGTTCAGCTTTGGGACTATTCGCTGTAGATCTGCCCACATACCCTCTTCCGATCAGCGGCCCCACCTCCTATTATTCACAGGAGACTGGCATACTGGGCCGAAAGCCAGTCCTCCCCTTTGCCCCTTTCTTTCAAGTTAGGTTCATTTCCTTGTGTAGTGTGCAATAGTAGTGTATTGTTTTCTTGTTTACCTTTTACCCTGTTAGTTTCTCGATCACACCTACAGACAGCTCATACTGTGGACAGCACCAATCCTTACAATATGCTTGCAGACAGCACCCTGCTTGCCAGTGCTTGGCAATCTTGCCATGTAAGTGCTATACTTACACTGGAGGGCCAGGTAGCAGACATTTGCGGTCATTCTTTCTGAACTGCACTTTCACCCATGCTTCACTCCCGAGTGTCTGTACACATCACTGTGCCAGGCCAAAAGGTCTTTTCCAAAATCATTACTTTTTCTCAGGCTCACTGTGCACTGATCGCAGCAGGGCGCCGCCCCCAGATGGCAGCAGGGCGCCGCCCCCAGATGGCAGCACGGTGCCGCCCCCAGATGGCAGCACGGCGCCGGCCCGGGGCGGCGCCGCCCCCAGATCTTAGCACAGCGCCGCCTCCGATCTTAGCACAGCGCCGCCTCCAATCTTAGCACAGCGCCGCCTCAGATCTTAGCACAGCGCCGCCTCAGATCTTAGCACAGCGCCGCCTCAGATCTTAGCACAGCGCCGCCTCAGATCTTAGCACAGCGCCGCCTCAGATCTTAGCACAGCGCCGCCTCAGATCTTAGCACAGCGCCGCCTCAGATCTTAGCACAGCGCCGCCTCAGATCTTAGCACAGCGCCGCGGTAGCACAGCGCCGCCTCTGATCTTAGCACAGCGCCGCCGTAGCACACCGCCGCCTCTAATCCTAGCACAGCGCCGCCTCTGACCTTAGCACAGCGCCGCCTCTGACCTTAGCACAGCGCCGCCTCTGACCTTAGCACAGCGCCGCCTCTGACCTTAGCACAGCGCCGCCTCCGACCTTAGCACAGCGCCGCCTCTGACCTTAGCACAGCGCCGCCTCTGACCTTAGCACAGCGCCGCCTCTGACCTTAGCACAGCGCCGCCTCTGACCTTAGCACAGCGCCGCCTCTGACCTTAGCACAGCGCCGCCTCTGACCTTAGCACAGCGCCGCCTCAGATCACAGCACAGCGCCGCCTCAGATCACAGCACAGCGCCGCCTCAGATCACAGCACAGCGCCGCCTCTAATAGCACGGCGCCGCCGCTAATAGCACGGCGCCGCCGCTAATAGCACGGCGCCGCCGCTAAAAGCACGGCGCCGCCTCTAATAGCACGGCGCCGCCTCTAATAGCACGGCGCCGCCTCTAATAGCACGGCGCCGCCTCTAATAGCACGGCGCCGCCTCTAATAGCACGGCGCCGCCTCTAATAGCACGGCGCCGCCTCTAATAGCACGGCGCCGCCTCTAATAGCACGGCGCCGCCTCTAATAGCACGGCGCCGCCTCTAATAGCACGGCGCCGCCTCTAATAGCACAGCGCCGCCTCTAATAGCACAGCGCCGCCTCTAATAGCACAGCGCCGCCTCTAATAGCACAGCGCCGCCTCTAATAGCACAGCGCCGCCTCTAATAGCACAGCGCCGCCTCTAATAGCACAGCGCCGCCTCTAATAGCACAGCGCCGCCTCTAATAGCACAGCGCCGCCTCTAATAGCACAGCGTCGCCTCTAATAGCACAGCGTCGCCTCTGATAATAGCTGTGAGAAAGTGCCATCTTTCTTGCATGGTATGCCCCCACTTTTAGCTGAATTGCTAAATGTACTTTGACCGAGTGTGCCCTGGACTCCTGCCAATCAGGTGCCCAGGGCCTATGTTCCTTCCCTAAAACACATGGCCACATGTCAGCCCCTGGTAAATGGTACCCTAGGTACCCAGGGCCTTGCGACCAGGGAAGGCCTCTAAGGGCTGCAGCACTCCTTGTGCCACCCTTAGAGGCCCTGTACCCTTACACACACACACACTGCCTTTGTAGGCTGAGTGTTTGGGTGCAAGACAAAAACAAAGTCGACATGACACACATCCCTGTGTGCCATGCCCATCACCTACACTGCCATGGCATACATCAGCCACCCCTCTAGCTGGGTGCCTTATGCCAATGGTGTGGGCGCAGGAGCCCTGTGCCCCTACAGTGCCCAGGTCCATTCCTGAGCACTGTAAGTGCAGTGCTGCCATTTAAGAGTACATGGTGCTGAGAGCTCGTCAAACACGAGCTCCACTGCACCAGAATGGCAACACTGAAGCCTGGGAAGTTTGGTATCAAACTTCTCAGCACATTAATCCCACACTGCTGCCATTGTGGGATTTAATGTACCCAGCACCCCAGAGGGCATCTTAGAGGTGCCCCCTGAAACCTAACCTACAATCCGCTCTGAGGCTGCCTAGGCTGTCACCCAGCAGACATGTTGCTGGACCCCAGGGTAGGAGAGCCCCTGCTCTCCTGGACCTGCAACAATGCACATCCTGGGCGAGGTGCTAAATCTCCTCCCCCAGGATGGGCAGGGGGAAGCTTCAAAGGCATGCCGCCTCTGTGAGCTTCCCCAGGCCACTGCAACCCCCCACTCTGCCAGGAAGCTTTGGCCGGAAACCCCAAATAAGGACAGGGGATGTGCCAGCCTGCTAACCCCACCCCTCAGGTGGGGAGGCGAGGTGAAGCACATCTCCGGGCTCTCGCCATCTTGAAGATGGGAAGCCCTACCCTATCAGGACTAGGCTACTGCCCCCCTCCCACAGGAGAGAGGCAGGATAGGGGGTGTACCCACCCCAGGACAGGGACCCATTGGTCCCTGCCCTTCACCTACCTGTAACGCCCCTAAATCTAGTATTTAGGGGCACCCTGAACCTTCCTTCCCCAGATTCCAGATTCAAAACTACAAAGAAGAGCAAGAAGAAAGAAGACCTGCCCTGCAGCTGCTAAAAAGAGGAAGACACCAACTGCTTTGGCCCCAGCCCTACCGGCCTGTCGACCCTCGAACCTACTCTTGCTCCAACCCGGCATCTCTTGTGGCCAGCAACCTCACCAACCCCGGAGGACCTGGCTACCTTTTGGCTCCAAGCCCCTGGGACTCCCATGAGAAGAGGCTCGACACAAAACCTACCTCTAATCCCTGGCAGCAGCCCGGAACTGCGAACCCAGCACACTCTGCACCAGCCAAGCCTGGCCAGTGCCGGAGTGAACAAAGACCCCGAGGACGACCCCATGGCGACTGTGACCCAGAGTCCAGCACCCAAGGACCTCCCTCGACACACCTGAAGAAGCCTGCAGCCTCAGAACAAGGTGCCCCCCCCCCTACCGCGATCAACAGAGGGTAAGATTTCCCGACACCAAAAGGCACCCCTTCACGAGGCACCCTGCGGCCCCCTGTGCCCAATCCCGGGGTACCTACCTAACCTCCAACTACCCAACTTACCTCTCGAAGTGGTTTGGCACCTGAAGAGTCCTCGTCCCCGAGCTTGCAGCCTTTTTCTAAACCGGAGATTTTTCATTGAAATCAATTGAGCACCCGAAGGCTCAAAAGCACTCTGCACCCAGCCGCCCGAGTGGCCCTGGCAGTGAAAACTCTACACCTACCTACTTCCCCGCTTGCCCTGAGTAAGTGACCAGGAGCCCAGCTCCCACAGCCGCGTGGCTTGCCAGTCAGCAGCCACCAACCAAGGCCCCCTATCCCTCATAGGATAACATTGGGCCTAACTCTCTCTGCACCCGGCCGCCCTAGAGTCGCTGAGGGTGAACCAACTGTACCTACCTGACCCTGGGGGACCCCTGAGTCTATGCCCAGAACCTCAACTCTGCCAGTCGAGTACTTACCCTTAAACCGCTAACTCTATTTTCCTCATATGGTAACATTGACTGGCTTTTTCCTGAAATTTCTTCGAACTGTGGACTTTTCAAATCTTAAAATATTCACCAAAAATCAGCCGAGTAACGAAAACGAAATTACTCACCTGCTCTTAGGTGAGCTCTCAGTGCTGGATCTTGGTACCCAGCACTGACTCTGAAAAATACTTACAACTGTACTTACCCATAACTCCATTTTCTTCCATAGGAAACCATTGACTGTTTTTCAGTGAAATTTCTTCTAAGTGTCGATTTCTGCAATCTTTAAATATTCTTCAAAAATCGTATAATATCTGAAAACGTAATTACTTACCTGTTTTGGATAAGGGTCCCAGTACCGAGTCTAGGCACCCAGTACTGGATTACAAAAGTAACGAGAACATACTGTACCCGCAACTTGAATTTTCTTCCATAGGGAACCATTGACTGTTTTCTTTGAAATATTTTCTGTCAACTTTTAAAATAGCTAAATATTGTTTAAAAATCATTACAGTAATTAAGTAGACTTTCATCACTTGATTCTGATTACTGACCCAGGACTGAATCTAGGATCCAGTCCTGGAATTCCAAAAGTAATCTAAAAAGTAATCTGTTGCACATAACTTGAATTTTCCATTGAGCTCAATGCATTGTTGTGTTTAAAATAGAGTTGCCTATTGCAACCACTTGTAACGGTTTACAAAAGTCAATTGCATATTGCAAAAGTATTTGTATGAAACATCTCATTCTGAGAAAGTATATTTTAAATCCAAGTGTTGGTTCTAAAATAAAACAAGCATATATTTTTTTTATATATAAACCATTGGCCTAGACTCGAGTTCAGTTCTTGAGTGTGTGAGACCATTTGCTGACGGAGTGTGTACAACAAATGCTCGACCAAGCTACCACTTTAGAGAGTAAGGTTATATCTAACTTTAACCTCTGTCAAACCCTGGGGGACTGTGGACTCTCTACACCCTGTACCTATTAAGGAACAGTATATACAGAGCCACTTTCTCACAATAGCACGGCGCCGCCTCTGATCATAGCACGGCGCCGCCTCTGATCATAGCACGGCGCCGCCTCTGATCATAGCACGGCGCCGCCTCCGATCATAGCACGGCGCCGCCTCCGATCATAGCACGGCGCCGCCTCCGATCATAGCACGGCGCCGCCTCCGATCATAGCACGGCGCCGCCTCCGATCATAGCACGGCGCCGCCTCCGATCATAGCACGGCGCCGCCTCCGATCATAGCACGGCGCCGCCTCCGATCATAGCACGGCGCCGCCTCCGATCATAGCACGGCGCCGCCTCCGATCATAGCACGGCGCCGCCTCCGATCATAGCACGGCGCCGCCTCCGATCATAGCACGGCGCCGCCTCCGATCATAGCACGGCGCCGCCTCCGATCATAGCACGGCGCCGCCTCCGATCATAGCACGGCGCCGCCTCCGATCATAGCACGGCGCCGCCTCCGATCATAGCACGGCGCCGCCTCCGATCATAGCACGGCGCCGCCTCCGATCATAGCACGGCGCCGCCTCCGATCATAGCACGGCGCCGCCTCCGATCATAGCACAGCACAGCGCCGCCTCCGATCATAGCACAGCACAGCGCCGCCTCTGATCATAGCACAGCGCCGCCTCTGATCATAGCACAGCGCCGCCTCTGATCATAGCACAGAGCCGCCTCTGATCATAGCACAGCGCCGCCTCTGCCCCTGATCATAGCACTCTGATCTTAGCACAGCTCCAGCCTCTGATCTTAGCACAGCTCCAGCCTCTGATCTTAGCACAGCTCCAGCCTCTGATCTTAGCACAGCTCCAGCCTCTGATCTTAGCACAGCTCCAGCCTCTGATCTTAGCACAGCTCCAGCCTCTGATCTTAGCACAGCTCCAGACTCTGATCTTAGCACAGCTCCAGCCTCTGATCTTAGCACAGCTCCAGCCTCTGATCTTAGCACAGCTCCAGCCTCTGATCTTAGCACAGCTCCAGCCTCTGATCTTAGCACAGCTCCAGCCTCTGATCTTAGCACAGCTCCAGCCTCTGATCTTAGCACAGCTCCAGCCTCTGATCTTAGCACAGCTCCAGCCTCTGATCTTAGCACAGCTCCAGACTCTGATCTTAGCACAGCTCCAGACTCTGATCTTAGCACAGCTCCAGCCTCTGATCTTAGCACAGCTCCAGCCTCTGATCTTAGCACAGCTCCAGCCTCTGCCCCGGATCATAGCACTCTGATCTTAGCACAGCACCGCCTCTGATCTTAGCACAGCTCCAGCCTCTGATCTTAGCACAGCTCCAGCCTCTGATCTTAGCACAAGGCTTCCTCTGATCTAGCATGACACTACCATTTCCCCAGCTCTTATATTTCCTGTTGTATATCTTCATGAATTATCCAAACCTATGAAATATGGCTCTCCTGATGAAGGCCTGTGAGCCGAAACGTGTGTAGAGAGATCTTCTGAGTGTAGCATTCACTTCAGCTGCATTCTACTTATCAATCGTCAAGGATATTAGGCTATTGGAATTTCTGACATGTGCCATATCTTGATCCACACACGAAAATATATGTTTGAAGGGTTACCTTCCAGAACAGGATGTGTATATTGATATGAGAATGATTTATAAACAATTTGGCAGTTTATTATGTGTCTATTTGGTGAAATGCATGCCTGTGTATGGGTTATGACAGATGTGGATGATTAAGAAAGAAAGAGTAAGCTGTTCCTCCTGGTCAGGGGAGGTTGTGTGAAGTGTACACTCTACCCCAAGGTGAAGACAAAGTGAAAGATAATGTCTAAACAGCCTGAGGACTTGAAGCACGTGGTGGGTGGGGGGACCCACACGGGTGGAACTAAAACCCTCACACACCCAGCAAGCTAGGTGTCATGCTTCATCATCTGGGTTTTGCTCCTCGTCGGGTCGGCGCTGCAATTCCCAACGGGCACCCAAAGATGGGGCTCTTTATCGGAGATCTTTTGTTCCTCGCCGAAAGTTGAGTACAAGTGAGGGCCAGGTAAGTGTAGACGTTGGGGAGTGTATTTTAAAACAGGGTTGGTTAGTCTGAATAACGAGTTTATTGGGTCAGTAAACCACCCTATTAAAAACGATATGAGTGGCGGTAGTCTGGACACAGTGGGTTAAAGACTCGCTCCGCTCAACTCAGATGGTCAACATGTTTCTCGCCAAATGGTCAGGAGGATCCCACGGCAATTCATCAGGACCAATGTGGTGTAAACTATCTACAAACGTGAGGGTGTATAACAGGATATCAAATTATTGTGTTTGTGCCTGGACAAATCTACCCTATGAAAGTGTGGAAAAATCTAACACTTCCGCATAGGAGTGGCCTAAAGGAAAGGGAGAGAAGAAACATAACAGGCCAACACGAAACATTAAAAAACACTTTGTCGTTTATATACATGGTAATATGGAGCCGAAGACTCCTCGTATGCATGTCATATACATGAAGCAATTGCGCTCGAATATAGTGATCATGCATAAGTGGATGCAGTGTCAAACAACGTGTCAAGTGATCTAAAAGACTTCAATCCAGGGCACCCTGAATTATAGTAACGAGGTCTAAAACGCTCACCTAAGGATTGAGCTAGTGCCGCTCCAGTCGGTGCGTGGCGAGCCTCTTGGGATGGCGTAGTAGCCTGCTGTAATGTGCATTAAAACAAGAGACTCAACTAGGTAGGTATATAAATACAATACACCTGCTGGGTGCTAGGTGCTGTCAAGGGAACAGGTAGGCACGATCCCCCGGATCCCCGGCAACCGGGAACCACCGCTCGAGGAACGATCCACCCCTGAGCCTAATGTGCCGCCCACAGAAGTCGGCAGCCCATGTCAGCGTTAGGGTCGGTCAGTCACATGAACAGCGGTCACCCGTCTACCAGCGTCTAGGGAATCCCAGACCGTTCGATCATTGTTACGTGATCCAGGTAGTAGTTTACTTACGGTTCTGTTGCCCAAGGATGGTTTGTAAACCTACCCCGCTCCGCCGAAACCGGGATGTGGTGTTCACTATCCAATGCTCCAATAAGAACTGGTTCGGTCAAGTGTAGGCGTACACTGATTGGGCGTCTAGTGTCAAGTGACTCGTGTCGGAAGACCCACCCAAGCATTGTAACTATGGGCGTCATCTTGGAACGGGGTACTGAATCAGTATCAGGTCGCAGTTGGTATCTCTCAGGGGCTCAAAGGACCCCAGAAGGAGTAATGATACTCACTTCACTATGGTCCTGTGTTGTATAATTTATAGGGTATAGGTCAACTCGACAGAGTAGGTAATGTGGGTTGTATGCATCGTGGAAAGGACCATGTAATGCGAGTTGGACCAAGGTATCTCCGGAGTTATTGTTATACTGTTCACGCACCAGGGGAGTCCAATTATTGGTGCGGGACATTCGGGGGGTCACTTCAGTGACAGTAAATAATTCAGTCCACCCATTATCTATCAGGGGCGGTACAGGGCTGTAGGGTCATTGACAATACTGTGGAAGAGTGTTACTATATCAGTGTGTTAGTGTACCCCACGGTATATCGTCATTCAAACCTCTCCTATCAGATGAAAGTCTGTACACCCATCTTTGTTCGAGTCTGAACAGTGCTTGTGCTGTAATTCTCGGATGTGACTCCAAAACAACCCATCTAAGGGAGTCTGGTGTATGGTGTAAACTCTTAAAGTGGGTATACAGTTTTGTGGTCTCCTTCAAGCATCTTATATTACTTTTATGCTCGGTGATGCGTGTTTTAATAGCTCGTGTCGTCATCTCTATGTAGATCAGTGTACAGGGGCATTGCAATAGGTAAATGCAGTTGGTGGAGTTACAATTCGTGTGGCGTGTCAGTGACCAAGTGAGTGTGTCGGACAAGGTAACCTCCTTGGTAGTGATCGTCTGTTTACAGGACGTACAATTACCACAGGGGAAGTGTCCAACAACTGGTGGAAGCCCCCATAGAGTGCCCTGGGGGTTCTGTATTTCTTTTCTGGCAGGTCTGGTATGGATCAATATGTCTTTCAGATTCTGTGTCCTCTTAAAGGCGAATCTGGGTTGAGGTAAGGAATATGCTACTTACCAGTATGCATCTGTTCTTGGCATGTAGAGCTGCAGAGTTGTACACTTAGCATAGGTCGCCATCTGGTGTTGGGCCCGGATGTTTGCAGTTTGTTTTTCTTCTTGGACAGTCTTTGGAAGTCACGAGTTTGGTGACTCCTCCTTCGGTCCGTACTGCGCATGGGCTTCGGCTCCATCCTCAGATTGTTTTTCGCCAACAGGGAAATGATGGAGCGTAGTAATAACAGTGAGAAACCCATGTGTTGTATCTAAATAAGATGTACTGGAACGGATACAGGTAGCCGGGGAGGCGGGTGGGCGTGTACAACTCTGCAGCTCTACATGCCAAGAACAGATGCATACTGGTAAGTAGCATATTCCGTTCGAGGCATATGAGCTGCAGATTGTACACTTAGCATAGATTATATAGCAGTACCCAACCTTAGCGGCGACCACCGGTATCCGTTGCAGCTGTTTGAAAAAGTGTCTTTAGTACAGCCTGGCCCACCCTAGCTTGCTGCTTGGAATGCACATCTACACAGTAGTGTTTTGTGAAGGTGTGCGGTGTAGACCATGTGGCTGCCTTGCAGATGTCATCTAAGGGTATATTCCCTAGAAAAGCCATAGAAGCCCCTAACTTTCTTGTAGAGTGGGCTTTAGGGGGAACAGATAATGTTCTCTTTGCCTTTTGATAACAAATTTGTATGCATTTTACAATCCACCTAGCTATCCCTGATTTTGAAATGGGGTTGCCTTTATGTGGTGGAGAGAAGGAAACGAACAATTGTTTAGTCTTCCTGAAGGGTTGCGTTCTTTGTATGTAGTATAGTAACGCCCTTTTTACATCAAGTGTGTGTAAGGCCCTTTCTGCAACAGATTGGGGTTGCGAGAAGAAGACAGGTAATTCCACTGATTGATTGAGGTGGAAGGGGGAAATGACTTTGGGCAGAAACTTCGGATTTGTGCGAAGTATGACCTTGCTGTGATGCATTTGTATGTAGGGTTCCTGTATGGTGAACGCTTGTATTTCACCAACCCTTCTAAGGGAAGTGATAGCTACAAGGAAAGCTGTTTTCCAGGTGAGAAACTGTAGCTCACATTTGTGCATTGGTTCGAAGGGCGGACCCATTAGTCGTGTAAGAACTAAATTTAGATTCCATACAGGGGAAGGTGGTGCCCTGGGAGGAATTACTCGTTTAAGGCCTTCCATGACGGCTTTAATAGCGGGCACTCTGAAGAGTGATAAATGCTGCCTGTTTTGTAGATAAGCAGCGATCGCTGCTAGGTGTAGGCATATGGATGAATATGCCAGGTTACACCTGTGAAGATGGAGCAGATAGCATATGATGTGCTGTATGGATGCATCTAGAGGGTTGATTGTATTGTTACGGCAGTAAATTACAAATCTTTTCCACTTTGCGGCATAGCATGCTCTAGTGGTAGGACGTCTGGCTTCCATGATGATGTTCATGCAATCAGGGGGAAGGTTAAGGTATCCGAATTCTAGGATTTCAGGAGCCAGATCGCCAGGTTGAGCTGAGCTGGGTCCGGGTGCCTGATTTCTCCATGGTTCTGGGTTAGGAGGCATGGGGATAGATGCAGTTTTTGATGTGGTACCACTGACAGTTGTAGTAGCGTGGTGTACCACGGCTGCCTGGCCCACGTCGGAGCTACCAGAATGAGTGTGAGGGAGTGCTGTTGTAGCTTCCTGACCACTAATGGAATTAGTGGGAGAGGTGGAAAGGCGTATGCAAATCTGCCTGACCAGTTCATCCATATCGCATTGCCCTTGGACAATGGGTGTGGGTATCTGGCGGCGAAGCTTGGGCATTTTTTGTTTTCGTGGGTGGCGAAGAGGTCTATCTGAGGATGCCCCCACTGTTGGAAGAATGGGTGAAGAACTTGTGGATGCAGTTCCCATTCGTGTATTTGTTGCGTTTGTCTGCTGAGCAGATCTGCCATGGTGTTTTGTACGCCTGGAACGTGCTGTGCCAGGAGAAAGATGTTTTGAGGAATTGCCCATCTCCATATGCTCTGGGCTAAGCGGGAGAGCTGGGGAGAGTGTGTCCCCCCCTGTTTTTGGATATAATACATTGCAGTCATATTGTCTGTGCGAATGAGGACTGCTTTGCCCGAAATCTGTTTTTGGAAAGATTTTAGGGCTAGAAAGATCGCCAAGAGCTCCAGATGGTTGATGTGGAGCGATTTTTGCTGTGGCGTCCATAGACCTTGCATGGTGAGGTGTAGAAGGTGCGCTCCCCAGCCGGAGAGCGATGCGTCCGCTGTTAGAGTCACTTGAGGAACCGGGTCCAGGAACGGCCGCCCTTTGGAAAGGTTTGTGGTGTTCCACCACTGCAGAGAGTGATGTGTGCGGCCGTCCACCAACACCAGATCCGTCAGCTGACCCTGGGCCTGGTTCCACTGTTGTGCTAGGCACTCTTGAAGTGGACGCATGTGGAGTCTTGCATGGGGCACTATGAAAATGCAAGACGCCATCATTCCTATGAGCTTCATAAACACTCTTGCTGGAAGAGAGTGCTGAGGAAGGAATGTTTTGCGTAAGGCTTGAATGCTTGTGATTCTGGCTGAGTTTGGATAGGCAATACCCTTGGAGGTGTCTATAGTGGCCCCGAGGTATTGCTTTGTGTGAGATGGTATGAGGTGGGACTTTTGGTAGTTCACCGTGAAGCCTAGCTGGTGGAGCAGTTGGATGGTGCTGTTTGTATGCTGCACACATTGGTCGTAGGACGCGGCTTTTATCAGCCAGTCGTCTAGGTAAGGGAAGACGTGAATATGTTGACGTCTGAGGTGTGCTGCTACTACTGCTAGGCATTTGGTAAACACCCGTGGTGCGGTGGTGACCCCGAAGGGGAGAACCGTGAATTGGTAATGTTGCCCGTCCACCACGAACCTGAGGTATTTCCTGTGAGAGGGGTGTATTGGAATGTGAAAGTATGCGTCTTTCAGATCCAAGGTTGTGAGAAAGTCTCCCTGGCAGAGGAGTGGGAGGACTTGTTGTAGAGTGACCATGTGAAAATGGTCTGAGTGTATGTAGGCATTTAGAGGCCGGAGGTCCAGAATGGGTCTGAGGGTCTCGTCTCTCTTTGGTATTAAGAAATATAGAGAGTAGACCCCTAGATTTCGTTGGTTGACGGGGACCTGCTCTATAGCATGTTTTTGCAGGAGTGAAAGTACCTCTTGTTTGAGCAGTGTGGAATGTTCTTGAGACATTGGACGGTGCCTTGGTGGGATATTGGGTGGGGTAGATGTTAGCTCTAGACAGTACCCTGACCGAATGATTTGGGTCACCCATTTGTCCGATGTTATGGACTCCCATACGTGGATAAAGTTTTGTAGTCTGCCCCCGACCGGAGTGGAATGGTCTGGGGGGAGCGGAGGGGAGTCATTGTGCGGGGGGGGGTGGCAGAACGGGTGTTGTTGGTTTTGCCCCTGCCCTTATTGTTGTTACCCCTGTAACCACCTCTCTGATTGCCCTTTGAAAAGGTATTTTGAGGAGGGGACTTGTAGGAGGTAGAGGCGTTATCGGTGGAGGAGCCTCTGCCTGTGCCACGAAAGGACGAGCGTCGAAAGGAACGTTTGGAGGCTTGTGTTTGGAGTGCCCCCATAGACTTTGCTGTGTCTGTGTCTTTCTTCATCTTTTCGAGCGCTTCGTCTACCTTTGGCCCAAAGAGTGTTTCCTGGTCAAAGGGGTGATTGAGTATGGATGCCTGGACTTCAGGTTTGAACCCTGAGATCCTGAGCCAGGCGTGGCGACGAAGCAGGACACTGGTATTTATGGCCCTAGAAGCAGTGTCGGCTGCATCGAGGGCACACTTAATGGAGGTGTTTGTGATTAGTTTACCCTCCTGTATGAGGTCATGAGCCTTGTGCTTGTATTTTTCTGGAAGGTGCTGCATAAGAGCCTCTAGTTCGTCATAGTGTGCTCTATCATATCGCGCAAGCAGTGCTTGTGTGTTTGCAATGCGCCACATGTTTGCAGCTTGGGAGGCGGTGCGTTTACCAGACGCGTCCAGAAGTTTAGATTCTTTGTCTGGCGGTGGGGCATCTCCTGAGGATTGGGAGTTAGCCCGCTTTCTAGCTGTGGAGACAACTAGGGAATCTAGGGGAGCAGGGCCCTTGATGTAAGCAGGGTCTGTGGGTGCCGCCTTGTACTTCTTCTCTATCCTAGGGTTCAGTACTCTGGCTCTGACAGGGTCTTTGAACACCTCTGTAGCGTGCTTGGTGACACCCTTAAGCATGGGTAAAATGGAAGTAGATTTGTCTTGTATATCAAATGTATCCAGTAGGAAGTCTTCTTCTACTGGTTCACTGTGCATGTCCACCCCATGGTAGTGTGCTGCTCTCTGCACTAAATGATGAAACCCTAAGGAGTCCTCTGGAGGAGACGGCCTTGATGGGTATAGGTCGTCCTGAGGTACATTGGGTATATCAGGGTTATTGTAATCCTCCCATGGATCTGGGGTCCCTGGTGGAGTGGGATCCATTGGGGCGTCCGCCGGGTAATTGTCCGGATCCCCATCATCCGGATCTGGGGATGGGGCCGGATCGTAGTGAGGTAAAGGTGGCGGAGACCTGTGAGGTGGAGGCGGTGGAGGAGGTGGAGTGGGTAGGGGAGGCGGTGGTGGGGAGGGCACTCTGAGGGGAGAAGTAGCAGAGTCCTTCCTTTTGGGTGGAGGAGGAGGAGCCGGAGCATCAAGGCGTCTTTTCTTGGTAGTTAAAGTCAAAAGCCCAGTCTTTGGATCTTTGGACAAAGTCTTTTGTAAAGGGTCTGGTGTAAACAGAGCCAACGGTGTCGAGTCGTCTGTCGGCACCGGTGATTTCGGAACCGGGGGTTTCGATGGTCGGTGTGCGCCATGCTTTTTTGAGGTCTCCGGGTGTTTCGGCGTCGAATGATGTTTCGGCGCCGGAGCGTCGGTGCCGACAGATTTGTGTTTGGTCGGCACCGAGTGTCCAGGCTTCGGCACCGGTGGTTTCGGAGTCGAGCTGGATTTTGCAGTCTTCGGTGCCGGATGCTGTTTTTCGGCACCGGGTGTCGGCTGGCTCGATCCCGAGCTGCCATGAGACTTTGGGTGCTTCGACACCGGGCCCGAAGGTGGGGTGATCGAAGTTTTGGTTTTGGTTTTGCCCAGGCCGGCAGGCGAGGGAGTAACCTGAGTCTCTTTGGTTATCGGCGCGGGGGTGGGAGGGGGCATAGTACTCACGGCCCGCTGCGCTGGTGTAACGTCCTCCACGTCGGAGTCGTCGGCCTCGGAAGCGCTGACGACGTCTTCCTCCTGCTCGGTGTGTGTTTGCCCCGAAGCTTCGGCGTCGTCTCCGAAGATGTCCGGTGGAGCTGCCGAGGATGAGTGCGCCATGGTGCGTCGGGCTCTTCGATCTCGGATGGTCTTCTTCGATCGAAAAGACTTGCAGGCGGGGCAGTCTCTAGCCTCGTGTTCCGGAGAGAGGCAAAGGTTACACACCTGATGGAGGTCGGTGTGGGGAAATTTAGACCCACATTTTGGGCACTTTTTGAACGGAGTCCTTTCCATCGGCCGGGACCGGAGTCGCGGAGGTCCCGAAGGCCGGTGTCGATGTACGGGATGGAGAAAAGTGCCGCTTCGAGAGATGAAGATGATGAAGGAACTCGAAGAATCGAGGATTTTCCGTCGAGGCTGGAACCGTAGAAGTTCGAAGCCGGAGCACGAAGTATCACATCCGAGCCCGATGGCGGAAAAAAACAATCTGAGGATGGAGCCGAAGCCCATGCGCAGTACGGACCGAAGGAGGAGTCACCAAACTCGTGACTTCCAAAGACTGTCCAAGAAGAAAAACAAACTGCAAACATCCGGGCCCAACACCAGATGGCGACCTATGCTAAGTGTACAATCTGCAGCTCATATGCCTCGAACAGAAAGTTCACCAGAAGATAGGATACCCCAGTGTTTTTTGATCACCTTTTTCATTTTATTTGAAGAAGGGGTAAATGAGGTAACGCAGGTCAGGATGTCAGTTTGTTCCCTAGTCCTGGTCTCAAGCAGTGCTTCTCTGGGATTATTCCTAGCGCGTTTCATAGCTCTTGTAATTGTGTTAGTTGGATAACCTCTTTCTTTTAAATTGTTTGCTAGGATATCCGCCTCTTTTTTGTAGTCCACTACTGAGCTACAGTTTCTCCTCAAACGGAGAAACTGACCGAAAGGTAAGTTATCCCTCAATGCCTTGGGATGGTGACTGCTGTAAAGCAAGAGGCTATTCCTGTCGGTTGGTTTTTTGTAAAGGCTGGTTGACAGAACCCCAGAAGCCAATCTGATGTCTAGGTCCAGAAATGCTATGTGAGTCGTGGAGATGTGATTAGTAAATTTCAAATAAGGGTTCTGCACATTAATCCATTGACAGAAATCATCACATAGTGTACACGGTCCTTTCCACAAGATGAGGACATCATCTATAAAGCGTCTCCACATGATCAAGTTATCACCAAAAGGATTGGTGGGGCTCCGGATGATCTCCTCTTCGAATGCGGCCATGTAAAGGCAGGCCAGACTAGGGGCAAATGTACTACCCATTGAAGTACCCTGGCATTGGTGGAATAGCTCTTTCCGGAATTCAAAAAAGTTCTCCGTCAATGCCAGGGAGATACCAACTGCGACCTGATACTGATTCAGTACCCCGTTCCAAGATGGCGCCCATAGTTACAATGCTTGGGTGGGTCTTCCGACACGAGTCACTTGACACTAGACGCCCAATCAGTGTACGCCTACACTTGACCGAACCGGTTCTCATTGGAGCATTGGATAGTGAACACCACATCCCGGTTTCGGCGGAGCGGGGTAGGTTTACAAACCACCCTTGGGCAACAGAACCGTAAGTAAACTACTACCTGGATCACGTAACAATGATCGAACGGTCTGGGATTCCCTAGACGCTGGTAGACGGGTGACCGCTGTTCATGTGACTGACCGACCCTAACACTGACATGGGCTGCCGACTTCTGTGGGAGGCACATTAGGCTCAGGGGTGGATCGTTCCTCGAGCGGTGGTTCCCGGTTGCCGGGGATCCGGGGGATCGTGCCTACCTGTTCCCTTGACAGCACCTAGCACCCAGCAGGTGTATTGTATTTATATACCTACCTGGTTGAGTCTCTTGTTTTAATGCACATTACAGCAGGCTACTACGCCATCCCAAGAGGCTCACCACGCACCGACTGGAGCGGCACTAGCTCAATCCTTAGGTGAGCGTTTTAGACCTCGTTACTATAATTCAGGGTGCCCTGGATTGAAGTCTTTTAGATCACTTGACACGTTGTTTGACACTGCATCCACTTATGCATGATCACTATATTCGAGCGCAATTGCTTCATGTATAGGACATGCATACGAGGAGTCTTCGGCTCCATATTACCATGTATATAAACGACAAAGTGTTTTTTAATGTTTCGTGTTGGCCTGTTATGTTTCTTCTCTCCCTTTCCTTTAGGCCACTCCTATGCGGAAGTGTTAGATTTTTCCACACTTTCATAGGGTAGATTTGTCCAGGCACAAACACAATAATTTGATATCCTGTTATACACCCTCACGTTTGTAGATAGTTTACACCACATTGGTCCTGATGAATTGCCGTGGGATCCTCCTGACCATTAGGCGAGAAACATGTTGACCATCTGAGTTGAGCGGAGCGAGTCTTTAACCCACTGTGTCCAGACTACCGCCACTCATATCGTTTTTAATAGGGTGGTTTACTGACCCAATAAACTCGTTATTCAGACTAACCAACCCTGTTTTAAAATACACTCACCAACGTCTACACTTACCTGGCCCTCACTTGCACTCAACTTTCGGCGAGGAACAAAAGATCTCCGATAAAGAGCCCCATCTTTGGGTGCCCGTTGGGAATTGCAGCGCCGACCCGACGAGGAGCAAAACCCAGATGATGAAGCATGACACCTAGCTTGCTGGGTGTGTGAGGGTTTTAGTTCCACCCGTGTGGGTCCCCCCACCCACCACGTGCTTCAAGTCCTCAGGCTGTTTAGACATTATCTTTCACTTTGTCTTCACCTTGGGGTAGAGTGTACACTTCACACAACCTCCCCTGACCAGGAGGAACAGCATACTCTCTTAATTATTCCAGGGCATGTATGCTGGACCTCATTAAATATAGCCCCCCCGTTTTTACTTCCTTCCCCTGGTTGAGATGTGGATGACTGTCTTGGTTTGTCTTCGAGCTGTATTTTATATACATGTTATGTCTGTGTATATTTTTTGAATATTGATCAATAAAATATTTTTGTAGTTTTTCTAATATTCTTGTGTTGTTGACATCTGTTAATCATGTAATACTGTATAGGTAAAGTAATGAGACTGGGAAGAGGTGTGGCGCCGCGGCCAGGGCGACTGACGCCGGAATCTGGGGATCACGGTTTGATCGCCGGCCTCAGATTAGCCCAGCACCATGTTACTCTGGGCAATAGCTTACTTAATCTTCCCGACGGCCCCCAGCGCCTAGAGACCCTTACGGGTGATTGTTCGCGCTTTACAAATGTGGATATTATATATATATATTATTATTACAGATTGGTTGCCTAGTACAGATTTTGGTGGTGTTCTTTTCCTTGCCTCAGGAACTTTTCATTAGTGCAGAGGGGGGCCTTTAATGCATTCTTTACCCTGGGGCCAGAGACGCCACCCTATGGTTTTGGCCCTACAACCATGTTTTTACCAGGCTGTTCTAGGTATTATTGAAGCACTGTGTCCTGGTTCTGCGATTACCCGCCCCCTCCCCCGCGTCAATATGACCCTGGCATTCCAAACCTGTTCTTACCATGGTGTTATTGAAGTACTCTGTGCCCCGGTATAGAAACTCTGCATCCCCCCTTGTAATGATTACCTTCCGACCCCCATCTTACCATGTTATTGGTGCACAATGCACCCTAGCCCAGAGATGGCTTCCAAACTCCACTCTATGACCCTTGCCTTCCAACCCCTTTCTTACCTAGGTGTTACTGAACCCCTAGTGCCCCTGGGTCCTGAGATTTACCCCTCAACCTCCAACACCCTTGCCTTCTGACTCCGTTCTTACCATGGTGTTATTGAAGCACTCTGTGCACTGGTCCTGGGCCCCCACGCCGGCACAGTTGCTGTGCTTGTTACACTGACACTCCACCGAACAATTCTGGCCCACATATCCAAAGTGACACTGGCACCGGTTCGGCTCCACACAAGTCCCATTAACACAACCCTGGTCACAGACAGGTCTGCAGAGCCCCGTCACACTGCAAAGAAGACAGGCAAAACATTAGCAGACACTAGGAGGGAGAAAGTAAGAGGGAGTCAGAGGGGGACCAAAGAGTAACATGCAGTGAGAGATCCTTTGACATAGGAGGGAAAGTTGTAATTCGGATAAGGTTTTGAACTGGGAGCATTTTAGCCTTTTTGTAGTTGGCAGTAAACTGATTTTTTTAGGGAAGAAAAAAGTAATTTGTTTTCTAATGGGAGATTACTTGGCTTGGAAAAGGGTTTTTTCTTTTCAGTTTAGTACATTTGTCTCTTTGCTATTAAACATGGTTTCGTTGCAAGTGGCAGTTCAAGGAAATGAAAAGATGTTTTTATCTGTGAAGTTAGTATTCATATGAGAGATCAACAACCCATGGAGCGTCACTGCTGCGGATGATCTGAACAAATCAGCAAAGAGAGAACCAGTGAATGGGGCACGATGGACAGAAATGCACTCGGCACTGGAGTAACACAGCTAATTCCAGCACTGGGGATACATTGCAAACCTACTCAGAGACCTTAGTCGCGAGTTCAAAAGAGGAAAAGGACATAAGAAAGAATTATTGAGACACATACAAAAAATGTAAACAGCCATTACCAGAAAAGGCAACAGCAGCCAAACAAAGATGGAGCGCCTCTGTAACAGTCAGGGTAGAGCATCTGCCACAGGAGGACTCTTGTCCAAAAGGCACCCATACTGGAAAGCCATGCTCGCCTAATCGGGCACAGGAGGACACTCGCAACCCCTCTGCATTCTGCCAGGTGTAGGCCATACTCGATCGCTGCTCAAAGTGTACCCATCCGCAAATGAGCACCGACCATTACCTCAACCACAGGGTAGATCATACTCACAGTCTAGTCAGAGTGTACTCATCCCTGAATGAGCACTTACCATTACCCAATAACAGGGATAGGTCACAATCACAGTCTGGTCAGAGCGTACTCATCCCTGAATGAGCACCGACCATTACCCCAACCCCAGGGGTAGGTTAAACACACGTGCTGTTCGGAGTGTACTCTTCCCTGACTGAGCACCGACCATTACCCCAACCCCAGGGGTAGGTCAAACTCGCACGCTATTCAAAGTGCACTCATCCCTGAATGAGCACCCACCATTACCCGAACCCCAGGGTAGGGCTATACTTGCATGCTGTTCAGAGTATTTTCATCACTGAATGAGCACCGACCATTACACCATTCCAGGAGTAGATCATACTCACAGTCTGGTCAGTGTACTCATCCCTAAATGAGCACAGACCGTTCCCCCATACTTGCACGCTCACTCACCTCTTGCACGGAGGCAGATCACACCGATTTATCCAGAGTGTAACCGTTTTGAGGGAGCTCTACCTTTCTGCACTCTCGCAGGAGCAGTTCATACTCACTTGTCCAGAGTGTATCCTTTTTGAGGGAGCTCTCCCTTTCTGCACTCTCGCAGGAGTAGTTCATACTCACTTGTCCAGAGTGTATCCTTTTTGAGGGAGCTCTCCCTTTCTGCCCACTCGTAGGAGCAGTTCATACTCACTTGTCTAGAGTGTATCCGTTCTTGCAGGTGCACTCGTAACCCTGCGGCATATCATTGCAGTTCTGCGTCTTGTTGCAATCATGATGATCGTTGAGGCATTCGTTTTCAGGTGGGCAGGACATAAATGCCCACTCCATCTCAGGGCCGCGACAGGACAACTCTAAACCTGCGACAGAGACAAAAAAATAAAGAAATAATGTGTGAATAAAAGTTTCACCATGAACATCCGCTTGGGCATACCTTACGCCAACAGGGAGAGCGGCTCTTGATGAGATGGACAAGTCCTCAGGCCTGAATCCCTGAGTAGTGCAGTCAACTGCGTTCAACACTCGGTCTATCCTTCTGTCCAACTGTAAATTCGTCCCATCAACACCCACTCAAGATTGCCTCAGTGGTTAAAGCTCACCCCCTATAGTGTGCCGAAACTTCCCCACATTAGAGCGGAATTGTCAAAGTCACACACACCCCACTCAATCTCACAGACTTAGGAACCATTAACTCTCAAATCTGTCTTAGATCTGCCTTTCATTAATCGCACATAACTGGGCGCACAATGGAATCGTGTCCCGCAACCCCTCCGCCGCCATCAGACCCATGGAGCTTAGGAGAAATGCAACTGTCTCACATGACTCGTCTGTGGATAAGCAATTGCATTCCTCGTGTTTATCTGTGCTCAATTGTTTATGTGCTCTGTAAACCGAGGTGATATCGACATTAATCTCAGCAGGAGCCTCCAAGAAGTCTTCATTTAAGCTCAATGCGGTTTACTGGAAGGCCAAGAGAACAGGTGGATGAAAATCTATCAACCCAAACTTCGCGGGACATGAGCTTTAATTATGTGGAAATCTGAACTCAATTTTGCAAGGACCTTTGAAATTCATATAAAAAGATATTCCTAATGGATGACATCTTTCACACACTGCAGTTCTCTACCTGTGGTTGAGACGGGAATGTACCCTCTATGACATAGAAGCATATACCCGAGCCCCGAGTGTTTGGTTGCTGGTGGAACCGGTACCCTGACCTCAATGCTGGCCGTTGCATCAATGTAATCTAGCATGAGAGCCAAGGTCTAAGCCCGTCCCCGACAATGCGTGGTCCAAGACTGGGCCTGGGGAGCCACTCATCGTGGCCAGAGGACTACCTTAGCGAGCCATCCACCTGCACTTGCCCCAGTCTTAGTGTGAAGCTCCAGCTGCACCAGCCCAGAAGCAGGACACGTCTGCAGAGGAGCCTGGAATCACCACAGCAAGACCCACTGAGTGGCATCTATCTGTTCCCTGGAGAGGCTACAAATGCCAAAGACATGGATGTGCCCTAGATCCCATGCCACAGCTGCAGGAGCTGAATCTCCCAAGTGGTCAGAACCGAGCGGCAGTCAAGTGCTGAAGCAAGCGCACTACAACTATGAGCGCAATCACAAAGTGAACTGATTGGGTATGTGACCTTGAAGGAAATGTAAACTCCATGTGAGCCCAAATCATGGTCTTCGTGGTCCTGTCAAAGTTTACTGGGGGACCTATAAGAACGAGGGTTGTCTGAGTGGGGAGAGAACGGAGAGAGGGTGTTTGATCGCCCTCAGGGAAAGTGATAAGGGTATTACCCTGTGTAAGTTGGAATGTGGAGTAGAATTGTGAGATAAAAGATTTCTTTTTTAACAAAAGAATAGGCACAGGGTTGGACATGGAGGTATTGCGCCTGTTGAGTTCTGAGTTCTTGCCCCCCCACACTACCTCCCTGTCTGTTTGCACTCGCTGTTGAGTTCTGAGTTCTTGCCCCCCACACTACCTCCGTCTGTTCGCACTCGCTCCCCGGACAGTAAAGCCCAGGAAGGGTTGCATATGGCCCAGTTTGTAAAGCCATAGATTGGGGACTGATTGTTTATAAAGCGCACTTATACCCACAAGGGGGTGTCCAGGTGCCGAGATCACAGCAATGAAAAACCATATGGAAATTGAGAGATGCTCGTACAGAGACTGGATGGAAGTAGGTTTTAGACCTTAGGTATAAGAAAATTAAAAGAAAGGCCTTTGAGTCAAATGTACTTCCGACAAGGGATGCCCAGAAGACCGTCAGAAGGCGTTTCAAGTATGAGGGGGTATTCAGCTTGACAATACCCTTCATGCAACACTTGTCAGTAGCAGAGAATAAAGGCAGAAGCCAAGGGCTTGAACAGGCATCTTTGTTTTCAATGTTAACCCAGGGAAGATCTTCAAGGTGTGTCTCCACATGGAAGGACTTTTCAATTCCAACAGGGGACGCGCAGTTGCATTTTGGATAACTTGAAGACATCAGAGCTGAGTCTTGGGAAGTCAAAGGAAAAGTGAGTCACAATAATCCAGCCGTACCACAAAGCGGCTTGGACAATTATGTGCCTGTATTTCATTGGATGAAAGGCAGTGCCTTTTCTTTTTTATTAGCAATATAAGAAGAAAGAAACAGACAGAGATATTTTCCTAAAAGAATAGATATCAAAGGTGCTTTCCCAGTTTCTAGCAGAGCATATAGGGGAGGTTGTAGCTGCCAGCCGCTCTGCTCACCAGTCTAATTCCAGAAGAAGGTTTCACTAAAAACCAAGACTTCCGCCTTGGAGGGGTTGAGGCTTAAAGACCTGACGTCCATCCAATGCACACTGGTGGACATGCACTGCTTGAACTTGGATTGAGCAACAAGTCATTGTCGGGTCTAAGAATCCGCCGGGCGTCATCCACCTAGGGAAAGAAAGGTGAAACCGAAGAAACGTTCCATGGATGCGAGAGGGGTAGCAAAGATTCAAGAGGGGGGTGGGGGGGTGGGGCTGAAGCCAGGACTCAGAGGAACCCCACGATGAATAGGTTTGAAACTTGATCTCAAAAGGTAGAATTGAGGACGCCTGAGAACAGTCAGACCGAAGATACGGAGCCAATCAAGGGCACAGCCTCCCACTCCCACTTCTTTTAGAATCAACATGGCTGCCATGCCAGAGTCTAGGCACCTGCATAGTTTGTCTAGTATACTTCTAGGAACGGACTGGATACTAAAGCCAGGCGAGAAACCGGATTGATACAAATCCATAAAATCCATTGTTTCAAGGTAGGAGGGTAGTTCTTCACTAAAAAATGATTAAAGGGTTATAGCAGGAAAAAAGCAAAGCAATTCAAGAGTTGGAAAGAGTCCAGAGATCTGCAGAAGGTTTTCTTTTTTTGCTCTGGAGGACCACAACCTGCTGCCATAACGGTGGACTGTGTTCTACTGATAGTGACTGATTGTGCACCACAACTCACCGGGCTGTACAATCTTTCAGATATTTTGCAGCGCATGGATTAAGGTGGGATCTTCAAACTTGGGCATTAATCTTGGAAAGCACAAAGTCCTCTGCAGGAGGAAAGCATACTAAACCTGATGAGAACATAGTTATCTCAGGAGTGTCAATAAGAAGGCACTTACTAAGGTTTGCAAAATATTGCAACTTTATACTGAAAAGAGGTCAAATCTTCACAGAGGGGTTCTGCTCAAGCGCATAAAAATATTAAAAACATCTTTTTTTTGGGGCACTGCCATAGAATTGCATTCTTTTGCGATTAAAATATATATATATTTTTTGATCATACAATGCCATTAAATACTGGAGTTTATCGAGAATAGATAATTGATCTCCTCTCAGGCCCACGTTATCTGCAGTGCTATTTGAGTTCACTGAAAGCCTGTAAAGTCCACGGCACAGAGGGGAGAGTGCGTCACACTTTGGTAAGTTTCACTAGAACAGACCACATATTGAAAGCGGAAAGGTAACTATTGAGAGAAGGGGAAGGAACTATAGGAGTAGAGGCCACGGTCTCAAAATACACACTTTAGTCCAGTGTCTACTTAATACTTAACTGCGTGCCTAAAGGAGGGCGCCCTGTAGGGACTGACGAGCTTCAGTTCAACTAGTCTTACGAGGTGTTCCTCACGAGTCAAATGCAAAAGCATTGAATCAAGCTGCAGTTCCACTAGTCGTTACTAGATGTCCCTCACAAGTCAAATACAAAAGCATTGAAACCCTTTCAAGAAGTTGCAGTTCAGCTCTTTGTAGAATTTATAGTATTAGCTCTCAGATCAGGGTTTCAATGCTTTTGCATTTGACTCATGAGGGACATCTAGTAACGACTAGTGGAACTGCAGCTTGATTCAATGCTTTTGCATTTGACTCGTGAGGTACATCTAGTAACGACGAGTTGAACTGCAGGTCTTTGTAGAATTATTTTGATACTGGATACTATAATATTCACTGCCCACTGCTAATCTTGTCCCATAATGCTTTGCAGGACCTTTGGTTGGGATTGTATTTTTGCCAATAATAACTGTGCTTGGGGTGGTCCTAAGAGGATGGGACCATCACTGAATCGTTCAGCAAGATATACTCTTTGTTGTCAAGGCATCTGCTCGGTTCTCTTCCTAGGTTAGGAGGGACCCCAAAATAATCACCTCTCTCACTGCTTGCTAACTTATCACTTTCACTTTTGAGAAATGACTATATGCATTTTAACATTTAAAGACAGATACTTGTTATTTTACCAAAAATATATGAGGTCTCTGTTGGCATAGTTTTTGTTCACCTTCGTGGTGTTCTGCATAGTAGTACTCTGCCAACTACGCCCACCCTTAGATATTTCACAATATGGGAACTGAAAAAGATTCACTCACGCAGTAGTGAGTTTTTATTATGTGGTCCGCCATTTGAAATTACAAGCGTCGGAAATCTGACCAACGCCATGCTCATTCAAAGATACATAAATGTTTTAAACCTTTTTTTTTTGGTACAGATCGTCTTCTGCATGGTTTTGAAGGGCTTGCTTCCCAGCCCAGTGATCGTCTTCTGCATGGTTGTGAAGGGCTTGCTTCCCATTCCTGTGGTCGTGTTCTGCATGGTTGTGAAGGGCTTGCTTCCCAGCCCTGTGATGGTCTTCTGCATGGTTGTGAAGGGCTTGCTTCCCAGCCCTGTGATCCTCTTCTGAATGGCTGTGAAGGGCTTGCTTCCCAGCCCTGTGATGGTCTTCTGCATGGTTGTGAAGGGCTTGCTTCCCAGCCCTGTGATGGTCTTCTGCATGGTTGTGAAGGGCTTGCTTCCCAGCCCTGTGATCGTCTTCTGGGAAAGCGACTAGAAGGATGCTGTGGGATTTTGGATTTTTACCTCTGTGACCATGACAGTTTTGCGTGTCCACTGAGGGTCTTCTTGTTTACATGGATTATGTCTGTGGAGCTTGTCGGGTGAGTTGCAAAGTGCGCCCCTCTTTATAGAGATCGGCTACTGCCCCCTCTACTCAGGAGTGTGGGACATCGACAGTGGTGGTAGCATTAACTCATAAGTCCGGATTTACTTCACCACCTGGAAGCTGCCCACGAGCTCCTCTGGGTAAAGCTTGTGCCGTCTCCCTTATCTGGGTTCGTTGAGACTCCATCAGAGTGTGTTTACTAGATGAGGATGGATTGCTGAGCCCCTCGTTTATGTTAAATCGAGCTGGTATCAGTTGTTCTGGATAGTCAAGTTCCCCTGTGCCCCCCCCCCCTGGAACTTGCAGAGGGTGGGTGGGTGGGGAATAAACTATCTCTTATCTACAACTGGCTCAAACCTCACCCCTGGTGGCATGGCTCCCTTCCACTGGGTGATGGTCATCCTCCTGTTACCAGGGCCCCCTTGCCTGAAGTTAAATAATATTCCTCCCACTTGATAGTACGCTCAAGTACCAGGAGACAGGGTAGGTCAGCAGACCTTCCCTTGCAGGGAGCATGCAGTGAGCATTCAGGAAACACCCCTAGCACTGGAGGAGAACCCTGGCATTCACAGTCGCAGACCCTCTGATTGGCTAAGCCTGCCGTCTCCGCCAGGGAGGCTCTTGTCCTTTAGGCCACACCGCAAGGCGGTTAAGCAATTCCCTTCGACTGTCAGTCCCCCTGCCAGACCCAGTAACGGTCTGAGCTTCAGAAGGGTATTCAGTGACTGATGTGTATCCTGCCTATCTGATGGAAGGAGCTGCCGGCTCACCAGGCGATGGACTCTGCACCAGCCCAACAAAACCTCTGCTATCTGAGAGAAAGTATGGAAAACAGCTGTAGAAGGGCAACCGCTTAGAGGCGCAAGGAGACTCAAGGCGCTATTGGAAGATCAGGAACCTGCTGCAAATCACCGACAAGGGGAAGCGCCTTACTTTCCAAGATGAGAGTTCTTCGTTTAAAGACCCTGCCCTGAGATGAGGGGACACTCCAGTTACCGCTTAAACCCTTCGCTCTGCCCCGGGACTTGGACTGTCTCCAGCGTCTCCCATGCTTATCCTGCACCAGTGTAAAGAGCATAGTCTTTGTGAACGCCTCGCTTCTAGTTCCCTACCCCTCACGCTCTCATGTGAATCTTCCAAGTGCATCAGCGTGTACCGGCCACTGCCCTCGTATAGCTAGTCCAGTGCCAAGTGGACCAGCAGGCTCCAGCAACTGTGGGTAGACACCAGGCACCCCGGTCTGAACCACTGACACACCAGGCACCCCGGTCTGAACCCACGACACACAGTGCACCCCGGTCAGAACCCCTGACACACCGGGCACCCCGGTCTGAACCCCCGACACACCAGGCACCCCGGTCTGAACTCCCGACACACCAGGCACCCCGGTCTGAACTCCCGACACACCAGGCACCCCGGTCTGAACCCCCGTGGTCTGAACCCCTGACACACCAGGCTCCCCGGTCTGAACCCCCGACACACCAGGCACCCTGGTCTGAAGCCCTGACACACCACAGCGATATTCTCTTCAAGGGAGGAAGGGTGCTTAGGTGGTGGGACAGTCGGCTGGCTGGAAACGGTGTATTGTTACTTCGCAAGCCTTACATCGGGAGTCATTACATCACAGGGGTTACATCAGGAGTCTTTATATTGCAAGTATGTTTTTGTACCTTTACTTTGCAATCTTTCACTTTGCAGGTAGTGTGTGTGTGCGCGCGCAAGTGTATATATGATTCTAATGTAGTTGTTGCAATATAATGACTGCTGATGTAAAGGCAAGCAAGGTAATAGCCTACATTCCTAGAAACAGTTGCGCAAGCTGTGAAGAGTAATGCTGTGCAACATGGCTGTATATTTCGACGTCCATTTTTTTTTTCTCACAATATTTAGGGCCTAGACATTATAATAGTGCTTGGGGTCATAGAGCTGTACAGACCTGTGGCTCTCACTGTGTATCTCAATTTATGTGCAGTATAGTTTTCTCATGTACATTAAAGTGAGCTGGCCTCACGGTGCAAACTGTATTCAGAGTGTCTGACCCGCCTCCCTTCCTTCACTAAGCCTTGGACGTCTGTCTCGCAGCGCTTGATTATGGTACTGGGGTTGAGTAGAGCTGAGGTCCAGGATAACCAGAGGTGACCGATTGCAACTGATGTGACGTGAGCCCAATGATGCAGACTGCTCCAGAGCCACAGGACCCGAGTGGTCACACCTTATCACAAGAGGATGGTGAAGAATGTCTAAAGCACTCTAAGGAAAGCTTTGGGGAGTTTGGACCCGAACGTGTAAAGCACCTGGTGTTTCTGGGACATACTGGATCGAAGGGAAGGAGGTTCTTGCATGAGTCAAGAAACAAGAAACAAAGAGAAATGACAATCTTTGAGACTAAAGAAAACAGCAGGTCTTTAGATCTTTCTACAAAGGTTGGGTAATTCATCAATTTGATCTTGAGAATCGGCGTTTCTCAAAACCTTTGAGACCCACATGTGCTCTCTAGAATTCACAATGTCAATGTCCTTAAACGGTTCATTGTGTTTCTGCTGCACTCGTAGAAACACCCCAAGCCCGAGTGGCCCGGCGTTGAAATGCCCGAAGAGCAGCCCAGCAGCCTCGGGCAGGCAGTGTCCTTGTGAAAGGGACAATGCTTTTGTACGGGTCCCCTTCGCCACGGGCATTTTACACAAGAAAAATGCTCCATTGTATTTTCTTGCTGGTCATCACTGAAGAAAGCCTCTGAAAGTGGTCCAGCCTCAACACTGGAGGAGGGTTATTGGTGTGGAGGCCGGCCATGAACTCTGTCGGATTGTTCAAATGTGACAACAACATCCACATCTGGTAACTAATTGAAATAATTGAGTTTTTCTGCACCATGGCCATAATGCAGGTGGGTGTTTGAGCCCTTCACAGTAAGAGAAGCGGGTAATCGTACATTACAAAAGATAATAAAGTAATGAAACCTAAACAAGCATGTCTACAGTAAGCCTGTGAATTCCAAAATGAGACCAACGACAGAAGTGTCATAAAGTACCTATCCATTCATAGTAATACATTTGATAACCAGTAGAAATGTCTGGTGTATTAAGTTGGGTGCTGATAATGGTTGTTCAGTCACGCTTCGAAAAAGACCACAGACGCACCCAGTCTGATTTCGATGCGGATGTTATTCATTCCCAGTGAATGAGTCCAGAGAGAGCGCTGGGCGGTGGAGCGGTTCCACTGCATTATTCAGTGCAGGGAAGGGGTGAATTTCTGCAGAGAGGCCTGCGCTCCCTCCCTGGGTAGCGAGAGGTGGGATCAGTTTAACTCAAAAAGAACTATTGATGGACAGAATGCAGAACAATGTCATACATTCACCCCAGTACAGAGATCGGGGCCTAAATCCATTGTTTTTTTGCTCACCATGCCATTCCAGTTGGGACCTGCCTGAAGAGGGGTGAAACCCCGAAACATGTCCTAGGATGCTTGTTTCCAGTCCAGGGAGGACCTGGCTTGGCAGTTCGGGCTGGACTGTTCCCATGAGGCACAGGGTCAAGACTGATTTGCATATGGCTGGGTTCAAACTGGAATGGCATGGTGAGCAAAAAAACGATGGATTTAGGCCCAGATCTCTGTACTGGGGTGAATGTATGACATTGTTCTGCATTCTGTCCATCAATTGTTGTTTTTGCAGGGATCAGTTTAACAGCCTTAAAACTGATGCAGTCTCGTCTGAGTTGCAGTGGCTGCAAGGAGAGGCCTCCAGTTTGACACGGATTGCTGTCGTTTCATCATAGTGCCACGCGCTCATGATTAACCAGGCGCAGCGTTTCAGAGGATGTTTCGATGGCAGGGAATCGGTGTTAACTCAGGCCACCATCTTAAAACGCGGATATAATTTGTTGCGTCTATAGAACAGCTATATGACTAGATCAAGATTAATAATATTTCAAACATGGAGTTCCAAATATGAAATAATAACTCCTCCTTAGCGATCTTAAACCGCGGATTTGCCAACACGATAATGTATATCAAGTTATCGTAACCTAGACGCAACTAGTTATATCGCGTTCTAAGATGGGGCCTGAGTTAACACCGATTCTATGTCATTCTACAACACCATCTAGTTAGTACGTCACCACATGGCGCCACAAATAGACGCCGTAACCTGACATCCCCTCACGTGATTGAGTTTCTTCGGACTACCCGGTGAGACGTCTTACTTAACAAGCAGGACGTTTTTTAGGTCTCGCCTGAGCCAGCGCATGTGCTGCTCTGGCGAGACGTTTAGTAAGTGGGCTCAGAAAATGCTACCATGGCCGGCCTAGAGCTTGCGATTACGCGCACAGGCGCACGCTTACGAGCAGAGGCGCCATCTAGCTTTCCTCACGCTCTCCCGTGCGCGCCTCGCTCTGCCTCTGTTTTGCTCGCGCTTCAACTCCCTCCCCCTTCCTCACCACAGGCCGCACGCTGAGACATCAAGGATGAGCGTCGCACGCGAGCGCTTTGCCATTCCACCTCGCAATTAAAACGCTAAATTCCTTCCCGAAAACATGCGTTCCTTTTTGCTTACATCGCTGCGTCTATGTGTGCATGTCTAGGTGAGTTTCATTTTACTTGTTAATATTGATTTATTTGAATCAAACCAAACATTGCCAGAAGCAAGATAAAATCCATACAGTCTTACATACATTGCCGCACACTTATTTATACAATGTGTAGTGTTTAACAAGTTAAAAGCGCCCCCAATCTGCAAACATGAGCACCTTTTTAGGTCTTGCCTGAGCCAGCGCATGCGCTGCTCTGCGAGACATTTAGTTAGTGGATTTTGAAAGTGCTACCAGAGGCTTTTTCTGGCCTCAAGCTTGCGTTCACGAGCCCGTGCACGCGCGCAGCCACCATCTGTCTTTCCTCTGTCTGGCCGTCATGGCTCATAAAGCCTTACAGCGCTCTCCCAAGCGCCTCGCTCTGCCCCTCCCCCACCACAGAGCGCGTCCCTGCGATCACTTTCGCAGACGCTCGTCCGCTCACTTTTATTTTCTTTCCTGTTCTTCGTCTTTTCTTTCATTTTTGTTTGTCTTTTCTCTCCATCTTCTCTTCCCCTGCGACAGAAACTTTCCTGATCCCTCCTTAGCAAAGCTTCCAAGTCAGTGGGCAGCCTGGGCCGCTGGCTACAAGTCAGAATGACGGCGCTAGAATTAAATGGTCTGTGGGCTTTAAGAAATGCATTGTTAACTAAACAACAACTTACTATGCAAGGCAGAGATATTGGCTTTGTAAATTCTTGTTTATAGCGAAACTCGACCCAAAGGTATCAGGGCGCATTATGAGCACCAGTTACATTATGAACAGACACAATAATATTTAGGCATGGGGAGATTGAGTGATGTGCCCAGAGTCACCAGTTTCAAGGTCGGCCTTGGATCAGAAGGATTCCACTATCCGCTTCCGCTATAACATACTACTTTTGATCGCTGTGTGCCAGTCCCTCCCCATTCTACCCTCCAGGGAGCCCAAGAGAAGGCGCTATCTTTCAGTTATGTCATTCACTTCCAGGGTCGTGCTCCTGTGGCATGTTGCACTCCCAGAACGCCGTTACCCTGCATGCTACATGAACTTGCATGCACAGTTCCAGCCCCGCGAGCTGCCGCTGCCTCTGTCTTGCCCCAGTGCTGCTTTGGTCAAACGCCTTTAACACAACAGACCGGGCTTTGTAGTCTCCGACCACCCACGGCAGACCGAGTTAAACACAGCTATGCCACAATTCAGGACACAGATTTTTGGCGTCTCAAAGAGACTGGACAAGAAGTTTATATTTAGTGTACTGGGATGTAAATGTGATTTAGTGGTTAAATCAGTAATTATGGAACTCGAGGCCTGTGGCTGTAACCCTAGGTTACCCTCTGACTCAAACAATATAATCACGGGACAACTCAAGCACTTCTCTCCGTGAAGCCCAGGTCCATTCTGTGCCGACCTGGGGGCGCTCAGTGATACGTGTACATCACAACTGTCGCTGTGACCTCTAGGTGGGTCACTAAGCAGCTGACATTGTACTGCACACTTTACCAGCAAGATGTCTCAAGGCGCCGATTAATTATCCCATTGGCTTCATTAGGTGCTTTAGCACGTGACACCTGCGTTCATTGATGGAACCAAGAAGAGGGTACTGGAGAAGTTCACTCGGCCTGCTGTGATTCCTGTCTTTGCATTCTTCTGTTGTGTTGCAATTATAACGGGAGAAAGGGAAGTGTATGTACATGCCTGTTACGGGATGTACCACTTCAATACATTTCACGGGGCAGCGTGAGATCTTTGGACCGACATTGATGTGCATCCGATTCCCGCTCTGCACCAGGCGTCTAAAAGGAGGCAGGGCTTAAAGTGGGATGAAAAAACTTGGGGGAGGTCTCTGAAAGGGGCGTGGCCAGTGTAATTAAGGGCGTGGCTTAAAACCCAAACTAAAAATCTGTGTTTACCATAGTGTGCCGCCTGACTTGTATTTTGCAGTTTCTGTCATTGCATTCAGATATGTGATACAACAACATCATACCTACAAGAAGGCAGGATTATTGGCTTTGTCAATGGTTGTTAGTTGCATAAGACAAATAAGCAGCAACTATCAGCGTAGGATTGGTAACGCAATTGCCCGCGGGGCCGGTGTCCAGTTTCAGCTGTGGGCTGCTTTTTTTTTTAGCAGTCTGGGGGCCGAATTGGCGGTTTCTGCGTGGTACGATGCCGCCAGCAACCCAGTGGGTGCCTGAGTGGCCTTTATGAAAGCAGACGGGTGGAGGTATCACCCCCTTTCTCTCGCTGGGCCAAACGATTAGTGTATGCATATTGTCGCGGGGGAGGAGGCCAGAGCAAAAGTGGCCTCACATGTTTTCAGGTGTGTTGCACCAGTGTAAACTAATCCGTGCATTTTATTTAACCCCCCCCCCTCCCCTTTTTTTAATAAAGTTTCGCAGAAACAGTGTTTTGCAGAAAGGCAATATGCAAATGAGGGCCACTTTTTTTTTTAGCGTGCCCGGGCCGATTTTTAATCCCAATCCAACACTGGCAACTATGGCTTGTTGTATATAATATTGAAAAAGCGTCCACTTAAAGCCCTGCTGACACCATGACTATGTCGCTGCTCCTGAGTTTCAAAAAGAGAATGGAAATCCAGAGAGAAAATTACTCTCTTCAAAGGATTTCCCTTCTCCTACAAAGCTCACCTTGCATGACATCATGCCTCATGCAGTAACTTCGCCACTAGTGAGAAGTGAGCAGCACACATCGATGTGCCTGCGGTCACTGCAGTCTGGAAAAAAAAGGACTGCCTGTGCCAAGGCACAAAACAGAGACCCGTTTCGAAGTCCCTTTAAAACAAGCATTGGCATAGCCAATACGTCTCGTCTTTGGGACCTTATAAGTGTTTAGCGATGCAACAGTTAATTTTGTTGCAGTAAGGATATTGTGCTGCATAACTAAATACTTATAAGGTCCCAAAGGCGAGACCTGCTTGTTAGCTTTCCAATGTATTAATGCGGACCACTTTTACTTTGGCGCCTGGGCATTTATACTAACGCTGAGTGACTGTGTTCCCTATGTAATACTGGCTTTATACATTCACAGACAATCTCCATTCATTAACACTCACATGAAGAGGGTCTTTTCAACCACAAACTTACTAACAGGGGGCTGTCTTCAAACTAAAGTGTGGCGAGTTGGCGCCTGGGCTGTCCTCAAACCCGAAGTGAGGGGATGGTGCCTGCATTTCTCCCTAACAATAACTTACAAAAAATATATATATATAAAGAGGGGCTCACAGCCACTTCTATTTGACCTCACCCTCTCTTCTCACACCTATTACAAAAGCTGAGGTGTGGGTTTTCATCCTTTGAAGGCGATCTCCTCGCCATTGCCGTGCTCTCCCCAAAACCCTATGTCTCTCACGCTATGAACACATGGGGGCAAGTATTAATAGTGGCTTCTCCGGATACTCACGTGCAGGGTCTAGTATGCGCGGCAGGTTGGCCTTCCCCAGAGCCTTCCTCGCTCCGCTGCCGGACCTCTTCTTGCCTCCGCCCGCTCCGGGCTTCTTGTTTTTCTTCACCACCTTCCATTTCCCAGCTGTCATAGACGCCATCCCGCCTCTTGCTGAGCCAGCGGGCCGAAGAGCGCCTTCTAACCGCCACGAGACTGCACGCAAGACCCGCCAGAAGCAGCGTAAGGCCAGTTACCAGGGCGATCCCAAACCCTAGGGAGCTGTGCGCAAGCAGCGCCGCAACCTGTTGCGTCACTCCAAGCTCGTCCGAGAGTCCACTGCACATGCGCACACACCACGCGCGGTGTTCATTAGCCTCTATGCCACGTCTAGTTGTTGCTCATGACGTCATGGTTAACGGAGTATAGGGTAGCTTGACCAATAGCAGCTTAGGGTTTTCGTCACGTTCACACATGCTTCTGCCGCCCCTTTTCTATTTTCACCATTCTTCAGCCTTCTCCTCGCGTGTCAGAAGCTGTCTTCAGGTTGACAGCAGGGTTCTACGCCATTGGCTAGGAGTGCCTGCTTTATCGGACCAATCACAATGCGTCATTAAGAAGGACTTGTTTGAATTGTTCAACTTTCTAACAGAGTGAAAAGACGAACGCTACGTATGTTTAGAGCAGCTGTGGACAGGCCAGCAAGTTAATGCAAGCATTGGCAATGCCAAATCGGTCTCGCCATTAGGATCATATATGTATTTAGCTATGCAGCACATTAGCGTGGGTCCTGAATCACTTTTGTACTAGACGTCAGGGTAAGTGCATATCAATAAGGAAGGCGCTTTTTGAGGCAGCAGAAGCCCTCCGCAGACATCAGCAAAAATGCTGAGTGTCGCGCTCCCTTCAGCTAATGTGCTGCATACCTAAATACATATAAGATCCCAATAGCGAGACCGATTGGCATTGCCAATGCTTGTTGTTTCTTGAGACTGATGCTCCTGAACATGCGCGGTAGTACTATTTCGCCTTATTATCGGCTCACGTGTTCTCTTTAGGATCAATACATTGCATGAAGGTTTTTTTCCCTTTTGCCATGGGGTATTGAGCTTTTACAACTGACTTTACATTGCACTCAAACATTTTCAAAATACAAAATTTTGCATATTTCTTTGCTAAGGAGCAGACCCTGAAATTTTAATTTTCACTCTTGTATTTAGTTACGTCTATTGACTTCCCAGATATCCGGTGATACTTACATACCCGGGTTTGAAGCGATGGCCAGTAAGACCTGATTTGCTTTGAATTTATACATTTCTGGTGAGGTTATTATATTCTCCTTAGATATACATGGCCAGGATATTTATTCCTGTTTTTTCTTTATGTGATTTAAAACTTATCTCCTTTTTTTCCTCTTTTATTCATAAGGCCCCGCTTTTTATTTTATTTGAACAGTTTTATATAGCGCTGGCTAGACCCAAAGGTATCAGAGCGCTTTACATGAGGACATAGCATCAAAACATTTTACATTGTTACATCAATTAGGGTTACAATTAACAATAAATGATAGGGAAAGAAAGACGTGATCTTAACACAATAATATAAGATATTAGAGCGGAACTTAACCAAGACTCAAATTATAGAAAAGGTGGAGGATAGAGGGAGACAGATAGGATAGAGGCAGGTGGATAGGGCCAAGGGGATCTGAAGGGGGAAGGTACTCAGTGTGCACATAGCAGTCGAGCAGTTGAAGAGAAGAGATAGAGGAGCCATGAAGAACAGTGAAAAGCAATGTCCGAAGTCCGGCTGGGTAGGTGACGTCCAAGGGGGTGAGCCAGAGCCAGACTCCGCTATAGCTGCATGGGACAGCTCCACCGGGCAGCGGTCAAGGATGTTCAGTCTCCACGGTAAATAAGACACAGTTTCAAGAAGGGAGCAGAATTGCAGAAATTCGAAGCAGGGGATAAGGGAGAGACAGGGAGACGGGGAGAAACTGAACCCAAAGTCCGGCTGGGTAGGTGACGGGCAAGGGGATGAACCAAGGCCTATCTCCTCAATAGCTGAGCCGAGCAGCTCCACCGGGCGACGGACACAATGCTCAGACTCCGCTGTCCGGGCAATGATCAGGTGCACTGAGAGCGACAGATTGGTACAGGGGGAGTGAAAAGCCATGGTCCGAAGGGAATCCCGATGCCATCTGGAGGACAGGCATCGTCCCTGTAGGGCTGCACAATGAAAAGTTCATCTCGGAGAAAGAAACACTGGCAGCCATGTTAGGATCAGGCAGCCATCGGACTCAGCCTCGAGTCAACAGGGGGTCCCCTCTCCACACCAAACACATACCAGGCACCACAGCACTTCAAGGGGAAAGGATGGGCCAGTCTCCTCCCCCTGCCACCAGAGCCCACCTGGATGCATCACTCCTCACGGCAGGCCAGCATGGTAGAAGCTGCCATTTTGCCTTGCGCTGGGGGGGCGCTCACCTCTGCCCTCAGCTACTGGTGCCTTCAGGATCAAGAAAAACCTGCCCAGCCCAACCGCTGCTACCCTCCACACACTGCGGTCGGGCCACACAGGCGGATGGAGGCTGCAGATCCAGCGATCACAGGGTTCGCCCTCCGTGTAACTGATTCGCCTCAGCTGCGGGCGCCCGCCGGGTAAGTTGATAGGGTAGCCCCCGATCTCGCTGCAAACCGGTGCAGTTTTCCGGGGGCCTGTTCCTGATGTCGCGGCCCCCGCACTTCTACGTCCGAACGTGGGTCCGTTTCACCTCGAGCACCATCTTGAGGCGCGATCGCCAGGGGAGGATTTGGCCGATAGCACAGCAAAGCAGCCACCGGGTGGATCGGCGGCCACAGCGGCAGACGCTTCCGATCGTCCGATGTTGGGCGTTAGCCCTTTCTGATGATTTAGTGGGGCTTGAAGTGCCTCGCTAGGTTGTTGAGCGCAGGGCTTCCACGGAGCTTAAGCTCTGGACAGCCATGTTGGAATTGGCAAAGCCAATAGGCCTGACTTGTCTTGGAGGTACAGCCCCAATGAAGGGGGGAAAGAGCTGGGGGTAGGAGAACGGAAGGGCCTGGTGAAGAGGGAGCTAGAACGTTTATTGACTTTTATACCATTAGACGGGATACAATTTTATATCCTTCTTATCACAGCAAAGACATAAGGCCCTTGAGCGGATCTCCCAGACATACTCTACAGATTTCTCAATCAGTAAGTGGGATATTGCATCAGGATATGTATTTACAGGGGTTCATAGAATACTTTACAACCTAATTACTGTATTCCGTTATTCTAGATTTACCCTACTTTGTAGGTCTAGGTAGCAGTTCGAAGAGTACAGTCTGGACTAGGTAGACTACCTGGATACCCAACATATGATTTTCGGAATCTAAAATTGAATAGAAATTTTAGGTAAGACCTTTTCTATCATTGCTATCATTATTGACATTTTCTATGAGCACCCTCTTTATGATCATTGTTTTTACATCACAAGATTAGGTATTCCAAGCCAATATTCTGCATACCCCTAACTATATATAGGATTGTCTCAGGAATATATGTATCCCTATCTTTAGGATAGAATCCATACTTCCAAATCAATTTGTGAAGCACGAGTTAAGTTTTTAAGTTATTCAAGTAATTCGTTTTTCTTCCCTGCCATGATTAAGCACAAATGAGTGAACATAAAGTAATAGTATACGCCATGTATTGATTTAGTCACATTGTACTGATAGTGTTTTTTCCTCTTATTTTAGTGAAAATTTTAAATAGACTTGGACTGAAGAAGGTGATGAATATTGTCTGTTTCACCGATAGGCGCGTCAGAACTTGCTGTTTGTTGTATAAACCTTTTTACTAATTGTTCATGGTATTGTTCATGTATTAGACGATCTGTACTAATGAAATTATAGATTTGATGTGTTTAGCGCAATAACATTGGTTTATTGTGGGCATAATTTGAATTTAGATTACATGATTGCAATACAACTACCTTGATATTGTGGACTGCGAAATACGGAGAAAACTGAATTGTGACTTTCTGTGTAACTTTAATGATTTTTAACATGTTTTGATTTATTGATTAGTTGTACAAGCAATAAACAATACAAAGACATTGTCTTTAACACAATAAATGCCTTGTTTGTCTAATTGATGATATTTGAAAAGAATTTCTTTTTGTTCACCCATTGATTCACTTTAATCTGTAGTTGTTGCATTATCTATAGACAGAGAGGATCTATTATTATACACTCCTCAGGCTAGGTTACATCTATAATAGTCTATCCCTTGCTTTACATCACAGGGGTAACCTATACATCTTTGTAGAACTTCCTTAAGAATAAAAAACAGTTGTTTAATGAAAAGGTAATATCTTCTGTTCTTGATATCTGTATAAAGCCCTTGAACACAAAAGTATGACAACACCAAAAGCATCTACACCATCCCCTAAAATACTCAGATAGTTGAGTGGGTGGTGTGTGGACCTCCCATGCATCCTGCAGTCTTTTCGTGACCTCCCCTAGCAGCAGCCCCTATGTGTATCCCACACTTATCCAGCAGTTTTGTTGTGGCCAACCCTAGTAGCAGCCTCTACATGTATCCCACACATCTCCAAACCTCTTCCCTTTCTGCTCAGTGCTTTTCCCATTTTGATTACAGATTTCCAAATGCTCAGTCCTCTCTTGTCCAGCTAGTAAAGGGAATGATTCATTTTCAAAGAACCCAATATTTGGCACATGAAACAGGGGTAATGATCAGTGCTACATACCAAGCTTGGGTCCAGCGAGGCCCCCTGCCAGACAGCGGCCATTGCCATTCTCCCAGCTCCGGGCACACCATCCACAGCGAGGCTGGCGGATGCAGAGAGCACACTGTTTGTAGAGGGAGCAGGAGGGAGCACAGCTTTCCAGCCCACTGAGCACACGTCCACACATACCTGCAGCACACCGCATAGGGAGGTACGTCGGGCTCATGCACTAGAGACCAAGGAGAAAAATGAGGATTAGAAAAGTTGCAATACATAGAAACTTGCACACCCATAATCACCTACTTACCATCACGTCTACAGCGTAACCTCCTTTGCACTCACGCCAATACCTCATCATCGACAGGAGTGGGCAATAAATTCAAATACACTAGCAGAGTTTGTAGAGTTTTGCCCGCTCCAAGTTACATGGGGTTCCGGCAAAATTCTCCCTACTGCTGTGTGAATTCGTTTTTTTTCACGCCGGCTCGCCAACGCTAAGTTGGCGAGCGAGAATTTGCATTCACTAGCACAATTTTCGGGCACTTTACCGCCACCCGGCGTGATTTACTCAAAGCAAGCAGTCCTCGCAGGTCATGACCTATTGAGGCAACAAAGCTACCGCTCAAGTACAAAATTTACTCGAGCTGCAGCAGAGAAGCAGCACCCTCTGGTGCGCCACATGGTGCCGTTTGAGCTGATTTTGCAGTGTGGAAAAAGCTCCTGGCGCTACTATTTGCGTGAGCAGTGCAATGTGTCGAATTCCACCCATTCACAGAACTCTGTAGAATCTCACTGTGTTTGTATGTATCTCTGCGGTATTCCGCGAAGTGAAACTTCGCAAGTTCTGCCCATCCCTAATCATCAATACATAAAGACTTCTGCATCCATCATCACTCTACCCCCACGGCATCATCTTAGCTCCAACACCATAATGTCGCTCCATATCATTATCACTCCACTCTCACACCAGAATTTCAGCATGCCCACACTATCACCACACAGGTCCCACACCATCACCTCTGGGCCTCAATTCCATCACATCTGCGTTCTCTACTATAATTTCTTCTGACGCACACCACCACATGCCCCCATAAAACCCCTTCTGCACCCTCCAACAATTCCATCTGAACATCTTACCCCATTTCCCACTTCACCGGGGCATAGATATGTGTCATGTGCTGCACACCTTCAGATACACTGCCCTGTCCCAATAAAAATGAACCCTCCAATGCGATGCATTTCATGCTCAAACATATCTCTACGCAACTAAACACTTCTGTAACACTAAACTACAGCTAAGTAATGACGTACAAATCCATATGATTATCACTCACAGTTACACAGCCCTCCATTGGTCGTCACTTTACGAGCATCTCCCACTCTATTCCCATCATGCATCTCTTGAGAGACTGTCAATTGCCCCTTATTACGCCACTCCTTCATTGTACATGTACTGTCCCAGCACTCCACAAAGGAAGCCCTTCATACGCACACGCACCTGCTGCAGGCCCACACTCCATCTACACTGCTGCCATCCACCATCTGCCCCTTTGGAGCTGAGGCAATCACTGCAGTTTGTGTGGTTGTGGCAGGGAACAGGACAGGCCAGTGGGGGAGAAGACTCCACAGGCATTGGAGAAACGTTCAGCAACGAGTGACTGAAGCACGTCCAGTCATAGGTGGGCTGCACGCTAAGGATCCGACGGGTCTCCCCTGCAAAAAGAAAGGAAGAAAGTCACAAACAAAGACTGATTAGTGAGGACTACTAAGGTTTGTAGAACAGCATCGAGGAGACTGAGAAGTAAATCAACAGGGATCAGAGCACCACTGATGAGCAGGCAGCATTGAGGAGACCGTAGTAAATCAACAGGAATCAGAGCACCACTGATGAGCAGGCAGCATCGGGGAGACTGAAGTAAAGCAACAGAGCTCAGAGCACCACTGATGAGCAAGCGGCATCAAGGAGACTGATGTAAATCAACAGAGCTCAGAGCACCACTGATGAGCAAGCAGCATCGAGGAGACTGAAGTAAATCAAAAGAGCTCAGAGCACCACTGATGAGCAAGCAGCAGAGGAGACTGAGAATTAAATCAACAGGGATCAGAGCGGAGGAGGAGCCTAGCGCGCAACCAAGATGGCCGCGTAGGTGCGAGGCTCCCGAGGACCTCCGCGACCTCCTGCATAAATCCTGACTATATCCTGTCCTAGATGAGGGGACTGTGTTCGTGAGACCGAGCTGAGGTGCCACCCGTTTTCCGTTTCCAAATCGGACCTCGGACACCGGCGGGAGCATCGATTGAGGTTTGCGGCCTTCTCCACGCCGGCCCCCCGGATTGGAGTTGTGGGGCGATCCGGAGACAAAGTGAACAACAGCGGCGGGCGAGGCTGGGCGATTCGCGTACCCCGCACTTTCACTTTCGCTTTCGCGCCCTCCTTGCTGCCAAGCGAGGTAGGGTCGCGAGGCGGCGTGCGGTGGTGTGACTTCATCGGGGTGCCCTGCCGGCCCGCCAGCTGTGATCTGCCCTTCGGAGCTGTGGTCGCCCTCCCCCGGAGCCCGTGAACCGGTCTGTCGGCCCTTTTCAAGGAGATTGGCACGATTTGGGGACTGGAGCCATGTCCACGAAACAAGATGGCGACCGGGCAAAGGTGAAATCGACCCGCCGTGGCGCAGCCCCTCAGTCTAACAACATGGACCGCTACACCCTCCAGAAGGGATCTCCAGAGGCGCCGCGTAGGTCCCCTGTTGGCCCGACTGATGCCCCTGCTTTGCCCGCGGATCTGACCCTCCGGGACGTCATGGGCGCCATCGCCGAGATGAAGGCCTCAGTGGACCAGCGCTTTGACACTCTGGCGCAAAAGATTGACTCGGTCCTCGTGGATGTGGGCCTGGTGAGGGCCGATCTGTCCAAGACGAATGACGGGGTCGACTCTTTGGCCCACACCACCTCGGGCCTCACAACAGACGTGGCGGCCCTCCAAAAGGAGGTGCGCCGACTGGGCCAGGCGAGCGCCCTGATGGATCGTCGACTGGAAGATTCCGAGGGTCGGGCCCGGAGGAACAATGTTCGCATTGTCGGGGTGCCGGAGGGACGTGAGGAGGAGGCGGCGGATCTGTTTGTGGAGGACCTGATCCTCACCCGTCTCCAGCCCCGGGGGCTGAGTAAACTCTTCGCAGTGGAACGTGCCCACAGGGTCCCAGGAGGGAGACCTAAGATCGGAGCCCCTCCGAGGCCTCTCATTGCCCGGATCTTCAACTTTCGGGACAGAGACGCTATCCTGCAGACTTCTAGGCAACAAGGACCGGTCAGACTCGACAATATGGACGTAAACTTCTATCCTGATTTTACTCCGGCGGTTCAGAAGCAGAGACTGAGTTTTCTCGGAGTCAAACGTCGCCTACGGGACCTGAACCTCAAGTATGCGTTGCTTTTTCCAGCGAAGTTGAGGGTAGAGGTGGATGGCCGCACGCACTTTTTTGATCGTCCCGAGGCGGCCGGGGACTGGTTGGACACTTTGCCCGGGGACCAGGGCCGGGGGGGTGGGGGGGGCGCGGTTGGTGGGGAGGGCTTGCCGGATCAGGACTGAGGGACTAATAGTAGGCCTTGCTCTGGACAACATTATTGTCATCATTGACTGATTGTGTAAGTTCCCCTCCCGTGGAGGTCGTACGGGGTCTCTTGGGGGCTTTCCCTCCTCCTCTGGGGGACTAGTTAGTGTTTCATTTATGGGGCGACAGGCACACTGCACTTTGGGGGGGCTGTTCGGGCTCATGCAGGGGTGCAGGGAGGGGGGAGTTCTGTTGGGACGGGTGGGTTGGGGTGGGGTGTTGTTCGTTTTTACCGCAAGGCAAACCCTTTACTGTATTGGTGTTTTTGAGGTGCTCTCGGGGGGACGAATGATGGCTTCTGTATGTGATGGGGGGTAGGGACTTGACTTTGTTGTCTTGGAACGTTAATGGACTGGGGGATAGGATTAAGCGAGGTGTGGTCCTGCAGTATCTGAAACGAATTTCGCCAGATGTGGTCTTTCTGCAGGAGACACACCTTATTGGTAATTCCTTCTTTGCCATGAATCGGCGTGGCTATCGTTTGGTGGCCCACTCGGGCTTCACGTCTGGCTCGCGGGGGGTGGGCATCATGGTTAAGAACTCGCTCCCGCTGGAAATAGATGAGGTGCGCCATGATGAGAGGGGACGCTACATTGCCTTGGTGGGGAGAATGGCGGGCAAAGTGGTTGTCTTTGTTTCAGTGTATGTCCCACCGGGGGTACAGTCTACCACTTTTGCGGACCTGGGGCGCCTCCTCCTTGACCTTCCGGGGGGGCTTCTGGTGGTTGGGGGGGATTTCAATGCGGTGGTTTCTGGGACTATGGATCGTCACCCCCCTAGGGACCTCCCCCGAGCGCAGGCGTGGCTGTCCGGCCTTTTAGATACATTGGGATTGGTGGACTGCTGGCGCTTAAAACATCCCACGCAGCTGCAATACACCTTCCATTCGGGTGCCCATGGTAGCCTCTCACGGCTTGATCATATCCTTGTCCCCGCGGCCTATGCTGGGTGGGTGGGAGAGGTGCGCCATCTGGCGCGGGGTATTTCAGATCACTCCCCGCTCCTGTTGCACTTTGGTGTCCTCCCGAGGGGGGAGGGCAGGGTAGCTCCAATTAATGCCTGGTATCTGCGCGACCCCACTATTCGCGCTGACTTGATTAAATCCTTGCAGCGGTATTTCGAGGAGAATGTGGGGTCTGTCCCTTCGGCTATCTCCCTTTGGGAGGCCTTCAAGACAGTTATTAGGGGGGAGGCCCTCTCCTTCATATCCCATGCCCGGAGGCGCGAGCAGGAGGAGGTGACCCGAGTGGAGGCCGAAATTACTGAACTAGAGGGTGATTTGGGGAGTGGGGTGACGGATGCTGCACTGCATGTTCTACACCTTAAGCAAGCGGCCTATAGGGCCCTCGTCACGGAGGCAGCCAGGGGCCTCAGTAGAGAGCAACAGGGGCGACTGTATGATGTGGGTGATAAGGCTGGTAAATTGATTGCGTGGTTGGATAAAAAGGAGAGAGCGAGTCGTGTGGTTCCGCTGATTGAGAGGATGGATGGTGTACGTGTCACCGAGCCAGAAGACATTGTCTCTTGCTTCGCGGATTATTTCCGCGAGGTGTATTCCCCGGTCTCCCCCTGCTCGGAGGCGGATTCTCATGCCCTGCTTCGAGATATCGCGCTGCCCTCCCTTTCGGTGGAGGACAGGGAGTCGTTGGATGCTGCTCCTACCTCGGACGAAATTGCCCTCGCTATACGCTCGGTTGCATCTGGCAAGGCCATGGGCCCGAACGGCATCCCTATCGAGTTGTATAAGCTGCGACCGGATGTACTGGCACCCCACCTCCGCGCGATGTTCCTTGCGGCCCACTCGCGGGGCTCCCTCCCGCCGGACCAACGTCTGGCTACAATCGTGGTGATCCACAAGGAGGGGAAACCCCGAGACCGGGTTACCTCCTATCGGCCTATCTCGCTCTTGAATGCGGAGCCCAAAATCCTTGCCAAGGTGCTTGCCAACCGGCTGGTCGGCGTGGTGGGCGAGTTGGTCCACCAAGACCAGTCTGGCTTTATCCCCCATCGCAACACGGCCCTCAATCTGCGGCGCTTGCACGGGGTGCTCGCTCGTGTTCCGTTTGTGCGGGAGCCGGCCATCTTGGCGTCCTTAGACGCCACCATGGCATTTGACACGCTCGAATGGCCATACATTTGGGCGATGCTGGCGAAATTTGGTTTTGGACCGGGATTCATCAGCTGGGTCAAATTGTTGTACTCGGGCCCGTTAGCGCAGGTGGTAGTGAATGGGCGAGTCTCGGCCCCGTTCGCGCTGGGACGGGGCACGCGACAGGGTTGCCCCTTGTCGCCGCTCCTGTTTGCATTGGCCTTGGAACCCCTGGCGGAGTGGTTGCGGTGGCACCCTTCCATCCGTGGTCTCCGTTGGACCCCCGAGTATGAGGACCGCGTGTCCCTCTACGCTGATGATATCCTTTTGTACCTAGCCTCCCCGCGCAAATCCCTGATTGTCCTGGTTGATGTCCTGCGCTCCTTTGGCCGTAACTCAGGCCTTGTCATCAACTGGGCTAAATCATGTGTCTATGTGCTTTCCGGGGAGGCTCCCGTCCTCCCGCGGGGATGTCCGATCCAGATTGCCTCGCAGGGGTTTCGGTACCTGGGTGTCTATATCACGCTGGACCCGGCGGCCCGCTACGAGCGAAACTTGCTTCCCCCCCTCCAGCGCTTGAAGGAGGACATCGCGCGCTGGCGGCATCTGCCGCTTTCGCCGCTCGGCCGGGCGGCATTGTTTAAGATGATGTCGTTGCCGCGCTTCCTGTACGCTCTCCAGAACACTATGGACCTAGTCCCGGCGCGCTACTTCCGTGAGGTGGAGAGTCTACAGCGCCGCCTGTTCTGGGACGGGAGGCCGCGTATAGCCCTGGCGAAGTTGACGCTCCCCTGGTACGACGGGGGGATTGCCCTCCCGGACATTAAGCGGTATTACTGGGCCTCCCAGCTAGCTGCAATTAATCACGGCCTCTATGGGCCCGCCTTGAACCCGGCATTTGAAATGGACAAGATGCTCCTGCCCGGTGGCGACTACAATCGAGCACTCAACTCTGGCGCGCCGGATCCCCGCTTGACGGGGCCCACGCGTGTCATGGTGCGGGTGTGGCACGCGGCCAATGCAGCTATGGGGTGGAAGGACCGTTTGACCCGGGCGTCGCCGTTGTATGCGCCTCAGCGGTTGGGCTCCCTGTGGACCTCGAAGGGCTTCGAGAAGTGGGACACGATCGGCATCAGTAAAGTGGGGGACCTCTGGACGAGAGGGGGATTTAAAACATTCGAGACGCTGCAGACGGAGTTTCAGCTGCAGGGCAGTGAATACTTTCGGTACTTGCAGGTCCGTCATGCGCTGGGCTCCGTCTTCCCAGACGCCGCCTCCATCCCGGAGTCTTCCCCCCTGGAGGATAGAGTGCTGGATGGCCACGTTCCGGATGGCACGATCTCCCTCATTTACAAAAAATTACAAAAAATTGATTAATGACCGCTCGGGCCTGCTGACCGGCCTCCGTGAGGCTTGGGTTGCCGACGGGCTGGAGTTGGACGACGAAGACTGGATTTCCGCGGTGGCCTCTCCGAAGGAGGTGGCCATACCGGCTCGCCTTCGCTTCGTCCAGCTTAAGATACTCCACCGGGTTTACATGACGGGGCCAAGGCTTCTGCGTATGGGTTATGCTGAGGATGGGTTGTGTAAGCGTGGGTGTGGTGCTTTGGCGACTTTTTTGCATATTTTGTGGGAATGCCCGAAGGTGGAGCGATTCTGGCGTGGTGTGCATGAGGTCCTGCGTCTGGTTACGCATGTCGCACTGTTGCCTGAAGCGAGGAGATGCTTGCTGAATGTGTGGGAACCAACTGATTACTCGGTTCCGCAGACGCGATGGGTGACTCTGGGATATATGATAGCTAAGCGTGACATCGCTCAACTGTGGGGATCCCAGCGGCCCCCGGCGGTGTCGGCCTGGAAAGAACATATGGATTGGTGCATGTCCTGAGAAAAGGTGGTGTATGTGGCGAGGGGCAAGCCTGGGGCGTGGGTGAAAATATGGGGCCCCTGGAACGCCTACCGCGGGGGTATTTGCGAGCCACCACTGCTGCCTGCTGCCTCACCGGCTCCGTCCCCCTAGTTGACCCCCTCCCCCAGCCCCGGGCACAGAGTTCCCCCAGTCCTGGACTTGTTTCCCTTCCCCCTCTTCAGATTCCTGTGGATGGTCGGGGTCCCTTATTCGAGGAGCACGTGTGGTTACCTTCGATTGCGGGTTGCCTTGCGGGTGTGTTTTTTTAGGTTGTTGCGTGTGTATAAAATGAAACCGTATTGTGGGCTTAGAGTCATGTGGCTTACGTCGTTGATGTCTCCTAATTTGCTTCTCTGTAACATCAAGTGCCCTTTTGTAAGTTTGTCAGGTGCTCCTGTCACTCTAGCGGCCGGCCGGAAGGTTGTAGGCCCATACTTGTATATACTTGAGATTGCAATAAACGGTTTCAACAAAAAAAAAAAAAAAAAAAAAAAAAACAGGGATCAGAGCACCACTGATAAGAAGGCAGCATCGGAGCGACTGAAGTAAATCAAGAGAGCTCAGAGCACCACTGATGAGCAAGCAGTATCAAGGAGACAACAGTAAATCAACTGGGATCAGAGCACCACTGAGGAGCAAGCAGCAGAGGAGACTGAGAAGTAAATCAACAGGGATCAGAGCACCACTGATGAGAAGGCAGCATCGGAGGGACTGAAGTAAATCAAAAGAGCTCAGAGCACCACTGATGAGCAAGCAGTATCAAGGAGACAACAGTAAATCAACTGGGATCAGAGCACCACTGAGGAGCAAGCAGCAGGCAGAAGACTCGGAAGTAAATCAAGAAAGCTCAGAGGAGCATTACAAGCACAAATGCATTCAGCCAATATCAAGCAAGTTGAAGGGAGCTCAATGGAAAGCTCAGGCCAACGCCCCCAAAGTTGTTTGGAGGTGTTAAGGAGGTAGAAGGTTGCTGAACCGGGCAGTCCAGAAGCTCAGGGCCAAACTGTGCTGAAACAGGATTATTCTGCTCTGAACTCGCTCAGTAGGTGTGGGGGAATGGTGCTCACACCGATCACCATTAACACGGAGAGGGCAAATAGGGTACTTTTCCAGGTTGGGATGTGCAAAGAGGGCAAGGAACCTCACACGGATGCCTCAGGTCAAGGCTGATGATCGGTTGCGTTAAGAATGTGACTCAATGACAGAGATGGAGCTCTGGTGGGACAAAGGGAAAAGCTTCTCACCCCTTGTAACAATAGTTGTTGGGGTCCTGGGACATGTGGTTACGCAGTCCTATCCTGTGGACTAGAGTTGGCACCATAATACTACTGCGCTCCTCTTTACAGCCCTTTACTTCCTCCAGGTGGCTGGGTCAAGGCTTACTGTAGGAGGGCGAGGCGATCTGAGACCCACAATACAGAGCACAATATAGAACACATGTTCATGTAAATTTCTCGCAATGGACTTAAATATGAGAAAGATAAACTTACCTTCGGTAACCTCTTTTCTGGTAGAGACTATCTAGCCCCAGATTCCTCACCTTGCGAATATTACCAGGTGCTGGACTGGATCTGGAAACTTTCGTAACAATTCCCTCAAACATCGACAAGTGGCGCTGTGCGGCTCTGCGTTGAGTCCGTCCTATTTGCACATGGGCCACTATACATGACTTATGCATACCTACGTGTGCGAAAATCAGTTTCTTTATCATCTCCGTCTGCGCCAACAGACGTGGAGCCATTAACATCAGTTCATGGCAGTGGCCAGATTTTAGGTTGGAATCTTATTTATGGATTTTATGATTCCATTCCACAGAATGGGAAGGAGGGAGAGAGGGTTGGTGTGGATTCTGCAGTTGGACGGAGTTGGACCAAGCAGGCAAAATACCCTTCCTACCAAGCTATTTGTCCGGGCAATGGTGCTTCATAAACATATGGAGGGATGTCCATGTACTTGCCCTGCCATATGTCTAGGACTGGGAAGCGGCAGGTTTGGCCCTGGTCAAATAAGCATGCAATCCTTTTGAAGGCTGCCCTTTAGCCAATGCATAGCAGTCTTAAGCAGCGCATGATCCAGCGGGAGGTCGTTCTCTTCTGCATCCCTTTGCCATTTTTTGAACCAGCAAACCCCACGAAGAGCTGATCGTCCACCTGGTTTTCTTTGTTACATCTTATGTAGAAGTTCAGTGCTCTCTTGGAGTCCAAACAATGGAGTCTCTCATCCTCCTTAGATAGGTGAGGGGGAGCGGAGAACAGCGACAGGCTGATGGTTTGTCCCATGAGGGACAGTGTAGCAACGTTTGGCACAAAAGATGCTACTTGACTGAGAAGAGGACAGTATTTGATGGATTAACACAAAGAGCCTAAAGCTCACTGACATGCCGTGCCAAGGTGATGACAATGTGGAACAAGTTCATGATAGCAAGTAGCCGTAAGGGGCAGGTGTGAAGTGATTCGAATAGAGTGCACATCCATTAAGGGAGGACCAGAATAAGGCATCACAAAAGGAGAAGGGGGAAACATTTGTTCAAGCCCATTCAAAAATTACACAACTGGTGACTTAAACAAGGAGGGCTGATCTGGCAACCTCAGAAAGAAACACTTTAACCATACCCAAAGCAAAACCTTGCCCGGCAAAAGTCAAAACAAACAAGAGGTTGCTAAATAATTTGACCTGGAAGGGATCAATCTGGCATGTGCCACCCCAAGCCACTAATTTGTCTCAAATACACATATACAGTTTTCACAGGGGGACGCCTGACTGCCAAGACTACATGAACGACCTCTGGAGGAATGTCTAAGCCTTGAGGGTAGAACCCTGCCTTGTTGCTGCGACAGCAGGTCCTCCTGGAGGGTAGCCTAATTGGAGGGCAGATGCTTAAGCCCAGGAGTTCCAAATACCAAACTCCCCATGCCCAATCTGGAGTCACCAAGATGACTTGGGCCTGATCTTGAGAACTTGGGGCAGGAGTGATATTGACAGAAAGGCATACAGGAGTCCGGAGGTCTGTGTGAAGTGGAACACGACTCCAAGCAAGCGACCACTTGGAAACTCCAACACGCAGAAGTGTGGAAAAAGCACGTTCACTGCAGTGGCAAACAGATCTAGCAAAGGTTCTCCCCTCTCACCACCTCTGGGTGTAACTGTTACTCGTGATCCTCTAGTGAGATCATCCACCCTGGCATTCAAAGAGCCTCCTAGGTGGTTTCACCACTAGGAAAATTCCTTGGTGATCCAGCCATTTCCAGAGGAGCAAGACCTCCTGGCACAGGGTTTGAGACCCTACCCCGCCCTGTTTGTTGCAGTACCACATGGTGATGGTGTTGTCTATGAGCACCTGACCTAGGCTGCCTTTAATGAATGGAAGGAAGGCTCTCCGTGCCAAGCGGAAGGCCCTCAGCTCCATGAGGCTGATATGGAGCCGGAACTCTGACGATCAGAGGCCTCTGATCGCCACCTCTACGAGGTGGCCGCCCAGAAGAGATGCAGCGGTTCACCACTGCTAGCTCTGGGCGGGGCGGGGGGGGGGGGGGAGGGAGAGTAAGGGGTCTATTATAGGCTTAATCGCAGTCCAGCACCCACCACTTGAGATCCTTTGCAGTCTCCTCTGAAATCTGAAAGTGGTCGGAGAAGTCCCCTTGATTTTGGGCCCACAGACTTCAATTCCCACTGCGGGCCCGCTTATGCCACTTGGCATGCTCAACCAGCAGGATGTGGGAGGCCATCAGTCCCAGCAGCCTCCAAATTGACCTCACTGAATTCCAGTACTGGGGCTGAAAGATCGGGATCATAGTTTGAATGTCATGAAGTCTCTTTACCGGGGCAAAGGCACACAACCTAACTGTGTCTAGAATGGCTCTGACAAAGGGAAGCATCTGAAAAGGAGTCTGGTGTGACTTTGGCATGTTGATGGTGAAACCAGAAGATGACAAGAGGTTCCCTGCAGTCCGGAGGTGGCTGACGACTGCCTGGGGTGAGTCCGCCTTTAACAGCCAGTTGTTGAGGTAGGGGACGACCAGCAATCTGACCTCCGAAGATGGGCAACCACCACTGCCATCGATATTGCGAACATCGAGAGAGACCAAAAGTAAACACAGTAATCAGAAAAAGCCTGCCCCCCACATAATGCCGGTTGGCAGGCACGACGAGTATATGCAAACAGGCATCCTGCAGGTCCAACACCACCATCCATTCTCCAGGGTTGAGGGCAGAAAAGCCTTGGCCAATGTGAGCTTTCCGAATTTATCCTTCTACAAAAAGGGATTTTGGGGTGCAGGTCTAAAATAAGCCGCAGTCTCGTTCTTGGACAACAGAAAGGTGCAGGAATAACAATTTCTTCAGATCCTCCAATGATGTCTTTAATGCGGGAGGAGCATCTTCCTGCTGCTGCCATCCAGTGTTCACAGGTACTCTGTGCTGGTAGTAACCTTAAGACTGGTTTGTGGTGGGTTCAGGTCAATCTGTCATTGCCTTTTCTGGACAGCCATTGAAAAGGTGAATGTTGGTCATGAACAGAAATGGGAGAGGTCTCACCATGCCAGAGAAGTGGTATGAGCTGGCTACCATCACCCACCAACCAGGTGCAACCAGTTGCATTTGCTAGAAAGAGGACTGCTGATGCATACTGTAGGAAGCTGGCTCTTATATGGTGGACCAAAAAGAGGTACGCTGTGTATAGAGTCCACGCAAACCGCACACCCAGATGCTCTCTTTTGCGATAGTGTGGGTAAGCAGTTAGGCCTATCAGAGGGTGGTGCTAAGCATTTCTTTCTTTCTCTCTCTCTCTCTCTCTCTCTCTCAATGAGGACTTTTCTGAAGTTTTTCGTTTCCTCCCTTTCTTACGTCATTTCTCTTTAGAGATTTACTGTAATTTAAAGTTTCTTGGGATAAATCACTACACCATAGTGTCTTTGGATTTGTGTTTTTTTGGGTTCTATTCAATTATTGGCGTTCTTAGATTTGAATATGTTCATGTGCCTTTTTCTGGGTATCTTCTTTTCTTTCTTTTCTTTTCTAAAGGTGTTATCATCCTTTCCTTGGTTTCTATCCCAAATCACTTCTCTGCCTCAACACGAGACAGTTTGTGGTTTTATAATATAAATAAACAACAAACAATTCTTTGTACATGCACACCAATTATTGTATTCATGGTTACTTCTACAGCCTTGAGGAAGTCACGGTGGGGACGAAACGTGCGTTGGCGGTTTCTGATGTTCTGCATGACAAGAATTGGACTCTCAAGAACTCCACAGAACTAATCATTTGTATGAACACGTTGATGTTTGATGTAATGTTATTGATTAGGCTTTTGGTCCTTTACCAGTGAATCAATTAGTGTTTGAAGGATCAGCATATGCTCCCCTGGACGTTCTCTGTCAGGAGCTATTTCTCTACATCATCTTGTTTTCTTGTTTTGAGAGATTCACATTTAAAATTGTACATGTAAATAACCAGAGGGCCGGGGTTTCCATTTATGTATATTTTGTGCTACGTTAGTTGCTCTTCTGTCATCTTCTGCTGCTCCTTATTCTCCTTCTTTGTAGGTCGTCAGGATCTGCTTCTCTGTTTCCAGGAGCTCCCCTAAATACTGAATTTAGGGGTGTTAGAGGATTGTAGTGTAGTAGCCAATGGGCTACCTACCCCTAGGGTCATTACACCCCCTATATGACCATTTCCTGTGGGAAGTGGGCATAACCCCGCCCCAGAATTCCTAAGTGTGGAAACACAAAGATGAGCACTTCTGAAAAGTTGTGCCCACATTAGGTTAGGCCACTTTAGGGGTGGTACTAGCCTGGGGTGGGCATGCCTATCTGATCAGCTAATTATCCCCATCTGCCAGGTGTCAAAGGGCTCTGGACAAAGGGGGTCGGGCCTCCTCTCCTGTGAGGGGAGCCAGATTCGCATTTCAAAGGCGTGAGCTTCTTTGAAGCTCAAAGGCCCAAGGAGGCTAATCAGCATGCCCTCCTGTGGGAGGGGTATAAACACCCTTTCCCAGACATGCTTTGTTCCTGGCCTCCTGAGAACAAAAGGTCAGACCCTAGGAGGTCAGAAACTTGTCTCGAGGAGCAGGCTGGCAGGAACTAGTCAGCCAACACACCAGAGGCTGGTAGGTTTTCATAGGGTGCTTCTAAGGTGCCTTCTGGGTGTTTGTATTAATAAATCAATCACTGGAATCAGTTGGGTTTATTAAAAATGAGATGTTTGCTACCAAACATCCCTGTTTTCAGTGAAGCCATCATGTAGCTGGGGAACTCGGTTTCACAAGTGTCGAGCACATGTTCTAAAATGGCTTCCCTGTTCACTTGCACTGGTAGAAATGGAACTGACCAGCACAGGGGCATATATGCTCACGCAGGTAAGCCCTAATATGTTATATAAAATATAGCGGTCGGTGAAGTCCAGATTGGAATTTGTGCTTTATGTCAAGATTATACATTTGAGAGATTTATTTGCTAGATAAAGGATGCTATCATGAGTGATAGATGGTGCAGGGTGTGTGCCTGATGAGGTATGGTGGCGAGTTGTGATTGGTGAGAGATGGTAGCAGGGTGCACAGGATATGGGTTTAAGATGGGAGACAGATGGGCCCTTAGTGGGGATCATGACTGCAGGATGAGTGACCTGCAGAATTTCTGGGTAGTGCGAGACAAGGATGAGACATAGCAGCAAGGAGCAGAAAGAGAGATTACATAGTAAACGATGGTGACTGGGTGAGGAGACAGTGTGGCAGGGTTCATGGGAATGGTGGTAAGGTGGGGATGGTCACTCACCTGTGCGCTTGAACTGCCGAGTCCACATGCACTTCCCAGACGCGGTGCACTTGGGGCAGTCTGAAGCCTCACACGAGATCTCAGAGCAGTTGCTGGCCACAAAGATCTCACGCTGGTTGATGCGACAGTCATTCTCAGAGGTACAGCTCCCCTCGCTGCCAATGCAGGCTCCCTCAGGGCAGTTTGTGCACCATTTACAGTGAGATGCTCCCTGCAGACATGAGGTGGTGAGAACAGTGAGCAATGTTCCATGGATGAACCTAAATATAAACTGCACTTGCACTCCTTGGCAAGTGATGTTTCGGCACCGATACACACCCACCGCGGTCTGATGCAGAGCGACCCAGGGCTTAGAAAACAGTGCCAGATGCCTTCCTTAGAACACACTAGTTTATGATATGTAACAAGAGCAGAACAGGGTGGATAAAGGGAAGGCATGTGCGCCCTAAGTGGAACTGCCTCATTGCTCCCACTCTACATGAACCCTAACACACTCACTAGCTGCTAAGAACCTCACTAAGAGGAACATTAGCCAATACCTTGCTTGGGACAGGAGGCAAATGCGCGTAAAAGGAGAATGACATAGGTGAACAGTCACTATACAAGAAGCCTGTTAACCTTCTATCCACCTCTCCACTCTTGGGCTCTGCACCCTCCCCCATACTCAACCACATTACCTGACTCACATGTTAAACATAGCAACATACACAGTAAACATACGCTTTGCTTTGAAATAGATGAACGTGACTTCAGTAGCCACAGCCGTCGCAGCATCGGGATTTCTCCATGCACTAACCAGGCAAGCAGTGTCAGAACCCTTCACAATTCCTCTCTGTCCCCCCCTGTCCTGCCAGAATGATTACCACTCTATAAATCCCCACTGAAATAGTTGGATTCTCCTGCTAACAGTACATTCAATGCAAATTATTTCTATTCATTTAGCAGAATTTTAAGTTGAAAACATTCAGAAAATGTAGATGAATATACAACAGCCTCACACACAATGAGCAGGAAGACTGCTGGGAGAGGCACTGGCTGTAGGAGCGCTTTGCGGTTTGCTTGTGCACTTACACGATCCCACGCAGTACTGTGGGCTTCCTGACATGAAGTGGCCTCCACTGCTGTCCACGTCACCTCTTGATGGAGTAACAAACATGGACCTCGAAATTGGATGCCCTCAATCTATTTTCTGTGGTGCCTCCTGCTGTGCAGTACACACAGCTGGTAACCTACACTGCTCCCCATACAGCCTGCCCCTGGGAGCTCGTGCTCTTCCCTACCGCTCTCCCTCACACAAACCCTCCTGGAGAGAGGGGCAGAGTATGAGAGCGGCAAGACTTGTGTCAGGAGAAGACTTTTGCCATCATCCTACTCTGCAGCGTTTCATGTTAACATTTAGCATCTGCTGCAGGAACCGTGTGCGGGTCACTCACCTGTCCAAGGGTCACTGCTGAGGCTCGGGGGTGACGAGCCAGACACTCACTGCAGGTTCTCAGTCGTCTGCACTCCTCGGCTGATCTCGGCAAAGGAAAACACGAGGCTCTGACCAGTGAGCAGCCCATCCTGGGAAGGACAAAGACATATGTCAAACAACATGCATGGACCAAGAGCAGAATAGCAAGCAATGTCTATCACCCCAAGGGTCAACCTCCCTTCAAAGCCCAGCACCAATAGAACACCCGGAAAGGGGGTCAGGAATCGGACAGACATCAGGGAAAGCCAATGCTCACTGCAGACTCCAGCCGTGCTCTTCGGCTGTTGTGGAGCACTTTCTGACATACAGGGAAAGCACTTTATTACATGAAGTATTGGCATCCTTAAGCGTCCGCCCGCCAGGTAAGAACTGAACATGTAGATTTTATAATGCACTCAATGAGGTGGGGCTCTAACACCACTCCATAGGGATCAGGTCTAGCGTTGGCCTGGTCTCTATTTATGCCGCCTCAATCGGTGAAGGCACTTCCTCTCTTGATTTCTCAGACTAATTCTACACTGACAAAAAACAAATCTGCTCTTGATCCACTTTCACTCCCTGTCACCAATCATCAGACATCTCAATGAAATTTGACATTGGGTGGTCATCTGTGTCCCCAGGTTCACCAATTCTAGGATGGTAATCTCTACTTCTCCTCTTCCTCTACTCCTGACAACGCCAATCTCGATCTATCGCCATCTTGACAGCCAGACCTTTTCCATCCTCAGCTAGGGATCCTGGCATACTATTACCACGTTACTGGGCCATGAACATATGGAAATACAACCACGCCTTCGATTTCATACTGCTAAGGCACTAATTAGTTCCCTGGCACTTTGCAAGCAAGTCTTTTTAATCAGTTAACTAGTGGGCCTCCCTCCTTATTCCTTTACTCCAACACACAAAGTGCTTAATTTTGCAACCAGAACCTGATTCAAGTTGCCCAGATGCACTCATCACTTCCTTTCATCACAGAAATGAGATGCTGTCACCTTTAAACAGGGGCGGTGAGTGGCCGTTTTCTATTTATACCGGGATACCTGTCCGTCGGTCACCTCCCCTTCCAGCTCACGTCCAGAGAGGGGTACCGACGGATAGGTAAGGAATGTTTCGAAGGAGCGCTCACAATAGTTTCTTGTCCTCCGCTCATTACTAGTAGGTTAAGCATTGGCTCTGTTTGTTCGTTACGATTTGGCTACAATCACTCTGGCTTGACTCTGACTGTGTTCTATGTTGTCACTTTCGGGTTTTCTGCTGTGATCGTTACGCAGAGACAGGTTTGTAGGCTAATGCATAAAGTATAGAGATCATTGTATATACACTGACCCTAGATGGTACTACCGTTTGAACCCGCTTGGATATACATCAGGAAGGGTGAAGTTCTTCAAGCAGCACATGGGGGATGCCTATAAATACTGTGCATTGTTTCTTGTGCAGCCTGCTTATCAGTTGATTTGTGAGCCAACATGCATCAGCTGGAACATGTCTGACATGCTGTTAGGTACAACAACATCAATCAGGCAGACTTAAATCGCCATAGTGACGCATACACTTGTTACATTGTGTACAGGGGCTCTTGTTTTCGCCGTTGGTCACTGAGTTGCATGACAGAATTTTAAAAGAATGTTAGGTAGCCACGTTCAGGGTATTTGGACTTCGATTGTGGTTCTAATGTTTGTACCTTTAATATAGAGCGGTGCCTCACTTCCCGAGCGGATGCCAGGTGAGGAGCACACCCGCATCAAGACGGGTAAGTGCAATAACTTTTTTTTTAAAATACCAGTTTGGAGTATACACACTTGGAGGTATACGATACATTTATAAAGTATCAGATATTATAAAAATGTCATACTGAACCATCTTTGACAACAACAGCCTATTGAATGTTTTTAGGAATATAGATTATTTAAAATTACACTTTCTTTTTTTTCAGGTATGTGTCCAATACTCCTATGTTAACCAATCCCATTTTGGGCTCACAGGTGAACGTAGGTTGTATTAAACCAAACGCTTTTTATTGAGACTTTACCAATTTTGCAGATTGAGCACAGTATTTGCAGTAGCGATTCCATCAAAGGTCCTGATGAAAGCCTCCACATGCTTCGCAGGATCTTCAAGTGGATCCCCACTGAAACTAGAAGGAATGTCACCCAGGCCCTCATCAGCAGCAGACTGGACTACGGAAACGCACTCTACGCAGGAGCCCCGGCCAAACTCCTGAAACGGCTTCAACGCATCCAGAACGCCTCCACACGCCTGATCCTTGACATCCCTCGCCACAGCCATATCATACCCCACCTGAGAAAACTGCACTGGCTCCCCATCAACAAGAGGATAATCTTCAAACTCCTCACCCACGCACACAAGGCACTCCACAACACCGGACCAACGTACCTCAACAGCCGACTCAGCCTCTACACCCCCACCCGCCAGCTCCGCTCCTCAGAACGCGCCCTCGCCACCATCCCCCGCATCCGAAGAGTGACCGCCAGTGGCAGATCATTCTCCCACCTCGCCGCCAAGACATGGAACACCCTCCCCATTTGCCTGCGGCAGACCGAAGATCTTCTGACCTTCAGAAGACTCCTCAAGACCTGGCTCTTCGAACAGTAGCAGCTCCCCCCCCCCCCCCACCCCCTTAGCGCCTTGAGACCCTCGCGGGTATGTAGTGCGCTTTACAAATGCCATGATTGATCGATTGATTGATTGAAATCCTGGATCAGAGGATCCATAGGCTGAAACATGTAGACCTGTCATCCTTGTGGACTTCTTACAGTTATTTGTTGAAACTGTACAAGCACTGTTTTAGTTTTGATACCAGGATAGCGCCTATTAAAGTTGTTCTGTGTTCTGGTAGCCAATTTTAAATTACTTTTTTCCCACATATTAGTCACACGCACTGCAACCATCACCTCTAAATAAGAATTGAGGCTCTTGATTCTGGGATCATAGTGTATTCCATCTTTTGCTACTCTTCAAAAACATCCGCAAGCTCCCTTCTATGGTTGAGAAGGTTGCAGCCCTTAGTTGTACGAGGGATTGCAGCTAAGAGGAGATCCCAGATGATGAAGCATGCCACTCCGGTGGGTGATGGGACTCCGTCCTCTTTGAAAGGACTCCTTTAACTATATTAGATTAGTTTGTTGTTGCCAGAGTTTATTTCCAAGTAGACCAATGGTCTTGTGTTTTATATACCTTTAAACAGGGCCCTATACACACCGCAGACCATTGTGTGTATAGTGGTTAATCGTACTTTACGCACACTAAACCATTGACAAACTGCTGCACCCCCTCCAGAACCTGAGCTACTCTCCCCTAAACCTGCACGCCTGTGAGCAGCCACTGGCTTCTGGTCTCTTCAACTGCGAGACACATATCACAGGAACACCTAAGCCTTTTGGCATCCCTGAATTCTTCAATCCTAATGACTTCACTACCAGTCTAAAGAGACATCTCAAACTGGAGAGGAAAAATACATAAAGATGCACATCCTAACTAAAATGCATTAAGTGCACCTTAAGGATGTACCATATAGCATGTCATTTTGTTTTGCAAATTTTCTTTGTAAACTCACCATCTGCGTACAAATGCTATAATCAACTTCTCTGGTTTATTTTCTATTGCATATTCTAGCTCATGCAATGTATTACCTCATGCATCCCCCACAAACAAGCCAGATCTGACGCAGGGCATAGTCGACCGTCTCTGCCCTTCAACACTCCCACCGCAAAGGCCACAATCTCCTCACCGCCTCCATGCTCCTGCATCAGTACAACACCAACCACTTCCACTCGCATCCGTCATTGCAACACTCCTGTCCGTGACACAGAAAACTCACATACGGGGAACAAACTAATGCCACCGCGTCCTCTTCTTTCAGAATCATTACAACAATAAAGAAAATCATCCCGCATCTCACGAGACACTACAAAAAACTTCTGTGACAGCATAGTCAGGTCTAAACTTGACTCCTCAATGGTCTTTACTTGAACTTGCAGCAGCAACACAAATAGACTGCAGGTTGTTCCAAATGCGGCAGTACGCATACTGCCAGGCATTCAAATACCAGTCTGTTAGACAGGAACTCCTCCACTGGCTACCTGTCAAACAGAGAATCATTTTTAAGGTCGCGTGCATTACCCACAAAGCACTCCACAACAGAGGTCCAGAATACCTGTGGAAAGGATTCAAATGGTACCTTCCAGCCAGACAGCCGCGATCTCTTAAGGCAAAAAATGTGCTTGTTTCCCCAAGCCAGAGTTTCCTCTTGGAGAGGAAAACGTTTTTGGTCAAGGTCTCGAAAAAAATGGAATACTCTTCCTTTAAATATTGATTCTTCATCTAATCTCCTGCTCTTCAGGAAGGTCCTGAAAACCTGGCTTTCTAACAACCAAGACTAACCATATCTTTTCCCTTTGAACTGTGAAGACCACTGCTATTGGAAGCAGCGCCAAGGCACCTCTGGCTATACGAGCGCTATACAAATATTTCTAACAAAACATGCCTGGGGACTTGAGCAGTTTCACTCAACAATATAATTCTACACTGCTTTGATCGCACATTCACACCCAGCGTCCCACACATACTTCATATTCTGCACACACATGCTCAACATGTCCAGCTGTGCATATGCAGCTCTTTACCTCTCTGCTAAGTCTGCTGAAACACAGCCTGTCCTGCACCAGACACAGCTTCCCACGGAGTTGTTGCAACTGGTCTGGCTGTCGAAGACCAGGCAGGGGTCCGAGGGCAGCGAGAGCGTCAACATGCGTCCAAGAGCGACCCCGTTGAAGCCTCCTGAAATGTAGAGACGGGTGCCTACTGCTGCCACAGCATGGGCGATGGACTCGTTCATGGGCTCCCCAATCACAGAGTCTTATGAGGAAGGAAAAGACAAAATTAATTATTAAACCATTTAACAGATGACAGTAGGCCTAGAATAGCGCAACAGAGCAAGTGCCAAAGAAGCATATCACAGCAACAAGAAATAGCAAACTGGCACATGTGCAATAGAACACGACACAAAAAAGCCCCACACGAATGAATAAAAGGCTGCCACACACCGTACAAAGAACAGCTGGATGTCACGCACTCGCACCAATGAATAACAGGCTTCCTCACACCTGTAAAGAACAGGTGGTTTTCACGCACTCACACCAATGAATAACAGGCTGCTACACACCTGTAAAGAACAGCTGGATGTCACGCATTCACACCAATGAATAAAAGGCTGCCACACACCGCATAAAGAACAGCTGGATGTCACACCCTCACACCAATGAATAACAGGCTGCCACACACTGTATAAAGAACAGCTGGATGTCACATTCACACCAATGAACAGGCTGCCACACAGCATGAATAACAGCTGGATGTCACGCCCTCACACCAATGAAAAACAGGCTGCCACACACCATATATAGAACAGCTGGACGTCATGCACTCACACCAATAAACAGGCTGCCACACACCGTATGAAAAACAGCTGGATGTCACACACACCAATGAACAGGTGCCACACACCTGTAAACAGCTGGATGTCACACACACCAATGAATAACAGGCTGCTACACACCTGTAAAGAACAGCTGGATGTCACGCCCTCACACCAATGAATAACAGGTTGTCACACGGTATAACGAACAGCTGGATGTCACGCACTCACCAATAAATAACAGGCTGCCACACACCGAAGAAACAATACTATTCCTTTTTATTCACTGTACTGCTGGTTCTATATCTCTGCTACTGTGTTACAGTTGTAAAAGCGCACCTATTCTACATGAGAAGAACTACGGTACAATAAACTCTTATTGTAAACGCTTGACTGCTTTATTCTCAGTATCTCTCAAAGAGCAAAACAAGCAAGCACGAGTGACTGGGTGAAAAGTAGTATATTGTTTCCACGAGTCTAAGGTTATTGTGTTCTGAGGTTGCCAAAAACTAATCTGCCTGATAGGAGATTCTAGTGGCACTGCGCGCTAGCTAATGCAAACCATAGGCTAACATATATGGTGGGGGTGCACGGAGTCAGTCTGCCACCAGACCCACAGTATATGTTATCTGTAAACAGCATAGGTCCTGCATGACAGGGTACTATTAGGACTCCACTACATGGTGCCCAATGTGGTATATTGATGGCCCACTGTTGGACTTGGCCCTTTTTGCAGGGTCATCTCTGAACTTTTTGCCTTCCTCCTCTATTTTTTCTGACCTGTTCTTGGCTGTTTTATGACTCTGGGCACTTTACCACTGCTGAACAGTGCTAAAGTGCATATGCTCTCCTTATTGTAAATTGATGTATGGATTACTGACTCCGTGATTGGCTGATTTGGTTTACTTGTCAGACCGGGACACTCTTGGGAGTAGCCTTGCGCTCTATAAATACCCAGTAATATTAACATTAACCCTGAGTGCCCAGGGCTTGTAAATCAAATGCTGCTGGTGGGCTTGCAGCACTGGTTGGGCCACTCACAGAAGCAGCCTGTAAAGTGTGTCTCAGGTCTGCCATAGCAGAGCCTGTGTGCAGTCTGGTACTGCCATGCTGACTGGGCAAGTGCACCCACTTGCCAGTCCCTAAACCTTCCTTTTTCTTCATATCAGACACCCCTATGGTAGGCCCAAGGGCAGGGTGCATTGTAAGTATAAGGTAGGACATGCCCCGGGGTGTGTGGCATGTTCTAATAGTGAATTACAGCCATTTTCGTTTTTAACTATTGCAAGGCTACCTGTTCCCCATAGGCCAGAATGGGCAGTTTGATTATTACATCTTATAATCCTAACTGACTCATGGAACATGGTAGAAATTCGAGTTTAGTATGCCTGAACTCAGAATGATAAAAAACATCTTTTAGTGAAGTTGGTTTTAACATTGTGTTTGAAAATACCACTTTTTGAAAGTAGGTATTTTCTTGTCTAACCACCCAAACCTGCCTCTGCTAGGTTGTGTATTCCTTGTCTGGAGTTTGAGTGACAGGGGCCGGGGGATTCCAGGAGACAGGGTGAGTCAGCACAGGGCTGAATAGAGAGATCTGCATCTAGATGGGTGGGAGGAGTTGCAACTGGGGACTGAAGGGCTGTGCCTTCCCTCCAATGCTGGCTCCACCTCCTGTGGTGCATCTGATGTATCTGCCCTGCACTCGGAAAGGAAAGAAGGAGTACTCCAGGACTGACCAGAACTGGTTTGGACTAGGCAAAGGCCTCTCTGCCTTCAGAGAACAAAGACAAACTGAGTATAAATATTGGGACCCAAACCCAAGAACTTTAGATCACTTTGGGAAACAAGAAGAAACCTTTGCTGAGGAGCGGAACCAGAGAGACAGAGATTATTCCTAAGCTTGAGCGATTGGCTTGCAGTGGTTGCCTGACTGCCAAAGAGAGGAGAAGGAACTTTGTGTATACTTTATTCAACTTGTGAAGGATCTCCAAGGACTTGAGAAAAGAGCTTGCCTCCTGCTGAAGTCTCAGGGACAACAGACTTCACCCACCAGATCCCCAAGAGTTCTTTGGGAGTGCCTGCGGTTTTCCGAGGCTTTCTGAGGGACTGCGTGTTGGAAGGAGCTGGAAGCGCGACTCACGAGCAAGGAGCTGGAAGTGCGACTCACGAGCAAGGAGCGTGTCGCCGCTCTGCTGCTGTCGCTTCACAACGAGAAAGTGCCTCGCATCGCCGGAGAAGAGGATCGACGTCGCAACAGATGCCGCCGCTTCACCGGGAAGCGTGTCGCAGGGCCTGTCGCGGCCCAGAAGATCCGATGAATCATCGCAGGGTCCCCGAAACGCCTCGCATTGCCGGAGAAGAGGATCGACGTTACATTAGATTCCGCTGCATCACCAGGAAGAGTGTCGCAGGGCCTGTCGCGGCTAGCACCGTTGCCGAAGCATCTCGCATCACCGGAGAAGAGCATCGGCGCCGCATCAGACGCCACCGCATCACCGGGAAGCGTGTCGCAGGGACTGTTGCGGCTCCCACTGTTGCTGAAGCATAGTGCATCGCCGGAGAAGAGGATCAACACCGCATCAGATGCCGCCGCATCACCGGGAGGCTTGTCGCAGGGCCTTTCGTGGTCCGCATTGTGTCGCATCAAGAAAAGACGCCATCTTTGTTTCATTGCACCAGATCTTCATCGCATCATGGCGTTGCGAGCCGCATCGCCACGGAAGCGCAGTAAGAAACCAACGCATGACCTCCCCTCGCAGAGAAGAACCAATGCATCCCCTACGCAGCAGTAGGGACCCGACGCATCACTGTTCTTGCGTGTAAAGAACCGACGCATCAACTTCCCTGCAACACTTTCATCGCATTGCGTTACGCACCTTAAGGTACATTGAACTCCAAGTGTCGCATTTTAACATCTAAAGAGAACCAAGCTAATTCTACCATTTTAAGTACAGTATTGTGGATTTTTGTCGTTTGTGGTCTTGTGATAAGTCTATATAAAGAATACTTATTTTTTATATAAAACTTGTGTGATGTCCATCTGTAGTGTTTTCACTTGGGTTCACAAATGCTTTATACACTGCCTCTGAGATAAGCCTGTCTGCTCGTGCCAAGCTACCAAGGGGGTGAGCAGGGGATATTTTCTGAGTATAACCCCTAACCCTGACTAGACGCAAGGGCCCCTACTTGGACAAAGGTACCTACCTCTGCCAACTAGAGACCCCCAAATCTAACACGCACCTACTCAACAGTAGAATCTGAGTAGCTCAGTCATGCTTATTCTCAGAGACCCTACTAACAAAACCCAGAGACGTCTGGAGTAAGTGGGCAAAAACTCCGCCACAGCTGAGTAGGCGAGATATACTATGTATTGGCTGTTGGTTAATCAAGCTTGAAAGGACAATATTCCCAAAATTGTGCATAAAACCTTTGCCTAAAACCTTTTTATCCTTTCCTTGGACAATAAGTCAGTGTCTTAAACATGATGGCGGACGAGGAAGGAGTTTTAAACCAAGGACCTAATCAGATTGATGAGGTCGATGCAGATGCAATAGGAATTGCACCCAAAGTAAGACAAACTTTAACAGTAAAACTACTCAAACACATGGGGTACAACCCAGAGGAGGTGTAGTAATATTCGTGATAGAGGCACACAAAGATTTCAAAACAGAGGTATTCTACTCATGGGTTATATTCCCAGCAGCCGATGCTATAACAAAAACATTTCATTATTACATACATGATGACATACCAGCGGTCTCCCGTCCTTTTGAGACCGAGATTCCACTTACATTCCAGGAACATATTTTCTGGTTTAACGGCACCCTACCCCACATAAAAACAAGAGCAAGGCTTGGTCCTTTAGGGATTTCAGGAGCAACATGGCCGATATTAGCGACCTATACACCAAAACCAGACATTGACACAATGCCACAGGACGAACTACTTGTTCAACACAAAGAGTTGATAAAACTCTACGGAGACGGGACACCCTTCGCCTTGAGGACTCCAGCGGTCCAACCAACAGTAACGAATAGTTTCTTACCTGTCGGTGTAGTTTTGCAGCTTGAAGATCTTTCTTGATTCACTATGCTGATCATTATTCCGCGATCTTGTGGTTGGGTCCGGATTCGTAGTCTTTTCTTTGTTTTTTTTTTTTTGTAGCGACGACCACCATTTGGTGCACCTCCCGTGACGTCGTCGTGCTTCCTGCGGAAGTCCCACCTTTGGGGCGCCATCTTCGGGTTCTTTTTTCCTTTCCCTTTTTTTTTTTTTTTTAACCCTAGGCGATTGATTAATCCTTCTTGTCCATGTTTCTGTACGTTTTCATTTCTTTTGATCTTTTCCATTTTACCCCCTCTTCCTCCAGCCTCATCTTCCTGGCGGAGGTGGGTGGGTTCGCTAGTGAATCCAGAAAGATCTTCAAGCTGCAAAACTATACCGACAGGTAAGAAACTATTCGTTTTGCAGCGTGAATCTTTCTGGATTCACTATGCTGTGCATAGACTTTGTAGCGGTTTTCCTAATTTTGTGGCGGCTGGGTGGTAGATGAGCGTTGGTCGTTGAAAATGTGTTGAAGCACCTTCTGTCCAACCTGTGCTTCCTTGTTCATCTGGATGTCCACGCAGTAGTGTTTCGTGAACGTGTGCACAGATGCCCAAGTTGCCGCGAGACATATGTCCTGGATGGGCGTGTTCGCCAGGAAGGCCACGGTGGCCCCCTTCTTCCTTGTGGAGTGAGCCTGAGGCCTCTCCGCTAGCTCCTGTCCAGCCTGTTTGTGGCAGAATTGAATAGTGAGGGCAATCCACCTTGCGATGGTGCCCTTAGTCACTGGCCTACCCATGAAGCTAGTAGCAAAGGACACAAACAGCTGCTTCGACTTCCTGAGTTCCTTGGTTCTCTCAATGTAGTGCATCACCGCTCTTCTTGCGTCGAGGGTGTGCAGGGCCTTTTCTGCATTTGAAGTCGGGTTTTGGAAGAAACTTGGTATCTGAATACTCTGATTCATGTGGAACGCGGACACCACCTTGGGCATGAAGTGTGGGTCCGTCCTCAGGACTACTCTGTCCTTGTGAATCTGAATGTAGGGTTCCTGTAGTGTTAGAGCTTGAAGCTCGCTCACCCTGCGTAGTGAGGTTAAGGCCACTAGAAAGGCCGTTTTCATCGTCAACATCTGCAGTGTGGCCTTGTGAATGGGTTCAAACGGTGCCTTCATGAGCTCCGTCAGAACCACGTTTAGATTCTATGCCGGCGGCGGCAACCTTTTCGGGGGGGGGGCATTCTTTTGGCTCCTTCCATGAATCTCTTCACCACCTTCGAGGTGAAGAAACTTCCACCCTTTTCACCTCTGGTGTAGGCCACGATCGCCGCCAGGTGTACCCTTAGGGAGCTCGAGCAGAGGTTACTCTTTAGAAGGTGTGTGAGGTACCTCAGTACTGTTGAGTCTCCTGTCATTCTGTTTTGCAGGCCCTTTTTCCTGCACCACACAGTGAAGCTCTTCCATTTTGCGCTGTAGCATTTTCGTGTAGTTGGTTTCCTTGCCTCCCGTAGCACTCGCATAGTGCTCGGAGGCAATCTTAGGTGTGCGAATTCTAGGTCTTCAGGAGCCATGCCGCCAGGTTGAGGGTCTCTGGCTCTGGGTGCAGGACCTCTCCGTTTTGCATTGAGAGCAGGTCCTTCCTGCTCTCGAACCTGTATGGATTGCCTTGTGCCATTTCTTGAATTTGTGAGAACCATGTCTGCCTTGCCCACTGCGGAGCCACTAGGATCAGAGTCATGTTGCTGGTTCTGCACTTGTCGAGCACTCTGTGCAACAGGGGTATCGGTGGAAAGGCGTAGGCAAATGTCCTCGACCAGCTTATCCATAGGGCATTTCCCTGGGATTGCTGATCTGGTTGCCTGGACGCGAAGCTTTGGCATTTTGGTGGAGAGGTGTGGCTCACTAGTTAGAGGTGGCAGACCCGTAAGCAGAGAATCGGTCAGGGACCAGGGTTCAATTCCCGACGCGGCAGGGTCGTGGACCAGGGTCAAAACGGACTTGATAATTCTCGCCTCGGTACCTACTCTAACCAGGAACACACTCGGCAACTCTGGGCATTAAGCTTGCCTCATCTCTACAACGGCCCCCCACAGACGCCGGGGATGCCTGGTTTCACCTTGGAGATACCCAGAAAGGGACCATCTCACAGGGATAGCCAGGACGGGTTCCCCAGTGGTCTACAGCGCCGGGACACCCCGTTGCTGGGGTAGCTGTGCGCTTTACAAGTCTACAACATTAACATTTTGCATTTTGGCGTGTTGCAAATAGGTCTATTGTGGGAGTTCCCCATCTCCGGAAGAGTTTCTCCGTTTCCTGGCCATTGAGCTCCCACTCGTGCGATGCCGAGGTCTGCCTGCTTAGCCAGTCTGCCTCCACATTGTCCTTCCCCGGTAGGTGATTTGCCAGTAGATCTATCCTGAGAGGTATGGCCCATCTCCAAATCTCCTGAGCTAGAGAGGAGAGAGGGAACGACTGTGTCCCCCCTTGTTGGTTGATGTAGAACATTGCCGTGGTGTTGTCTGTTTGAACCAACACCCTCTGGTTGTACAGGTGCCTCTGGAATGCCTTAAGGGCTAGCAGGATTGTTTTCAACTCGAGGTAATTGATATGGCGAACCACATCTGCTGGAGCCCACAGACCCCTCACTCTGAGGTTGTCCATGTGCGCTCCCCATCCCTTTTGCGATGGGTCCGTGGTAATGGTCATTGTTGGGATTGGTGGTGTCAGGCTTCTCCCTGCTGTCATGTTGTCTCTGTTCCACCAAGTTATCTCCTCCTGCACTGCGTGCGTAACAACCACTAGATCCTCCCAACTTCCGTTTGCTTGTGACCATTGCTGTTGTAGCCATTCCTGGAATGGTCTCATGTGCAGGCGTACATTCGGCACCAGCTGGATACACGACGCCATCATCCCCATCATCTTGCTCACTGACCTCAATGTCAGAGCTCGCCCCTTCTGGTAGAGCCGTGACTCCTTCAGTAGGGCATCTGTCCTCCTGTCGCTGGGCACTACTGTACTGTTCAGGGAGTTGATTTTTGCCCCCAGGAAAATCTTCACCTGCTCCGGTTCCAGCGATGACTTCCCCCAGTGAATCGAGAACCCCAGATTCGTGAGAGTGTCTGTTACGCGTTTTGCGTGCCTCTCGCACTTCTCACGTGAGTTTGCCTTGACCAGCCAGTCGTCTAAGTAGGGGTAGACATGGATTCCCTGCCTTCGTAGGTGGGCCGCGACCGCCGACAGGCATTTTGTAAAGACCCTTGGCGCTGATTTTAATCCGAAGGCCAGGGTTGTGAACTGGTAGTGTTCCTGGTCGATGTTGAACCTTAGAAGGCCCTTGTGTCTTCTGTTTATTGGGATGTGCAGGTAGGCATCCTTGAGGTCCACGGTGACCATGAAGTCCCCGTCTCTTATTTGGGGCAGTACCTCCTGCAGCGAAGTCATTTTGAACTTCTGCGTTTTGATGAACTTGTTTAGGTAACGCAGGTCCAGGATGGGTCTGAGGTTTCCGTCTACTTTCGGGACCACGAAGTAGTTTGAGTAGACCCCCTTGTTGCGTTCTCTGAACGGCACTGCCTCTATGGCTCTCTTTTCTAGAAGTTTCCGTGTTTCTTCTCTGAGTAGGGCCAGTTCTTGAGCCGATCTCTGTCTTCCCTTTGGTTTCCTGTTTGGAGGTCTTTTCTCCAAATCTACGCAGTATCCGTACTGCATGATGTTCAGTATCCACTTGTCTGTGGTTATACGCCGCCACACCTGAAGGTAGAACCTCAGTCTTCCGCCTACTGGTGTTGTATGCTCGTAGGCTTTTGAATCTTCTCTCCCCCTGATGTTACTTTTTTGCGCCTCACCCTTGGGGGCATGTCGAGGGTAGGCGTCCTCTTGCTTGCTGAGTCACTTTGATGAGGGCTGGTCACCCCCTCTCCTCCTTTGGCCACGTCCGTTCCCTCTCCCGCGAAAGGACTGGCCCCGAGGTTGGTACTGCCAGTTTTGCTTTTGCTGACCTTGTTGTCCGTGACTTTCACCCTGCTGACCCTGCGGGAACGTCTAGTGCGACGCCCCTTGTTGGCTTCCTCCCCTACCGTAGGGTCTCCTCGAGGGATTGCCTCGCCTCATTCCCCTCAGCTGTAGGGCCCCCATGGACCTCGCCGTTTCGTTTTCTTTTTTCAGCTGGGTGAGTTTCTCGTCTACTGTTGCTCCGAACAGTGTCTCTCCGTTGAAGGGGGTGCTAAGGATGTTGTTCTGCACCTCAGGTTTGAATCCCGAGATTGAGCCATGCATGCCTTCTCTCGGTGACCCCTATGGCCATTAGTCTTGCTGAAGTCTCTGCCCCGTCCAACGCTGTCTTTATACAGGAGTTGGCGATGTTTTTGCCTTCGTCTACCAGGTGCGAGGCTCTCTGGCGGTATTCTTCGGGGAGGTGTTTTACTAGCTCCCCCATCTCGTCCCAGTGCTGGTACTGGTGCCTATTGAGGAGTGCATTGGAATTTGCCATGCGCCAGTGCATTGCGGCGTTCCTCTCGACCTTTCTTCCTGTGAGGTCTATCCTCCTGCTCTCTTTATCAGGTGGTGGGCCCGAAGTTGCTGGTACGTTGGCCCTTCTCCTGGCCGTGGAAGCTATGATGGAGTCGGCGATAACGCTACCTTTGATGTAAGGGGGGTCCAGGGAAGAGTGCTTATACTTCTTCTCCGTCCTGGGCGTGATCGAACGGCAGGTCGCTGGTTCCTTGAAGGCTTCTCTCCCCTGATTCATCACACTTTGTAGCATGGGGAGGAATTGGCTCCTCGTCTGGATGGGGAGCAGGGTCTCGAGGAGAAAGTCGGCTTTCGGCTTCTCTTCGTCGAGTTTGACGCCGAAGGCTGTCGCTGCGCTCCTGACCACCATATTGTACACCCCGATGTCGTCGGGTGGCGAAGGCCTCGAAGGGTACGTGTCCACGGGCTCCTCCGGGTTTTCGGTGTCGAGATCCTGCCATTCGATGTCGTGGCTGGTAGATGGCGCCGAGCCGTAGAACGACTGCTGGTCTTCTTCCTCGGCTTCGCCGTCATAATAGGTCTCGTCTTCCTCTTCGAGATCCCTCGTCAGCCCCTCGGTGTCGAATTCGTCCTCGACCTCGACGACTTCCGTCGGTGGAACCGTTGGAATCTTGAATTCCTTCATCTTGGCGTCGAACTCCTTCTTCCTCTGAAGGATGTTCTCCATTTCGGCCTCGAGCCGCCTCTTCTTTTTCTCCATCTCGGAGATGCTTTCGGCGTCGACCGCGGGTCTTTTCGACGAAACTTGCGTCGTCGTCGACCGTTCTTTCTGCGTCGATCGTCCTGTTTCCTGGGTTGTCTTCGACGACCCTTGCTTTTCGGCGTCTTTCGGCACCAGGGAGTCCTTTTCGAAGGATCCGCTCGGCCTCTTGTCCATGCTTCCCCCTTTGGTCGTCGAAGTTTTCGGCGCCGGGGTTGCCTTCGTGGACTTTGACTCTGATTTTCTCGAGTCACCCTCGTGTTTGAGGTATTTTCTGTTTTGCACTCGACGATTCTCTTACCTAGTCTTCTTTTTTCTTGTCGGTCTCTACGACCGTGAAGTTTTCGGCTGCCTCGGCGACGTTGTCCTCATCGTCCGTGGAGAGGCCCAGATTGTAGAGCGACGGGGCCTTACCCTTGCCATCCATGCTGGCGTTGGCTCTTCTCTGCCGATCTCTCACCCGGAGCGTCTTCGGCGCGAAGGCTGAGCAGGCGTTGCAGTCCTTACTCTGGTGTTCGACCGGTAGGCAGAGGTTGCAGACCGGATGCTGGTCCTTCTGCGCGAACTTGTGGTGGCAGTTTGGGCAGAACTTGAATGGCGTTTTGTCCATTGCGCTCAGGGCCTGAGTGCGCATTCTCCAAGGTCGTCGAAGAAAAAGGCGAAGAACCTCCTTTCTTCGCGCTCCTGATGAAATCTCTTCCTTTCCTGTGATATCTTCGTAGTATTTATCGATGAAACTCGCTTTTCTTTCTTCTTCCTTCGATTGTAATTCTGGAGCTTCCCGATGACGATCCAGACCCAACGGCGGAAAAAAGAATCTGAAGATGGCGCCCCAAAGGTGGGCACGACGACGTCACGGGAGGTGCACCAAATGGTGGGTCGTCGCCGCCCACCTGGGCTACAAAAAACAAAAACAAAAAAAAAAAACAAAGAAAAGACTACGAATCCGGGCCCAACCACAAGATCGCGGAATAATGCACAGCATAGTGAATCCAGAAAGATTCACGCTGCAAAATTACACCTACTGCAGCTCCTACACGGAGCTCAGGTACTAAAATTACTCCACAAACATTACACGCAGTAGTGGGCAAAGTGCCCACAAAACGTGAACACATTCCTTTCTGGGTAGCTCAGAAAATAACCCAGTTAGAAGCAGTATTCCCAAATACCACACCATTTTGAAAAATACAGAATGTTAACAATCCGTTTGCCTATGGGGATTACACCACAGTTAGAGGATTGCACCTCTTGGGGTACAGTCTTTGCTCTCATATATACCAGAACTCATGGTATTCCTTCATTAGCAGTAGTACCAGCTGTATTAAGGCAAATACGAAACGATTATGGTGCAGAACCTGCCCTAAACTTAGGGATGAATTTGTTAAACAACTATGACCAGGTATCAGCCATAATACCAGCTGACATTAAAGGGGAAGCAGCATCAGTGGCAATCCACCAACACCGATCCACCCTGTGTCTCCCTCTGTGAGCTCTGACCCAGGTCCCCCAGCGCCAGGAAGCCGCTTGGCAGCAGTGCGCTTTATTAAATATTGTTTTCATTTCATTTCATTTCACCGAAGGGAGTTTTCTCCATTAGAACAGAAGAATGAACTACCCGAAATAATTGACACTGCGTACGCAGAATTAGGCAGGGATAGTTTTGTGGGAAAAGCTTTAAAACCTCAACTACAGGGCAGTCCTGAAAAGGACACTTCTAAGCTTTTTTACCCGACGCCTCCCTTTGCATCTCTAGTGTGATGCAAAGTGGGCGTCCCTGGGCAGTACAACCTTGTAAATATCGCTGATGTGCACATTGCGATATTTACAAGGCTGCCAACGCATTTTAGCAGACGTTAGTTTTGGGCGAAAACTGCTATTTTCGCCGAAAACTGACGTCTGCTAAAATACAGACTTAGGCATACCTAATATGGGGGTGGATTGTGCTGATACAACCACAGGGTCGTATCAGCAAGGTTATCGCCGTTTTGCAGGGAACATCGCTGGAAAAACCAGCGATGTTCCCTGCAAAACGGCGATTTCCCCACTATTGCTGGTAATTATATTGCCCTGGGGAAATGTGTTGTAAATAATGCCCTAACAGGGCGATCTAATTCAGCGATAGACTGCGATAAATAGAAAAGCGCTAAGCACGCTTTGCGTTTATTTATCGCCGTCCTTGTAAATATGCCCCAACAAAATGCACTGGCATTTACAATGCCAATAGCCCAAAATCTATTTCATTGCAAATGCTTTTATTTGTTATAATTCAGCTGTGTGTCTGAAAGTATGAAGGGGGGGGAGGGGGGGAGGGGGGGTCTTGTATCCCAGGCTGTCACGAGTCCCACGACGTGGGGAGTGATAACCTGTGTCTAATCTTCACTTGCTCGCTTGACGGATGTAGTGTGAGCTTGAACTGTTATTTTGCATTTCTGTTCTCTGTCTAATTCAAAAGCACTTAAAGCCGCTCAACTACAGCATTGTGCGCTATATAAAATAATAACGTATGCAATTTCACCAGGTGCTGGTGAGAGTGCTCCGTACCTCACTGCAGGACAGAAGAGAAGAGTCAAGGCGCTAGCATGTCTGATCTTTACAGTCTAGCCACAGCACACTGGGCCAAGCACAGCAGTGACACCTAGCGGCATGTTGTGATATGATTCTATCTGGCTAGCAGCTTGTACAAAACAAGCATTAAAAATGCAATAGGTCTCGCCTTTAATTAAGTTAAAGCCATTTGCTTTGCTATACAATACCATTAGCAAAGCAAATGGCTGTAACTTAATAAAAGGCGAGACCTATTGCATTTTCAATGCTTGTTGGACAAGGGGGCAACACTGGACAGTTTTAACTGGAAAGTCAGCAGCAGGGTCACAACCCAAATGAGTTTCACTTAAAGCCACAAACTACAGGGCCAGGAACGCCCTAGGAACCCTGCTCCCCTATAGCCTGCCTGGCACCCCCGGGACAAAGTTATGTTTATAATCACTGTAGTACTCCCCGGAAGATGCTACTGCCACAGGACAGGGATATGGAAAACCCAGCGGCTAAACACCACCAAAGAGTTTGAGGTACAACCGTGGTCCCCTAAGGCCCATCACCGGATGAATTCCTTAATCCTATCATGAACTGTTCTCTTTGTGTACCTGTGAATCCTTACAGAATACAGCGCTTAGTGGGTTTTCAGTCTAGCCCCTTAATTAATGTTACTACTGCCGGACCCAAGACCCCCCCTTAAAGGGACCTCACAAACTCCGTCCACGGTGTACACCGTCCCTAGGAGTAACTTCCTTTTTGTACAGCTCTTAGTGCTCCATGTTGGGTGCTTCGAAGTGCTACATTTTACTCAAACTCTGAAGGTCAGCCTCAGGACTGCACCGCTGTCTGGCACGTCCCCAACCCACCGGCCTGTGAGAAGCGCAGATCAAAGAAACAAATCCAGACAGAGGCCAAGGATTGGTTGGGTTTGGGACCGACCCCCAACAGAAATGCGTCACATGATCCGCCAATGCCTGGTTTTAGCAACAGTGGTGGGGGCTGGCTGTTGTTGGGTGTAGAGGGCACCTGCTTCGACCAGATAAAACTACACCTTGGTAGCGTTAAACCTACCCACACTACCCGGCTGGGGCTGGACTGAAATGACAAGAAATAGATAACTTGTGTTGATTAGCAGTTACAAACTTATTCTGTATAGCGCTTATTTACACGTTTCAGCTACAAACAGGACATGGGTCAAGTTTTATGAACACGCCATATTGAGCTGCTCTCGTTTTATTGACCTTTGTAGCATGAAGAGCTGGACTGAAGCAGAGGGGTTATGATCCCTTCCTGCAAGCTACACTAACTATGGGTCATATTATCAAGACAGGCGATAAAATTATCGCCGCTTTAGCGGCAGAAAACTGCCGCTAAAACGGCGATAATGGGCTTGATAATATGCTCTATGGAATTCCAATTGAAGCCCATGTTAGATGTGAAGGACGTTTTATGCTGCTAAAGCAGCTAAATGACAACTACTTCAAGAGGGTGGGTGGTAAGAGGGGAAGGAGCAAAAGCACGCCGCCATGTACACAGCTGGACAATAAAATGCACGCACGTGTGCACATCCCTATGCTAATGCGCGTACATTTTTTTTAAAGCTTAATGAGGATGCCTGGGGGACTCTGCAGGGACGGGAGACGGGTTTTGGCGGTCTCTCTTGGCCTAGCTGCAGGTTTATCTGCAGCCCCACGAAATTGACTGCAATACTGGAAGTTATTGCGCCATCTATACGGCATTTCAGTGGGTGGGCGTTAACTGTTTGGGCCATTTTGATTTGTTTGGAAGTCAAGCAACCTATGTGATTCAATCAGTCTGTCATGTCACCTCACAAAAACATCAAATATGAGTCTCACCTGGGAGGACACGACTGCTCCGGAGACCAAAAACTTCTGACTATCTGCTTGGGGTGCAGCCATGAGGAGACCTAAGAAGGTGCTGGTGAGGGAGCGGCGCTGACACCCCGGCCCTGAGGTTCACTAGTAGATACCTGGATGTATCTGTGAAGCAGAGTGCACGAGCCTCTGGGATAAGCACCTAATTAATGCGGGAGGGAAAAGCACACTTTGGTGTAGGTGCCAGGCCCATGAATTTGACCTTTGGACCTAAAAACCTCCACACTTTGAAACAGCCTCCTTTCTCTGACGCTTATCAGCTCCCTCACGGTACCAGCATGGACTGTTTGCCAGGGCATGCTTTCACCCTAGAATCTGCTTATTGTTTTTCTCCTCGCCCATATTCAGCAATGTTTGCCAATCTGAAGCTGCTCTAAGCCAGGAGGGCAGTGGACGGCTCGCCTTTGAATGATTGAGGAGCCGAAATGCCTCTGCCTGGGGCCTGACGGTCAAAGTCCAGTCCATCTTGGGGCTCTCCAAGCAGTAGCCATCCTAAATTCCTCCAGCCTTCCACGATAAAGTGGCATATTAAAAATAAACACTGGAGACACGGCCTCTGCAGTAGGAAGGATTCGCCCCAGTCAGAGTTATGAGCGGGTCCGGACAGCAGAGCTACCTCTCAAGCTTCAGTCCTCACAGAGTACTTATTTAACCCCAGCTTCACCCCCCAATTACAAAATGCTGCCAATCGAAACTTTGATCTTGAACATAGTTCCTGGGTGGAATTTAAGGGGTGCAACAAGGCATCCCACACTTAATTTGCGCTGTTTCCTGTTTTTAGTAAATGTGAATCGTACTTGAAAAAACAAATACATTCATTGGATATTCCCTCCAAGTCATGAATGAAATGTCAACACAGCTCTGTAGACGCATAACAAGTATGGGTTCGAGAGTCGACGGTTGCTGCGGACGAGCGGGTGCAGTTCGGATGAATGGATGGGTTTGGGGGCGCACAGAGGCGGGTCTCGAGAGCAGCGTGTTGTAACGATGGAGGGGGCGGGTGTTTTCAGGCTCCTGCAATCCCAGGGTCAGAGGTCCTGGCACATGTCCTTGTGCAAATATTTGGCGGGTTTTATCACTTCATTGCAGAGGAAATGGAACTGAGAGAACTTCAGTCTGCAGGAATGGACACGTGGGTGTTGTGTGTTTAAGGTGGCAGAGCGGGCTGGGTCGAGAGTGCCGGGGACCCGCCTCCCATCCGGGCAGAGCTCTAGGACAGGCGCGCAGCTGGGCAGGGTGCCTTGAGTGGGTAGTTTTATCTGAACGAGGAGTGTATGCTCCTACCAGGAGACCTCTGGAGCTACTAGTACTCTGCACCCTAAAGTTATTCCACATACATGCCAGCTTCTCATTCTGAAAGCGATTGTGCCCTTAGTACAAGTCCACTTGCAGCTTATCTAAATACAGAGAACCGGGTATCGAACAAGCCACCAGATGTAAATTATTCGCGTGAACAACCAGACAGGGAAAGGTTCTGGACCCCGTGCCGAACTGTTGCACAATCAGTTCCCCCATCCGTTCGGCATAGCATGGGCTGCCAAATCAAGCACTCTGGTTCTTGTGTTTTTTGTAAAGCAATCCAACCAGCAGGAGCAGCTTCCAAGATAGCGGCTAAATGACAACTACTTCAAGAGGTTGGGTGGGGCGGCAAGAGGGGAGGGAGCAAAAGCACGCCCGATGCACGCGGCAGGACAGGGCGGTAAGAGGGGAGGGAGCAAAAGCACGTCGCCATGCACGCGGCTGGACATAAAAATGCGCGCATGTGCGCACATCCCTATGCTAATTAAAGTAAACAAAGATGGCGTTGGGCTGTCCACATGCGCGTGCATTTTTTTTGTCCCTATGCGTGCATGTTCAACATTGTGAATGGTGAGAATTCCACATACGTGCCAGCTTCTCATTCTGAAAGCGATTGTGCCCTTAGTACAAGTCCACTTGCAGCTTAGCTAAAAACAGAAAACTGGGTATCGAACAAGCCACCAGATGTAAATTATTCGAGTGAACGACCAGACAGGGAAAGGTTCTGGGCCCCTGTGCCGAACTGTTGCACAATCAGTTCCCCCATCCGTTCGGCATAGCATGGGCTGCCAAATCGAGCACTCTGGTTCTTGTGTTTTTTGTAAAGCAATCCAACCAGCAGGAGCAGCTTCCAAGATAGCGGCTAAATGACAACAACTTCAAGAGGTTGGGTGGGGCTGCAAGAGGGGAGGGATCAAAAGCACGCCGCCATGCACGTGGCTGGAGGGGGCGGTAACAGGGGAGGGAGCAAAAGCACGCCACTATGCACGCGGCTGGACAAAAAAATGCGTGCGTGTGCACATCCCTACGCTAATGAAAGTAAACAAAGATGGCGTGGGCTGTCCACATGCGCGTGCATTTTTTTGTCCCTACGCGTGCATGTTCAACATTGTGAATGGCGAGAGCAGCCATTTCTGTCCATCGGTAAGCGCGTTCATTCAGCTTTGGCTGAATCGATTACAAAAGGTCCTCTCCTGGCAGAGAGCAGCGCATGCGCTGCTTTCGCCAGGTGAGACCTAAAAAAGCTGATGGTAAAGATGTGTTGAGTGGCTCTGAATGCAGCACATCTTTTGTATATTTTAGAGAGACAAAACTGTCAATTCTCAAAAGGGTGCAACAACATAAATTGGACAGTACCAGCATTAAAAAACAAATACAAAACAGTTCAGTGCAACATTGCCTTTAGTGTACATTACGTCTCCAGTGCGTTCACTGCGCGCCTCAGTACTTTCAATGAGACAGTAAAATCGCTTATTTTGAAGGCCCCTACACTTTAATTTGTGACTATACCCAGGGCTTTTAAGTGGGCCGGGTCCTGCCGGTGCTCAGCACCGGCAGTTCTAAAAAAACAGGTGCTGAAACTGGTGCTAATGGGGCCCTCGATTCTTGCCCTCACCCTCAGGGTGGGAGAAAAATAAGCTTAACTCTGCAGCACTTTGCTTTTTTTTTTGCAGTTTTATACTGCGGGAACTGGTGGAAGGTCACATTACATGAGCACCAGATACATATTCATTTTATGTTTTTTGTTGGTAGACTACGGGTGTTTGAGTGATTTGACTAGAATCACACGATATTGATAGGAAGCTAAGACTCAAAGCTGCTTCCTCAGCTTCAGATTCAGTAGCTTTAGTCATAATGCCACAACCTCTCCCACAAAAACTAACGCATTTTCAATATTATATACAACGAAGCCATAGGCGCTGCTAATTTATCTTATGCAACTAACAACCATTGACAAAGCCAATAGTTATGTCTTGCTGTAGTTGTAATGTTACTTGTTGCTTTATATATCTGGATGCAATGACCGAAGCAGCAAAATACCTTGGCACTATGCTAAGCAAAGATTTTTAGCTTATGTGTTTAAGCCATGCCCTTAATTCCATCGACCACGCTCCTTCGAGACCCCTCCCCCCGCAGTTTTTTTGTCGCACTTTAATCCCTGACCCCTGACTATACCCATACTTCCCGTTGAGCCCCAATAATTTATTTGGGACACTCTTGCTCCATGGAAATAGCAAAGCACAGGCAATTAAATGTTTGCACGCCATTCCATGAGGTGGAAGTAATTGGGAGGTAGCCTGCAGACCCCTGGGCTCGGACGGACATTGAAAATTAATAATTAGCGCCTCCTGAGGTCCAGCAGTCATTGAAGCTACGTTGGTCAGGAACAGCATCAAGTCTGAAAAGCGACCTTACCTGCGCCGACCTAGTGTAATAACATTGATTCAATATTAGCCGATGCGCCCAGGGGCTTTGCTGATCAGCAGTTTGGGGCTACGGTAGAAAACAAATACATTAGCAAATAAATGTGCTTTTTCGCCATAGCATCAGGTTTCGTTCTAGTGCCGGAGGGTCAAGGAACAGACTTAAAGCACATGAGGCGCCTTCTGTCTTGCCACTATGAAAATCACTACATCATTTGTCTGTACAGTTGTCCACGCCGTCAATTCTCTCTCCCTTCCTTGACCTTAAGGTACTTGGTGACCCGGAAGCTTAATAGATTAAAAGGCTAGCACAACCAGCACTGCTGAAGTTCTTCTACGGGCCCGCCATTTAATGAGTTGTGAGAGCGAGCTCCGACCAGTAGTTTATCCTCATTAGGAGCCATGCCTTTTGCATGCTATTCCTCCACGACAACTTGAGACATCGGGGCGAGATGGAGTGGTTTCACCTCTGACCCCGCGCGGCTCAAACCAGACTGAGGCTCGCTTTGCTCTGGCCAGCTCACTTAGATGGTAATTGGCCTGGGAACGCTTGGACTCAATTGTAAGGAGCTTTCTCACGTTCTCAGAGAATGAAGGATGTTTTCAATCATGAGCGCGCATCCATGACCCACTCGCGCGAGTCGGAGGTCACCTTGTAAAACAAGGGGAGGGACAGAAGATGTGCACGCAGGGACTGCCTTTACTGGTGGCGGAAAAAAAGTCCACAGAGTATCATGCCGCCAGTAAAGGAGCCAATCCCCGCGTGCACATCTTTTGTCTCGTTTGTCTCCCCGCGTGCACACTGGAATCGTATCGATTCCAAAAGGTCCTCTGCATACTTTTCCAATGAACAATCCTTTGTTTCCCGTCTCTAAACCGGACAATACATATCGTCTAGTTTTAGATTACAAACATTTAAAATCATGCACAAAGACATTTGCTGTCCAAAACGCACATAGTGCCGCATTAATGAATAACATTGTGCGCAAAAAATACAAAAACACACTTGACATCTCAAATGGATTTTTCTGCCAAAATATAGGACACGAAATCAGGTATCTAACAGCCTTCAGCGCGTTAGGGTCTCAAAGACAATTTTGGCAACTCGCCCAAGGGTACAAATATAGCCCCGGGGTATTTTCTGCAAGAGTAACATAGTTACTTCACAAATTTGATGAAGAAGCGTTGTCCTATGTGGATGATATTTATCTGACAGACGACTTGGAAAGGCACTTGACCAGGGTAAGCACCATTATTATGGGATTTGCCGCAGAAGGCTATAAGTTCAACTTTAAAAAGTCGAAAATAGCCCACCTCAAAGTCTTATTTTTGGGATAGGAGTTGTCCGGTGAAGGCAAAAGTGTGGCAGCTAACTTTTTAGAAAAGTGTGCGCAGCTCCAGACTCCAAAATCATTAAAAAACTTACAATCAATACTAGGATTCCTAAATTTTGGCAGAACATACATTTTAGATTATGCACAGAGGGTAAAACCTTTCTATAAATTAATCAAACCTGACTTTTCAGCCAGAGATTAGACACAAGAACATACTTATATTCTTCGTTTACTCCAAGAAGACATGATTGCTTCCAAACACTTCCAAACGCGTGTAAATGTACGCCACTTAGTGATCCGAATAATTGTGGGTCAAAGCGGGTACACTTAATTGACCTTTAATGAGGGAGAAACTGTAGCTATCGCTTACAAATTACACCTGTACACAAATACAGAAATGTGTTTCACTTCAACAGAAAAAATACTGACAGCCGTTCAGACTGCTGTAGCAAGAGAAAGAACACTGGCTCAAGGGAAACGCATCATTGTCAGGACTCCAGTACCAGCTTTAGAAGAGGTTACAAAAGCCAGCATCCCGAATGCGAAAGCATTACATCCCAGGTGGATACAATGGGCTAATTCTCTTACTGCAACAGATGTTGAATACAGATTTGATCCAAGTTTAAAAACTCAGGCATTCCTGCAATATGAACAAGAATATCCTCCACCTAATGCCTAATGAAATCTTGCCTCTTGAACAGTATGAATATATAATATACACTGACTCATCTACTCAACCGGCGATAGGAAGTAAGTAGCAATTTTTTTCGGCATGTGCTATCATTAAATGTCGCTTGCGTGATGGCAAGTTCCATCCTAGCTGCACAAAGAGGCAATCTCTAGGAGACTGCACGGCTCAGTTGGCAGAATTAAAAGCACTGATACTAGCACTTGTAAATACGGAACACGAATTACCCACACTAATCGTGTGTGATTCTTTTTTACTGTGTACAGTCGTACAATGTGTACTTACAGCATTGGGAACAAAACGGGTTTAAGGACGCAAAAGGTGGCACAATTAAACACAAAATGGTAAAACCAAGCTACCGAGGACTCGCATGATCCATACACTGAGTCATCAACATGATGGCGTTCACATTGAAGGGAATTCATTGGCTGATGAAGCCGCAAAGGGGGCTGTATGCACAGCTTCCGTATCTGCGCTGACTTGTTCTAAAACGAGATTAGACGGAGATGTAATGGTAGCGGTCATAGCATCACGCAAAGGCAGCACAGCAGTACCTAAAAATGTTCCACTCAAATACTCCTACAAGTTAGATGCACAAAACATTCCCATATGCTCAGATTCCTGGAGTGGGGGATAGAGAAAATACCAAATATGGATCGTAGGCAAGGTTTAATATTAGCTGCACACGAGGGTTTGGGCTCTGCGCACACAGGCGTTACAGCGACTATTTCATCACTGAAACAGCACTACTGGTGGCCAGGGTTATCAAAGCAAACTAAAGACTAGGGGCCATATGTAGGTAAATTACATTTACCGATTCTTAAATACCGAATTTTACCGATTCGGTATTTATGAATCGGTAAATGTAATGTAGATAAATAATTACCGATTCGGTATATGTCGGTATTTTAGAATCGGTATTTACCGAATCGGTAATGGCAACTGGCTTCCCATTCATTCCTATGGGCCTGGAGGCCCATAGGAATGAATGGGAAGCCAGTTGCCATTACCGATTCGGTAAATACCGAATCGGTAATGGGGGAGGCATCATCATGGGTGGCAGGGTGTCACATTGACAAGCTGTTGCACCCCTGATTCGTCCATGTGTGCACATGTGGCGCACATACATGCCCTAAGGGCATGTATGTCTGCCACATTGCACACTTCAAATGGAAAAAAAATGCTTTTTTACAGGTATTTGTCATTTACCATCAACTTTTAGTTGATGGTAACGACACACTCCCCCTACATACCATTTCAGGATTCGGTATTTACCGAATCGGTAAAATTACCAAATCGGTAATTTTACCGATTCGGTAAATTACCGAATCCTGAAATATGCCCCCTACATACCAAAAGCCTAAATACCGGTCGGTAACGGGATATTTACCGAAAAGCGGCCGTTACCGACCGGTTTTAGGCTTCCTACATATGGCCCTAGGTCTTGAAATGCGACATCTGCCAGCAAATGAAAGGCTCCACCGTTACACGCCCGGCACAGACGTCATTACTAAAGTCAGACAAACCTTCCGCATTGTAGTATCCTGGTTGGTTATGGTTCACGCTGTGCCAGTGGAATGCCGCCTGAATGATGCAAGATGGAATGTTGGGAGTGGGAACTCACAGTTGGAGAAGGGCTGAGCGCCTGGCTGGCTGCTCCTGGTGGGGCTGATTCACTACTGATTTACAACTAATCTACTGCTGAATACTACTGAACCTACATCCTGTAATCAACTTGAATTAATCTACTTGTAACTACATTCTCGATGTGGATCTGATTACTACATGCATGTGTGTACTTGGACCACTGCGGCCCTTTACAAACGGACAGGGCTTACAGGTATATCATGGTGGCAGTGGATTCATGCTCGAGATACCTATGGGTTTGGCCTCAGTGTTCTGCTGACGCTCGAACGGTTATAAAAGATTTGCGAGTCTTTATTGGTATATACGCAGTTAGCACGTTGCACTCTGACCGTGGCCCTGCGTTTAGCTCTCAGGCTTACAAAGAGGCCATGGAACGAATGGGCGTAGCATTGCTGTGCTCATCTCCGTATCATCCTGCAGGAAATTCTGTTGTGGAGAGAAAAAACCGAGACTTAGAGCAATCTTTAACAGCTAGGGTATTAGGCAAGGGCGGTAGTTGGGTCACACACCTGTATGGGGTACAGCGGGCATTAAATAACCAACCAAGAAGCTCTCTAGGGGCTGTCACTCCATATATATGAGGTCCTCTTTGGGACACAAATGTGGGTACCTGATCTTGATTGTGAAGGCGCAGTGGCGGATGAAAAACTATTTGATATCCATGATTGTTTGGCTGTTTTACAGGATCTCAAACAATCCAGGACAAAACAAAGCAATGTCCATCTAAAGCAGACCGCCACTGAGGAAGTCAAGGTTGTCACGGCAAGACCTGTATGGATCCCAAAAGTCGGGGATCTGGTCAGAGAGAAAGCTGTGGACAAAAAGGAATTTGGACCCTTTTACAGAAAACCTGTACCAATCCTTGCAGTACAAGGAACAAGAACTGTGCTGCTCCCGCCTCTTGCCGGAAAAAAGGAGAAAAGATTTGTCTTAATTGTGTTAATCAAACCACACCTATGTGGCCGATACTAAACAGTAGGCCTAGTGGGCTCCGATGCAGCAGACGTCCTCCTCTAGCTACAATCCAAGAAGTTCAAACAGAAAGACTCCTCACGTTTGAAGAGCCACCTGTAAGGACTGAAGGACTAAGCAACAATGCTATGGAACTTATTCCACTTCAACCAGACAAACAAATTCTAAATGAAAATCAGAATAATTCACAAGTTGCAATTAGACCTAATACAGACATCTACATCAACATGCCTCGTCGAGAGGAAAAGAACATTTCAACTAATCCTGATGCAACTCCAACAATTGATCGAACTGCTTCTGCCTATTTCATTAACTTTGATACATTTTCTCTGGATCGAAGCGAGCCGGAAACGACGCCAGTCAAAACACCATTCAAGCAAGAATTAAAGAACTTTCTTCTCTTTCTTCAAAAGACATACCTGGTATCCCCTTGGATTGAACTCTGGGTAATTTCTGGGATACAGTTTTTTTTTTATGGCTAAGTTTAGTATTGACTTTTAATATGGTTATTAATGGACATTGTCTTCAACAAGATTCCATACCCCGAAAGGTCAACATCCTCCTGAAGCCACACACATCGTCACATCATGAACGAAGAGACTTTTCATCAGTGAACATTACAGCAGTTCCTATACCCGATGGTATAGTATGGGACAAGGTTGATTTCAACATTTTCGGCCTGACCGAACTTAAAAAAATTAATATCTTTGAATGATATCCTTGCCTCCAGTACATTTTCTGATGATTGGGACAATGAAACAGTTAATAACAAGTTGTCTGATTTAGAGAAAACTGCTGCATTTTCGAATAATGAAATGTTAGAGGGCTCTTCAGACTATGACAAATTGGACTGTTATCAGCATTTTGGTCATCATTTCCTGCACAGCTCTATTTCACCCAGGAATGTATTTGAATAAATAGGTGGGAACATTGTCCAACACCACCAAAAACGAGCTCACAAGTATTTGCACAGAAACGTGCATACTTTTCAGGATTTAACACAACAGATCCAGCCTCATTTTATTGTAAGGTTGCACCAAAACCAGCACTGAAAATCATGCTAACAAACACTAAACAGATTTAATTGTCTGAACAGCGTTTTGCCCTATGGCAAGACAAAACTGACAAAATCAATTTGGGGTTCAAAGGACTGGCAAGTCAGGGTACAGAGGCACTATCTAGCGCATGCCTCATTGCACAGCAGATCTTTTCAAATGATACTGTGCAACAGATATCCTGTCCTGAACACTCCAAGGTTACCTACACCAACACAGGGGTGGCAGAATTATTCTACAAATGAAGGGTCAACAGTTGATGAAATACTAAAGTACAATAGATCAGACCCAAATTGGAAGGAGTGGATGGTTTGGCCCTTAGACACAAACATATGTCATAAACGGTTCCTGCACATCACTGAGGGACTCAATATGCATAGGCCAGACCCACGTTATGTACAGAGAGAACATGCAGTGGTAGTGAAATCCTACAGTGTTGGAAAGTTGTGCCTACAATGGCTAGAAACCTCAACACTTGCAGAAGTGAAACAACACTATCTTTACTATCACAAGACATGGATCGTAGGGACTTTTTACTAGGGCCAAGGAAACAACGTCAAAAACGTTTCATATACGCAGGCATTTATGCTGCTTCAATGAAATCTGGAAGATTTCCCAACAAGAAGCCGCAGAGAGAATACGGGAAATAGACCGTATCAACTTAGAAAAAGCTTTTACTGTGGTGGATAATGGGTTAACAACTTTGACCTCCAGAGTATATTCATTGGGCAACATTGTATCTTCTGCTATTGACATATTGGAACAGGATTTAGCCATATTACAACACGGCCAATCACAGTTACATTTTATTATGTTATTGAGCTGGATGCTACAATCTTTGCGTGCAGGCCTTGTGCTTTGGCGTTTTATAAACAGTACGTCTCGGTTTTCAGAATACAATCTAACTGATACACAGATTGAAATGGCACAAAGGGGAGCTAAATATACAATGCTGCAAATTGAAAAACTGGACAGACTACCATTTACAGTTATGTTAAATTTATTTATAAAGCGCAACAGTTACCCTGGGGTGTCCTGCCGCTAGTTACCGGTCTTTCAGCCATCACCAGAGAATGAGTTTTAATTGTTAAACAGCCACGTTTTCAGAGTCTTTTTGAAGGACAACAGATCAGGAGAATTTCTGAGCTGGGCTGGAAGATCATTCCACGCCTTGGCCGCTCTATAGACAAATCTTCGTCCTCCCCAGGATACCTTTTTGGTAGTCGGGACGGTCACCAATTTGGCTCCTGACGCTGCTGCTCCGGCATGCCATTGCTCCAGCTGACAGTGGTCTGATGATCCCTTGCGGGGTGTCCAGCTCAAGTCCAGGACAAAATCCCACACTCTCACTATTCAGGTACTATTAGGACTACACTACAGAACTAGACACATGAGGTAACTACCGAGGAACATCAACTGGTTCACAGGGGCTCATCCTATTGCCATATACTTGAGGTTCCATGCGATCACCTCCAACCATGTGTATCCCCACTCCCTCTCTTCCCTTTCTCCCAGTGTCATCATCAGTGTGGGATGTTAACATTTACGTGGTCGCCTCCAGCACAGACCATTCCCTCACCTGTGCGGTTGGGCAGGATCCAAGTGTTGCAGTTGATCTGATAGAAGAGGATGTTGTTGCTGAACTCCTGCTGCTCCGTCCGGCCACCAATCACAATCATGGTATCACGAATGATTGCCGCCACATGGAAGAAGTGCGACAGTGGCTGTGTGGACAAAAGCAAGCGATGGACCTTTAAACTCTTCCCTGTGATGTGAGTGTCCACACGGTACCTCAACACTTCCTTCTGTGAGCCCACTCAGACAAGCTTTTACACCTCACTCAGTAGCCCTCAAACAAACACCACCTCCACCACTCGTATAAATCACACCCATCTTCAATATCCAGCTCTTTTGGAGCCTGTCTTCAGCTTCTCTCCTCCACTTTCTATTTATTCTTGCCCACCCCTCAGCTCTCATGCTTGCAGTTAGCTTGCCGCTCGCTTACCACTAAAGTTTCTAGGCTCTCCCAAACTCGACATATGTCCTCATCTTTTTTGTTTATAGATGTGGCAATTTTGCTTAAGCCAAAGGGGAATTTTCCATTACCCTGCTGACTGCGAGTAGCATCTGTAGCTGTAAGGTGACATTTTTTTGCTGGATGTGCTTGCAGCAAGCTTGGTTTCCCATACTAATGGGGTTCAAAAGTAATAAGAACTAATGCATGCCTTCAGCTGAGAGCTGCAAACATGGTGTTCTGAGGGAGCAGGCCCTCACCTGCTCCACAGAAATCCCAAGTGAAGGATGGAGAGAAAAACCTAATACTATTAAACAGGTTGTCTGGACATTTAACTTGAGACCCCTGGACAGCAGAAGGTATGTGGCAACTTTGACATGTCCTGGTGATAAAAAGCATAGTAATAAGCCGCTGTGAGTAAATGTCCAAATATTAGAGTCATCAGACAGAAGTGAGTGAAAGGTCTGTAGTCTATGCGTCATTTAATTTTATAATATAGACAACTGCGCAGTTAACCATTAATATGTTGATAACCCTAATTTACATGATTTTTTTAGGACTAAAACATAGGTATCAATCATTCTATCATACACGGGATTATTCAATTCCTGTATAAATGCACGTCTCATTTATTTATAATCCGCGAATTGTGACGCACCTTATAAAGAAAAGATGTCAGAACTCAACTGCAGTAGATTATTGCAGTCGAGTTCGGATATCACAATGCCTGCTGCCGGAGCCAGCAGCCGCAGTGAAAGGCAGGTCAGGTGACAGAGCACCTGTTTAAAGAAATGAAAATGGAGCACTGCTTTTCTTTCTTCTGCTCTCTTTTACTACCTTATAGTGACGAGCAGAAAAAACATTTAGATTTTTCTCACTCCTTATATATTTATAGAAAAGTTAGGCTCTTTCTGCATGATTCTACCCTTTCCGAACTAGTCCAGCTTTTTTTTTTTCTTGCTTGTATTGAACCGTTTCTAATATAACTTTGCAACAAATAGCAAACAAGTTTTAATGCGTTTCATTTTGCACTAGAGGTTCCGTTTTTATTTCCTTCACGTTTGCAAACATGCTCTCTTTCATATGAAAGAGCTACGCACCAAGGTTTTGAGTGGTTTGTAAAAAAAAAAAACTGCCGTACAGTAAATGGATTTTTCAATATTTTAAATCACCACGGAGAACCATAACCTTATAACGGAACTCTACCTTCCACCTTGTTCCTCTATTTGGTTATGGAACACCTCTGTCACATGCAATAGCCTGATTATGTACGGCAGGGGGTACTTTATCACTTATATAATACCATGGTTTATGTGTATACAGATTATAGGGGTTCAGGGAGGGGATCCCGTATCTTTACCTTACAAGATTAAGAGATTCTCTGGCAGGCTTGTCAGATTTTAAATACCCCCTCACTGCTGCATGTACAAGGTCAAGGAGAGGGCTGGAAATGCGCTTCAGTTTTCCTTTTCTTAAAAAGGCTGAAGTCATCTATGAGGGCTAGCGAAATCTACCAGGTGTGACGCACAAAGAGTGGTGGCATTCCCTCAGGCCCCTCAACATCTCCACAGTCTTCCTGTCTCTGGATTCATCATATCCCCTGTTGTCTTCCTCCTACTGTTCTCATTTCAATGGTCCTCATCGCCTTGCTGCATTGCCCGCCACAGTGTTGTGTACTCCATCTCGTAGGTTCTATCCCACCCTCTACTTGTTACTCTCACCTGGAAATGTCCTTCTCATGTGCTGACGCCCCTTCTGCCCCCATCCACCTCTTCACTGTCCGCTCCACTAGTCAAACTCTGTTTCCTCTATTTATGTCACTTCATTCTAACTCTCCGCATCAGTCACTTCCCCCCCATTCCGTGCCTCCACCTTCGCTTCGCCATCCTCCATCCAACCTACCACCTCCAGCAGTCTAGCTCACAGCCATCCTCTCCCACAGGCCTTTCTCAGACCTTCTCACCACCTCCTGTGCAGGTAGCTTTACCTTTTTGCCCTGTGAAGGTGCCAGGAGGCTCCATGTCAGGTTTGGGTAGGACAGGCTGTACAGCTCTGGGGACGCAGACACCACCTCCACATGGAAACGATGCCCTCCAAAGACGTAGACGGCATCTGTGGCTTCGTGATACACCGCAGAGTGCCCGTATAGACCTGTTGGGCAGCGGCAAAGGAGAAACAGAAAACAAGATTTACTGTCACTTGAAAAATAAAGAGAGACAGATGTAGGAAAGAGATCAGGAGAAAGAGCCGAAGATTGTGAGAGGGATGCACATTCAGAGGACTCCATACAGACATACAGAAGGCTCTTTATGCTCTGCTTGAGCTCTTCTCCAAGTCATAGGAGAAGGAATTGTATAGTCAATCAGAAAGCACACCCGTAAGCGGTCTGGTAGCTAAGATTTGGTGCACACTCCCAACCCTACGTGTGACTTCCTTTTGGCCGCTCTGCTTCACTTTACTTATTAGGAGTCTGCCTGCCATTTCATTTCTTACTTGGTCTGCAGCTCCCACTTGCTCTGTTATTTTTTGTTGATGGCTTCTGTAAGCTTGTGTTTACATTTGGTATTATTAGTTTCATTTAAGATTGTTAAAAGTTATTTCCGTGCCCAAATGATCATTGGCATCTAGCTTGGGAAAGTTGGTGGTTTAAAACCGATGGCGTTAAAGTAGGGAGGGCGCAAGGAAGGGAGGGTTCAGGTCCACGGTTCATGGCACGTGGACAATGAAACACAGCGGATGAGCTTATATTGGCACAAACACAAGATTATGAAACGGCCTCATCGAAGGCCCAAGTCAAAGCACAGAGTCCTGAGATCCTGACCTGGAGCGTAAATGGGTTGCCACAAACTAACGAAAGGAGTAGTTGCACAGTTCAAACTCACACACAGCCCAGATTTGTACTGTTACAGAAACACACATGGTGGGCAACAACTGCGGACAAACAAATAGAAAATACCCTGTAAGAATCTGTTCAAAGTGTGTAGTGCTGTAGATGCACTGTATTTGCATACTCCTGCAATGTAGTGTTGGGAATGAATAGTTTCTTACCTGTCGGTGTAGTTTTGCAGCTTGAAGATCTTTCTGGATTCACTATGCTGTGCATTATTCCGCTATCTTGTGGTTGGGTCCGGATTCGTAGTCTTTTCTTTTCTTTTTTTTTTTTTTTTTTTCGTAGCCCAGGTGGGCGTCGACGTCCACCATTTGGTGCACCTCCCGTGACGTCGTCGTGCTTCCTGCGGAAGTCCCACCTTTGGGGCGCCATCTTCGGGTTCTTTTTTCCTTTCCTTTTTTTTTTTTTTAACCCTAGGCGATTGATTAATCCTTCTTGTCCATTTTTCTGTATGTTTTCATTTCTTTGATCTTTTCCATTTTACCCCCTCTTCCTCCAGCCTCATCTTCCTGGCGGAGGTGGGTGGGTTCGCTAGTGAATCCAGAAAGATCTTCAAGCTGCAAAACTACACCGACAGGTAAGAAACTATTCGTTTTGCAGCGTGAATCTTTCTGGATTCACTATGCTGTGCATAGATTTTGTAGCGGTTTTCCTAATTCTGTGGCGGCTGGGTGGTAGATGAGCGTTGGTCGTTGAAAATGTGCTGAAGCACCTTCTGTCCAACCTGTGCTTCCTTGTTCATCTGAATGTCCACGCAGTAGTGTTTCGTGAATGTGTGCACAGATGCCCAAGTTGCCGCGAGGCATATGTCCTGGATGGGCGTGTTCGCCAGGAAGGCCACGGTGGCCCCTTTCTTCCTTGTGGAGTGAGCCTGCGGCCCCTCCGCTAGCTCCTGTCCAGCCTGTTTGTGGCAGAATTGAATAGTGAGGGCAATCCACCTTGCGATGGTGCCCTTAGTCACTGGCCTACCCATGAAGCTAGTGGCAAAGGACACAAACAGCTGTTTCGACTTCCTGAGTTCCTTGGTTCTCTCAATGTAGTGCATAACCGCTCTTCTGGCATCGAGGGTGTGCAGTGCCTTTTCTGCGTTTGTAGTCGGGTTTTGGAAGAAACTTGGTATCTGGATACTCTGATTCATGTGGAACGCCGACACTACCTTGGGCATGAAGTGTAGGTCCGTTCTCAGGACTATTCTATCCTTGTGAATCTGAATGTAGGGTTCCTGCAGCGTTAGTGCTTGAAGCTCGCTCACCCTGCGTAGTGAGGTTATGGCCACCAGAAAGGCCGTTTTCATAGTCAACATCTGCAGTGTGGCCTTGTGAATGGGTTCAAACGGTGCCTTCATGAGCTCCGTCAGGACCACATTCAGATTCCATGCTGGCGGCGGCAACCTTTTCGGGGGGGCCATCCTTTTGGCTCCTTCCATGAATCTCCTCACCACCTGCGAGCTGAAGAAACTTCCACCTTTTTCACCTCTGGTGTAGGCCACGATTGCCGCTAGGTGTACCCTTAGTGAGCTCGAGCAGAGGTTACTCTTTAGAAGGTGTGTGAGGTACCTCAGTACTGTTGAGTCTCTTGTCATTTTGTTTTGCAGGCCCTTTTTCCGGCACCACACAGTGAACCTCTTCCATTTTGCGCTGTAGCATTTTCGTGTAGTTGGTTTCCTCGCCTCCCGTAGCACTCGCATCGTGCTTGGCGGCAATCTTAGGTGTGCGAACTCTAGGTCTTCAGGAGCCATGCCGCCAGGTTGAGGGTCTCTGGCTCTGGGTGCAGGACCTCTCCGTTTTGCATTGAGAGCAGGTCCTTCCTCCTCTCGAACCTGTATGGGTTGCCTTGTGCCATTTCTTGAATTTGTGAGAACCATGTCTGCCTCGCCCACTGCGGAGCCACCAGGATCAGAGTCATGTTGCTGGTTCTGCACTTGTCGAGCACTCTGTGCAACAGGGGTATCGGTGGAAAGGCGTAGGCAAATGTCCTCGACCAGCTTATCCATAGGGCATTTCCCTTGGATTGCTGATCTGGTTGCCTGGACGCGAAGCTTTGGCATTTTGCATTGTGGCGTGTTGCAAATAGGTCTATTGTGGGAGTCCCCCATCTCCGGAAGAGTTTCTCCGTTTCCTGGCCATTGAGCTCCCACTCGTGTGATGCTGAGGTCTGCCTGCTTAGCCAGTCTGCCTCCACATTGTCCTTCCCCGGTAGGTGAATTGCCAGTAGATCTATCCTGAGAGGTATGGCCCATCTCCAAATCTCCTGAGCTAGGGATGAGAGTGGGAACGACTGTGTCCCCCCTTGTTTGTTGATGTAGAACATCGCCGTGGTGTTGTCTGTTTGGACCAACACCCTCTTGTTGAACAGGTGTCTCTGGAATGCCTTCAGGGCTAGCAGGATTGTTTTCAACTCGAGGTAGTTGATATGGCGGACCGCATCTGCTGGGGCCCATAGACCCCTCACTCTGAGGTTGTCCATGTGCGCTCCCCATCCCTTCTGCGATGCGTCCGTGGTAATGGTCACTGTTGGGATTGGTGGTGTCAGGCTTCTCCCTGTTGTTATGTTGTCTCTGTTCCACCAAGTTATCTCCTCCTGCACTGCGTGCGTAACAACCACTAGATCCTCCCAACTTCCGTTTGCTTGTGACCATTGCTGTTGTAGCCATTCCTGGAATGGTCTCATGTGCAGGCGTACATTCGGCACCAGCTGGATACAGGACGCCATCATCCCCATCATCTTGCTCACAGCCCTCACTGTCAGAGCTCGCCCCTTCTGGTAGAGCTTCGCCTCCTTCAGTAGAGCCTCTGTCCTCCTGTCGCTGGGTACTACTGTACTGTTGCGGGAGTTGATCTTTGCCCCCAGGAAAATCTTCACCTGTTCCGGTTCCATCGATGATTATCCCCAGTGGATCGAGAATCCCAGATTCGTGAGGGTGTCTGTTACGCGTTTTGCGTGCCTCTCGCACTTTCCGCGTGAGTCTGCCTTGACCAGCCAGTCGTCCAAGTAGGGGTAGACATGTATTCCCTGCCTTCGTAGGTGTGCCGCTACCGCCGACAGGCATTTTGTAAAGACCCTTGGTGCTGATTTTAATCCGAAGGCCAGGGTTGTGAACTGGTGGTGTTCCTGTTCGATGTTGAATCTTAGAAGGCCCTTGTGCCTTCTGTTTATTGGGATGTGAAGGTAGGCATCCTTGAGGTCCACGGTGACCATGAAGTCCCCTTCTCTTATCTGTGGCAGAACCTCCTGCAGTGAAGTCATTTTGAACCTTTGCGTTCTGATGAACTTGTTTAGGTAACGGAGGTCTAGTATGGGTCTGAGGTCTCCGTCTACCTTCGGAACCACGAAGTAGTTTGAGTAGACCCCTTTGTTGCGTTCTCTGAACGGCACTGTCTCTATGGCTCCCTTTTGTAGGAGTTTCCGCGTTTCTTCTCTGAGTATTGCCAGTTCTTGGGCCGATCTCAGTCTTCCCTTTGGTTTCCTGTTTGGAGGTCTTTTCTCCAAATCTACGCAGTATCCGTACTGCACAATGTTCCGTATCCACTTGTCTGTGGTTATACGCCGCCACTCCTGAAGGTAGAACCTCAGTCTTCCGCCTACTGGTGTCGTATGCTCGTAGGCTCTTGAATCTTCTCCTCCCCCTGATGACACTTTTTTGCGCCTCACCCTTGGGGTCCTGACGAGGGTAGGCGTCCTCTTGCGTGCTGAGTCACTTCGACGAGGGCTGCTCGCCCCCTCTCCTCCTTTGGCCACGTCCGTTCCCTCTCCCGCGAAAGGACTGGCCCCGAGGTTGATATTGCCAGTTTTGCTTCTGCTGACCTTGTCCGTGACCTTCACCCTGCTGACTTTGTTGGAACGCCTGGTGCGACGTCCCCTGCTGGCTTCCTCCCCTACCGTAGGGTCTCCTCGAGGGATTTCCTCGCCTCATTCCCCTCAGCTGTAGGGCCCCCATGGACCTCGCCGTCTCGTTTTCTTTTTTCAGCTGGGTGAGCTTCTCGTCCACTGTTGCTCCGAACAGTGTCTCTCCGTTGAAGGGGGTGCCAAGGATGTTCTGCACTTCCGGTTTGAATCCCGAGATTCTTAGCCATGCATGCCTCCTCTCTGTGACCCCTATGGCCATGAGTCTTGCTGAAGTCTCTGCCCCATCCAACGCCGTCTTTATACAGGAGTTGGCGATGTTCTTGCCTTCGTCTATCAGGTGAGAGGCTCTCTGGCGGTATTCTTCGGGGAGGTGCTTTACTAGCTCCCCCATGTCTTCCCAGTGCTGGTATTGGTGTCTATTGAGGAGTGCATTTGAATTCGCCATGCGCCAGTGCATTGCGGCGTTCCTTTCGACCTTTCTTCCTGTGAGGTCAATCCTCCTGCTCTCCTTATCCGGAGGTGGGCCCGAAGTTGCTGGTACGTTGGCCCTTCTCCTGGCCGTGGAGGCTATGATGGAGTCCGCGGTCACTCTACCCTTGATGTAAGGGGGGTCCAGGGAGGAGTGCTTATATTTCTTCTCTGTCCTGGGCGTGATCGACCGGCAGGTCGCAGGTTCCTTGAAGGCTTCTCTCCCCTGATTCATCACGCTTTGTAGCATGGGGAGGAACTGGCTCCTTGTCTGGATGGGGAGCAGTGTCTCGATGAGAAAATCGGCTTTCGGTTTCTCCTCGTCGAGTTTGACGCCGAAGGCCATTGCTGCGCTCCTGACCACCATATTGTAGACCCCGATGTCGTCGGGTGGCGAAGGCCTCGAAGGGTACGTGTCCACGGGCTCCTCCGGGTTTTCGGTGTCGAGATCGTGCCATTCGACGTCGTTGCTGGTAGATGCCGCCGATTCGTAGAACGACCGTTGGTCTTCTTCCTCGGCTTCTCCCTCATAATAGGGCTCTTCTTCCTCTTCGAGATCCCTTGTCAGCCCTTCGGCGTCGAACTCGTCTTCGACCTCACCGACGTCCGCCGATGAAACCGTTGGAATCTTGAATTCCTTCATCCTGGCGTCGAACTCCTTCTTCCTTTGAAGGATGTTCTCCATTTCGGCCTCGAGCCGCCTCTTCTTTTTCTCCATCTCGGAGATGCTTTCGGCGTCGACCGCGGGTCTTTTCGATGAAACTTGCGTCGACGTCGAACGTTCTTTCTGCGTCGATCGGCCCGTTTCATGGGATGCTTTCGACGACCCTTGCCTTTCGGCGTCTTTCGGCACCAGGGAGTCCTTTTCTAAGGATCCGCTCGGCCTCTTGTCCGTGGTTCCCCCTTTGGACGTCGAAGTTTTCGGCGCCGGGGCTCCCTTCGTGGACTTTGACTCAGTTTTTCTCGAGTCACCCTCGTGTTGTCGAGGTACTTTCTGTTTTGCAAGTTCACAAACATAAGGAAGGTGCACTCAATGTAAAAGTCATTCAGATTCACAAGTAAATTAAAAGTCAGAATACAGGAACATCGCAGGGCCATATTAAATGGCGATAATAAATATCCCTTGAGTGCACACTACAGGGAAATGCATCCTAATAACAGTACCTTTTGGTTTCATGGTATCGAACATGTTCCAATCGGCCAAAGAGGTGGCAATAGGGAGCTCCTGGTTAGACGAAAGGAGGCTAAATGGATATGCCGTCTGAGGGCCACAGAGATGGGCCACAATACAGATAAAGAGTTCCATTATTTCCTGGGATAATAATTTTTGGGTTTCTGTAAAAAATATGTTTTTTATATAAAACACTAGAATTGTACTCTTTCAAATCAAATAGCTGTACCCTCTTAAAAAACATGCTTTGTTTTAAATTTTATCCTTCGGAGTCCTTGTGTTTCGACCACATCCTGGTTTAAATTTTAAATTTCGCGTTCTGTAACTTAGGGGAAGGTTGAGAAGCTGCCAACAAATGACCATGATGGGGCCTTTTTGGTTTCCCCTAGTGTTATCTACCAAAAAGCTGACCAATATGTGCATGAGATTATAGCAAAGATGTGCATTACACTCTTTTGGGCGTTAGTACTCTTCACGCCCCCTCTCCCTGTGAAATGTTTTAATATTTATCCTATTTCTTGATTTGCAAATATACTCCCTCTCTCTCTGTTTCTTTTCCCTTTTCTTCTTTTCTTTATTCAACTCTGTTCCCTCTTTTCTGACTTTCCCGACGTTAAATTTGGGGATTACTATATGCCTTTATGGCTTCCATGTCATTATACATGATTGCCATCTTTATGGATTTATAGATCCTTTTTGGTCCGTTATTTAGGATTGCCTCCTGTTATTATACCTATCTGCACGTATTTATGACTCACCTCACGAGTAAAGCTATTTGTTTAAATGATTGGTATTTAGATTCCTTAGCTCGTGTTGGTTCAGTTCGTAATACTGCCTATTTAACGTCTATAGTTTGTTGCCCATTCAAAGATGGCAACCGCACTTCCATACACCTATGAACGGAGGGCCCTTTTTCAGTGTTTAGTATCTATGTCGGCCTTGCTAGATGACGCGTCACCACGTAGACTACGTCATTTACGTTCAATTTGTTTGGGTTTTAAAAACCGACCGCGTCCTGTGGGACGGGTTTGAAGGCCAGTTATCACGCTGCTGCTCCACTCCTACTGACAAGTGAGTACATATAGGACATATGGTTTTAAACCGTCGTTTGCTTATAACCGCGCTTTACATACAGCGCCTGGCTTATATATTTGTTTCTGGGTTTTAATACCGACCGCGTCCTGTGGGACGGGTTTCAAGGCCAGTTATCACGCTGCTGCTCCACTTTTATTTTATAAGTGAGTACATATAGCACATATGTTTTAAACTGCCGTTCGCTTAGAACTGCGCTCTACATACAGCGCCCTGGTTTATATATATCCTTTTCGGTCTAAAGTTTAGTGTAATGGATACCAGAGCTATTAGTCAGTTATATTTCATTGACTTTTATGCGAGTATTAACAATAGGTTTTTGGATGCAGCATACAACAGTTTGCTTTTCTCTTTGCGTTTCGGGACATGTTTACCTGTTGACTGTTTTTAATTACATTGTATGATCAGACTTAATGGGATAAATAAAAAGTGATTACATTACCCAAGTGCGATCTTATTTTCAGCGCTTGGGTTTAAGGTTTGACATTTGACATGATGCGTCTCATATTGGGGATTTGATTGGTAACGGTGTTTATATCCATGCAGAGACACGTTACATGTAATCTGAGCATCATATGCACATTTGGTATCAAATTGATGCTATCTTTACTTCAAGCCATTGGAAACTAGTAATATGTTGCATTACGTTTTTTGCACATCATTGTTGTATATATTAGGGATTTATGTTGGTGCTCTTCATATTTGTACGATTATGTACCTGCCTCTCTGCGCAATTGTGAGATTTGAAGGTTTTTTTAAAAATCGCCGTTTTCATCGCGCTCCCTATTTATCATTTGCTTTTAGAGTGGGAGTGTAATTATTATGAAGTTCCTTCCGATCTAGAATTTTACCAAAGACGATATTCAAACCGGCTGCTACATACCCTGGATGAATATGTAAGTCACCTTTAGGAACATACCTATTTTGACATCAGTTTTGTTTTCACAATACTTTAGCGACGTGCCTTAGATTAGATAGATTATACTTCCATTTGCCCCCTGTTACTCTGACTTTCAGATTGGGATACACATATGATGAACATTGCGCGGTTCTCGGACGATTTTTGGCTATCTTTTGAGCTGAAATGTCGATAAGTAGCCTTATCTCATCTGACTTCTAGGTGAGACGTTATACATAGGTCTTTTTAATGCCAAGCAACATGTCCTGTTTTAGAGCTTATTTACTCTTCCTTATCTTACTATGTTGGTTTTATATATTTTCAATTTCCATTTAACTTTACTTTTTTTGCTTTATAATCGTTTTTTTCGCATTTTCCTTTCTCCTTTTTTCTTTCTTTGCATGTCTGTTTTGAGTAGCTTTCTGTTTATTAATTAAAGAATATATGCATTTTTTATTTTAAAAAAAGCACGTTTTAGCTTCATATCTGCATTATATATCTAACATAATACGTTATATGTTATGTGTGTGTCTCTTGTCATTTTATACATACACTGTTGTATACATGTGTTCAATTGTTACTGATCAAAATTGTATTTATATATGTGTATTTTGTTATGTATACTTGTTGGTTGTCGGATTATATTTGTGCTTTTTTATGTGTTTATATGTTTTCATGTTACTTCTGCAGCCCTGAAGAAGTCCCCTGGCAAAAGGGACGAAACGCGTTGGCTGTTTGCCGATTAAATTTGGAATAAATTTGAAACCACAACGGATAATACTTGTGAATCTGAATGACTTTTACATTGAGTGCACCTTCCTTAGGTTTGTGAACTTTTGGAACCATTAGAGCATCTTTCAACGACGGATGTTGGAAGTGGATGCACCTTTTCAGATAGAATTGTACCAGGGAATTCAAGTGCTTAACCATTGTCTGTCGTTGGTGGTTCTTTTGTTTTATATACTTTCTGTTTTGCGCTCGACGATTCTCTTACCTCGTCTTCTTTTTTCTTGTCGGTCTCTACGACCGTGAAGTTTTCGGCTGTCTCGGCGACGTTGTCCTCGTCGTCCGTGGAGAGGCCCAGATCGTAGAGCGTCGGGGGCTTCCCCTTGCCATCCATGTTGGCGTTGGCTCTTCTCTGCCGCTCTCTCACCCTGAGTGTCTTCGGCGCGAAGGCTGAGCAGGCGTTGCAGTCGATACTCTGGTGATCGACCGGTAGGCAGAGGTTGCAGACCGGATGCTGGTCTTTCTGCGCGAACTTGTGGTGGCAGTTTGGGCAGAACTTGAATGGCGTCTTGTCCATTGCGCTCAGGGTCTCTGAGCGTGCATTCTCCAAGGCCGTCGAAGAAAAGGGGCGCTGGTCCTCTTTTCTTCGCGCTCCTGATGAAATCTCTTCCTTTCCTGATATCTTCTAGTGATTCTATCGACGAAACTCGCTTTTCTTCCTTCTTCCTTCGAGTGTAATTCTGGAGCTTCCCGATGACGATCCAGACCCAACGGCGGAAAAAAGAATCTGAAGATGGCGCCCCAAAGGTGGGACTTCCGCAGGAAGCACGACGACGTCACGGGAGGTGCACCAAATGGTGGACGTCGACGCCCACCTGGGCTACGAAAAAAAAAAAAAAAACAAAGAAAAGACTACGAATCCGGACCCAACCACAAGATCGCGGAATAATGCACAGCATAGTGAATCCAGAAAGATTCACGCTGCAAAACCAACATTACAAAGAGTTTTTCTTTGAAGAAGTTTTGAGTCATGGGATTCTGCGTGGCTTCTCCTTATGCCACATTGCACACAGGCACAAACTCTGCTCTACCATGTTTCAGCAGGTGCAAGTGCTGTGTAGAGAAGAGTAGGTATATGTTCTGTGCGTCGTTAGGTGAAGATTTTGTATTTAATGAAAACAGATGGTCTCACTGCCTAGAGGAAGCTGGCTCTGTATATACTATAACAAAGTACGGTCTAGTGTGCACAGAGTCCAGGGGATCCCTAGGGGTAGGCAGAGGCTGAAGTAGATAATACCTCACTGTAGGAAGCTGGCTCTGTATAGACTATAACAAAGTACGGTCTAGTGTGCACAGAGTCCAGGGGATCCACAGAGGTATAGCAGAGGCTGACGTAGATAATACCTCACTGTAGGAAGCTGGCTCTGTACATACTATAACAAAGTATGGTCTAGAGTACACAGACTCCAGGGGATCCCCAGAGGTATAGCAGAGGCTGACGTAGATAATACCTCACTGTAGGAAGCTGGCTCTGTACATACTATAACAAAGTATGGTCTAGAGTGCACAGAGTCTAGGGGATCCCCAGAGGTATAGCAGAGGCTGACGTAGATAATACCTCACTGTAGGAAGCTGGCTCTGTACATACTATAACAAAGAACGGTCTAGAGTGCACAGAGTCCAGGGGATCGCCAGGGGTATAGCAGAGGCTGAAGTAGATAATACCTCACTGTAGGAAGCTGGCTCTGTACATACTATAACAAAGTACGGTCTAGAGTGCACAGAGTCCAGGGGATCCCCAGAGGTATAGCAGAGGCTGAAGTAGATAATACCTCACTGTAGGAAGCTGGCTCTGTACATACTATAACAAAGTACGGTCTAGAGTGCACAGAGTCCAGGGGATCCCCAGAGGTATAGCAGAGGCTGACGTAGATAATACCTCACTGTAGGAAGCTGGCTCTGTATATACTATAACAAAGTACGGTCTAGTGTGCACAGAGTCCAGGGGATCCCCAGAAGTAGGCAGAGCCTACATTAGATATTCACTAACAGCTCTCTTTGTGGTAGGGTGGTACAGCAGTTATGCTCATCAGGAGGGTGTGTTAAGCATTTATTGCATTCACTCAATAAAGGACTAATTATTACACACACTCAGAATCCAGACCAATTGGTTAAGTATAAACAAGCATTTTCAATGCAACAGGTCTTGCATATGCGAGGATTTGACCCATTGGCATTGTAAATGACAATGCCATTTATTTATGTGCTTCTAAAAAAACATGCAATAATAAAAGGCATTGTTATTTACAATATCAATAGGTCAAAGTTCCTAAAATGTGAGACCTATTGCATTGCAAATGCTTGTTTTAAATGTGCTTATGCAAGCTGCATCTGACACACAGGCAACAACACAGTGTCCGCAAAGCATCTCCTTTAAGTCTTTAAAAGTTGCCAGGTATACTCGTGCAGTTGCTGTTAAGAACACAAAGTAATCAGAGGTGTACCTTGTTCAGCTTGACCCAGAGCCCATAGCTATGGAAGCATTCATCCCCAGGGGCCTGGATGCACCCGCCTCTACATCTCAATGCTCCTCCGGGACAGCTTCTTCTGGTTCTGCTTGCTGTCGGATGGAGCCGCAAAGACCGGCAGAAAAGTGTCCCTGCTCGGCGAGGAAGAATCCTTGCAAATCTTGTACCGACCTCGGAGCGTACAGAGCCTCGGGCAGGGGCTGTCCCCCTCTGAAGCAGGCGATGCAGTCCAGGAGGAAGCGGATCCTGCCCAGCAGAAGGTGCGGGGAGTCCTGCTTGACCATCAGGAAGCGTTAGGGTCCTTCCCAGCAATGATTCAAGGTGCCTTGGACTTCAGCACTATGAGGGCGCCCGGGTCGGGCTCCAGGTCCACTAGATGCTAGAAAGCTCCTGATGCAGGCTCCTTACAGTGCTGGAGTCCATTCTTAGACATTGTAAGTGCAGTGCTGTCATTAAGAGTATATGGTGCTGGGAGTTTGTCATTACAAACTCCACAGCACCATAATGGCTACGCTGAAAACTGAGAAGTTTGGTATCAAACTTCTCAGCACATTAAACCCACACTGATGCCAGTGTGGGATTTAATGAAAAATGAACACAGAGGGCCTCTTAGATATGCCCCCTGAACAATTACCTAACACTAATGTCCGGGCTGAGTGGCTGCTTTCAGTTGCCACCACCAGACATGTTTCTGTACCCCCTGGGTCGAGAGCCTGCTGCTCTCGGGGGCCTGAAACAATGCACATCCTGGGACGAGGTGCCAAGCCTCCTCCCCCAGGAAGGGCAGGGTCCACGAAGAGGAAGCTTCAAAGGCTTGCCGCCTTTGTGAGCTTCCCCAGGCCACTTGCTGCTTTCAGCAACTGGTCTCTACTGGTTCTGACCCCCACTTTGGGCGGGAGAATCGGCGGGAAAAACAAGTGAGGAAGAGATATGTGCCCACCTCTCCCAACTCCACCCCTCAGGTGGGGGAGGTGAGGTGAAGCACAACTCTCAGTCCCCGCAATCTTGTAGATGGGGGACTCAGCTAACCAAGGAAAGGTTTATGCCCCCCTCCCTCCCCCTGGAGGGTGGCATAAAAGGGGGTGTACCCACCCCAGGGATGGGACCCATTGGTCCTAACATTTTACCTACCTGTAACGCCCCTAAATTTAGTATTTAGGGGCACCCCTGAACCTTGCTTCCTCAGACACGAAACCAGAAGAAGAAAAGAAGAATGAGGATCGAACAGCTGTTCTGAAGCTAACAAGAGGATGACGCCCACTGACTTGACCCCAGCCCTACCGGCCTGTCCCCACCTCGAACCTTCTCCAGCGAAATCCCGGTGTGTCCTGCACCAAGCAACCTCGAGAAACCCGGAGGACCTGCCTGCCTTCAATCCCAAAGAGTGTGTCTCACGGGGACACCGGATTTGTTCAAACAGACTCTAGCTCGGCAAGGATCCGGGAGTTTGCACCACTATGCACCCGACACCCACTGCTCCGAGTTCGAGTGGCCCAACACCAAGAGGTCGTCTCCCCGGCGATCCTGATCCGAGATCCGGTGACCCTTAACCTGCCTCAAGCCTCCAGCCGATGCCAGCAGCCTCAAACCGAAAGGTCCCCGCATCCGCGACCAGGCGCTGGTAAGAAGATCCGACCCTAAAAGGCACCCCTGCACCCGACGCCCCTCGGCCTTTGGTGGCCCAACCGTCAGTGCCTAACCAATCCCCAAGATCCCAACTTTCCTCTCCAAGTCGTGGTCGCACCCAGCAGACCTTCGTCCCCGAGCCTGCAGTGCTTTTGCAAACTAGAGACTCCCCATCGAAAACTACAAGGCACCTGACGCCAATACAGCACTCTGCACCCGGCTGCCTCAGTGCCGCTGAGGGTGCACCCTTTGTGCTGGCTTAAACCCCCATTTGCCCTGAACTTAAGTCCAGGAGCATTGCTTCCACAAACCAGCAGCCTGCTCGGCAGCAGCCATGAACCCGGAGGCCCCCTATCCCCCATTGGATAACACTGGGCCTCAGCACTCTGCACCCGGCCGCCCTAGTGCCACTGAGGGTGTAACAAGAGTGCATCCTTGACCCTGTGGGACCCCATAGTCTAACATCAGAATACCAACTCCCACAACAAAGTACTTACCTTTGAACCGATTACACTATTTTCCTCCATATGTTAACATTGATTGGTTTTCTATGAAAAGTTTCTAATTGTGAAGTTGGAAAATCAATGAAAACCTTTTACAACTGATACTAAATAACAAAAACGCTTTTACTTACCTGTTTACAGGAAAAGTCCCAGTAGTATCCAGGTATACTACACTGTGTAAGAAAAGTAATGTACTGGTCATTTTACTAAAAAGCCCATTCAAAGTATATGTACTGCATTTCCAAAGCATTGCATTTCTCAGTAACAGTACTGTAAATCAAAACAAAGTGCATATACAATTACAATCCAAACTGTATTACAACTGTATATTTTCTGCAACGTATTTTATCACTTGCCTGTGCCAGGCTCACTTGGTTCTAGGAAATAAAATAACAAAGAATATTTTTATATAAAAACAATTGGTCTGAAGTTCAGTCTTTAAGTGAGTGAATTCATTTGGCGACGTGTACAACAAATGCTTAACACTGTCCTCTGATACTGCCTTACTGCTCGACCACACTACCACAAATAGAGAGTGAAGTGGTATCTACTTTACCTCTGCCTACCTTTAGGATCCACTGGACTCTGTGCACACTATACCTCACTTTGGTACAGTATATGCAGAGCCAGCTTCCTACAGTATACTCCCTATTATGCCACCCTCCTGTGGAAGGGGGACATGCGCCTCTATCTAATTGGCAGGGTCTCCTTATCTTCAAGATGGAGGGGACCAAGATGTCTGCTTAACCTTGCCTCCCCCACCTGAGAGGTGGGGTTGGCAAATGTGGGCACACTTCTCCTCCTAACTTGGTTTTCGCGCCCATTCTCCAATTAAAGTGGGGGTCAGAACCGGCGGGAGCCAGTTGCTGGGGGCAGAAAAAGGCAGGGACAAATTACAAAGGCAGCAGTCATTTGAAGCTTCCCCTTCGTGGACTCAGCCCATCATGGGGGTGGTGGGGGGGGGGGGGGGGGAGGAGGCATGACACCTCTGCCCAGGATATGCTTTGTTTCAGGACCCAGGGAGTGGAGGCTCTCTACCCAGGGGTCCAGAAATCTGTCTGATGGTGGCATATGGCTGGTAGCCAGTCAGGAACTACACCAGGGCTGGTCCTGAAACCAAGAATATATCCTGGGCATATGTGTCTAACCCTCTCCCCCAGGATAAGATGAGTCCACGGAGGGGAAGCTTCAAAGGCTTGCCACCTTTGTTAGCTTCCCCCATCCTCTGCTGCTATCAGCAGCTGGATCCCACTGGTTCTGACCCCCACTTTGGCCGGAAGAATCAGCGGGGAAACATAGAAAGTAAGAGAGGTGAGCCCACCTTTGCCAACCCCTCCCAGTGAGAGATCCTGGTGTACGTGCCGACGCTGGGAGAGCCAGGTGTACGTGCCGACGCTGGGAGAGCCAGGTGTACCCGCCGACGCTGGGAGAGCCAGGTGCACCCGCCGACGCTGGGAGAGCCAGGTGCACCCGCCGACGCTGGGAGAGCCAGGTGCACCCGCCGACGCTGGGAGAGCCAGGTTTAACCGCCGACGCTGGGAGAGCACAGTGTACCCGCCGACGCTGGGAGAGCCGGGGGAACGCGCCGACGCTGGGAGAGCCGGGGGTACGCGCCGACGCTGGGAGAGCCGGGGGTACGCGCCGACGCTGGGAGAGCCGGGGGTACGCGCCAACGCTGGGAGAGCCGGGGGTACGCGCCAACGCTGGGAGAGCCGGGGGTACGCGCCGACGCTGGGAGAGCCGGGGGTACGCGCCGACGCTGGGAGAGCCGGGGGTACGCGCCGACGCTGGGAGAGCCGGGGGTACGCGCCGACGCTGGGAAAGCCGGGGGTACGCGCCAACACTGGGAAAGCCGGGGGTACGTGCCAACACTGGGAAAGCCGGGGGTACGTGCCAACACTGGGAAAGCCGGGGGTACGCGCCAACACTGGGAAAGCCGGGGGTACGCGCCAACACTGGGAAAGCCGGGGGTACGCGCCAACACTGGGAAAGCCGGGGGTACGCGCCAACACTGGGAAAGCCGGGGGTACGCGCCAACACTGGGAAAGCCGGGGGTACGCGCCAACGCTGGGAGAGCCGGGGGTACGCGCCAACGCTGGGAGAGCCGGGGGTACCTGCCAACGCTGGGAGAGCCGGGGGTACCTGCCAACGCTGGGAGAGCCGGGGGTGCGCGCCACCAGGGGAAGAGCCGGGGGTACGCACCACCAAGGGAAGAGCCGGGTGTAGCCACCGCCAATGGGCGAGCCGGGTGTGCCCACCGCCAGTGGGAGAGCCAGGTGTACCCACCGCCAGTGGGAGAGCCGGGTGTACCCACCGCCAGTGGTGGGAGAGCCGGGTGTACCCACCGCCAGTGGTGGGAGAGCCGGGTGTACTCCGTCAGTGGTGGGAGAGCCGGGTGTACCCTGTCAGTGGTGGGATTGCCGGGTGTACCCACCGCCAGTGGGAGAGCTGGGTGTACCCTGTCCGTGGTGGGAGAACTGGGTGTACCCACCGCCAGTGGGAGAGCCGGGTGTACCCTGTCAGTGGTGGGAGAGCCGGGTGTACCCTGTCAGTGGTGGGGAAGCAGGGTGTACCCACCGCCAGTGGGAGAGCTGGGTGTACCCACTGCCAGTGGGAGAGCTGGGTGTACCCCGTCAGTGGTGGGAGAGCCAGGTGTACCCCGTCAGTGGTGGGAGAGCCAGGTGTACCCCGTCAGTGGTGGGAGAGCCAGGTGTACCCCGTCAGTGGTGGGAGAGCCAGGTGTACCCCGTCAGTGGTGGGAGAGCCAGGTGTACCCCGTCAGTGGTGGGAGAGCCAGGTGTACCTACCGCTGGTGCGAAGAGTCGGATTTGCTCCCCGGTCAGTGCTTGGGGTTAGGTTCGGGCGCACTGGTGACTGGCATGAACAGGATACATTTTTGTGGTTGCGGAGGCAGGTGTCTTGCTGGGGCTCGTCTGGCAGAGCAGGGCCGGGGCTGGGGTCACGGTTTCGGTCTTCAATGTTCTGCTTTTGGCCTGGGTGCAAAAAGGCCAGCCGCATGTTAAGTGTTTCTGACCCCCCGAAACTGAACATAATGACGACAGGTTGGGATACCGGTTTCTGAGCGTAGCCCCGCCCAGTTTGTATGAAAGTGGTTGGGAAGTGCCCCCCAGGATGTTAACTTTTGAGTTCTACGTCGCCAGCACTGCAGGTGTGCACCTTTCAGGGGTGAAGGATCACTCACAGCTATCTTTTGCTACACAGGCGTGTCCACCGTAGGCCCACACGGGCTGGGCCCTTACAGGGAGTGACGGATCATGCACAGCTACCGTCTACGACGCAGGTTTATCCACCGTAGGCCCACATGGGCTGAGCCCTTACAGGGAGTGAAGGATCATGCACAGCTATCTTTTGCACCACAGGCGTGCCCACCGTAGGCCCACACGGGCTGGGTGGGCCCTTACAGGGGGTGAAGGATCATGCACAGCTACCTTCTGCGACGCAGGGTTGTCCACCATGGGCCCACGTGGGTTTAGCCCTTCCACGGGGAAAGGCTCACGCACAGCTATCTTCTGCGATGCAGAGGTGTCCACTGTGGGCATATGTGGGTTAAGCCCTTCCGTGCGGGAAAAGATTTACGTACAACGCATGGCTATCATTTGTGACACGGGGGTGTCCACCATGGGCCCACGTGGGTTAGGCTCTTCCAGGGGTGAAGGAACCCGCACAGCGCATGGCTATCTTCTGCGACACAGGGGTGTCCACCGTGGGCCCCTGAGGACCAGAACCTCACTGTAGTGTAGTGCAGTTTTGGGTCCGCCCTTCTTGGCCTACGCTGGACACTCGTTGGATATTCGTTGAGGGATTGCAGTGAGGCGGGTGATTTTACACAACCAGCGAAGAGAACGCCGTTGCTGAGTGTGCTACCGGCTGCTTTCACACGTGTTCCTTTCCGTTATAGAGTCGGTCTTAAAACCATGAAATAGGAGGTTTTATTGTGGAAGGACGCCTTTGATTAGTCAAGTGCTTCACCTCCTGCAGATTCTGGGGGCGGGGATTGTCCCCTAGGAGGCTTGTAATTAGTGGCTTCGAACCTTGATGCCTGCCTGTCACCGAGACAGGCTCCTACAGGCCTGGGCACCCTTGGATGAAGCCCTGGTCCACTGACACTTCTCTTGGGCTGGGCTAATACCTTCCGTGCGGCGCCTACACGCAGAGGCCCGGGGTGGAGAAAGAAATGTCACTTTACAGGAGATGCGTTCACTCCTGACCCCAGGGCTCCCCACCCGACCGCACTGTGTGATCCTGGGAAAATGCCGGTTTCTTCAAGTCCAGGCACAGTTCTGAAGGCGACATTCCTGCCTCGTAATCCGACGCTGGGCGATGGGGGAAGAGACACATTCCTACTTCGTGAACCGGCGCTAGGTGATGGGGGACGAGACATTCCCGCCTCAGCTCTGGAGACCATGCCTTTGTGGTGCCGGAGGAGAGACAGTTCGTGTTCGTCCGGATCATGCATGCAGCAACGTTTCAGGTGGGCGGAGCCGGGGCGCGGGGGGATTTCTACAGTCTGCATCCTGCTCATTCAAGGTAGGTACCCAGAGATGTGATAATTGCGGAGCATCACACAGTGTGGCATGCAGTGGTCTTTCGCTGCGCATTCCAGTCACGCGATGGGAGTTTTCAAGGCGGCTCAGAGTGATGACACAACTGTTTATTAGGAGGTCCAGGGGGCGGGTATGTGTGCAGGATTACACGGCTCCGTCACGCAGGGTAGCGGTGCCTGCGGCAAATAACAAAACAAAAATAAAATAAAAAAATAACATTCACATAAGATTTCAATCTAGTCTTGTTTGGTTTTGGTGCCGGCTTTGGGAACATAAATAAGAGAGGCTGCCCCGCCAGCGCCATGGCTCCCTGCAGAGTGTCAATCTATCTGGACTAAGGGGTATGCACGCATAGCAGCGGCAATACCAATAAATTCAATATCGATGTACGCTGTAAGCTAAGCACGCCCAATGATGTCAGTACCAGTAAATCCAATGTCGATGTACACCCTAACTTATGCACGCACAATAATGTCAATACCAGTAAATCCAATGTCGATGTACACCCTAACTTATGCACGCACAATAACGTCAATACCAGTAAATCCAATGTCGATGTACACCCTAACTTATGCACGCACAATAACGTCAATACCAGTAAATCCAATGTCGATGTACACCCTAACTTATGCACGCACAATAACGTCAATACCAGTAAATCCAATGTCGATGTACACCCTAACTTATGCACGCACAATAACGTCAATACCAGTAAATCCAATGTCGATGTACACCCTAACTTATGCACGCACAATAACGTCAATACCAGTAAATCCAATGTCGATGTACACCCTAACTTATGCACGCACAATAACGTCAATACCAGTAAATCCAATGTCGATGTACACTGTAACTTATGCACGCACAATGATGTCGGTACCAGTAAATCCAATGTCGATGTACACCGTAACTTATGCACACACAATGTCAATACCAGTAAATCCAATGTCGATGTACACTGTAACTTATGCACGCACAATGATGTCAGTACCAGTAAATCCAATGTCGATGTACACTGTAACTTATGCACGCACAATGATGTCAATACCAGTAAATCCAATGTCGATGTACACTGTAACTTATGCACGCACAATGATGTCAGTACCAGTAAATCCAATGTCGATGTACACTGTAACTTATGCACGCACAATGTCAATACCAGTAAATCCAATGTCGATGTACACCCTAACTTATGCACGCACAATAACGTCAATACCAGTAAATCCAATGTCGATGTACACCCTAACTTATGCACGCACAATAACGTCAATACCAGTAAACCCAATGTCGATGTACACCCTAACTTATGCACGCACAATAACGTCAATACCAGTAAATCCAATGTCGATGTACACCCTAACTTATGCACGCACAATGATGTCAGTACCAGTAAATCCAATGTCGATGTACACCCTAATTTATGCACACACAATAATGTCAATACCAGTAAATCCAATGTCGATGTACACCGTAACTTATGCACACACAATGTCAATACCAGTAAATCCAATGTCGATGTACACTGTAACTTATGCACGCACAATGATGTCAGTACCAGTAAATCCAATGTCGATGTACACTGTAACTTATGCACGCACAATGATGTCAATACCAGTAAATCCAATGTCGATGTACACTGTAACTTATGCACGCACAATGATGTCAGTACCAGTAAATCCAATGTCGATGTACACTGTAACTTATGCACGCACAATGATGTCAATACCAGTAAATCCAATGTCGATGTACACTGTAACTTATGCACGCCCAATGATGTCAGTACCAGTAAATCCAATGTCGATGTACACTGTAACTTATGCACGCACAATGATGTCAATACCAGTAAATCCAATGTCGATGTACACTGTAACTTATGCACGCCCAATGATGTCAGTACCAGTAAATCCAATGTCGATGTACACGGTAACTTTTGCACGCATAATGACGTCAATATCAGTGAATACAATGTTGATGAATGATGTAACAACTGTACGTATAATAATATAGTTAAATATGATATCAATGACTGCCATGTTACACATGCATGCACTCGAACCATTGCTGTAGGACTCATCCGATATGACCTCTCCATCCACTCCAAGTCCGAGATACATGGTCAGACAGGCCCTGCGACGCAAACCCATGGCTGCCGAGTGACAGGTCGCAAGAGCGGTTACACTTATCCCAAATACAAACGAGCAGCCAGGGAAGACCCTGATCGATCCCACAGATACGTAGTCACACCACAACCAGGACCAAAAAGATTGGCACAAATGAAACACGTTATTGCCAAACGAGTGTGTTCCCAAAATACCACAAACTTAGATGTCACATGTAGTTAGGAACACTTAGCCAATCCGGACAAGGTAAGCACGCTGCACGAGGTGATCACACTCTTACCACACCGGACGTCTGGACACGCACACACTTGTCCACATTAGCTTTCCCCTAGGTAGAGAGCCACCTGTGTCCCCCTTATAAGATGGTTTTTCTTGTTATTTATGACTATTGCTTTTCAAAGAACGTCAAAGTGTTTTATTGCAACCACAAAATGTATATATGTGCGGCCCAAGCTTCATGAGACTGGCTTCAGACGTGCCTCTGTCAATACTCTCCCGACCGCTGTGCTTAATTAAACCAGCTTGTTCCTGTTTTGCCAAATGCCTCTTGTCTTTTCATTTAAGGTAAAATCATATTGAGCAACATCTATTAAATCAGAGCAAACAAAAATAGGTTTTTGTACAACTAGTATTTTGAACTCACATATTGGAAAGCGCTCACATACACAATATTGAAGGAAAAGGAGTTTTCATACAGTGGAATGATTGCTTAGGATTACACAATTTAAGCAGGGAAGCCGCGATTTATACAAGTTTTCTGGATTCACTATCCGAAAATCAGTAGTAAATGGATATCTATATGTCTTTCCTATGTTAAACCTTTGTGTTTACCTCTGTGCATTTTTTCTGCAGTCGCTATATACAATGACGGCCTGTTTTGTGTCATACAACCTATGATCTCTTGACCTCTTGAAAATAAAGAAAACATTTTAAAGAAAAATAAAGAAGAAAATATATTTTTTTCAAGAAATGAAGACTTGGGATAATTCATTTTTGTGTGAATCTTGAACTTTGACAAACAAATGTATATTATATAGTGCTGAACCCTTGTGTATTTGATGTAAAGTAGGACTTGTTCCTAAATAAGGAGTATAGAGGGGAGTACTCCTTGGTTCTTTGCGCTATCGTGTGGACCTAAAGACACTTGTCATCTGTTGGGTGCGGATTCTTATAGCCTCTACCCTCTTTCTTTGTGTTGTCAACATTCTGTGGAGGGCACGGGGAATGGGAAGGTATTCCAGTGGCAATTGTTATTCTGTGCAAGGGTGTGTGAAGGATATAGACAGTGACAAAAATATGGACATGCGAAAGAATGTAAACAGAGTGCTTACATGGAGCGAGTGCGTAAGGCGTTTAGAAACTACAGAATTATATATCAAACACAAACACAAATTGGGACATTTTATAGAATCCACAAAATGAAATACAAACATAGTTACATTTGTTGGGAAGGCAGCAGCTTTCAATACTCTGTGTCATTTTGGAAAGAGGAAGCGATGGTGCGTGTCGCCTGCTCGTCTTTGCTATTACTGCATGCTCCGTTTCTGATAGAGTGCTTTGAAGTGTGTCATGGAGCATACAGCGCATTTATTTGCGGTCAACAATCAACCAGACTAGTTTATATTTGACGCACTTGTGCTGCTGCCACAAATGAAAGTGAGGCTACCAACTTAAAGTAGTGTAGGGAACGGATTAGGGTCTCCATGCACAAAAACAAAAAGTGTATGAGCCCCCGAGGCAGCCTTGCCATAATGCCAGGTCAATAAATATGCCAACTCCAACACCCTCAGCTTTAATAACAGATTCTGTGAGGAGTCACATCTGTGAGAAAGTGCCCTCTTTCTTGCATGGTATGCCCCCAAGTTTTGCAGAATTGCTGATGTTCTTTGAGTGTGCCCTGGGCTCCTGCTAATCAGGTACCCAGGGCCTGTGTTCCTTCCCTAAAACTGCATTGAAGCCTAAACCCAATTGACATCTCTGGCCACATGTCAGCCCCTGGTAAATGGTACCACAGGTACCCAGGGAACTGTGACCAGAGAAGGCCTCTAAGGACTGCAGCACTTATTGTGTCACCCTTAGAGGTCCTGTACCCTGACACTAACATACTGACACTGTCTTTGAAGGCTGCGTGTCTTGGTGCAGAACAAAACAACGAGTCGACATGGCACACATCCCGTTGTGCCATGCCCACAAACCACTGCCCAGGCATACATCAGTCACTCCTCTAGCTGGGTGCTCTATGCCAGTGATGAGGGTACAGGTGTATGAGCTCTGTACCCCTACAGTGCCCATGTCCATTCCTGGGCCCTGTAAGTGCAGTGTTGCCATTAAGAGTATATGGTGCTGGGAGTTTGTCATTACAAACTCCACAACACCATAATGGCTACACTGAAGTCTGGGAAGTTTGGTATCAAACTGCTCTGCACATTAAACCCACACTGATGCCAGTGTGAGATTTAATGTAAAATGCGCAACAGAGGGCATCTTAGAGATGCCCCCTGAAACTCGACCAGCTGCTTAGGCTGCCACCAACAGACATGTTTCTGGTCCCCTGGGTCGAGAGCTGTTGCTCTCGGGGCCTGAAATAATGCACATCCTGGGACGAGGTGCCAAGCCTCCTCCCCCAGGATGGGCAGGGTTCACGAAGGAGGAGCTTCAAAGGCATGCTGCCTGTGAGCCTCTCCAGACCATTTGCTGCTTTCAGCAACTGCTCCCCACTGGTTCTACCCCCCACTTTGGGCGGGAAAAACATGTGAGGAACTAAGGTGTGCCCACCTCTGCCAACTCCATCCCTCAGGTGGGGGAGGCGAGGTGAAGCACAACCTCGAGTCCCTGCCATCATTAGGATGGGGGGACCCAGCCAACCAGGGACAGGCTTCTGTCCCCCTCCCACTGGAGAGTGGCAGACTAGGGGGTGTACCCACCCCAGGGAAGGGACCCATTCGTCCCTGCCCTTTACCTACCTGTAACACGCCTAAATCTAGTATTTAGGGGGCACCCTGAACCTTGCTTCCTCAGATCCAGCAACAAGTAAAGATAATAAGAAGAAGGACCGAAGAGCCGTGCAGAGCTAACAAGAGGACGACGCCCACTGACTTGGCCCCAGCCCTAGAGGCCTGTCTCCCCTCGAACCTGATTCTGTGAAATCCCGTTGTGTCTTGCAGCCAGTAACCTCGAAAAAACCAGAGGACCTGCCTGCCTTCACTTCAAAGACTGAATCTTTCGTGAACACCGGGCTTGTTCAAACTGCAGCTTCTGTTCCGGTCGAATAGCGCGAATACAGCCCACTATGCACCCGCTGAACCTGGCCCGAGCTAGAGTGGAAAAACACCAGGAGGAGGTCACCCCAGCAATTCTGACCAGAGATCCGGCGACTCCTGACCTGCCTCAAGCCTCCAGGTGATGCCTGCAGCCTCAATCGAGAGGAACCCCTCTACCGCGACCAAAGCGGGTAAGACTTTCCAACGTCCCAAGGCACCCCTGTACCAGACGCTGTGAGAAAATGGCTCTGTATATACTGTTCCCCAATAGGTACAGGGTGTACAGAGTCCACAGTCCCCAAGGGTTTGGCAGAGGTTAAAGTTAGATATAACCTTACTCTCTAAAGTGGTAGCTTGGTCGAGCAGTAAGGCAGTATCAGAGGACAGTGTAAAGCATTTGTTGTACACACTCGGTCAGCAAATGGTCTCACACACTCAAGAACTAAACTCTAGGCCAATGGTTTATATAAAAAAAAATATATGCTTGTTTTATTTTAGAACCAACACTTGGCATTAAAATATACTTTCTCAGAATGAGATGCTTTATTATAAATACTTTTGCAATATGCAATTGACTTTTGTAGACAGTTACAAGTGGTTGCAATAGGCAACACTATTTTAAACACACTAATGCATTGAGCTCAATGGAAATTTCAAGTTATCTGCAACAGATTACTTTTAGGATTACTTTTGGAATTCCAGGACTGGATCCTAGATTCAGTCCTGGGTCAGTACTTAGAATCAAGTGATGAAAGTCGACTTAATTGCTGTGATGATTTTTAAACAATATTTTGCTATTTTAAAAGTTGACACTTAGAAAATATTTCAGAGAAAACAGTCAATGATTCCCTATGGAAGAAAATTCAAGTTGCAGGTACAGTATGTTCTCGCTACTTTTGTAATCCAGTACTGGGTACCTAGACTCAGTACTGGGACCTTTATCCAAAACAGTTAAGTAATTACGTTTTCAGATATTATACGAATTTTAAAGAATATTTAAAAATTGCAGAAATTGACACTTAAAGAAATTTCACAGAAAAACAGTCAATGGTTTCCTATGGGAGAAAATTGGGTTACTGGTAAGTACAGTTGTAAGTATTTTTCAGAGTCAGTGCTGGGCACCAAGATCCAGCACTGGGAGCTCACCTAATAGCAGGTGAGTGTTTGTTTGTTACTCGGCTGATTTTTGATGAATATTTTAAGATTTGATAAGTCCACACAGAAGAAATTTCAGGAAAAAGCCGGTCAATGTTACCCTATGAAGAAAATAGAGTTATCGGTTAAAAGGTAAGTACTCGACTGGCAGAGTTGAGGTTCTGGGCATAGACTCAGGGGTCCCCCAGGGTCAGGTAGGTACAGTTGGTTCACCCTCAGCGACTCTAGGGTGGCCGGGTGCAGAGAGAGTTAGGCCCAATGTTATCCTATGAGGGATAGGGGGGCCTTGGTTGGTGGCTGCTGACTAGCAAGCCACGCGGCTGTGGGAGCTGGGCTCCTGGTCACTTACTCAGGGCAAGCGGGGAAGTAGGTAGGTGTAGAGGTTGCACTGCCAGGGCCACTCGGGCGGCTGGGTGCAGAGTGCTTTTGAGCCTTCGGGCGCTCAATTGATTTCAATGGGAAATCTCCGGTTTAGAAAAAGACCGCAAGCTCGAGGACGAGAACTCTTCAGGTGCCACCACCACTTCGAGAGGTAAGTTGGGTAGTTGGAGGATAGGTAGGTACCCCGGGATTGGGCACAGGGGGCCGTGGGGCGCCGCGTGCAGGGGTGCCTTTTGGTGTCGGGAAATCTTACCCTCTGTTGATCGCGGTAGGGGGGGCACCTTGTTCTGAGGCTGCAGGCTTCTTCAGGAGTGTCGAGGGAGGTCCTTGGGTGCCAGACTCGGGGTCACAGTCGCCGTGGGGTCGTCCTCGTGGTCTTTGTTCACTCCAGCACCGGCCAGGCTTGGCTGGTGCAGTGTGTGCTGGGTTCGCGGTTCGTGGGCTGCTGCCAGGGATTAGAAGTAGGTTTTGAGTAGAGCCTCTACTCATGGGAGTCCCAGGGGCTTGGAGCCAAAAGGTAGCCAGGTCCTCCGGGGTTTGTGAGGTTGCTGGCCACAAGAGATGCCGGGCTGGAGCAGGAGCAGGTTCGAGGGTCGACAGGCCGGTAGGGCTGGGGCCAAAGCAGTTGGTGTCTTCATATTCTTAGCAGCTGCAGGGCAGGTCTTCTTTCTTCGTGCTCTTCTTTGTATTTCGGAATCTGGAATCTCGGGAAGGAAGGTTCAGGGTGCCCCTAAATACTAGATTTAGGGGCGTTACGGGTAGGTGAAGGGCAGGGACCAATTGGTCCCTGGCCTGGGGTGGGTACACCCCCTATCCTACCTCTCTCCTGTGGGAGGGGGGCAGTGGCCTAGTCCTGGTAGGGTAGGGCTTCCCATCTTCAAGATGGCGAGAGCCCGGAGATGTGCTTCCCCTCGCCTCCCCCACCTGAGGGGTGGGGTTGGCAGGCTGGCACATCCCCTGCCCTTATTTGGGGTTTCCGGCCAAGCTTCCCGCCAGAGTGGGGGGGTTGCGGTGGCCTGGGGAAGCTCACAGAGGCGGCATACCTTTGAAGCTTCCCCCTGCCTATCCTGGGGGAGGAGATTTAGCACCTCGCCCAGGATGTGCATTGTTGCAGGCCCAGGAGAGCAGGGGCTCTCCTACCCAGGGGTCCAGCAACATGTCTGCTGTGTGGCAGCCTAGGCAGCCTCAGAGCAGACGTGGATTGTAGTTTAGGTTTTAGGGGCATCTATAAGATGCCCTCTGGGGTGCTTGGTACATTAAATCCCACACTGGCATCAGTGTGGGTTTAATGTGCTGAGAAGTTTGATACCAAACTTCTCAGTCTTCAGTGTTGCCATTATGGGGCTGTGGAGTTCGTGTTTGACGAGTTCTCAGCACCATGTACTCTTAAATGGCAGCACTGCACTTACAGTGCCCAGGAATGGACCTGGGTGCCGTAGGGGCACAGGGCTCCTGCTCCTGTGCCCGCACCATTGGTATAAGGCACCCAGCTGGAGGGGTGGCTGATATATGCCATGGCAGTGTAGGTGATGGGCATGGCACACAGGGATGTGTGCCATGTCGACTCTTTGTTTTGTCTTGCACCCAGACACCCAGCCTGCAAAGGCAGTGTGTGTGTGTAAGGGTACAGGGCCTCTAAGGGTGGCACAATGAGTGCTGCAGCCCTTAGAGGCCTTCCCTGGTCACAAGGCCCTGGGTACCTAGGGTACCATTTACCAGGGGCTGACATGTGGCCAGGGTTTGCCAATTTGGGTTTTGTGTGTTTAGGGAAGGAACATAGGCCCTGGGCACCTGATTGGCAGGAGTCCAGGGCACACTCAGTTAAAGTGCATTCAGCAATTCAGCAAAAAGTGGGGGAATACCATGCAAGAAAGATGGCACTTTCTCTCAGACGCCCCGCAGCCTTGTGTGCCTAAACAGACGGTGCCTAACCAACCCACGACATCCCAACTTATCTCTCCAAGTGGTGGTCGCACCTGGAAGATCCTCGTACCCGAGCCTGCAGTGTTTCTTTGTCCTGGAGGTTCTCCATTGAAAACAGGGCACCCGACCTCAAACCTGCACCCTGCAACCGGTCACCCTAGTGCCGCTGAAGGTGCACCTTTGGTGCTACTTTGGTTCCCAACTTGCCCTGAGCCAAACCCTAGGAGCTTTGCTCCCACAACCCAGTGGCCTGCTTGCCAGCAGCCACCAACCGGAGGCGCCCTATCCCCCATTGGATAACATTGGGCCTCAACACTCTTCACCCGGCTGCCCTAGTGCCACTGAGGGTGCAATCTCAGTGCATCAATGACCTTGGGGGACCCCTGAGTCTAACCCCAGAACCTTATCTCCCACAGTCGATTACCGACCTGCAAACCGATAACCTGTTTTTCCTCCATAGGATAACATTGACACTTTTTCTTGAAAAAGTTTCCAAGTGTGGAGTTTTACAAAAACTAAAGAAATGCTTTTAAATTGTACCATTTAACCAAAACGTTTTTACTTACCTGTTTACAGGAAATGTCCCAGTGCTGCATCCAGGCATCCATTACGGAGTAAGAAAAGTAACTTACCTGCTATTTGACTGAAAATCCCATTGAAAACTATGTACTGTTTTTACAAGTGATTCCATTTCCCTGAAACAATACTGTAAGTCAACCCAAAGTACATCTACAATTGCAATACAACTATATAACATTCAGCATTTATTACTGCAAAGTATTTAATGCTTACCTCTGCCAGGCTTGCTTGGTTCTAGAAATAAAATACCTAAAAGAATATTTTTATACAAAAACAATTGGCCTAGAGTTCAGTTCTTGAGTGTCTGAATTCATTTACTGAGTGAGTGTGTACATCAAATGCTTAACACTGTCCTCGGATACTGCTTTACTGCTCGACCACTCTACCACAAACAGAGAGGAAGGTTCTATCTAACTTTAACTTCTGCCTACCTCTGGGGTCACTTGGTCTCTATACACACTATACCTCATTTTGGTGTAGTATATATAGAGCCAGTTTCTTACAACATCCCTTGGCACTGCTGCCTTTGGTGGGTCTGCAAGGCCCTTCGTTGGGGACGGGGGAGGTTGGGAGAAACTGCCCCCTCCAAGCTCCTTCTCCCCCTTCCCCAGCGTGCCCCCACCAGTGCAAGACAGGTCGACGCAGTGGGTTGCGGCACATACTATAGAACGTCTCCACCAAAGGCAGAAAGCATTTTTCACATCCGGGAATCGGACGGTGTCAGATTGGGTGTTAAGCGCTGCTTAGGCGAGGCCTAAAAACAGGGTAGGTGGAGGCAAAACATATGGGGGCGACCTGGAGAGAGGGTCAAGTTCAACACAATATATGACGGCATATGCTAACAGGATTCATTGGCCTGGGTTTCACTTGAGAACGGTCAGTCATGCTGTGCAGAATTGGGTTCCAAAGGCACCAAGAGCAGATCAAGCTGTCTTCAGGGTGTGCGAGCGTGGTGTTTGAAAGGCATCTGGGATGAAGTGCTGTACATACAGCCAAAAACGAATGGAAAACAAAGGGCTGGCCATGTGGAGGGAGGAGGTCATGGATTATGAACAACTCTCAAGGGCAGACTACCCCATTCATTCTAACAACACGGTATGGATTTGTCTTTACAATAACACCACAACTGTGGCAAATTAACACAACACACCACAATATTGAACATCCCATTAGACATGTATTTGTGTTGCAAAGAAGGCTGGCAGGTAATTGTATCCCTGGCTTCAAAACTACAACTTTAAAACAATTTCCAACATTTGAATAATTTACAGCAAGAAGACAGACTAAGGGTTAAGCACAGAAAAAAGGAAAAGTGTTCCCTAATTTCTGTTCATCGAACTGAGTTTATTCATGAACATTTTAATTAAAATTGCCAATTGAAGTATCGCTTTACTTGGCGTTCGACTTTGCACTAGGATTTGGGCTAGGAGTAAGTTAACGGTACACGTGGAAGTAAAGGGGTGGTCACCGTCAATGATCCCAAGTGATGGTACACGCATGTGATGGTCTCGCTGTCAAGTCATATCGCTGTCCCAAGACACTGATGCGCTGACTCAGATCCATCACTCTAGGCAGATACATCTCATCTGGCATCTTAGGTGATGGTCAGAGTGAATCCGACCAGAAAAGGAGGCAGCCACGTGAATGTCCAACAGACAATAGAACTACACCTTCTTAAATAAAATCTGACAAACAGGCCAAGTGCTTGTGTCCCACTTATGATGCTCATAATAAGCATGTGAAGCACCCCAAGCTGCAGTCTTTAAGACATAGGTATTTTGCCTTTGCTCTTGCCAGCATGCAGATGTGGGCTTTTAGGAGTTGGAGACCCCGTAGAGTCGCGAGTGGGCTATCGAAGCCGTCATCACATGTTTACACTTCCTCGTGTGAGGGTTACGAGGGACTAGGATCCGGATTAACCCGCTCAATGTGTGAAGCATCAGATGGAGACACGGTTTCCCTGTCTGGTTTTTCAAGTCGTAATCTGGACCTCCAAGAGTGGCTCCTGAGCTGACTGACGTACATGGAGACTGAGCAGCACACAGTGTCAGGATACATTATCAAATTCAGAAGAACTAAAAAAAGAATAACACCAACCAATATGTTTTGTTTCCAATGGTTTGTATGGTGGAAAGCACCACAAATTGGCAGAGAAAACATAAAAGTGCTTAGTATGCTGAACTGTGCAGGGAGGCAAAGGAAGGAAATAAAGGGAAGCGCCAGTGCAGCTTAGCAGGGGGTGACTGAGGTTTTAAATAACAGTGCACTGACAGAAGAGTAGGTGTAAGAAATGGGATGGCTCACAAGAGTCTAAAGAGGCAGAAATAAACTTAGAAAAGGCATAAGTAGCAGAAAGTATGTGTGATCCATTTCTTATTAAGTAAACATTCCTTTTGATCCATGTTTTGCCTCAGTGCAAAGATGTTCATGTAAGATGGACTGCAGAAAGCGCCGATTGCTCCATAAGTATTCGAGCCAGTGGCGCAAACGACCATCTCCGCACAGCACTTGTTGAGTTGCGCCACAGCGTTACTCACCAGTTGGTGGAGTGCCGCTCTGGTGGCCAGTCCTCCAGCTCTCCGTCTCCACGTTATACTCCAGCAGCTGGTTGTTGAGACCATTCTCAGGCGAATATCCACCAATCAGGAGCAGCGAGGAGCCTCTGCGCTGGGTCAGGGTGTGTCCGGCAACAGCAGGAAGTAGCGGGACCTTCAGGAAGGGAGAACTTGTAAACATGCGCATAGACATTTGGAAGCTTTGTCGGCAGAGGAGTGGGGTGGGGTTAGGTGCTCTAATATGGGAGCAGATGCTCAAGATGCAATAGGCCCAGAAAAGAGAGAGCAACACACATAGGAGTTCTAAACGGTAACGGTATGCATCAGCAGACACGTTATCTGCAACAGACCAATGGGTGCAGACTGAGGCAACTTCCCACCAGACAGCACCAGGCCAGAGCTCATTAATTCAGACTTACAGATGAATCAAAGCAATGCACAAGACACAATGATGCAGCAACACACCTATGAGTAGATGCACATGATACACAGTGGTGCCAGACAAGCAGACAGAGCAGACAACCGAGCATGTGGCCGGGTCTGTGCACGGGTGACTGGGGCATGGTGTGGAAGATATGAGACACTGGAAGGTGAAATGGTGCTCACTCACCGTCTCCTGCTTCCACTGGAGAGTTGTCAGGTTTAGCACCCAGAAGTCGTTGGTTACGCTGGTGTTCGTCAGTCCTCCCAGCACAAACATGGCATTGCGCGAAGAGATGTAGGCTGCCGCATGGAAATAACGAGGGCTGGGACCAGGTCCACCATCTTCGGTGCCGGCGAGCATCTGTGTCCAGCGGCGCTCGGGAATTGAATACCTGACAAGAGGGGGTAACAGCATGACCAGGGGACACTCACACTGTGACTAGAGTCCAATGCATCCTGGAATGGAATACCTGCGAAGTGGGAGTAACAGCATGACCTGGGGCACTCACACTGTGACTAGAGTGCAATGCATCCTGGAATTGAATACCTGACAAGTGGGAGAAACAGCATGACCAGGGGGCACTCACACTGACTAGAGTCCAATGCATCCGGGAATTGAATACCCGACAAGTGGGAGTAACAGCATGACCAGGGGGCACTCACAAAGTGACTAGAGTCCAATGCATCCTGGAATTGAATACCTGACAAGTGGGAGTAACAGCATGACCAGGGGGGCACTCACACTGTGACTACAGAAAAAGTCCAATGCTTCCTGTGATCTCTATGCCTTCAACAATTCCATTCCTACCAAACCGGTAGATAAGTAGAACGGCGGGTCACACAGCTTAATTAACATTGCACTTTAAAAAAACGGGAATAAAAAGTTGCTTTTCATTCTTCTCTCCTGTTTTTAACGATCAAAGGTGATAACCCGAAGAATAATTTACTTACCTTCGGTAACACCATCTGGTGGATACTGTAACGAATAGTTTCTTACCTGTCGGTGTAGTTTTGCAGCTTGAAGATCTTTCTGGATTCACTATGCTGTGCATTATTCCGCGATCTTGTGGTTGGGTCCGGATTCGTAGTCTTTTCTTTGTTTTTTTTTTTTTTTTCGTAGCTCAGGTGGGCGTCGACGTCCACCATTTGGTGCACCTCCCGTGACGTCGTCGTGCTTCCTGTGGAAGTCCCACCTTTGGGGCGCCATCTTCGGGTTCTTTTTTCCTTTTTTTTTTTTTTTTTTAACCCTAGGCGATTGATTAATCCTTCTTGTCCATTTTTCTGTATGTTTTCATTTCTTTGATCTTTTCCATTTTACCCCCTCTTCCTCCAGCCTCATCTTCCTGGCGGAGGTGGGTGGGTTCGCTAGTGAATCCAGAAAGATCTTCAAGCTGCAAAACTACACCGACAGGTAAGAAACTATTCGTTTTGCAGCGTGAATCTTTCTGGATTCACTATGCTGTGCATAGACTTTGTAGCGGTTTTCCTAATTCTGTGGCGGCTGGGTGGAAGATGAGCGTTGGTCGTTGAAAATGTGCTGAAGCACCTTCTGTCCAACCTGTGCTTCCTTGTTCATCTGAATGTCCACGCAGTAGTGTTTTGTGAACGTGTGCACAGATGCCCAAGTTGCCGCGAGGCATATGTCCTGGATGGGCGTGTTCGCCAGGAAGGCAACGGTGGCCCCTTTCTTCCTTGTGGAGTGAGCCTGCGGCCCCTCCGCTAGCTCCTGTCCTGCCTGTTTGTGGCAGAATTGAATAGTGAGGGCAATCCACCTCGCGATGGTGCCCTTAGTCACTGGCCTACCCATGAAGCTAGTAGCAAAGGACACAAACAGCTGTTTCGACTTCCTGAGTTCCTTGGTTCTCTCAATGTAGTGCATCACCGCTCTTCTTGCGTCGAGGGTGTGCAGGGCTTTTTCTGCGTTTGAAGTCGGGTTTTGGAAGAAACTTGGTATCTGAATACTCTGATTCATGTGGAACGCCGACACCACCTTGGGCATGAAGTGTGGGTCCGTCCTCAGGACTATTCTATCCTTGTGAATCTGAATGTAGGGTTCCTGCAGCGTTAGTGCTTGAAGCTCGCTCACCCTGCGTAGTGAGGTTATGGCCACCAGAAAGGCCGTTTTCATGGTCAACATCTGCAGTGTGGCCTTGTGAATGGGTTCAAACGGTGCCTTCATGAGCTCCGTCAGGACCACATTCAGATTCCATGCCGGCGGCGGCAACCTTTTCGGGGGGGCCATCCTTTTGGCTCCTTCCATGAATCTCCTCACCACCTGCGAGCTGAAGAAACTTCCACCCTTTTCACCTCTGGTGTAGGCCACGATTGCCGCTAGGTGTACCCTTAGTGAGCTAGAGCAGAGGTTACTCTTTAGAAGGTGTGTGAGGTACCTCAGTACTGTTGCGTCTCTTGTCATTCTGTTTTGCAGGCCCTTTTTCCGGCACCACACAGTGAACCTCTTCCATTTTGCGCTGTAGCATTTTCGTGTAGTTGGTTTCCTCGCCTCCCGTAGCACTCGCATCGTGCTCGGAGGCAATCTTAGGTGTGCGAACTCTAGGTCTTCAGGAGCCATGCCGCCAGGTTGAGGGTCTCTGGCTCTGGGTGCAGGACCTCTCCGTTTTGCATTGAGAGCAGGTCCTTCCTCCTCTCGAACCTGTATGGGTTGCCTTGTGCCATTTCTTGAATTTGTGAGAACCATGTCTGCCTCGCCCACTGCGGAGCCACTAGGATCAGAGTCATGTTGCTGGTTCTGCACTTGTCGAGCACTCTGTGCAACAGGGGTATCGGTGGAAAGGCGTAGGCAAATGTCCTCGACCAGCTTATCCATAGGGCATTTCCCTTGGATTGCTGATCTGGTTGCCTGGACGCGAAGCTTTGGCATTTTGCATTGTGGCGTGTTGCAAATAGGTCTATTGTGGGAGTCCCCCATCTCCGGAAGAGTTTCTCCGTTTCCTGGGCATTGAGCTCCCACTCGTGCGATGCTGAGGTCTGCCTGCTTAGCCAGTCTGCCTCCACATTGTCCTTCCCCGGTAGGTGAATTGCCAGTATATCTATCCTGAGAGGTATGGCCCATCTCCAAATCTCCTGAGCTAGGGATGAGAGTGGGAACGACTGTGTCCCCCCTTGTTTGTTGATGTAGAACATCGCCGTGGTGTTGTCTGTTTGGACCAACACCCTCTGGTTGAACAGGTGTCTCTGGAATGCCTTCAGGGCTAGCAGGATTGTTTTCAACTCGAGGTAGTTGATATGGCGGACCGCATCTGCTGGAGCCCATAGACCCCTCACTCTGAGGTTGTCCATGTGCGCTCCCCATCCCTTCTGCGATGCGTCCGTGGTAATGGTCACTGTTGGGATTGGTGGTGTCAGGCTTCTCCCTGTTGTTATGTTGTCTCTGTTCCACCAAGTTATCTCCTCCTGCACTGCGTGCGTAACAACCACTAGATCCTCCCAACTTCCGTTTGCTTGTGACCATTGCTGTTGTAGCCATTCCTGGAATGGTCTCATGTGCAGGCGTACATTCGGCACCAGCTGGATACAGGACGCCATCATCCCCATCGTCTTGCTCACAGCCCTCACTGTCAGAGCTCGCCCCTTCTGGTAGAGCTTCGTCTCCTTCAGTAGAGCATCTGTCCTCCTGTCGCTGGGCACTACTGTACTGTTGCGGGAGTTGATCTTTGCCCCCAGGAAAATCTTCACCTGTTCCGGTTCCAGCGATGATTTTCCCCAGTGGATCGAGAATCCCAGATTCGTGAGGGTGTCTGTTACGCGTTTTGCGTGCCTCTCGCACTTTTCGCGTGAGTTTGCCTTGACCAGCCAGTCGTCCAAGTAGGGGTAGACATGTATTCCCTGCCTTCGTAGGTGTGCCGCTACCGCCGACAGGCATTTTGTAAAGACCCTTGGTGCTGATTTTAATCCGAAGGCCAGGGTTGTGAACTGGTAGTGTTCCTGTTCGATGTTGAATCTTAGAAGGCCCTTGTGCCTTCTGTTTATTGGGATGTGAAGGTAGGCATCCTTGAGGTCCACGGTGACCATGAAGTCCCCTTCTCTTATCTGTGGCAGAACCTCCTGCAGTGAAGTCATTTTGAACCTTTGCGTTCTGATGAACTTGTTTAGGTAACGGAGGTCCAGTATGGGTCTGAGGTCTCCGTCTACCTTCGGAACCACGAAGTAGTTTGAGTAGACCCCTTTGTTGCGTTCTCTGAACGGCACTGTCTCTATGGCTCCCTTTTGTAGGAGTTTCCGCGTTTCTTCTCCGAGTATTGCCAGTTCTTGGGCCGATCTCAGTCTTCCCTTCGGTTTCCTGTTTGGCGGTCTTTTCTCCAAATCTACGCAGTATCCGTACTGCACGATGTTCCGTATCCACTTGTCTGTGGTTATACGCCGCCACTCCTGAAGGTAGAACCTCAGTCTTCCGCCTACAGGTGTCGTATGCTCGTAGGCTCTTGAATCTTCTCTTCCCCCTGATGACACTTTTTTGCGCCTCACCCTTGGGGTCCTGGCGAGGGTAGGCGTCCTCTTGCGTGCTGAGTCACTTCGACGAGGGCTGTTCGCCCCCTCTCCTCCTTTGGCCACGTCCGTTCCCTCTCCCGCGAAAGGACTGGCCCCGAGGTTGATATTGCCAGTTTTGCTTCTGCTGACCTTGTCCGTGACCTTCACCCTGCTGACCTTGTTGGAACGCCTGGTGCGACGTCCCCTGCTGGCTTCCTCCCCTACCGTAGGGTCTCCTCGAGGGATTTCCTCGCCTCATTCCCCTCAGCTGTAGGGCCCCCATGGACCTCGCCGTCTCGTTTTCTTTTTTCAGCTGGGTGAGCTTCTCGTCCACTGTTGCTCCGAACAGTGTCTCTCCGTTGAAGGGGGTGCCAAGGATGTTGTTCTGCACTTCCGGTTTGAATCCCGAGATTCTTAGCCATGCATGCCTCCTCTCTGTGACCCCTATGGCCATGAGTCTCGCTGAAGTCTCTGCCCCATCCAACGCCGTCTTTATACAGGAGTTGGCGATGTTCTTGCCTTCGTCTATCAGGTGAGAGGCTCTCTGGCGGTATTCTTCGGGGAGGTGCTTTACTAGCTCCCCCATCTCATCCCAGTGCTGGTATTGGTGTCTATTGAGGAGTGCATTCGAATTCGCCATGCGCCAGTGCATTGCGGCGTTCCTCTCGACCTTTCTTCCTGTGAGGTCAATCCTCCTGCTCTCCTTATCCGGAGGTGGGCCCGAAGTTGCTGGTACGTTGGCCCTTCTCCTGGCCGTGGAGGCTATGATGGAGTCCGCGGTCACGCTACCCTTGATGTAAGGGGGGTCCAGGGAGGAGTGCTTATATTTCTTCTCTGTCCTGGGCGTGATCGACCGGCAGGTCGCAGGTTCCTTGAAGGCTTCTCTCCCCTGATTCATCACGCTTTGTAGCATGGGGAGGAACTGGCTCCTTGTCTGGATGGGGAGCAGTGTCTCGACGAGAAAATCGGCTTTCGGTTTCTCCTCGTCGAGTTTGACGCCGAAGGCCATTGCTGCGTTCCTGACCACCATATTGTAGACCCCGATGTCGTCGGGTGGCGAAGGCCTCGAAGGGTACGTGTCCACGGGCTCCTCCGGGTTTTCGGGGTCGAGATCGTGCCATTCGACGTCGTTGCTGGTAGATGCCGCCGATTCGTAGAAAGACCGTTGGTCTTCTTCCTCGGCTTCTCCCTCATAATAGGGCTCTTCTTCCTCTTCGAGATCCCTTGTCAGCCCTTCGGCGTCGAACTCGTCTTCGACCTCACCGACGTCCGCCGATGAAACCGTTGGAATCTTGAATTCCTTCATCCTGGCGTCGAACTCCTTCTTTCTTTGAAGGATGTTCTCCATTTCGGCCTCGAGCCGCCTCTTCTTTTTCTCCATTTCGGAGATGCTTTCGGCGTCGACCGCGGGTCTTTTCGATGAAACTTGCGTCGACGACGAACGTTCTTTCTGCGTCGATCGGCCCGTTTCATGGGATGTTTGACGACCCTTGCCTTTCGGCGTCTTTCGGCACCAGGGAGTCCTTTTCTAAGGATCTGCTCGGCCTCTTGTCCGTGGTTCCCACTTTGGACGTCGAAGTTTTCGGCGCCGGGGCTCCCTTCGTGGACTTTGACTCAGTTTTTCTCGAGTCACCCTCGTGTTGTCGAGGTACTTTCTGTTTTGCGCTCGACGATTCTCTTACCTCGTCTTCTTTTTTCTTGTCGGTCTCTACGACCGTGAAGTTTTCGGCTGTCTCGGCGACGTTGTCCTCGTCGTCCGTGGAGAGGCCCAGATCGTAGAGCGTCGGGGGCTTCCCCTTGCCATCCATGTTGGCGTTGGCTCTTCTCTGTCGCTCTCTCACCCTGAGTGTCTTCGGCGCGAAGGCTGAGCAGGCGTTGCAGTTGATACTCTGGTGATCGACCGGTAGGCAGAGGTTGCAGACCGGATGCTGGTCTTTCTGCGCGAACTTGTGGTGGCAGTTTGGGCAGAACTTGAATGGCGTCTTGTCCATTGCGCTCAGGGTCTCTGAGCGTGCATTCTCCAAGGTCGTCGAAGAAAAAGGGCGCTGGTCCTCTTTTCTTCGCGCTCCTGATGAAATCTCTTCCTTTCCTGATATCTTCTAGTGATTCTATCGACGAAACTCGCTTTTCTTCCTTCTTCCTCCGAGTGTAATTCTGGAGCTTCCCGATGACGATCCAGACCCAACGGCGGAAAAAAGAATCTGAAGATGGCGCCCCAAAGGTGGGACTTCCGCAGGAAGCACGACAACGTCACGGGAGGTGCACCAAATGGTGGACGTCGACGCCCACCTGGGCTACGAAAAAGAAAAAAAAAAAACAAAGAAAGGACTACGAATCCGGACCCAACCACAAGATCGCGGAATAATGCACAGCATAGTGAATCCAGAAAGATTCACGCTGCAAAACTGCACATACCTCATCTTTAGACTATCTCCAGGTCCCAGATCGGATCTGGTGGAATTTTATCAGATTTACTGTTGGGTGGCATTATGCGGCTCCGCGTTGATTTTGTTTTGCCTTGAAGTAACAATGGAGCTGCATATAAGCGCTACCCTTGTGGATCCACGTGATTTCATTTCTCGACTCTGTCCACACCCACAGACGTGGAGTAATAATCAGGTACCAGAGTGCAGATCTCTAACCTGGGGCCTTTGCAGATCCAAAAAGAGACCATTCCACAAAAAGAAGGAAGGGTGGTGGGGAGGGATCCGCAGGTAGATACAAGATTCACCAGAAAAAGCATTACCCAAAGAAAGTAACTTGTTCTTCTGATGAATACTTCCAATTGCAGAGCCCACGCCTTTAGAATAGATACCAAAGCAGTACCTTCCACAGTGGTGGGTCTGTGGAATGGCTCAGACCAAAAGACCTGCAGGACCATGCGGGCGAAATGCCCATCGTGTTGAACTTGGCTGTCAAGGCAGTAGTGCATCGTGAATAGGGCACCAACAACATCACAGCGGACTGCAGTTGAGGGCAGGCATTCTGCATGCCAGCGCAGTGGGAACAGTTATACCTTTGGTAAAAGTGGGTCCTTAATCCGTCCAGGGTCCGCTTCTTAGACATGGCCACGCGAATCTCAAAGCAGAGAACTATCCGCCATTACACAGTTCCTTTCCCACACTGCCTTGCTTTGCTCTGTCCCATACAGCACCACAAACAGCTAAGTGTCCACACTACGGTTTTTCATCAATGTAAAAATGTAAAGCTTTTTTGGGATGCAGGCAAAGACATCTCTCCTCTTTCGAGGGGTGAGAAGAAACAAAGAACGTTGGGAAAGTGATGGATTACCCCACATAAAAAGTAGTCAAACAACATCTGACAAAAGGGCAACCCTGGTATTCAACACCACTTTATCAGGAAACAGTTGTGCACGTGGGCTGCACTGAGAGTCTGGAGTCCACTCGTGCACCGAGCTGCGACCAGGAGCAGTCTTCAGCATCAGGAGATGTAGAAGAGCTGTGCATGGGTCGCCTGGCGTGCACCGGCGGAAAGTACGGGTCCAAATTAAGATTCCACTGACAGTTTTTAGTCTAGGGTTTTAAAGGGAAAAAAATGAGTCAAACATGTTTTAGAAACCGCATCACAACTGGTGATGTGAAGAAGGATGGTTGGTCTGGTAAACATAAAAATGCCACAAGGTGCATCAGATAACCTATAACAGCGAAAATGCAAGTCCTTGGTGCGCCAGTGATACAACAAGTAAAAGGACATACGACAGTTTGGCCTGCAACGCAGTAATGGGTCACTATTGTGGGTGCCACACCAGGCTACAAATCTGTCCCAGGGCCAGGCATAGCAGGCTCTAGAGGGGGGCCTAGCAGTCAGGATTACATCCTCAACCTCGGGAGGAAGTTTGAATGCAGTCAGCCGCCGCCATTCAATCTTCACAGAGGAGGACATTGTGCAGGTCTGGGAGCAGGACTCGGCCTTGCTGTCGAGAAGGGAGATTTCCCGAAGCGGTACCCGGATCAGAGGTCCCAGAGGTTCGGGCCGCACTCTGCTTCCCTGATCGGTCTAGGATGGCTTGGGCCCGGTCATCCTTCAGAACAGGGCAGGAGCGGCAGAAAGGCATACTCCTCTCCTTGTCATCTCCAATGATACACAACATGGACTCTTTAAAATCCTCAATCTGTTGCGACATCGCAGACTGCCCCAGAAACTCGGGGTGCATCAAAATCAGCAGCGGGGTTGGCTCCTCGGTAGGGGAGCAGGAAAGAGGCAGAGAGGCACGGTGATGCCCTTGTGATCTCTCAGGCTAAGAGTGGCAGGACTGGGTCAAATCCAGCAGGCTTTCTTCAACTTACCGGCAGTCTTGGACTGTGATGAGGACCTAACGGGCAATGCCCCCCGAGAGTGGGAATGGGCCTGAACCCTAAACTTTGAGCAGGACTTCAGGGTTCAGCGAAGTACAGGTTTGCTTCATGGTCTGGATCACCTTCAGATGCCCAAGGGCACACAGCTCGGAGGACTTGGAGTCGTGCACTGCAACTAAACACCGAGACACAGCTAGTGAAGATCTGTCAATAGACCCTACAAGGCTTAACTCGGTCATGTCGGGAGGGGAGACGGTCGCCTTCCAGACGGGAACAAAGGCTGAATTTCCTAAGGCAAAGCTCGCCAATTGCCATAGAAAGTTGGGCGCAAGCGCCAGATCCACACACAAAGATAAGGAAAGAAAGAAAATGACGTTGGCATGCAGTGGTGGCCCCTATACGCGGATCCATGGTGTCACAGCAGTGCCAGACGGCGCCACCTACAGGTGCACAGGGTCAATGCTCTTCACATCTCCCAGATGCTGCCTGGTGTCGGGGGGGGGGGGATTCTAAAGGGAGGAATCTGTGGTTAGAAGAATCCAGCAGAGTGTTGGGTTCAAGGGAATTTGCAACCAAAATTTGGCAAATGCAATCACGCATTCTTCTAGTATACCTTTAAAGTGCACGTTTGTAAGTCTTCGCTTTCCCTGATTTCTCAAGGTTGAGGTTTTTTTTGCCTTCTCTCCCATTTTTGCGGCTCCTGAGGGACAGATTAGTGTCTTCAAGTGCAGGGATGTCCATAATCCTCGGATTAGCCCCCCGGGCGCCTTACGATGATCCGCCCGCCCCCTCCTTCCTGTCCATGGGCCGCAACTCTCTGCCTTTGGCTGACAAACCTAGGGGCCTGGCAGCCAAGCTCCTAGACGGGACATGTTTAAAGAAGCTGGCTGCTTGTGCTCGCCTCCAGCTGTGGAGAGCATTACATTCACGCTCCAGCCTGATGGCTGAGGCTGTACAGGCCAGAGACACTGCCACCCATCACCCCTGGCCCCACAGGAACAAACACTGAACCTCAAGAGTGTATTCACCCATCAGTCGGTGCCAAGAGTGTCATTCGGCCATGAGCCGCCCTCTACATTTAGAGCCTGAAAGGGGATATTATGGTGAAAAAAAAGTGACTCCCCTCACAGCAGCATCTGTAATTATCAGAGAAACACACGCAACTACCAACAGCATCTGTAACTGACAAAGGCACACAAAAATACCAGCAGCATCTGTGTCAGATAAAGACACAAAACAAATACCAGGAGCATCTGTGCCAGATAAAGACACAAAATAAATACCAGCAGCATCTGTAACTGTCAGAGAAAGACACACAGCCAATACCAACAGCATCTGTAACCGTCTGATAAAGGCAGACAAAAAATAGCAGCATCTGTAAGTGTCAGATAAAGACACAAAACAAATACCAGCAGCATCTGTAAATGCCAGATAAAGGCACACAACTAATACCAGCAGCATCTGCGATGGTCAGATAAGGACACACAACAACTATCAGCAGCATCTGTAAGTGTCAGAGAAAGACACACAACTAATACCAGCACCATCTGTAACAGTCAGATATAGACACAACAAATATCAGAAGTATCTGTGTCCGATAAAGACACACAACAACTACCAACAGCATCTGTGATGGTCAGATAAAGACACAAAACAACTACCAGCAGCATCTGTGACTGGCAGATACAGACACACAACAAATAACAGCAGCATCTGTAACCGTCAGAGAAAGACACACAACTAATACCAGAAGCATCTGTAACTGTCAGATAAAGACACAACAAATATCAGCAGCATTTGTGTCAGTTAAAGACACACAACAAATGCCAGCAGCATCTGTGACTGTCAGACAAAGACACACACCAAATACCACCAGTAGTACCACTGTAACCTGCAGACTCCCACCCTACAAACAACAGCTCATGTTTTAACCTGTGGAAGCAGGTAGACCAGAAGACTTATCAGAAGTGTGCGGCAGAAACACGTGCCATTGGCCTTTAGCAATTTTTTTTTTTTTTTAACACATTGTCAACCTTTCTTGTTTTCATTCTTGCATTACTACTGTGTTCAAATTCATGCAAGGGTTGTGCAATAGCTGCTTTCACGCACATTTCACATCTTCAGTTCATATCCCCATTTAGTCACTAATTTTGATCTGTCCCTGTCCGTAGTCGTATGTTTTTCTAACAACCAGGCCTGCGTGACATATCCTGACTCTAGGCATCTTCTCCTGGTTTCTGCACGATGTGTACAGCGGAGGGACGTGAAACACCCATGCCTCCTGCTATCCTACTGGACGTGAAACACCCATGCCTACCGCTATCCTCCTGGATGTGAAACACCCATTCCTCCTGCTATGCAACTGGATCCGAAACACCCATGCCTCCCGCTATCCTACTGGATGTAAAACACCCGTGCCTCCCGCTATCCCACTGGGCGTAAAACACCCATGCCTTCTGCTATCCCACTGGACCTGAAACACCCATGCCACCTGCTATACAACTGGATCCGAAACACCCATGCCTCCCGCTATCCTACTGGGCGTAAAACACCCATGGCTCCTGCTATCCCACTGGACGTAAAACACCCATGCCTACCGCTATCCCACTGGGCGTAAAACACCCATGCCTCCCGCTATCCTATTGGGCGTAAAACACCCATGCCTCCTGCTATCCCACTGGACGTGAAACACCCGTGCCTCCCGCTATCCTAGTGGACGTGAAACACCCATGCCTCCTGCTATACAACTGGATCTGAAACACCCATGCCTACCGCTATCCTAGTGGACATGAAACACCCATGCCGCCCGCTATCCTCCTTGATGTGAAACACCCATGCCTCCTGCTATCCTACTGGACTTGAAACACCCATGCCTCCTGCTATCCCACTGGACGTGAAACACCCATGCCTCCTGCTATCCTAGTGGACGAGAAACACACATGCCTCCTGCTATCCCACTGGACGTGAAACACCCATGCCTCCTGCTATCCCACTGGACGTGAAACACCTAGCCTCCTGCTATCCCACTGGACGTGAAACACCCATGCCTCCTGCTATCCCACTAGACGTGAATCACCCATGCCTCCTGCTATCCTCCTGGACCTGAAACACTCGTGCCTCCCGCTATGCTAGTGGACATGAAACACCCATGCAGCCCACTATCCTCCTGGATGTGAAACACCCATGCCTCCTGCTATCCTCCTGGATGTGAAACACCCGTGCCTCCTGTATGCTCCTGGACATGAAACACCCATGCCTCCCGCTATCCTACTGGACGTGAAACACCCATGCCTCCCGCTATCCTACTGGACGTGAAACACCCATGCCTCCCGCTATCCTCCTGGACGTGAAACACCTGTGCCTCCCGCTATTCTCCTGGATGTTAAACACCCATGCCTCCTGCTATCCTAGGGACGTGAAACACCCGTGCCTCCCGCTATCCCACTGGGCGTAAAACACCCATGCCTCCCGCTATCCCACTGGGCGTAAAACACCCATGCCTCCCGCAATCCCACTGGGTGTAAAACACCCATGCCTCCCGCTATCCCACTGGGCGTAAAACACCCATGCCTCCTGCTATCCCACTGGACGTGAAACACCCATGCCTCCTGCTATCCCACTGGACGTGAAACACCCGTGCCTCCCGCTATCCTAGTGGACGTGAAACACCCATGCCTCCCGCTATCCTAGTGGACGTGAAACACCCATGCCTCCCGCTATCCAACTAGACGTGAAACACCCATGCCTCCCGCTATCCTAGTGGACGAGAAACACCCATGCCTCCCGTTATCCTACTGGATGTGAAACACCCATGCCTCCCGCTATCCTAGTGGACATGAAACACCCATGCCTCACGCTATCCTCCTGGATGTGAAACACCCATGCCTCCTGCTATCCCACTGGACGTGAAACACCCATGTCTCCTGCTATCACACTAGACGTGAAACACCCATGCCTCCCGCTATCCTAGTGGACGTGAAACACCCATGCCTCCCGCTATCCTACTAGGCGTAAAACACCTGTGCCTCCTGCTATCCTACTGGACGTGAAACACCCATGCCTCACGCTATCCTACTGGACGTGAAACACCCATGCCTCACGCTATCCTACTTGACATGAAACACCCATGCCTCCTGCTATCCTCCCGGATGTGAAACACCCATGCCTCACGCTATCCTGCTGGATGTGAAACACCCATGCCCCCTGCTATCCCACTGGACGTGAAACACCCATGCCTCCTGCTATCCTCCTGGATGTGAAACACCCATGCCTCCTGCTATCCTACTGGACGTGAAACACCCATGCCTCCTGCTATCCCATTGGACGTGAAACACCCATGCCTCCTGCTATCCTACTGGACGTGAAACACCCATGCCTCCTGCTATCCTACTGGACGTGAAACACCCATGCCTCCTGCTATCCTGCTGGATGTGAAACACCCATGCCTCCTGCTATCCCATTGGACGTGAAACACCCATGCCTCCTGCTATCCCATTGTACGTGAAACACCCATGCATCCTGCTATCCTCCTGGACCCGAAACACCCATGCCTCCTGCTATCCTCCTGGATGTTAAACACCCGTGCCTCCCGCTATCCTCCTGGACGTGAAAAACCCATGCCTCACGCTATTCTCCTGGACGTGAAACACCCATGCCTCCTGCTATCCTACTGGACGTGAAACACCCATGCCTCCTGCTATCCTCCTGGACGTGAAACACCCGTGCCTCCCGCTATTCTCCTGGACGTGAAAAACCCATGCCTCCCGCTATTCTCCTGGACGTGAAACACCCATGCCTCCTGCTATCCTAGGGATGTGAAACACCCGTGCCTCACGCTATCCTACTGGACGTGAAACACCCGTGCCTTTCGCTATCCTAGTGGACGTGAAACACCCATGCCTCCCGCTATACTACTGGACGAGAAACACCTGTGCCTTTCACTATCCTAGTGGACGTGATACACCCATGCCTCCCGCTATCCCACTGGACGAGAAACACCCATGCCTCCCGCTATCCTACTGGACGTGATACACCCATGCCTCCCGCTATCCCACTGGACATGAAACACCCATGCCTCCCGCTGTCCTACTGGATGTGAAACACCCATGCATTTTGCTATCCTAGTGGACGTGAAACACCCATGCCTCCTGCTATCCTAGTGGACGTGAAACACCCATGCCTCCCGCTATCCTAGTGGACGTGAAACACCCATGCCTCCTGCTATCCTGATGGACGTGAAACACCTATGCCTCCTATGCCTTTTTTTAACACATTGTCAACCTTTCTTGTTTTCATTCTTGCATTACTACTGTGTTCAAATTCATGCAAGGGTTGTGCAATAGCTGCTTTCACGCACATTTCACATCTTCAGTTCATATCCCCATTTAGTCACTAATTTTGATCTGTCCCTGTCCGTAGTCGTATGTTTTTCTAACAACCAGGCCTGCGTGACATATCCTGACTCTAGGCATCTTCTCCTGGTTTCTGCACGATGTGTACAGCGGAGGGACGTGAAACACCCATGCCTCCTGCTATCCTACTGGACGTGAAACACCCATGCCTACCGCTATCCTCCTGGATGTGAAACACCCATTCCTCCTGCTATGCAACTGGATCCGAAACACCCATGCCTCCCGCTATCCTACTGGATGTAAAACACCCGTGCCTCCCGCTATCCCACTGGGCGTAAAACACCCATGCCTTCTGCTATCCCACTGGACCTGAAACACCCATGCCACCTGCTATACAACTGGATCCGAAACACCCATGCCTCCCGCTATCCTACTGGGCGTAAAACACCCATGGCTCCTGCTATCCCACTGGACGTAAAACACCCATGCCTACCGCTATCCCACTGGGCGTAAAACACCCATGCCTCCCGCTATCCTATTGGGCGTAAAACACCCATGCCTCCTGCTATCCCACTGGACGTGAAACACCCGTGCCTCCCGCTATCCTAGTGGACGTGAAACACCCATGCCTCCTGCTATACAACTGGATCTGAAACACCCATGCCTACCGCTATCCTAGTGGACATGAAACACCCATGCCGCCCGCTATCCTCCTTGATGTGAAACACCCATGCCTCCTGCTATCCTACTGGACTTGAAACACCCATGCCTCCTGCTATCCCACTGGACGTGAAACACCCATGCCTCCTGCTATCCTAGTGGACGAGAAACACACATGCCTCCTGCTATCCCACTGGACGTGAAACACCCATGCCTCCTGCTATCCCACTGGACGTGAAACACCTAGCCTCCTGCTATCCCACTGGACGTGAAACACCCATCCCTCCTGCTATCCCACTAGACGTGAATCACCCATGCCTCCTGCTATCCTCCTGGACCTGAAACACTCGTGCCTCCCGCTATGCTAGTGGACATGAAACACCCATGCAGCCCACTATCCTCCTGGATGTGAAACACCCATGCCTCCTGCTATCCTCCTGGATGTGAAACACCCGTGCCTCCTGTATGCTCCTGGACATGAAACACCCATGCCTCCCGCTATCCTACTGGACGTGAAACACCCATGCCTCCCGCTATCCTACTGGACGTGAAACACCCATGCCTCCCGCTATCCTCCTGGACGTGAAACACCTGTGCCTCCCGCTATTCTCCTGGATGTTAAACACCCATGCCTCCTGCTATCCTAGGGACGTGAAACACCCGTGCCTCCCGCTATCCCACTGGGCGTAAAACACCCATGCCTCCTGCTATCCCACTGGACGTAAAACACCCATGCCTCCCGCTATCCCACTGGGCGTAAAACACCCATGCCTCCCGCAATCCCACTGGGTGTAAAACACCCATGCCTCCCGCAATCCCACTGGGTGTAAAACACCCATGCCTCCCGCTATCCCACTGGGCGTAAAACACCCATGCCTCCTGCTATCCCACTGGACGTGAAACACCCATGCCTCCTGCTATCCCACTGGACGTGAAACACCCGTGCCTCCCGCTATCCTAGTGGACGTGAAACACCCATGCCTCCCGCTATCCTAGTGGACGTGAAACACCCATGCCTCCCGCTATCCAACTAGACGTGAAACACCCATGCCTCCCGCTATCCTAGTGGACGAGAAACACCCATGCCTCCCGTTATCCTCCCGGATGTGAAACACCCATTTATTTATTTATTTATTTATTTATGGGTTTGTAACGCGCCGGCATCACACCCGAAGGTGTATCTCCGCGCGGAGCTGTAAGGAACAGTCAGGGCAGCGCTCCAACTAGAACAGAGTGGTTTTAAGGAGTTTCCTAAAGGCCAGGTGGCTAGAGCAATCTCTGAGAGAAAGAGGAAGATTGTTCCACAGACGGGGGCCCCTGATGGAAAGGGAGCGACCCCCCTGTCTGGTCTTGTTGTGTCTAGGAACCTGAAGTAGCAGCTGATTGCTGGACCTTAGAGTGCGGGAAGGGCGGTGGTATACAAATTTCTCCGCAAGGTGAGGTGGACCGAGGTTGTGAAGACCCTTGTGCACCACACAGCAAATCTTGAATTCCACCCTTTTCCGGATGGGGAGCCAATGGAGGGCCTTGAGGAGGGGCAAGGATGGGGTTCTAGGGGGGGCACTGGTTACCAGGCGGGCCGCAGTGTTTTGAACCACCTGAAGTCTGTTAAGCACTCCTTCGTTGGCTGCTAAGAATAGGCCATTGCAATAGTCCAGGCGGCTCAAAACGAGGGCCTGGACCAAGGTCTTTCTGGTGTGGTCTGGTAGAAGGGGGAACACCTTCCGAAGGAGGCTAATAATGTGAAAGCAGGAACCTGCCGTGATGTTGGCATGATGAGCAAAGGTGAGATCATGATCAAGACGGACCCCCAGGTTTTTCACCACCTGTTTAGGGAGTGGGGCCTGACCCAGACTGGAGGGCCACCAGTCAGGGGTCCACAGGATTTTAGCCCCTCCGAATAGCATGACCTCTGACTTTCCCACATTACACTGGAGAAAGTTCCGGGCCATCCAGCTGGCGATCGCAGTCATGCCGTTGGAGAAAGCTAGTCTTATCTCCGGGGTAAAGTTTTTAAAAGTAAACAGCAGCTGCGTATCGTCAGCGTAGGAGATGGGCATGAACCCGAAAGACCTCACAATGTTAGCCAGAGAGGAGACATATACGTTAAACAACGTAGGGCTAAGACAGGAGCCCTGTGGGACTCCTCTGGTAATACTGGCCGAGGGGGAACTGAAGGAACCCATATTCACCTTCTGGGTGCGTTCAGAGAGAAAGCTGGTAAACCACGCCAAGGCGGCTTTCTCAATGCCGATCTCCTTTAATCTGGTCAGGAGAATTGCGTGGGATATGGTGTCGAAAGCTGCGGACAAGTCCAGCAGCACCAACACCACAGACATCCCTCTGTCCAAGGACAGGCGTATAGCATCCGTGATGGAAAGGAGCGCCGTATCGGTGCTGTACCTGGGCCTGAAACCCGACTGAGAGTGGTCCAGACAGCCGGCCTGCTCAATAAAGCATGCCCATGCCTCACGCTATCCTGCTGGATGTGAAAAACCCATGCCCCCTGCTATCCCACTGGACGTGAAACACCCATGCCTCCTGCTATCCTCCTGGATGTGAAACACCCATGCCTCCTGCTATCCTACTGGACGTGAAACACCCATGCCTCCTGCTATCCCATTGGACGTGAAACACCCATGCCTCCTGCTATTCTACTGGACGTGAAACACCCATGCCTCCTGCTATCCTACTGGACGTGAAACACCCATGCCTCCTGCTATCCTGCTGGATGTGAAACACCCATGCCTCCTGCTATCCCATTGGACGTGAAACACCCATGCCTCCTGCTATCCCATTGTACGTGAAACACCCATGCATCCTGCTATCCTCCTGGACCCGAAACACCCATGCCTCCTGCTATCCTCCTGGATGTTAAACACCCGTGCCTCCCGCTATCCTCCTGGACGTGAAAAACCCATGCCTCACGCTATTCTCCTGGACGTGAAACACCCATGCCTCCTGCTATCCTACTGGACGTGAAACACCCAATCCTCCTGCTATCCTCCTGGACGTGAAACACCCGTGCCTCCCGCTATTCTCCTGGACGTGAAAAACCCATGCCTCCCGCTATTCTCCTGGACGTGAAACACCCATGCCTCCTGCTATCCTAGGGATGTGAAACACCCGTGCCTCACGCTATCCTACTGGACGTGAAACACCCGTGCCTTTCGCTATCCTAGTGGACGTGAAACACCCATGCCTCCCGCTATACTACTGGACGAGAAACACCTGTGCCTTTCACTATCCTAGTGGACGTGATACACCCATGCCTCCCGCTATCCCACTGGACGAGAAACACCCATGCCTCCCGCTATCCTACTGGACGTGATACACCCATGCCTCCCGCTATCCCACTGGACATGAAACACCCATGCCTCCCGCTGTCCTACTGGATGTGAAACACCCATGCATTTTGCTATCCTAGTGGACGTGAAACACCCATGCCTCCTGCTATCCTAGTGGACGTGAAACACCCATGCCTCCCGCTATCCTAGTGGACGTGAAACACCCATGCCTCCTGCTATCCTGATGGACGTGAAACACCTATGCCTCCTGCTATCCTACTGGACGTGAAACACCCATGCCTCCTGCTATCCCATTGGACGTGAAACACCCATGCCTCCTGCTATTCTCCTGGACGTGAAAAACCCATGCCTCCCGCTATTCTCCAGGATGTGAAACACCCATGCCTCCTGCTATCCTAGGGATGTGAAACACCCATGCCTCCCGCTATCCCACTGGACGTAAAACACCCATGCCTCCTGCTATCCCACTGGACGTAAAACACCCATGCCTTCCGCTATCCCACTGGGCGTAAAACACCCATGCCTCCCGCTATCCCACTGGACGTAAAACACCCATGCCTCCTGCTATCCCACTGGACGTAAAACACCCATGCCTTCCGCTATCCCACTGGGCGTAAAACACCCATGCCTCCTGCTATCCCACTGGACGTGAAACACCCATGCCTCCCGCTATCCCACTGGGCGTAAAACACCCATGCCTCCCGCTATCCCACTGGGCGTAAAACACCCATGCTTTCTGCTATCCCACTGGACGTGAAACACCCATGCCTCCCGCTATCCTAGTGGACGTGAAACACCCATGCCTCCCGCTATCCTACTGGACGTGAAACACCCATGCCTCCTGCTATCCTCCCGGACGTGAAACACTCATGCCTCCTGCTATCCTAGTGGACGAGAAACACCCATGCCTCCTGCTATCCTCCTGGATGTGAAACACCCATGCCTCACGCTATCCTGCTGGACGTGAAACACCCATGCCTCCTGCTATCCTACTGGACGTGAAACACCCATGCCTCCTGCTATCCTCCTGGACGTGAAACACCCGTGCCTCCCGCTATTCTCCTGGACGTGAAAAACCCATGCCTCCCGCTATTCTCCTGGACGTGAAACACCCATGCCTCCTGCTATCCTAGGGATGTGAAACACCCATGCCTCCCGCTATCCTACTGGACGTGATACACCCATGCCTCCCGCTATCCCACTGGACATGAAACACCCATGCCTCCCGCTGTCCTACTGGACGTGAAACACCCATGCATTTTGCTATCCTAGTGGACGTGAAACACCCATGCCTCCTGCTATCCTAGTGGACGTGAAACACCCATGCCTCCCGCTATCCTAGTGGACGTGAAACACCCATGCCCCCTGCTATCCCACTGGACGTGAAACACCCAGGCCTCCTGCTATCCTACTGGACGTGAAACACCCATGCCTCCTGCTATCCCATTGTACGTGAAACACCCATGCCTCCTGCTATCCCATTGTACGTGAAACACCCATGCATCCTGCTATGCTCCTGGACCCGAAACACCCATGCCTCCCGCTATCCTCCTGGACGTGAAAAACCCATGCCTCACGCTATTCTCCTGGACGTGAAAAACCCATGCCTCCTGCTATCCTACTGGACGTGAAACACCCATGCCTCCTGCTATCCTCCTGGACGTGAAACGCCCATGCCTCCTGCTATCCTAGGGATGTGAAACACCCGTGCCTCACGCTATCCTACTGGACGTGAAACACCCGTGCCTTTCGCTATCCTAGTGGACGTGAAACACCCATGCCTCCCGCTATCCTACTGGACGAGAAACACCTGTGCCTTTCACTATCCTAGTGGATGTGATACACCCATGCCTCCCGCTATCCCACTGGACGAGAAACACCCATGCCTCCCGCTATCCTACTGGACGTGAAACACCCATGCCTCCCGCTATCCTAGTGGACATGAAACACCGATGCCTCACACATTCCTAATGGATGTGAAACACCCATGCCTCACGCAATCCTAATGGACGTGAAACACCCATGCCTCCTGCTATCCCACTGGACATGAAACACCCATGCTTCCCGCTATTCTCCTGGACGTGAAACACCCATGCCTCCCGCTGTCCTACTGGACGTGAAACACCCATGCATTTTGCTATCCTAGTGGACGTGAAACACCCATGCCTCCTGCTATCCTAGTGGACGTGAAACACCCATGCCTCCCGCTATCCTAGTGGACGTGAAACACCCATGCCTCCCGCTATCCTACTGGACGTAAAACACCCATGCCTCCTGCTATCCCACTGGACGTAAAAGACCCATGCCTCCCGCTATCCCACTGGGCGTAAAACACCCATGCCACCCGCTATCCTACTAGACGTAAAACACCCGTGCCTCCTGCTATCCTACTGGACGTGAAACACCCATGTCTCACGCTATCCTCCTGGACGTGAAACACCCATGCCTCACGCTCTGCTACTGGACGTGAAACACCCATGCCTCCTGCTATCCTAGTGGACGAGAAACACCCATGCCTCCTGCTATCCTCCTGGACGTGAAACACCCATGCCTCCTGCTATCCTCCTGGACGTGAAACCCCCATGCCTCACGCTATCCTACTGGACGTGAAACACCCATGCCTCCCGCTATCCTCCCGGACGTGAAACACCCATTCCCCCTGCTATCCCACTGGACGTGAAACACCCATGCCTCCTGCTATCCCACTGGACGTGAAACACCCGTGCCTCATGCTATCCTAGTGGACGAGAAACACCCATGCCTCCTGCTATCCCATTGGACGAGAAACATCCATGCCTCCTGCTATCCCATTGGACGAGAAACATCCATGCCTCCTGCTATCCCATTGTACGTGAAACACCCGTGCCTCCTGCTATCCTCCTGGACCTGAAACACCCATGCCTCCTTCTATCCTCCTGGATGTGAAACACCCGTGCCTCCTGTATGCTCCTGGATATGAAACACCCATGCCTCTCGCTATCCTCCTGGAGATGAAACACCCGTGCTTCCCACTATTCTCCTGGACGTGAAAAACCCATGCCTCCCGCTATTCTCCTGGACGTGAAACACCCATGCCTCCTGCTATCCTAGGGACGTGAAACACCCGTGCCTCCCGCTATCCTACTGGACGAGAAACACCTGTGCCTTTCACTATTCTAGTGGACGTGATACACCCATGCCTCCCGCTATCCCACTGGACGAGAAACACCCATGCCTCCCGCTATCCTACTGGACGTGAAACACCTGTGCCTTTCACTATCCTACTGGACTAGAAACACCCATGCCTCCCGCTATCCTACTGGACGAGAAAGACCCATGCCTCCCACTATCCTAGTGGACGTGAAACACCCATGCCTCCCGCTATTCTAGTGGACGTGAAACACCCATGCCTCACGCAATCCTAATGGATGTGAAACACCCATGCCTCCCGCTATCCTAATGGACGTGAAACACCCATGCCTCCCGCTATCCTAATGGACGTGAAACACCCATGCCTCCCGCTATCCTAGTGGACGTGAAACACCCATGCCTCCCGCTATCCCACTGAACATGAAACACCCATGCTTCCCGCTATTCTCCTGGACGTGAAACACCCATGCCTCCCGCTGTCCTAGTGGACGTGAAACACCCATGCCTCCCGCTATCCTAGTGGACGTGAAACACCCATGCCTCCCGCTATCCTAGTGGACATGAAACACCCATGCCTCCCGCTATCCTAATGGACATGAAACACCCATGCCTCCCGCTATCCTAATGGACATGAAACACCCATGCCTCCCGCTATCCTAATGGACATGAAACACCCATGCCTCCCGCTATTCTCCTGGACGTGAAACACCCATGCCTTTCGCTATCCCACTGGACGTGAAACGCCCGTGCCTCCTGTATCCTCCTGGATGTGAAACACCCATGCCTCCTGCTATCCCACTGGACGTGAAACACCCATGCCTCCTGCTATCCTAGGGATGTGAAACACCCGTGCCTCACGCTATCCTACTGGACGTGAAACACCCGTGCCTTTCGCTATCCTAGTGGACGTGAAACACCCATGCCTCCCGCTATCCTACTGGACGAGAAACACCTGTGCCTTTCACTATCCTAGTGGATGTGATACACCCATGCCTCCCGCTATCCCACTGGACGAGAAACACCCATGCCTCCCGCTATCCTACTGGACGTGAAACACACATGCCTCCCGCTATCCTAGTGGACATGAAACACCCATGCTTCCCGCTATTCTCCTGGACGTGAAACACCCATGCCTCACGCAATCCTAATGGATGTGAAACACCCATGCCTCACGCAATCCTAATGGACGTGAAACACCCATGCCTCCCGCTATCCTAGTGGACGTGAAACACCCATGCCTCCCACTATCCCACTGAACATGAAACACCCATGCTTCCCGCTATTCTCCTGGACGTGAAACACCCATGCCTCCCGCTGTCCTAGTGGATGTGAAACACCCATGCCTCCCACTATCCTAGTGGACGTGAAACACCCATGCCTCCCGCTATCCCACTGGACATGAAACACCCATGCTTCCCGCTATTCTCCTGGACGTGAAACACCCATGCCTCCCGCTGTCCTACTGGACGTGAAACACCCATGCATTTTGCTATCCTAGTGGACGTGAAACACCCATGCCTCCTGCTATCCTAGTGGACGTGAAACACCCATGCCTCCCGCTATCCTGGTGGACGTGAAACACCCATGCCTCCCGCTATCCTACTGGACATAAAACACCCATGCCTCCTGCTATCCCACTGGACGTAAAACACCCATGCCTCCCGCTATCCCACTGGGCGTAAAACACCCATGCCACCCGCTATCCTACTAGACGTAAAACACCCGTGCCTCCTGCTATCCTACTGGACGTGAAACACCCATGCCTCACGCTATCCTCCTGGACGTGAAACACCCATGCCTCACGCTCTGCTACTGGACGTGAAACACCCATGCCTCCTGCTATCCTAGTGGACGAGAAACACCCATGCCTCCTGCTATCCTCCTGGACGTGAAACACCCATGCCTCCTGCTATCCTACTGGACGTGAAACCCCCATGCCTCACGCTATCCTACTGGACGTGAAACACCCATGCCTCCCGCTATCCTCCCGGACGTGAAACACCCATTCCCCCTGCTATCCCACTGGACGTGAAACACCCATGCCTCCTGCTATCCCAATGGACGTGAAACACCCATGCCTCCTGCTATCCTAGTGGACGAGAAACACCCATGCCTCCTGCTATCCTCCTGGATGTGAAACACCCATGCCTCCTGCTATCCCACTGGACGTGAAACACCCATGCCTCCTGCTATCCCATTGGACGAGAAACATCCATGCCTCCTGCTATCCCATTGGACGAGAAACACCCATGCCTCCTGCTATCCCATTGTACGTGAAACACCCGTGCCTCCTGCTATCCTCCTGGACCTGAAACACCCATGCCTCCTTCTATCCTCCTGGATGTGAAACACCCGTGCCTCCTGTATGCTCCTGGATATGAAACACCCATGCCTCCCGCTATCCTCCTGGAGATGAAACACCCGTGCTTCCCGCTATTCTCCTGGACGTGAAAAACCCATGCCTCCCGCTATTCTACTGGACGTGAAACACCCATGCCTCCTGCTATCCTAGGGACGTGAAACACCCGTGCCTCCCGCTATCCTACTGGACGTGAAACACCCGTGCCTCCCGCTATCCTACTGGACGAGAAACACCTGTGCCTTTCACTATTCTAGTGGACGTGATACACCCATGCCTCCCGCTATCCCACTGGACGAGAAACACCCATGCCTCCCGCTATCCTACTGGACGTGAAACACCTGTGCCTTTCACTATCCTACTGGACTAGAAACACCCATGCCTCCCGCTATCCTACTGGACGATAAACACCCATGCCTCCCACTATCCTAGTGGACGTGAAACACCCATGCCTCCCGCTATCCTAGTGGACGTGAAACACCCATGCCTCACGCAATCCTAATGGATGTGAAACACCCATGCCTCCCGCTATCCTAATGGACGTGAAACACCCATGCCTCCCGCTATCCTAGTGGACGTGAAACACCCATGCCTCCCGCTATCCCAGTGGACATGAAACACCCATGCTTCCCGCTATTCTCCTGGACGTGAAACACCCATGCCTCCCGCTGTCCTAGTGGACGTGAAACACCCATGCCTCCCGCTATCCTAGTGGACGTGAAACACCCATGCCTCCCGCTATCCTAGTGGACATGAAACACCCATGCCTCCCGCTATCCTAATGGACATGAAACACCCATGCCTCCCGCTATCCTAATGGACATGAAACACCCATGCCTCCCGCTATCCTAATGGACATGAAACACCCATGCCTCCCGCTATTCTCCTGGACGTGAAACACCCATGCCTCCCGCTGTCCTACTGGACGTGAAACACCCATGCCTTTCGCTATCCCACTGGACGTGAAACGCCCGTGCCTCCTGTATCCTCCTGGATGTGAAACACCCATGCCTCCTGCTATCCCACTGGACGTGAAACACCCATGCCTCCTGCTATGCTACAGGAAGTGAAACACCCATGCGTCCAGCTATCCACCTGGAAGTGAAACACACATGCCCTCCTGATATACTACTGGACGTGAAACACCCGTGCCTCCTGCTATCCTACTGGACATTAAATACCCATGCCTCCTGCTATCCTACTGGACGTGAAACACCCATGCCTCCTGCTATCCTACTGGACGTGAAACACCCATGCCTCCTGCTATCCTCCTGGACATGAAACACCCATGCCTCATGCTATCCTACTGGACATGAAACACCCGTGCCTCCTGCTATCCTACTGGACATGAAACACCCATGCCTCACGCTATCCTACTGGACATGAAACACCCATGCCTCCTGCTATCCTACTGGACGTGAAACACCCATGCCTCCTGCTATACTACTGGATCCGAAACACCCATGCCTCCCGCTATCCTCCTGGTTGTGAAACACCCATGCCTCCTGCTATACAACTGGATCCGAAACACCCATGCCTCCCGCTATCCTACTGGGCGTAAAACACCCATGACTCCTGCTATCCCACTGGTCGTGAAACACCCATGCCTCACGCTATCCTACTGGACGTGAAACACCCATGCCTCCCGCGATCCCACTGGGCGTAAAACACCCATGCCTCCTGCTATCCCACTGGACGTGAAACCCCCGTGCCTCCTGCTATCCCACTGGATTTGAAACACCCGTGCCTCCTGCTATCCCACTGGATCCGAAACACCCATGCCTCCTGCCATCCTACTAGACTTGAAACACCCGTGCCTCCTGCTATCCTACTGGACGTGAAACACCCATGTCTCCTGCTATCCTACTGGACGTGAAACACCCATGCCTCCCGCTATCCTCCTGGACGTGAAACGCCCATGCCTCCTGCTAGCCTACTGGACCCGAAACACCCGTGCCTCCTGCCATCCTACTAGACTTGAAACACCCATGCCTCCTGCTATCCCACTGGATTTGAAACACCCATGCCTCCTGCTATCCTACTGGCCAACCCATCCTCTCTGTCTCTTCTGCCATCTCATCTGCTGCTTTTTCATCACCCCTTGTGATCTTTATGTGTAGTTCACCTGCTCGAGCCCACTCCAGCACTTCCATGCTGCTTCAATGGCACCGTGAGGGTGCAACCACTGCATGCAATTCAGTTCTTTGCCTGCACTGTCCCCCGGGTAGCAAGGTTATGTCTAGGGCTCCCTGTTTTATGGTATTTCTTTTTTTGACATTTGTCTGTATTTATCCATATATATTTTGGGTTTTGTGAATAAATGAAGTTGAAACTATTGCACTTCCACATTTATGCAACAGATAAATGTGCATCCGTGCTTGAACGCCCGATAGGTTCCAATGACCGGAAGGCTCACAAAAGATAAATCAATGCACTTATATGAAAACATGAACATTTAAGTATCAAGGTTGTGTGTATCTATTGCTGTTTAAGCCTCTTTACTAAAATGAAAACATTTTTTAACCCCTTACCTGCCAATTGGCCAAGTTACTGGCCTGGCAGTCATGACTGACAGCATTTAGAATCTCTCAAAAAAGAATCCAAAATCCATATTTATCCACATTTAAAAATGAATACAGACAGAAAAATAAACTGTTTGCTGTCTGTATTTACCTATAAAAACGGAAAACAGGGAGCCTTATTTATGTCTCATCTCCCTCAGCCCCTCCCCCTTTCAGCTTCGGTACTCTGCAGCAGCGGAAGTGCTTCATCGAGGCCTCCAATGTACTGCCAGTCATTAGTTCTAGTGCGTCCTTTACCCTTTCAGATATTCTCCCAGGTTGCGTGCTGGAAGGAGGAGGCTAGTTTCCTGAAGTTTGGGCAACCTGAGGTACTTTCAGGTTATAATCCGTTCAGCTTTTGTAGCGTCAGGAAACAGTGATACACAAATAGACAGTAATAATGTTAATGTTTAGGGTTTTGAAACCATTCACATACCATTCGGTTTCTTGACGCTAGTGTCTACCACAGTGAAGGCAATCAGAACAAGCATTTGCAATGCAATAGGTCTCGCATTTACATTCGTTTGAGCTATTGACATTGTAAATGTTTTTTGTTTGTTTTTCTTTTTTAAAACATAAACAAAAGGCCATTTACAATGCCAATAGCTTAAACTCTCGTAAATGTGAGACCTATTGCATTGTTGGTGCCCTTAATGGCCCTGAGTGGCGTGGTTGCCCTACTTGGCTTTATGTCAACACGGCAGAGAGATCACAGTCCTGGGCCTTCCTTTTGCAAATGGTTGTTTTAAGGTGTGTCAGTCTAATAGGTTAAATTGAAGTGGACCAAGCCTACAGCTGCCAGAATCCATTAGAATAACAATTACAATCCCAGAGCTCACACCATAGTGTCCTGGCGACAAGGTAAACTCAGTGACGTGCAGCGTGAGAAGATGGCCCTGGTGGGCAGCTTCAGAGGCAGGTGTCTGGGGAAAGGGAGAAGCTGGCAAGGCGGGTCAATGTGAAAAGCTGGCACTGGCAGGCAGTTTGAAGAGCTGACACTGGTGGGCAGAGCAAGCAGCTTCCATTGGAGGGCAGCGTGGCAAGCTGGCACCGGTGGACAGTGTAGGAAGTTGGCATTGGTGGGCAGTTTAAGAAGTTGGCAATGACAGGCAGTGTGAGGTCCAGTAATTGGTGAAGAGTGAGTGAAGGAAGCCAGAGACAGCGAGAGAAGACGGCAATGTGGAAAACAGTAAAGAGGCACTGTGAAAAGACAGCAAAGATAGGCAGTGTACAAAGCGGACATCATGGCATTGTAAGAAGAAGGCAATACTAGGGACTGTCACATGCTGGCACCAGTGGGTCTCGTGGGGCGCATACACTGGAAAGCAGCACCTGGAGCCGACAGCTGTCACAGAAGCAGCGCAAGGCATTTGCCTCCTTGAGCACAGTGAGCACTGTGAGAAGCACAAACTGATCATTTTGAGAAGGTGGAAGCGGTGGGCTCTTTGCTGCAAACCTCCGTAATACTTCTGTGCACCCTCCTCTCCTTACCGATCCGTTCCCCCATGCCAGAGTTCTTCGGTCCTCCAGAGTAATGTCCACATGGCGCTACCCTTTGTTCTCTTGGGTTTCAGGGCGCTATGTCGCATCCTGTGTCTCTCCGCCTGAGAGGCAGTTGAAGCCTGAGGAGGGCGGAGCGCAGGAGCTTTTATTGTTTACCAGAAATACAGACAGCACTGCACAGAGAGGAAACCCAGTCTGAACACAGGGCTCACATTACAGCCGCAGCCGGCGCTGGGTGGACTCATCTGGCAGGGGGAGGGTAGCACAAGTACCAAATGCAGGGGACACAGCTCGCACGGGACTATTCGGGACCTACTGATGCCAAGCCAGTTTACAATTATGGAGAGGCAGGAGGTTGTGGTGAAACTGAGCCCTGCCCCTTCCTAGCCCTGCTCTCCAACCGTGGAATGAGCAGTACTTACCGGCTCCTAAACCCTGACAGGGAAGGGGTCTCCGGGATCGGGTTCAAGAATGTGGCCTCAAGCGAGTAATGAGACAGAAATGCATGTCCCGGGGTAAGACGGGGCCATATATACTGACACGCAGTCTACCATTTTACCAGGAGGGCGTTCCCTTTCTACATACACACAACGCTCAAGCAGAGGCGCAGCCTGCATAATTCCCTATAAAACACAACATAATACTGTTATAATCATGGAAGCAGATTTTGACACGAAGAAATGGAGGTGTCTGCCATGAGAAGGCATAAACAACAAGCGCTCGCCATTGCGGAATGGCAGCCACTTGTTTATATTAGCATCGCACTTTAAGTGAAGTGAAAGCGCAATGCAAAAATAAACACGCGGCTGAGTGAAACAGATGGGTACACGCCCCTTTGAGATAAGAAATTGCTTCACGACAGCCGTGAAGCTAACGACCCAGTCCAGATGGGCTGTCTAAAAGGGAGACAGGGCGGTAACTAAGGAGCATCCTTTTCAATGGGAAGCCAGCTTTTAGCATAAACGCGGACGCGACCCAATGAAAATGATGGGTGGGGCTTCAAGTCCCCTTCTGAAATCTCCTCGAACACAATAGCCCTCTCAGAGCGAGCACCGCATGCGCGCTGCAACGCTAGACGAGACCTACAAATGAATCAAGGGAACCAAAGAGCCACTTTTTAGTTCTTTCCTAAGCTGACACAAATTAGGATGAGCTCCGAGATGGATGGGCAGAGAATTCCACCATTTAGAAGTGGAACAAGAATTCAGGCAAGTGAATAACTGCTAGCGAAAGTGTGTCTGCAATACAGAGGCAGACAGCCAGAAAATGGCAGAGGGTGTAGATCAGAAGCCGACAAATGCTTATCTTTCTTGTGTGCAAACACACTATGCTGTCCATCTGGGTCAGTAAACCTGCACCAGTGGAGAGCGGACAGTAAAGATACTGTTTGGCCAATTGAGTGTGATAAGTGAGTGAGTAAATGGTGCTTGGAGTCTGCCAGCAACCATCAGATGCAGCCAGAAAGGCAGAAGTCTTCAAACAGCCTGCCAAGACTCAGACAGTCATATTTCCTGAAGCCACTGAACGCACGGTTCACAGCTCACCTGTACACGCTCCCAAGGACACCCTCTCGCAGAGACATTCCTCCGAACATCCAGAGGGTGGAATCTGGTCCCTCCACCATGGTGTGCCCCAGGCGGTGCAGAAAGCGGCTGGCTGTGTCCTGAAAATGAAGAATAGATGAAAGTAACAGAAGACAGTGGAAAGTAGAGCTATTAAACGCAGCTAAATTAACAATCCCACTAACTTTCTGTTCCCCAGTCTGTATGTGCTTCCTCACTTCTTTTCCCTGAGTCCCTTCAATGCGCTTGCCCCGCTCTCTTCCTGAAGGACAATAATTGCCCCTCCTCTGACCACAGCCCCTTAGTCTCCACCTCTAAAGACCTAAATCTTGCTCTCTGTGATCTTCAGCCCTCGCCCTCCAGAACAATATACCTCAAAGCTCAATTCATCACTTCCAGTCCCTCACTCTGCACCTCCATCCTTTCTGAACTCTCTTCTCTTACTCGGTTGTGCTCTCTATCACTCCAAAGTGGTTGTATGTCAGCACCAGGCAGGTATTTACCACGCCTGCCTTAACAACGCAGTCCGAACCACAAATGCATCTTCTCTCCACAATAGTAGGGAAAGCGTAAGACTTAAAGTCCAACATCAGTCCAACAATGCTATCCTTAAGGCAAGTCGTTGTAAGACTTGCGTGGTAAAGGAATGCAGTGTAAAGACGCATTCGTGGTTCACACTGCGTTGTTAAGGCACAGTGAGTTTGACCCATGATGTAAAGGCGGCTTTCCCTCCCAAACCACTCGCACTGCTTCTCTCTATTCCAAGCCCTTTACCTTCAAAATCCGATCTCTTCTGTTCCTTCAGTACACCATCCCTTTTGGGTGGATTAGTAAACACTTCCCTCTCTACGTATTACACAAATCTCTTTTTCATGGCTCTCTTAATGATACGGGCTGGGCAAAATTACCTGGAGAATAAAAGTAGCAAACTATTTTGATCTCATGTTCATAAAAATGGCAATACAACTGTGGAGTATGTTAGCTGCCCTACAATACAGCAGGGATTTCCTAAACTGATAAATGCTGGAAAATCATGGTTTTCCCGTTTCTATATGCTCTTTTATATGCAGTTACATCACAGATCAGTAAAATGAGCACTGGCAAAACCAACAGACCTGCCTCTGTCAAAAGATTTGAACACAGGCAATCCCAGATGCTATTTATATGGTTTGTACACACAAATGTTGTTTATCATGTGAAAGACCGCCCTACTGGCTTTTCCAATGCTGGTGAAAAAGTGCAGAGCATTCAAATGTCAAAATGCTACTTTGCACAGTGCACTAAAAAATCCTTCCACTAGTCCTGCGTGCATTCCTTGTATACCAATAAAGGAATATGCTACTTACCATTATGCATCTGTTCTTGGCATGTAGAGCTGCAGATCTACACACTGTGCATAGATCGCCATCTGGTGTTGGGCCCAGATGTTTGTAGTTTGTTTTTCCTCTTGGAAAGTCTTTGGAAGTCACGAGGTCGGTGACTCCTCCTTTGGATCGTATTGCGCATGGGCTTCGGCTCCATCCTGAGATTGTTTTTCGCCAGCAGGGAAAGATGGAGCATAGTAATAACAGTGAAGAAACCCATGTGTGTATCTAAATAAGATAAACTGGAACAGATACAGGTAGCCGGGGAGGCGTTTGGGCGTGTGTAGATCTGCAGCTCTACATGCCAAGAACATTTGCATACTGGTAAGTAGCGTATTCCGTTCGAGGCATATGAGCTGCAGATTACACACTTTTGCATAGACTATATAGCAGTTCCCAACCTTAGCGGCGACCACCGGTATCTGTTGCAGTGGTTTGAAATAATTTTTTGAGTACAGCCTGGCCCACACTAGCTTATTGCTTAGTTTGCACATCTACACAATAGTGTTTAGTAAAAGTGTGCGGTGTTGACCATGTAGCTGCTTTGCAGATATCATCTAATGAGATGTTCCCTAAATGCCATGGAAGCCCCCATCTTTCGTGTAGAATGGGCTTTAGGGGGAACGGATAGCGTTCGTTTTGCTTTGTGGTAGCAAATCTGAATGCATTTTACAATCCACCTAGCTATCCCTGATTTTGAGATGGGGTTGCCCTTATGTGGTGGAGAGAAAGAGACAAACAGTTGTTTGGTCTTGTGGAAAGATTGTGTTCTCTCGATGTAGTAGAGTAAGGCTCGTTTGACATCTAGTGTGTGCAGAACCCTTTCTGCAACGGTCTGTGGTTGCGAGAAAAATACTGATAGTTCTACAGATTGGTTTAGGTGAAAAGGGGAAATGACTTTAGGTAGGAATTTTGGGTTGGTACGGAGAACAACCTTGTTATGGTGCATTTGAAGAAAAGGTTCTTGTATGGTAAGTGCTTGTATCTCACTGACCCTTCTAAGGGAAAGCTGTTTTCCATGTTAGGAATTGTAGTTCGCATTTGTGTAAAGGTTCGAAGGGAGGCCCCATTAGCCTTGTGAGAACAATATTTAAGTTCCACACAGCTGAGGGTGGTACTCTGGGGGGAATTATTCTTTTTAGGCCTTCCATGAAGGCTTTAATGGCAGGTACTCTACAGAGTGATAGATGTTGCCTGTTTTGTAGGTAAGCTGCTATGGCTGCGAGGTGTAGTTGAATGGACGTATAGGCTAGATTACACCTTTGTAGGTGGAGTAAGTAGCCTATGATGTGTTGAATGGACAAGTCCAGGGGATTGATGGTGTTGTTATGGCAATAAACAACAAATCGTTTCCACTTGGCAGCGTAGCACGCTCTAGTGGTAGGTCGTCTAGCTTCTCTGATGACGTTCATACAGTCAGGGGGAAGATTTGGGTACCCAAATTCTAGGATTTCAATAGCCAGATCGCAAGGTTGAGCTGAGCTGGGTCCGGGTGTCCGATCTCTCCATGGTTCTGGGTTAGGAGGCATGGTGAGAGGTGTAGTTTTTGGTGTGGTACTACAGAGAGTTCCAGCAGCGTGGTGTACCACGGTTGTCTGGTCCACGTTGGAGCTACTAGGATTAGTGTGAGGGAGTGTTGTTGTAGTTTGCGCACCACTAATGGAATGAGTGGGAGGCGGAAAAGCGTACGCAAATCTGCCTGACCAGTTCATCCATATCGCATTTCCTTTGGACAATGGGTGTGGTTATCTGGCGGCGAAGCTTGGGTATTTTGTGTTTTCGTGGGTGGCAAAGAGGTCTATCTGTGGATGCCCCCATATTTGAAAGAACGGAAGAAGAACCTGTGGGTGAAGTTCCCACTCGTGGGTTTGTTGTGTCTGTCTGCTGAGCAGATCTGCCACGGTGTTTTGGACTCCTGGGACATGTTGAGCTAGGAGAAAGATTTTGTGGGGAATTGCCCATCTCCATATGCTCTGTGCTAATTGAGAGAGCTGTGGAGAGTGTGTGCCGCCTTGTTTTTGTATATAATACATGGCCGTCATGATGTCTGTGCGAATGAGGACTGCCTTGCCTGAAATCTGTATTTGAAAAGATTTTAGGGCTAAAAAGATTGCTAGTAACTTCAGATGGTTGATATGGAGTACATTTTGTTGAGGCGTCCATGTGCCCTGCACGGTGAGATGTAATAGGTGAGCTCCCCAGCCGGATAGCGATGCGTCCGTTGTTAGTATTATCTGGGGAACCGGGTCCAGGAACGGTCGACCTTTGGAAAGGTTTGTGGTGTTCCACCACTGCAGAGAGCGATGGGTGCGACCGTCTACCAACACCAGATCTGTCAGTTGACCTTGGGCCTGGCTCTACTGGTGCGCTAAGCACTCTTGGAGGGGACGCATCTGGAGTCTTGCGTGGGGCACTATGAAAATGCAAGAGGCCATCATCCCTATTAGTTGCATTAACACTCGTGCTGGAAGGGAGTGTTGAGGCATGAATTTTTGTCGCAAAGCCTGAATGCTTGCAATCCTGGCCGAATTGGGGTAGGCTATCGCTTTTGAGGTGTCTATGGTGGCACCGAGGTATTGTTTTATGTGGGATGGTTGTAGCTGTGACTTTTGGTGGTTTACCGTGAAGCCAAGTTGGTGAAGTAGTTCGATTGTGGTGGAGGTGTGTTGTACACACTGATTGTATGAAGTGGCTTTTATCAGCCAATCGTCTACGTATGGGAAGACGTGAATGTGCGGTCTTCTCAAGTGTGCCGCCACCACTGCCAGGCACTTGGTGAATACCCGTGGTGCTGTTGTGACTCCGAACGGGAGCTCTTTGAATTGGTAGTGTTGTCCGTCCACTACAAATCTGAGGTACTTTCTGTGAGCATGGTGCACTGGAATGTGGAAGTATGCGTCTTTCAAGTCCAGAGTGGTGAGGAAGTCGTTTTGGGAGAGGAGCGGAAGTACCTGCTGAAACGTCACCATATGAAAATGGTCTGAGTGTATGTATGTGTTTAGGGGCCGGAGACCTAGAATAGGTCGTAGAGTTTCGTCCCTTTTTGGTATGAGAAAATATAGGGAGTAGACCCCCATATTTTGTTGATTGACAGGAACGTGTTCTATTGCCTGTTTTTGTAGGAGGGAGATTACCTCCTGCTTTAGTAATTTTGAATGTTCTTGTGACATTGGGCGTTGCCTGGGTGGAATGTTTGGGGGGGGGGGGGTAGATGTTAGTTCTAGGGCGTAGCCTGATCAAATTATTTGGGTCACCCATTTGTCTGAAGTGATGGTCTCCCAGACATGAAGGAAATTTTGGAGTCTGCCCCCGACCGGAGTGGAATGGTCTGGGGGGAGCGGGGGGGGGAAGTCATTGGGTAGGAGGTGTGGCAGAACGGGCGTTGTTTGTTTTGCCTCTGCCCTTGTTGTTGTTACCCCTGTAGCCGCGTCTTTGGTAACCTTTTGTAAAGGTGGTCTGAGTAGGGGATATGTATGATGTGGACGTTGTGTCTGAGGAGTAGCCTCTGGATGTACTCCGAAAGGAGGAGCGGCGAAAGGAGCGTCTGGGCGGGTTAGACTGTAAGGCCCCCATGGATTTTGCGGTATCCTGGTCTTTTTTCATTTTTTCAAAGGCCTCATCCACCTTTGGCCCAAATAGATGTTCCTGGTCAAAGGGATGGTTAAGGATGGAGGCTTGTACTTCTGGTTTAAAACCAGATACCCTTAACCAAGCATGGCGACGGAGAAGGACACTGGTGTTGATGGCCCTGGAGGCTGTGTCTGCTGCATCTAGGGCACAACGTATAGAGGTGTTTGTGATTGTTTTACCCTCTTGAATTAACTCGTTGGCCCTAGCTTTATATTTTTCAGGGAGATGGTGCATTATGCTTTCTAATTCGTCATAATGAGCCCTGTCATATCTGGCCCCTGACGCTTGTGAATTTGCCCTTTTACGTGCCGTAGATGCTACTAAAGAATCTAGTGGCGCTGGTCCTCTGATGTAGGAGGGATCTGAGGGAGCAGGTTTGTATTTTTTTTCAATATGTGGGTTAATGACCCTGGCTCTAACTGGGTCCTTAAAAACTTCTGCCACATGCTTTACCACCCCTTTGAGCATGGGCAGTATGGAGGTGGACCTATGCGAGGTATCAAATGTGTCTAGGAGGAAATCTTCCTCCACGGGGTCGGTATGCAAGTCCACCCCGTGATAATGTGCCGCCCTTTGCAGAAGATGGTTGAACCCTAATGAATCTTCTGGTGGAGATGGTCTAGAAGGGTAAAGATCATCTTGTGGGACGTTGGGGATATCTGGAATATTGTAATCGTCCCATGGATCTGGGGATCCTGTAGGGGTGGGGGCCTGTGGCGTATCCCCTATATCATGATATGGGTCCCCCTGATCCTCGTCGTCTGGAGACGGGGTCGGAGAACGATGAGGTGGGGGTGGAGAGGGCGGAGGGGGTGAAGGTGGGGAAGGAGAAGGAGGGGGAGGGGGAGGGGAAGGTATTCTGAACGGAGAGGTAGCAGAGTCCTTCCTCTTTTGAGGTGGAGGCGGAGCAGGCTTCTCCAAATGTCTCTTTTTGGTAGAGAGTGTCAAATGTCCAGTTTTTGGATCCTTGGTGAGAGTTTTTTGCAAGGGATCCTGTGTAAATTGCTCTGGTGAGGTTATTTGGTACGTCGGCGCCGAAGGCGTCGGGGGCGATGTCTTTTTAGGTTTTTGTGTGCCGGTTTGTTGCTTAGAACCCGGCTTGGGACCCTCCGGTCTCTTGGTCGGCACCGAGACGGGCTTCGGCTTGGAAGTGTCGGTGGCCTTGTGTGGTTTGGTCGGTACCGAAGATGGCGTCGGTACCGAAGAGCTGGGTTTCGACTCCGAGGGCTTCGGTACGGAGCTCGGTGTCGAGGTGGAGGTAGGTTTCTTTTTCAGTGCCGAAGTGTGTTTCTCGGCACCGCTGGTAGGCTGGCTCGAGCCCGAGCCGCCGGAAGGCTTACTTGGCTTCTTCACCGGGCCCGAAGGTGGGGTGTGTGAAGCAGTGTCTCTGGTCTTGCTTAGGCCCGGAGACGAATGCGTGACCGAAGCCTTTTTGGGTGTCGGCGCAGGTGGGGGGGGGAGGTAGATTGGTACCCACGCCCCTCTGCGCCGGAGTGATGTCTTCCACATCTGACTCGTCGGCCTCGGAAGCGCTGACGAGGTCCTCTTCGGTGCGATGATGTTCCGGATCGTCGATGTCGTCTCCGAAGATGTCGACTGGAATGGAGGTCGAGGAGTGTGCCATATTCCTTCTGGCTCTTCGGTCCCGAATAGTCTTTTTGGATCGTAAAGACTTACAGGCCGGACAGTCTCGAGCCTAGTGTTCATGGGAGAGGCAGAGGTTGCATACCTCATGAAGATCGGTGTTTGGGAAATTTGGACCCACATCGAGGGCACTTTTTAAATGGAGTTCTTTCCATGAGCCGGGACCGGAGCTTGGGTAGGCCCGAAGGCGGCCGTCGACGACTGGAACCGAAGGTTTGTGCAGATGAGAAGGCACGTTGATTGAAGAGATCACGATCGAAACAATACAGAGAATTGGGGTGAGGATTGTGCGTCGATCGTCGAACTGGAAGCTGTTCGGAACCGGAGCGCGAAGATTACATCCGAGCCCGATGGCGGAAAAAAACAATCTGAGGATGGAGCCGAAGCCCATGCGCAATACCATCCAAAGTAGGAGTCACCGACCTTGTGACTTCCAAAGACTTCCCAAGAGGAAAACCAAACTGCAAACATCCGGGCCCAACACCAGATGGCGATCTATGCAAAAGTGTGTAATCTGCAGCTCATATGCCTCGAACCTTAAGAGTTATTGTTTTAATATAGCCTTATAACCTGCTGCCGAGGGCGATACCAGTTGTTAAAAGCCGTGAACCGGCGTGCGGCTCGGGCCTATAACAGGGAGAGGGCCTTTAATACCTGGGATAGCCCAAGGCACAAGGGCTATATGGCTATTAGAATACTCCCTTCTCTAAAGGTAGAATGTTCTCTAAATTAAAAAGGGAGAAACAAAGACAAACATTGGAACGATGAAGCAGAAGGCTTATTTCAGCCATTATAGGCTCTGAGCCACTTCACTGTCTTCAATGGAGCACTCAACATTCCAAAGTTCTAATGAAGAATTGTGTATAGAACACTGTTCTGCATAATAAAATGGGTTTCCTACCCCGTCCCCCTTTAAGGAACTAAGTGTAAGACACAGCTTTGTTTAATGTAATCCCAAGTGGTCTCAGCAAGGGCGCTGTTAGTGCTTGGTGTAGTCGGAGCACAATACGAGTGCCGTATAGCGGTGCTAGAGTGCAGCTGGCTGGGACGGTCTCTGGAGCTCCGAGGGATGGGCTAGTCCAAAGGTACTGATGGGGAGACTCCAGAAAGGTGTGCTACCAGTACCTTAGGAGCGTGGACTAGGGGTGCATAGGGGTGGGCTAGGGGTAAGTCAGGGTTAAGTGCAGTCCTAACCCAGCATACTGTCCAGTCTGCCACTTCAAAAGTACAGAGAAAGGATTACGTGGAAAAGCCTGCTTACTTTTTAACATAACTGGTACAACTTTAGAGAGCCGCAGAAAAACTGGAAAGTGAGATAGTATTACATTTAGGAGGAATCACCTGAAGGTGGGAGTCTTTTGTGGCAGGGGTATGGGCAGTAAATGCCACAAATCACATCCTTTTTATTTTATCGTAGAATCAACACACAAACTGCTGTGCTCTAGTCTTCAAATCAAACAAAGACATTGTGAAAGGAAAAAGAAAAGACACCAATCTTTCAAGGACTCCCATGTTAAAGCATAAAACAATGCACGTAGATTAGTAAAGCCCATACTATTCTCAAATACGCGACTGAACTCAAGTCTAAAGTTAAAGATGAAACTGAAGGGCTGAGTGCTGGACCTGGAAAACAAAGACATTCTTTGCGACTGCCCCCCTCTCATCAGTGCTGCCTCTACAGAAATACAAACACTGAAAATTAAATAGTTGCTAAAGACTTTCTAAGAGCATTACAGCGCCATGTGTGTGCCCCTGAAAGGTCCACCACAATCCCATTGTAAGCTTGTTGGTAAGCCTTCTATAGGCAGCAATAGTGCCCCAGGCTCAGGCAGCTGGATAAACAAAAATAATCACAACTGCGTGGACAGGAAGCACCATTTCTATGGAAGCAGAATCAAAGGCTGTACTCTTGTGCCCCAACTTGTGGGGGGAGCCAAGGCCTGAAAGCTCACTTTTAAGTGGTTCATTCAAGGTCTAGTGGCAGCTGCCCTACAGGCCTCAAGATACCCTAAATAAAGGAATCCAATTCACCATACCGCTCAATCTTCCTTTTCTCTTACTTCAAACTCCCCACCCTCACCTGGACTGCTCCCCACCGACTCACCGCAGTGCGCTGCGTGTCTATGATGGTCTCCCAGATGACTTTGCCCAAATCCAGGGGCACGCTACAGTCTGCGCCAGCAAACCCTTCCCGACAAGTGCACAGACCCAGGCTCTGAGGAGAGAAATGTTGGCAATTCCAAGTTAAGAACTTTCTAAGCAGGTACGTGGGGCAGCATAGTAAAACGTTGCAATCAAGCTTAAACATAAAAAGGAATAGTTACTTCTTACGTGTAACAAAGATTCCACAAGTGTACATTAATTCACCTTAAATCGAGGTGTTTAGAATACTTCTCTGCCAGTGAAATACTTATTTTAAAAAAAATATATATATTTATAATACACACACACACACACACACACACACACACACACACACACACACACACACACAAAAACCACCAGCATTTATAGACTCTAGTAAGATCCTCCCCCTTTAGTATTCGGATTCCTGGAGCGAAGAACTTTCCCTGCAATACGGTGATAAGCAAGTGAAACCTTTAGTACATATTGTAAATGCATGTACGCATACTAATGCACGACAAAACAGAGATTATAGCCTCTCTAGACAGCCACCAATATAGCTAAAGATTGTTTCCTTTTCCAACAAGAACAATGTGCAGGAGAACGGTCTTGGGGACCTTCTCCTTTGAGGCGCTGAGGCACAGGGGACAATCTGCAGGAGAACGGTCTTGGGTACCTTCTCCTTTGAGGCGCTGAGGCACAGGGGACAATCTGCAGGAGAAAGGTTTTGGGGACCTTCTCCTTTGAGGCGCTGGGGACAATCTGCAGGAGAACGGTCTTGGGGACCTTCTCCTTTGAGGCACTGAGGCACTGAGGCACAGGGGACAATCTGCAGGAGAACGGTCTTGGGGACCTTCTCCTTTGAGGCACTGAGGCACAGGGGACAATCTGCAGGAGAACGGTCTTGGGGACCTTCTCCTTTGAGGCACTGAGGCACAGGGGACAATCTGCAGGAGAACGGTCTTGGGGACCTTCCCCTTTGATGCGCTGAGGCACAGGGAACAATCTGCAGGAGAACGGTCTTGGGGACCTTCTCCTTTGAGGCACTGAAGCACAGGGAACAATCTGCAGGAGAACGGTCTTGAGGACCTTCTCCTGTCAGGCGCTGAAGCACAGGGAACAATTTGCAGGAGAACGGTCTTGGGGACCTTCTCCTTTGAGGCGCTGAGGCACAGGGGACAATCTGGAGGAGAACGGTCTTGGGGACCTTCTCCTTTGAGGTGCTGAGGCAGTGGGAACCTTTGGTTTTTTTTTTGTGCTTCCTCTTTAAGACAATGTAGAAGTAGGATGGCTGCATAAAATTGCCACCATGATCAATAGTGCAGCAGCTTTTGAATTGTAGAGTGGACGGGCAGCTAAAGGAGCAACAGTGCCTTCGCTTCCCAAATCAATGGAGTTCCTGAAAGAAGAAGTCTCAGAGAAGCAGGCTCTGAAACTAGAACACTACTGTTAACAACATGAGAGCTGCTCAAACCCTGAGTAACTCTACAGGAGAGAGGCAGTGACCCCAGAGGAGAGGGACCGGAGAGACGACAAAAAAGTATTCAATCTGACTAGACAGGGGAGGTTGGCACAGGGGAGGTTGGCACATCAAAGCTGGCTGCAATTACAAGGGACCAACTAAAATGTACCTAATGTCTCCTCTAACCAGGCGATGTGTGGACTGACAGTGGTTGCAGGACTATCTGTGGTCGGGTACCGGCATTTCACCCATACTCTCTAACGAGAGGAGAGGCTATAGGGTCCCTTCATGTGAAGCCTGTGTAGATCCTTTGCTTCATCATGTCTAGAACTTGCATGGAGGTTATCCGCTTGTGTGGTTTCACATGTTTACCTGGATGGGTGACTTCTGGAATCCACTGTATTGCTCAAAATGAAGGTCAGCTTTCTGTGATGCCGCCACAATCCTTTTCGGATTTTACAGCCTGCACCTACATCATCTCTTGTCCTCCTACTGCCCAAGACCAGTGGCCTCTGGGGTTGAGAGGCAGCCCATCTGGGCCCCTGCTGCAGTGAAACCTCCCACTGTCTGCTTGGAACCTGCCTTTCTTTGGGAGATGACCGCTTGTCTACAGCAATCCACGTCACCTGGTTTACAGAGGGGTGACAGGGGTGCCTGACCTGGACATGAGGTGATCCACCCAGGATCTTGCAACCCAGAGTTGGGGTAGTCATTCAAAAGGTGTAGGCCAACTACGTAACCAAGCCTGGCCAAAGAGGGGCGATAAATACTGATCCTTCTGTCCAGTAAATCGATCAATCTTGAGGAGAGCGCAACCAAGAATTTACTGTACGGTGGCCAAGAGGAATCCCACTAAGATTGCGCACTGGAACCAGTGTGGGGTTGTCACACTCCTCATGGTCCGCGACTAAGGCCAGGAAGGCACGAGGATGGTGTGTACGGCAGCCCCAGAGGACTCCCACTAAGATCGCGCATTGGAACCAGTGTGGGGTTGTTACACTCCTCCTGGACCGGGACTAAGGCCAGGAAGGCACAAGGATGGTGTTTGAAATGTATGTACGTTCTTCAGACCCGTAAAAGATGGCGATCGAGAACACCTCAGAACGTTTCAAAATCTTGACTCAAAACGCCCAGTCTGCACATTTTCTTGAAACTGACCGTAAGCAATTCAAAGACAATATTAAATTCACAACTATCTGTAAAATCATAAAATGGCCGAAGAGGGGGAGCCATGAAACAAAGTACGAGAAAAGGAAAACCTTTCCATCTATAAAGTAGAAACATATTTCTATGCATTTAATAAAGGGCACAAACAAGGTGTAAGTTTCAGACAAGCAAATTACGTTTAAACGGGAAGTCTTTTCTGCTAAAGATTAAATTGCAAAAATAGTGTCTTGGGTATATTAAATACAATAACTTTTGAAGACTAACACCATCTTTGGTGTGTTATGTTTCATATAGGTACCCCGATATAGGCTCAAGTAGTGAATAAACCTTTAACCTACATTTCCCCTGCCATTACACTACATAATGGTTCTTGGTACTGACCTTTTACCTTGTTACGGTACTGCCTGTAGGATGTGGGGTTTTCTCCAAAAACGAGCCTCATTCATCATGCACGAGGATTCTTGGAATCCCAGCAGGACTACCATCTCCTGCATAATAACTAGGCATAAGGGTCAGTCATTCTAGTCCCACATGACACAGCAAGGTAAATACCTGAGGGTACCGCTTTGGGTATATAAACACCATATCGTTGCTGTGGCGGGGAGAGAAGGACTTCCATGCTGACACATTGACGCGAGATGCTAAGGTTCCTGTACGCAGACACTCCGGCTCGAAGGTGTCTGACATATTTTGCGGGGTGTCCTTCCCGAAACCAAGTCGGGTTCCCACAATCTCTCAATTCCGATAATGAGGTTGGCTTTATCCTAGGGGGATTCTTGGCTCTACACCTACATACACTGCTAGGTCGGCGGTACTCAAAGTACGGCTCGCGGGCCATTTGTGGCCCGCCAGACCTTTCCTTGTGGCCCCCATGGAAAACAACAGCAGTCACAGACTCGGCGCCATTGCTGCTGTTGCGATTCCTCGGGGGTCAACATTTGCTGAGAAAAGGTCAAAGGGGCATTCGCAGACAATTAGTGTCTCCATGCTCACCTGCGGCCCCGCCCTGATCTGCCCTCGTGACGTCATAGGCTTGCGTCACGGCAGGTGAGGCTTTTAAAAGAAGGCACACAAGTTGCTGCCTTTCTTTACCTGCCCTTATCCTCACCTGCCTACCTCGGACTCACCCCAGCGCCGACGGAAGCAGTGTGTGCCCAGCTGAAACTGAGCAGAGATTCACTGTCTCCTGGCACCAATCGCCGCGCCTCCTGGCCTTTGAAAGCAGTAAGTGTATGCCAATGCCATCATGGTTATTGCTGGTCCCCCATATTTTGTGGTTTTCTGTTGCTAGACCTCCTTGTTCATGCACCACACAAAAGGTAAAGATATTGTTTGGGGTTTTAAAGGGAGCTTAAAATCTTGGGCAGAAATGTTTTTCTTTTCGATTTATTACGAGTGGTTTTACATATTGATTTAAGTGTATGTGAGTTTGTTCTTCCGAGTTAACAGGCACGGCTTTTAGTGGGCCAGGTACTTAAAAGCAGGTTCTGAGACGTGTACCTATCAGGGCTCCATTTTTGCCTTCAGGGTGAAAAAAAATATATCAACTCGGCAGCAGCAGCACTACTGCTCAAAAAGCCTTTGTCATTTCAAATCGACTGTTCTCATTCTCAGCATTTCAGACCTGAAGCATTCTCAATACTATATAGAACAAAGCCATAGTTTTTGCATATTTATCTTATGCAACTAACAACTCCTGGGGTCTCCCTTTTCGCCCTTAGACAAATCTCAACGCAACAGCAGCACAAAGCCTTTGATGTCATTCCAAATAGGCTCGTTTTAGTTCTTTCAGTTTCATCACTTCAGAACTGAAGCATTTTCAATGTTCTATATTATAGACAACAAAGCCATAGTTATTGCTTATTTATCTTATGCAACTAACAACCATTGGCAAAGCCAATAGTCCTGACTTGTTGCAGGTATAATGTTACTGGTTGTATCTGATATATCTGGATACAATGACAAACAGCAAAATACCAGTAGGCTGGCACACTATGCTAAGCACAGATTTTTAGTTTACATGAGGGAGAGACTGACTGACCGAGAGAGACAGAGAGAGACAGAGAGAGACAGAGAGAGACAGAGAGAGACAGAAAGAGACAGAGAGAGACAGAGAGAGACAGAGAGAGACAGAGAGAGAGACAGAGAGAGAGACAGAGAGAGAGACAGAGAGAGAGACAGAGAGAGACCGAGAGAGAGAGACCGAGAGAGAGAGACCGAGAGAGAGAGACCGAGAGAGAGAGACCGAGAGAGAGAGACCGAGAGAGAGAGACCGAGAGAGAGAGACCGAGAGAGAGAGACCGAGAGAGAGAGACCGAGAGAGAGAGACCGAGAGAGAGAGACCGAGAGAGAGAGACCGAGAGAGAGAGACCGAGAGAGAGAGACCGAGAGAGACCGAGAGAGAGAGACCGAGAGAGAGAGACCGAGAGAGAGAGACCGAGAGAGAGAGACCGAGAGAGAGAGACCGAGAGAGAGAGACCGAGAGAGAGAGACCGAGAGAGAGAGACCGAGAGAGAGAGACCGAGAGAGAGAGACCGAGAGAGAGAGACCGAGAGAGAGAGACCGAGAGAGAGAGACCGAGAGAGAGAGACCGAGAGAGACCGAGAGAGACCGACCGACCATGATGGAATTGGGGTCAAAGTGTGTATGAAGCTATGCAATGGCTCTTAAGATTGCTATTGTCTGCTAATAAAAAAGTATTATCAAAATGCGCTCTTTGTAGTTACATCAGATTTTGAAATACAGCATTATCGCATTGTCTAATGTTTTTAAACAGGTTTGATTTTTTTTACTCTAACCCCGCCCCACCACTGACCCCACCCCTACTGCTGCTGCCCTCGTCCACAAACCACACTGTAATTTTGGCCCCCGACAGAAAGTTTGTGAGTACCCATGTGTGAGAAAGTGCCATCTTTCTTGCATGGTATGCCCCCACTTTTTGCTAAATTGCTTAATGTACTTGATTAAATGTACCCTGGACTCCTGCCAATCAGGTGCCCAGGGCCTATGTTCCTTCCTTAAAACACACCAACTCCAAATTGGCAAACCCTAGCCACATGTCAGCCCCTGGTAAATGGTACCCTAGGTACCCAGGGCCATGTGGCCAGGGAAGGCCCCTAGGGGCTGCAGCACTCGTTGTGCCACCCTTAGAGGCCCTGTACCCTTACACACACCCACTGCCTTTGCAGGCTGAGTGTCTGGGTGCAGGACAAAACAAAGAGCCGACATGGCACACATCTCTGTGTGCCATGCCCATCACCTACACTGCCAAGGCATATATCAGTCACCCCTCAAGCTGGGTGCCTTACGCCTATGGTGTGGGCACAGGAGCAGGAGCCCTGTGCCCCTACAGTACCCGGGTCCATTCCTGGGCACTGTAAGTGCAGTGCTGCCATTTAAGAGTACATGGTGCTGAGAGCTCGTCAAACACGAGCTCCACGGCACCATAATGGCAACACTGAAGACTGGGAAGTTTGGTATCAAACTTCTCAGCACATTAAACCCACACTGATGCCAGTGTGGGATTTAATGTACTAAGCACCCCAGAGGGCATCTTAGAGATGCCCCCTTACAACTAACCTACAATCCACGTCTGCTCTGAGGCTGCCCAGGCTGCCACACAGCAGACACGTTGCTGGACCCCTGGGTGGGAGAGCCCCTGCTCTCCCGGGCCTGCAACAATGCACATCCTGGGTGAGGTGATAAATATCCTCCCCCAGGATGAGCAAAGGGAAGCTTCAAAGGCATGCCGCCTCTTGGAGTTTCCCCAGGCCACTGCAACCCCCCACTCTGGCGGGAAGCTTGGCCGGAAACCCCATACAAGGACAGGGGATGTGCCAGCCTGCCCACCCCACCCCTCAGGTGGAGGAGGCGATGTGAAGCACATCTCCGGGCTCTCGCCATCTTGAAGATGGGGGGCCCTACCCTATCAGGATTAGGCTACTGCCCCCCTCCCACAGGAGAGAGGCAGGATAGGGGGTGTACCCACCCCAGGACAGGGAACCATTGGTCCCTGCCCTTCACCTACCTGTAACGCCCCTAAATCTAGTATTTAGGGGCCCCCTGAACCTTCCTTCCCCAGATTCCAGATTCGAAAAACTACAAGAAGAGCAAGAAGAACAAAGACCTGCCCTGCAACTGCTAAAAAGGGAAGAAGACACCAAGCCCTACCGGCCTGTCGACTCCCGGACCTGCACCAGCGCGGCATCTCTAGTGGCCAGCAACCTCACCAAACCCCGGAGGACCTGGCTACCTTTTGGCTCTAAGCCCCTGGGACCCCCATGAGTAGAGGCTCTACTCAGAAACCTATTTCTAACCCCTGGCAGCAGCCCGGAACCGCGAACCCAGCACACTCTGCACCAGCCAAGCCTGGCCAGTGCCGGAGTGGACAAAGACCCTGAGGATGACCCCACGGCGACTGTGACCCCGAGTCCGGCACTCAAGGACCCCCCTCGACATTCCGGAAGAAGCCTGCAGCCTCAGAACAGCGTGCCACCCCAACCGCGATCAACAAGAGGGTAAGATTTCCGACATCAGAAGGCACCCCTGCACCCGGCGCCCTGCGGCCCCCTGTGCCCAATCCCGGGGTACCCATCTAACCTACCACTACCCAACTTACCTCTCGAAGTGGTGGTGGCACTTGAAGCATCCTCGTCCCCGAGCTTGCAGCCTTTTTCCTAACCGGAACATTCCCATTGGTTTCCATTGAGCGCCCGACGGCTCAAAAGCACCCTGCACCCAGCCGCCCGAGTGGCCCTGGCAGTGCAATCTCTACACTAGCCTACTTCCCCACTTGCCCTGAGTGAGTGACCAGGGTCATTTCGCCTGTGGTATGTGCAACTCATGTAACCTCACCAAGAACACCAAAGAGGTAGACATAGGCACTGGAAAACCCTGGAAACTCAAAACATTCAGTAACTGCAACACGGAGAATGTTGTGTATCTCCTAACATGTCCCTGCATGCTCCAATATGTAGGAATGACGACTAGGAAGATAAGAACTCGTATCAACGAACATCGAAGTACGATCAGGTGCAGAAAAACTAATACTAAGTTGACTCGGCATTTCTCCGAAGCAAACCCCAAAGAAACAGACCTCAGTTGGACTATACTTGAGGTCATGAGAAAAGAGAAGTCTGACCTCACAAAAAACCTTCATTTTAGAGAGCAACGATGGGTCTACCGCCTCCGTTCCCATGAGAAGGGTCTCAATGATGATATCCCCTGGCTACAGCTGACACGATAAAAGGATCGATGACCTTAGAATATACCATCCTTTGACCACGATATATACATGCTTTCGCCTAGACTCACGTTATATCATGGTCCGGGCCCATACACTACACTATAGTCCCTTAAGCCCTCCTTATTTATTTATTTATTTATTTATTTATTTGCAGGTTTTTATAGCGCTAGAATCGACTCCAACTGGAGTATCTCTGCGCTTCTGGCGTGAGAGTCCTGTATCAAGAGTGGAACATACGGAGGACATTAGATCGCATTTGTGAACAACAGGGTTTTTAGTTGTTTCCTAAACACCAAGTGTTCGGAACAGGAACGAATAGCTACAGGAAGACAGTTCCACAATTTAGGTCCCAACACTGAAAGTGCCTTACTTCCGTGCCTGGCCTTCTTGGCACGCGGCACTACCAGTAAGTGCCCATTGCTGGATCTGAGCGTTCTAGATGGAATGTATGGGATAAATTTCTTTTCCAAATAAAGTGGACCTTGTCTGTTTAGGCTCTTGTATATTAAGCAGCAAGTTTTAAATTTTATCCTTTGACGGATAGGGAGCCAATGGAGTTCTTCTAACAGAGGCTTTGATGCTGTTCTTAGGGGGGCATTGAGAACAAGGCGAGCCGCAGTGTTTTGTATTACCTGAAGTCTATTCAGTACTCCCTCATTTGCAGAGAGTAGGAGACCATTACAGTAGTCAATCCGACTCATGACGAGGGCCTGCACCAGCGTTTTCCTGAATTGGTCAGGCAGCAATGGAAAGGCTTTACGCAGCAAGCTAATAGTGTGGAAACATACGCCTGCGACATAGTTCGTATGTTGTTTCAATGACAAATCCTGGTCAAGGCGAACCCCCAGGTTTTTAACAATCTGCTTGGGCTCAGGTGCTACGCCTAGACCAGGAGGCCACCAATCAGGAGTCCAAAGTATTTTTGCTTCACCAAACAGCATGACCTCCGTTTTACTTACGTTACACTGTAGGTAGTTGGAGGACATCCAACATGCCACAGCTTCCATGCCTGCAGAGAAAGAGCTCCTCAATTCCGGGGTAAGAGTCTTAAAAGGGAAGAGGAGCTGCGTATCGTCCGCGTAAGACACGGGGATGAAGCCAAATTTGCGCATCACTCTCGCTAGGGGCGCCACATAGATGTTGAAAAGTGTTGGGCTTAAACAAGAGCCCTGTGGTACCCCTTTCGAGACTTTCATCTCTGCTGAGCGATACGTACCCATGGTGACAGTCTGGGTACGATCAGAGAGGAAGCTTCCCAACCATGCCAGAGCTTTGTTCTTAACCCCCACGTTCGACAACCGGTCAATAAGAATGTTATGAGACACGGTGTCGAACGCTGCTGATAAGTCCAGTAAGACCAAGATCACTGAATAACCCCTATCCTGGAACATGTGCAGGTCGTCCATAACAGAAAGTAATGTAGACTCTGTACTGTGTTTCGGCCTGAAACCAGATTGAGAGTGGTCAAGGCCGCCCACAGTTTCCTTCCACACTTAATACGTCAGGATCCCGTACTGTGTACCTGGATTGAGCATATATACATGTGGGACACACACGCTTTAATTTAACTAAAGGATGAATGATCGTCTATTCTAAAACTATTGATATGCCTTTTAAAGGGTTTTAACTCACTACAGCGCCTTTTGGCTGTTGAATGTTTCTCTTGGTATGGGAGTGTTCCTTTGATGCTAGAGAATGTTAATTGCACAGAGGATTGTTCCGGGTTTGTGATCATACAAGCATCCAATGACTGCAGGGATCTGCCTTCCTCTAATGACTCTCCATTACTTGTATGCACCGCTCACCCTTATTGTTCAGAGCCTCCACCCCATACGCTCCAGCATGAGACCACCACAATCTCTGTCTCCTTGTTAACAAGCCACGCCCCATCACAGAGCAACTTCCACTCCGAGACCATCATCTGGACGATCGCGCCACTACCGCACGAGTACTAACTATACATGCGTTTGCAGGCCAACGACATAGCCACGAGTTAATTCTGAGGTGATCCATCCGTATTCGCCATCCAAACACACCCCCCGCCGTAGTTCTACCAATCAGAGCGGGTCTAACAGTCTCGCACTCTGCTCATCCAATGACAATAATCTTCCTTTCTTTCCATTCCACAGCGCACTATCGCCTGCTCAAGCCTCTCGGTACTGCCCATTGGCTATGATTGCTCATCCTCCTCTCAATGAATAAGGCTCGCTTCTTCGAGAGTTCACACGCCTCCAACCGACATCTTATCTCCAGGCAGTAGAAGCCCGGGACACCGGGAATCGCTCACATGCTAACAATTATCGCGAGTTGCTCTATTTACCTTAATTAAGCACCCGTTACTAACCTTTAAATACTCCGCCCGCTCCCTGCCATTTTTACATTCGGGAGGACCGGGAGCGGACGTAGAGGTTTCGGGATGCATTGATCACAAGTTACAGTAAGAGTGTGTTTGAACTGAAAGGTTGTGGAGTGTGTAAGATAGTGTGGGTATGTGAAAAGATGCAATAATGTTCACTCATCTTATGAGATTGGTTAAGATCACGATTTAGCTCGTTTTAAGAAACACAAACGCTTTCACCAAGGATTTGTTTTTTCATGTTTTCTCTTACAGAGGAGACACAACTGTGGTTTCTCCCCCGCCCCTTCCCCCATGGGACAAAGTGTCCAAATTACTAGGGTAAGCCTGGTAGCTGCATCGTCTGCCACCATATTTCCACACTAGTGTACACAAATAGAGTGCCACCAAGTCACGTATACACTTCTGTCACGCACAACAACCAATGCATGCATTGTTTTTCTCTTTCTTCCTTACAGGTACAAATGACCCAGCGAGTTACACTATTGTTTTCCATAATCTTTATTTCAGGCTTCACTATTGGAAGCAGCTCTAAGACGGTGAAGTGTGACTAACGCCACACTCCCGCAGTGGTTACACATTACCAAATTTGGTAAGAACGGAGCCCTTTATTCTTTACTTCTAGGTCCTGATGAATGCCACGGACCCTTCGGGGCCATTCAGGCAGAAACATGTCGACCATCCACTAGACCATCCACTAGACGGTTGGGAACAAAAACCGTCCCAATCACCGTCACACCTTTATTTTAATATCATATAGTTTTCATTTCATATTAAAAAATTGCTACTGATTACTATAATGATTTTTAACTTCACTCACATAGTCAAGGGACCCCACTCAATCACTTAGAAGTGCATCCTTGTCGTCAAGTGTATGCCCGCCCTCCATCAAACGAAGGTTTTGGAGGGCGAGGACTGGTCAATGATGAAGCATGACACCAGGTGGTGTGTGAGACCAGTCCGTATCTTTTTGTGAGATGCCCACACTCCCGACGTTCTTGTAACTCGTTTGGGTTATCACACTAGGAGCAGCTCTTTTGTGGTAAACATTTAGTATTGGAGGCTGCTGCTCCTAGAACCCCATGCCTCTTGTTCCCTCCTCCACACATCTAGTGGAGTTCTCTTGTGATTGAGTGACCAGGAGCCCAGCTCCGACAGCCGCGTGGCCTGCTAGTCAGCAGCCACCAAACCAGGCCCCCCTATTCCTCACAGGCTAACATTGGGCCAAACTCTCTCTGCACCCGGCCGTCCTGAAACCGCTGAGGGTGAACTGACTGTACCTACATGACACTGGGAGACCCCTGAGTCTATGCCCAAGACTTCAACTCTGCCAGTCGAGAACTTACCCTTAAACCGCGATCTTCATTTTCCTCATAGGGTAACATTGGCTGGCTTTTTCTTGGAAATTCTTCTAAGTGTGAACTTTTCAAAACTCAAAATATTCACCAAAAATCAGCCGAGTACCAAAAACGAATTTACTCACCTGCTCTTAGGTGAGCTCCCAGTGCTGGATCTTGGTGCCCAGCACTGACTCTGAAAAGTACCCACAACTACACTTACCTTTAACTCCTTTTTCTTCCATAGGAAACCATTGACTGCTTTTCTGTGAAATTTCTTCTAAGTGTTGATTTCTGCAATCTTGAAATATTCTTTTAAAATCGTACAATTTCTGCAAACGTAATTACTTACCTGTTTCTGATAAAGACCCCAGTGCTGAGTCTAGGTACCCAGACCTGGATTACAAAAGTAACGATAAAGTACTCTACCTGCAACTTGAATTTCTTGCCATAGAGATCCATTGAATGTTTTCTTTGAAATATTTTCTAAGTGTCAACTTTTGAAATAGCTAAGTATTATTTAAAAATCAGTACAGTAATTAAGTCGACTTTCACCACTTGATTCTGAATATTGTCCCAGGGCTGGATTTAGGAACCAGACCTGGAATTCCAAAAGTAATCTGAAAAGTAATTTATTACAAATAACCTGAATTTATCATTGAGCTCAATGCATTGTTATGTTTAGGAAATAGGATTGTTTATTGCAACCAACTGTGACTATTTACAAAAATCCATTGCTTATTGCAAAAGTATTTATATTCAACCTCTCATTCTGAGAAAGTATATTTTTATTCCCTTTGTGGTTCTAAAAATAAAACAAGCATATATTTTATATATATAAACCATTGGCCTAGAGTTCAGTTATTGAGTGTGTGAGACCATTTGCTGACTGAGTGTGTACAATAAATGCTTTACACTGTCCTCTGGTACTGCCTTACTGCTCGACCAAGCTACCACTTTAGAGAGTAAGGTCATACCTAACTTTAACCTCTATCAGCCCCTGGGGGACTGTGGACTCTGTACACCCTGTACCTATTAGGGAACAGTATATACAGAGCCACTTTCTCACATTCATGCGCTAGGTACACTTAGCTACATCTAAATAGGGTCGCATTGTAGGAGTACGCATTATTACTGTTATGTATCTTTATACTTGCCTGTATTCATTGTTTTAGCACTATGGTAGGAATCTAAAATCCTTTTACTCTATTGGTGCTTACAATCATTTCTATCTGTTTCTGTCTTATGGTTCTTTCAGCACACCTATTTTACACTAGAATGACGCTGGTTCAATAAATGTTTATTGAAAACGTCCCCACCGTTTATTCTGTGTATCTCTCTGAGACAAAGTGAGCACGAGTGGCTGAGCGAAAAGTACTGCACTGTTTCCACGATCCCTGATGGGACAGGGTTGTCATGATCGATAGTTGCCAAAAACGATTCTCTCCTTGGTAAGAGGGGTTTCTAGTGGCACTGTGAGCTGCTGGTATACAGGCTGACATACCCTGTGGGGTGTCTGGAATCAGTCTGGACACCAATCCCGCAGTGAATGTGGTCTAAACGCGCAGATCCTATATAGGTTTATAGGAACTACGTGATAGGTGTGGCATGAGACTTAAGTAAAAAAAATGTAAAAAGTTTTATAACTAATTTTAATATTAGTGAATTATTGAAATCGCTTGTACCACTGAAAGAGTGAGCTTTAAACAACTCTAAAGACAGTCTGTTTTGGCTGCAGAAACAGCACATTTGTGAAAACATGGGATTCGGTGTGAACTCTGCACGTTTGATACCCAGAATGAATCCATTTTAAATTATTAACTATATTTAATATCAGCACTACTGAACGAATGGGATTGTGCCCGAATAACAGCTTATTTGAACATGAATAGGTTAAGCGTATTTAACTACCAGTAATTAATTTCTTAATAAATCTTAAAACAACAGTGACTCAAGCATGTTGCATGTAATGACTTCAGAACAGCACATTTGCTACGAACGTCTCTGGTGTGGCGGTGCACGGTATGAAACTTAATTTTCAATAGTCTTTTACTATTAATATTATTGTATCATTTGCACTTTCTGTGAAACAAGATTTTTAACAAACAGATCGAGGCTGTTGGAAAGGATCTCTTTTTTGTATGATCACCCCCTAGTTTTTGGACTGATGCTGCTGTTTTTTTTTTTTTTACTCTGTTGTGCACTCGACTTTGCTGTCGAGCCTCCAGTGCATGTGCTCTGACCCCCCCCCCCCAATTTACCTGTACAAATGGCTATTATCGGACTTACCCAGAAGGCCCTAGTATATGGAACAAGAGTGCCCAGGGGTGGTAGGTTAAATGCCTCAATTTGACTACAGCACTTAAGTGAGCCACCACTAGAGTGACAAATGTGAAGACGCAACTCCTGGCCGGCCACTGCAGCCTAGCCAGGAGCGTTAAAACTGCCAACTCTACATGTCTAAGTGAAAACCTTCTTTTAAATATTAATAATCCCCCCCGAGGGAAGGCTTTGGAAGGCCACCAGGTAAGGTACTCAATGTTAGAATGACCGGCATGTTCCTTTGGTGTTTAACATGCACTGACAGTGAAAACACGAAACTGCCGTTTGCCCAGTTGCAGGGTCGGTGGACCCATTGGTTAACATTGAGCTTCACTAGTCACCGCACTAAGTACTCATTTCCATTTGGGTCCACCAAAGATATTACTGCAAGATATCAAATTAATCATTGCATTAAACCAGACTCCTTGATAAGATTGGATTTAAGGTGCCTTTTAATACAAAGGTGGTTTTAGGAACTACCACATTACCACAGCAGCTGCCCAGGAATGTCTGACTGCTGCTGGAAATCAAAGTGCCTGCTGGGCGACTGAGTCCTGACCTTCCCGATGTGTTCCCAAGTCCGTGGGACCCATAGCCGAAGTGTACTCTGGTCCCCCAAAATCAGAGTTACTTACCTGCTAAACATTGCTAACTAAGCCTTCTGTAACTGGGAGACCAGTGGAAACTGGACTTCGCTGCTGCATTGTGGGAGTTCCAGTTCTGAGGCCGGAGACGAGCCCCAATGCTCATGGATACCAAGGTGGCCCCAGGAACCATCACTGCATCGCTTAATCCTCAGTAATCTGAATCTCCAGCATCAGGACCACTTCTTTGCTGGACTGTGGTGACGGACAAAAGTGCACTGAGGACCCGGAGACTGTTGGACCCGACATGTAGCTGTCTCGCTGGACCTATGTGGTCCCTGTGACTGGCACCCAACCGTTTGCGGCCTGTCCAAGGAGCGACTGGCAGTCATTTTGGTCCGTTGGCTCAGAACCCATTAAGCAAATTACAACGATTTATTGTGCTTAAAAGAATTTTCTTATTTGTGAAAAATCGTATCTCCGCTTTCCCTCAGTAGACTGTCGTCGTTTTGGTGTCTGTTTAAAGATATAAATATAGCCTGTTTTTATAAATTGGTGTTGGATTTTTATTGTGTTCTGTTTCTTACTTATTAAATGTTTTGGTACTTCTAAATGCTTTACATTTGTCCCTTTGATTAAGCCTGGCTGCCCTATGCCACAGCTACCCAGGACCGAGCTAAGGGTTTTAATAAAGAATCTAACTGGACCAGAAAAAGATTGCGGCATTATTACATGGTGAGGTCGCACAACCACATTACACAATAATCCACTTCCCTACAAAGGCTTTTCAATACTAAAACTAAAATCTTGAACCAATCTTCGAGTTTGGGAATATAGATCAGAATATTGAGATTACAAGACCTATCATTAACTCTTAGAGGCTAAGAGATGTTAGGTTGTCTCATTTCATGTACCCTATATTTACCAACTATCACTCGGACATTGGATATGCAAGTATGAGACTCAAACTACAGATGGGATCTTTGCCGCATCACAGCCTCCACACTACCTCTTAGCTTGAATCTCATCATGAGACTGAACCGGTCTCCATCTAGCGTTCAAAAACATGACCACTTATTTCTTCACAAATAGATTTTTTCTAAATTGTGTCATCCTTATTTAGTACAAAGTTAAATAATTGGAGTGCCACCTACTTTGAGCTTTTTTGGCACTCAAATATTGTTGACCATGTATAAAATCTTGAACTTAACTAGGTTAATTAAGCTACTTAGGACATTGTGACTCGCATGGTGCGTCACCCAATACGTTCACTAAACCGTACAATCGAACAATTGGGATTTGAACTACCCAAAACTGTTATTTTGCAAGACACTTCACCCGATATGGTCACTTAACCAGACGTAAACCATAAAGAGGTCATACTATGCGACATGCATGATGCTTTAACTAGATGGCGACAAGCATGCAAGTTAGTCATTTTAGGTGGCCTGCTGGAACACCTGGGCAGCAGTATAGTCAACTCGGTCCACTGCAATCATTTATTTGCTTGCTATGAAAAATCAGGGAAGAAATGTGACTTAATAAATGGTGACAAGGCACTATAATGTCATTGTAAATCTGAAAAGTAATTGAAAACTGGAAAAAACAGCTCTTATTCATTTTACTTTAAGGAAAAACAGAGTGAATACAAAGAAAGTGTCCCCGAATTTAAAACTGAAGAAGGATTTGCAATTTCTCCAATATAATCAAGTAAAATTGACCTTTTATTATAAACTAAACATTATAAATTAAATATTCTTTTAATTCAATCATTACATTTCAAAAACATTTTTTTATTATTTATTTTTTAAATTCATTTTCAAGTCGTTTGCAGTTCACAAAAGACTGTTTGATACTTATGATTGAGAAAAATATAAGTGTCATACTGAACAAGTTTCAGAAAGAAATACTTAGAACTTAATCTCTAAGTAGCACAATAAATTAAATTGCGTTAAAGAAACCTTAATTAGCAAAACTGCCACGCTATTGTTTTTTGAAGTTGATTGCTAACCTCTAACAGCATTTTATTTTTCCACAGATTAACACAGCTGTGAGAAATTAATTAATGAACTAATAGACTGATGAATTGAGATTTATTTTGTCTTTTTCTTCGTTAGGATTCATCTCACGGTTTCCAGAAGTACAAAAGGTGCATTTCATGTAGAAAAGCGCTGATATATTGTTTATCAAAGGTATTTTTATCGTACGCATCTTATAACTTTAGAATCGTTGTAGCAATTGCCGTATTGAAGTGAAACTATCATTAAATAGTCGGAAAAAGTGTTCCACAATAGAATCTGCATTAATGTGCCACTGCAGAGGGTTAGCATCATTTTGTCTAATATCATTTGGGAATCTGATGGACCAAGTTAAAACAGTTTTCAAACATATAATAAAGTAAATTTCAAGTGAAAATAAAAAAAATAAGAAAAATTGACAAATTTTGTTGTTTTGACTTGTACATATTAGGGTGTGTAAAGACATGAACAGATGCACTGGTGTGAGCTGTGGAGGAGAGCTGACCAGACAGGATCGGCAGTGGCCTAGCAGTAAGGAGAGGGCTCCTCCGTAGACTGCCACCAAGATAGAGTGAATGTTACTCTCTCCAAGCCTATCTAGTTTCCATAACAAAAGATTTGCGTCCTGTGACTTTCCGTAATGAAAGTAAATTTTACTTACCTGTAGGATTAATTTTGCAGCTTGAACAATTTGAAGGATTCACAGCTGTGCTTAGTTCACCCACTAATGGTTGGGTCTGGAAATTTCACTCAGTCTTTTTAGGTCTTGCCTAGGCAACCCTTGCGCTGTCTCTTCGAGACATGCTGTATTCAGGATATGGGCATGAATCCCCACCCACTTTCCGCCGATCGTTTTATTGACTACTATCCCTATCCCTGTAAATGGCGGCTTTTCATTGGTCAATAGGCTTAGTAGTCCCTTCTTTTCTCTTCTTGTAACCTCCCAACCCCTGTTTCATGGGTTGTTACTCAGTATGTTTTAAATTACAGCCTCCGAGCACTATTTTCTTGAAGGGCTTTCTCCTGCCTGCTTTTGCAGGCTGGACACGCTTTCCTGTAATGGTTTATTTTTGTTTCATTTAACTAGCACGGAACGCCTCAGCCCTAATAATGGCGGCCGCACTTTCCCTTTGTTCCTTGCCATAGCCGAATGTGGCTGCATGCCTTTTTTATTTATTTACTTCTTTTTTACATTGGCGGCACCCACGCTTTAGCTTTAATCATCTTAAGCTAAAACGCCCGTGCCGCGATTGCCTCAAAAGAAAATAAATAGAAAAAAAACATGCATTAGCTTAAGATGTTCACAGCCTAATCACGGGTGTCACCATTGTAACAAAAGTAAACAAACAGGGAAAAAAAAGCGTTCAGCTCCATTTTTTTTTATTTGCTTACTTTTGTTACAATCGCGGCACCCACGTTTTAAACATCCTAAGCTAATGCATGGGTGCCGCTATTGCTTCAAAAGTAAAGAAATAGAAAAAATACCTTTTTTCAATTTTCTTTCTTTTTTTTTTACTTTTGAAGCAAATCGCAGCACCTGCACTTAAGCTTACGATGTTTACAACTAAAATGCAAGTGCCAAAAAGGTCTTGCATTTGCAAGGTTTACACACCACTTGCAGGTTTTTAAAACACATAAATAAAAGGCATTATCATTTACAATGTCAATAGCTCAAACTCTTGCAAATGCGAGACCTATTGCATTGCAAATGCGGTTTTGTTTTGGTGGGCGTCATGGAGTCGTTGACCATTTAGTGCTATATAACTCCTCGAATGACATCAGACAAACACCTCAGAAGATCCTCAGCGTGGATACCATATTCTGATTTTTCCCCCCTTGGTGACTGATAGTTTTGGCTTCAGGTTGATGAGCCTCTATCAGTTGCAAATTTGGGGGTGGACAAGTCGCCTATGAATCCAGAAAATTCTTCAAGATGCAAAACAACACTATTAGGTAAGAACCATTTTGTTTTGCAGCATTAATCGCTTCTGTATTTAAAGGCTGTACGCGGATTCAATAGTGGTATTCCCCTCCCCCTGGAAGAAGGGGTGAACAAAGTTAGTATTCACAAACAGGTGTCCGAGTACCTTTAGTCCGACCTGTGCCTCTGTTAGCTTGAATGTCCACACAGTAATGCTTAGCGAAGTTGTACACAGAAGACCATGTGACCGCCATGCACATGTATTTTATGGACACATAAGCGATGAAAGCTAGTGTCGCTCCTCTTTATCTAATGAAGTGCACTCTTGGTTTCCTTTCCAACGCCTGTGCTGCTGTCTTGTAACATTTTTAGATTCTTTGAGCTATCTATCTTTCAACAGTCCTTTTAGTGACTGGCAAACCTACAGTCACAGGGGCAAAGGGATCAAAAATTGCTTTCCTTTCCGGATTGTGTTCGTTTTCTGAAGGTAATGCAGGACTGCCATTATTCATGTACAGTGAGTGAAGAGCCCATTCAGCCTGAGATTTTGGCTGCTGGAAATAAACTGCTTGTTTTATGGCTTGACTGGCATAAAATGTGACATCACTTTTGGCAAAACCCGTGGGTTGGTTCTCATTACCATCCTTTTCTGTGAATTTGCAGATACGGTTCTTGGGTTGCGAAGATCTCTTGGACCACCTGGTTTTTGGAAAGGAAGCAGCGACACTAAAAGGGTAAGTCAGTCCCAGGCTTGGCATGCAGATCATTCAAAATGACAAATTCCCAGTTACAAGCAGCAATGCAGAAATGGCAGAAGTCACATGACTTCTTCGATAAACAAGCAGTTAATGCGTTTCATGGCACAAACAGCAAAAAAAAAAAAGTAAAAGGTGTAGGAAGGTGGATTTCTGACTATGGTTACCCCCAACTTTTTGCCTAGTGTCTAGCTGGTTTTTCGACTTAGTTGGCCTGAGATCCTGCCATTCAGGGTCTCAGGCTGTCTGCTCTCTCTTTAAAATGGACTCCATGTACCCTAGGTACATACACAATTGGTAAGGATCATCTTATTGCACCCTGTACAGTGTACCCTAGATACCCAGGGCATAGGTGTACCCTAGGCCTCCCAGGGGCTGCAGCATGTATTATGCCACCCCTGGTCTGGCCTTCCAATCAGACACAACTGGCTGATCACTCAGCTGGGGCAAGGTCGTGTAATCACCCCTTGCTTAGATATAGTATACCTATATCTACCCTTAAAATAGACACATGTGTACCTATCAGCCACTCCTATGGCAGGCCTTAACAATCCTGGAGGCAGAGTGCTTGGTAACATGTGAGATGGTGCTCTAGCATGAGCTGAGCCTGTCTGCAGCTTTCGGAACCATGTCCTTATAGCTGTTCTATGATATAGCCTACCATATACTCTTAAAGTGCCTTATAATCTTAAACGGTTATGGTAACTATGGTTTGGCTTTATCAAAACATGTCGTGTAAGGTGTCTAACACTTTAGAATAATACCCCCATACCATTTCTGGTGATGAGGATATTATTCCTCCCTTCTAGAGGGAGAGACATGTTAAAATCCTACTTTGCTGTTTAACTCTAACCAAAGCCTCAGCATCACAAAATGGATGCTGCTGCCACAGACACGAGTCTGACCTCCTGCTGCTGGGAGTGATCCCGGCACGGGAGGCTTGGACAATAGGTTTCCTGCTTGGGGAGGTGCTAGCACCTCCCCAGACAGACTTTAGTGTATTGGGGCAGGGAGGGCTGAAAGGAACGAGACACTGCCTGGGGCACACAAGGTGTCCCATGCATAGTCCAGTTCAAACCGGTGCTGGGGCACACCAGCCGCAGCCCTGGCGCGAAACTGGACAAAGGGAAGGGGGTGTAACGACCCCCCTCCCAGGTCCCACCCATAAGGCGTGACCTAGCAGGCAACCCAGCCCCCCAGATTAGTATAAGAGTGGTAGCTGGGCCCCAGGAGATTAGATTATCCGGAACCTGCAACTTGAACAGAAACTCTGGACCTTCGACATTCAACGAAAGAAGAAGACTGAAGAATCTCCCTTGTGGCCAAGGAGTGGCTACCCTGTGCAAACAGGCACCATCAAGAGACTACCCTTTGCTTTGCTGAAGTTCTACGAGGGTCCGACTGCAGAGCCCGACCAGAGCCTTGACTTATAGACTTCTCCGACCCTGATCCACATCCACAGCCGAGCTGAGATCCGTGAAGGCGACGAGAGACGTGGGACCGGCTACCTGGGAAAAGTGGCGAGTATCTTCCAGCGCAGCTTCTGAGGTTCCCTCGAAGTTGTGCTCCGGGGATTGAGAAGCCCCAAGCACCATCTGCACCGAAGATCAGCCCCCCACACTCCACGAGTCCTGCGTGGGGCCCTTCTGCATTTTCCTGCTTGCCGCGTCTGTCTGGTTGCTTGAAAGTTGGCTAGCGGCCTTTGTGACGACACACCTTGAAATCTTCATCGCTGGTTTGGCTCCTCCAGACTGGCTCCCGCTTCTTTGCAAAAGAGAAGCACCCCAGACCTTCCTGGTCTGCACCAGAAGCAAGCGCCTCTGTTCTTCGTGGGTTCCGCTTGCCAAGGCTTGGTGAGTCCTAGTTCGACTTCGACGCCGCCGACAGCAAGAGCCTTCGTGGGACAGCTCGCCTCCTGGTCCTGGTCGTCCTCGACGTCTCCTGGTACCCGTGGCTGCAGCGACAAGCTTCCCCCTTCACCTGCAATCTTCACGACATCGCCTGGTTCCTTCCTGGTTCCACGTGGTCACTGGCTAGTGACCTTGACTCTGTCCCTTCGGCTTGCAGGTACCCTTCCTTCTTGATCCCGGCCTTGGGATCCACCGGACACTCTTCACTGACTGCCTGTCAGCAACTTTCCTTCAGGCATCCATAGAAGTCCACGACGAAACCCGACGCAAGTTCACACCTATGCACCCGCAGCCCGTGGGCTAGGTAACTTGGGTACTTCGGTGCTCACAAGGGTAGTGACTATCCTAGGGTCTAGTTTCCGAGTCTCGACTCTCTAGTTGCTTCAGAAGTGTCCTTAAACTGCTTATTTCAAAACTGTACTATTTCTATCGACTATACGCATTACGCGTGAGTGTTTCCACTCTGCACCTGAATCCCGTGGGCCTCCCACTTCCTAACTGTTGCTAGTGTAGTGTAGCCCCAGCGATGGCCTAGGCCTAACCTATTTCCGTGACAGTGGTCCTTATACCACTTCTTTAGTATATGGTTTGCGTGGCCCCTAGGGCCTAACTGTATTACTTACCTGTGTGACTTAATGTATGCTTAAATAAGACTGTGTTGTACTTACCTCGAATCTCATAAAGAGTGCTGAGGGTTTGACTAGAATAAATACACTTTATTTTATATATATATCTGTTGTGGTGTCCTTTCATTTGGTATTCAAGGGATTATATATGGTATCACAGCTGGCTTCACATGCCATTCAGAGTTTAGCCTAAGACTGCTCTTGTCCATGCTACCACTAGGATAGCTGGTCTATAAGGTTGACTTTACAACCAATCACCATAAGGGTTGTTTGGACTGATACAAGGTGTACACTAGAACTAGTGACATCATACATCAGGCCAACTTCTCACAAAAGGCACGAGCCAAACAGCTATTTTTTAATTCCTGAATCTGTAAAGCAGTTAACGGCACATAGGGGTGATTACACACATTAAGGGAAGTGACATAGTTAAGCTCTTCAACTTTTGTAGAGGCCTCTAAACTGCGGGATTCAGCAGATTGTGCAGGATTGTTTCCGAGTCCTGCTTTCCAAAGAAAACCTCATCATCTGCAGATTGTTGCTGGGGCCTCCTCACAGCTTTGAGTGGTCTGAGCCTTTTCTTTCTGGCCAAAGCTCTCAAATGGTAGAGGGTGGATCCTTGCTAGCGCCATTTAGAAGCAGAGTCCAAAGAGGTTCCCTTCTGCCAATGTCCCTTTTATTGGATATAAGCAAATCTCTGCCGAGCTTGCTGGCATCCTGAGGACAGTTTTGTACCTCCATGCAGATGACACAGTTATTGCTCCCTTTGAAGAGTGACTGAGTCAAGACTCCAGGGCCGTGGAAATCCTCATGGAGGAGCTTGCGGGGTAGATGCTTTATAGTTGGTCCGAAGACAGCACCACTTGCCAATATGCCACCATCTCTGACCAGTATACCAAGCGAGTGCCAGAATAAACTGCAGCAAGGTGACATGATTATTTGTATGTGAAAACTATGGGACAACCTTTGATGGCAAAACATATAAGGAAGGGCAAACTAACTGACTGCAACTTATGTCAGCTCTATCCTTATCGTACCAGATGGAAATTACAGCTCTGGGTATAGAGACCAGACGAGCAACTGCTAGGACCACTAGTCACATTTACGCTGTCACAGGTCCTCCCTCACGGACTGGCATTCACCAGTTATTCAGGACAAACCCTCCTTACCAGATTGCAGACTCCTCTTCCCTGCTGTATAGAGCAGTCCCCGGGGCAGATCTCAATAGCACAGCTGGGCCCAGCATAGCCCTTCTTGCACACGCAGCGGCCATTCAGGCACTCTTGGTTGGGATAGCAGCCAGGCAGGCATCGATGCACTGTATAAGTGGCATTAAAACCAGCCACATCGGTGGAGTTCGCTTCATAATAGACCACAAGCAGCCCTGTAGAGGAACAGAGGGGTGTTAGGATGTGTGCAACACTACTGTCATTGTGTTGTAAGCCGGTGTAGGACAACACCAGCTGTGGGCCATACTATACAAAAATGAAAAGCCGATTACACTGCAAGACGCACACACATCAGAAGACACAATCATACACACTACCACACACCAAGAAACAAACACAAAGGCTACGGCAAACAAAGAGCATGTTAGATAATGACACAGAGACACAGGCTGTCTCAAGCACAAACATACAGGTCATTTCTAGAAGAGACAGGTAAAAATGAAAGAACAGAGTACACAGATGTTGCACACATACTGCACATTTACGGTCAGATTCAAACCACACAACCCATCCTGCCATCAACGACGACTTAAGACACCGCATAATTCTGTCTATTTCCATGCAGGGAAATGAAAGGGAAGCAGCTGCAGCTTGAACAGTGCGTCACCGAGTTCAGGACACATTTCGCACCTTAGATGTGTCACCTTCAAACATCGAGCCTGCGACTGCAGCTCCAGAGAGTCACCTGTGCAGCATAGCAGGTCCCGTCCTGCTCGCAGGGAACACATTCACTGGAGGATTCATGAGACTATCGCAGCCAGCCGCACGAGGAGTGCACTAGGCACAGTAGCAAGCATGTCATCGGTGTGCCTGTTAACCTCTCCCTGTGCTGCAATGTATTGCGCCTGGGCTCTCCGCACAGGAGCATCTACCTGCTCCTGAACTGTGCACGGAGCTGCTGTTTCTCTCCTATAGTCCCCTATTTGTATTGCAAAATGTCCTCAACCAACGACATTTGGAGAATCAAAGCCTGCCTCAAAAGCATTTAAAACAGATGCCAAACTACTAAACCCCACAAAGAATGACCTACTCCTGCTTGCCTTCAATGCAAATCATTTGGTGGTTCAGTCATGGCTTTCCAACCTAACTTAATGGCTTCACCTCCTAACTGGCAGAACAGGCCAAATCCCCCAGATTCACCCTCGACTCCAACCTTTAAAGGAAAACAATGACAAGAAAACCAAAACAGACGAGTTCTAACCACTGTTCCAAATAACGCGGGCGCGCGTGCACTTCTCTACCCCCGAGCGCGCAGTGCCATCTGTAGAGCGTGCACAGGGGGCACATCCCGCGAGAGTATTCGCGACACCGCTTTTAAAAGGCGCGCGGCGCGAAAATCGGGCATTTCCAGATTGCGGAGGCCGGTGGCGAAAGGAGTGGAGGTAAGTGTTTTGATGTGGCCACTTGCGTGTGCTTTTTGTATTTCTCTGAAGCGCACGCACTGTTTGCTGTATTGTTCTTTTAGTAAAGCGAGGCTGCGGGGGAAGATTGTGTGCTTTTATTTAATTATTCATATTAATTGCAGCCCCTTCACGAGCTGCGATTAACATGAATACTTAAATAAAAGCACACAATCTCCCCAGCAGCCTCGCTTTACTAACAAAGCAATACAGCAAGTTTAAAAACTCAGCGTGTGTTTTTTAGGCTAATCTGCCTTGTTTGCAGACTTGCTGTATTGGTTTGATAGTAACGCAAGGCTGCGGGACAGATTGAGTGCTTTTGTTTAAGTATCCATGTTAATCGCCGCTCGTGAAAGGGCTGCAATTAACATGAATAATTAAATAAAAGCACACACTCTCCCCCTATGCCTCGCTTTACTACCAAAACAATACAGTAAGTCTGCAAACAGGCCACAGTCATTCTATGGAATGTGTTTGTGGCTATGTTTCCAGGCCTCAGTCTTTGTGACCACAACATGGGTACATCACCTGATCTTACTCAAGCACAAGCATGGACATTCCACATATAAATATGGGACATAAAGGTGCCTGGCCATAACATTCTACACGTATATCAAGGTGAGAAGGTGAGCTAGTAGGCAGTCTCTCCTCTGAGGTCCAGGTGAAATGTCCTGTATCGTACTACTATAACCAGCTTCCACCAATCAGTAGTGCAATGGTCTGATGACAGGACGGTAGTCACTCGCATTAAAAGGAGTAGGGCTTTGGGTTTTACCCAAATTCCCAACAGTGTCCAGCACTTTGTTATTGATTAACATGCAGTAATCACATAAAGCACTGGTCAAGAGGTTTGTGACCGGTCCCCTGCACCAGGATACATCTTGTGTCCGCCAGAACAATAAAATGAAGGGATGGGTATCAGCAAGAACACTGTCTCTACAGACATTCAATGCTACACATAGATATTTAGTTATGCACTAATAGGTTTCCTGTAGTGTTTTTCATCCTCAATTTGTGGGCCTTCAGTTGACTATTTAAAGTCTAAATTCTCAGGTGTCCCATGGCAGACAGCAGTGCTTAGGTTGCAAAATCATCAGATTGAAAGGCCATTACTTTTGCAGATTGCCCGATTTATTAAGGCCAAAAGCAATCTGTGCGGTATCATGCAAGTGTTATTACAAGCATTGATGAGGCTTGAACTGAAGTTCAAGAGTACTATATGGGTCAGGTCCAGATTTTCCCTTGGTGCTGGTGTTTCATGAGTTGAGCTGTACCCCTTCAAAATCAAGGCAGGGCGTTGTGGATTTTGACAGAATCCAATTGTCTTTCTGCCATGATTTGAAGATGTAATTTCCAGTTAGGGAATCAAGCAAACCATCTCTTGCAAAATCTGGTAGCCCAACTGTACATCCTGGCATTGTTCAAGTATTATTCGGATGCCTTAAACTTTCACAGCATCCGTCAAAATGCACTATTCTTTCCTTCAAGATCCTAACCTCCCAGTAATTTTATTGATATCATTCCAACTTAATTGAATATGTTCTACATTGTCTGGATTTTAAACAGACTATGAGGTCCCACCTGGAGAGGGTTTCCTCATTCAGATCTCACTCACACTGACTGAAACTCTCTTGATAGAGTTTGAGGCACTGTCTGGTATCCCTTCCTCTTTGAGGCCTAGTGAGTGGCAGAGAAGGCGCTGGAGTCGGTGCAGAGTTTGCAACATGAAGGAAGTACCTACACAAACCTACCCTGGGACCACTTATTCTAAATGTATTTTCAATTCATACACTCTTCTTTGTCTGTTCTACAAGAAGCTTTGATGGTAGAATTGTCAAACTGGTGCATTTGGGTAGGGCTCCATGTTTCTAAACCTGAAGTGTACTTGCTTCATGTCATGCTTATCCAATGTGCAAACCGGCCTTAAGGCCCTTAACGTGGCGCTGTATGTGTGAAAATGCACCATCTTTTCACTTTTTTACATAATCGTTTGGAGTGACATTTGGCGCTGCACAAGCGCGCGGTGTGGTTCCTGGCGCACATAGCCATGGTTGCAGCTCACAGAGACCCTCCACTGCCGCACACAGAGGAAACAAATTAGAGGGAACATTGGCTCTAACTCTCGCCTGAAAAAAGTGACATCCGTTCTCCGAAGAGAACTCTTCTGAAACACAATTCAAGCAGTAGTTTTCGCATATCCTAAATGGAGGAAATGCCCTGCTCAACGGCATTCATGAGACCACCCTCGCTTCCCTGAAGAGCATCCTTCACGCAGCAGCATAACTCAAGGGGCTGAAAACCCAACCACATCACCAGGTCGGCTCTGACGACCTGTCCACCAGGTAAGTAACACAATCTCAGCTTCAAAATCAACTGCATCACTTACACCAGGACCTAGGACCGCCTGGCTAACAAGCAAATAATATCTGGAGGTCAACACCAGACAACCAGATCGCACATCCCCAGGTCAGAGACTAACCACAGCAGGAAGGAGAAAACATGAAAATCGGCCTTCTTAGCCTTTATCCCAGGATCTGGAATACCCTCCCCCCTCAGACAACAGAACAGCACTAACACTCCGACAAGTCAAGAAGAATTTGAAAACCTACATCTTCAAGGAACACTGCCCCAGACAGGCTGACTTCTTGCCACTTCCACCAGCTCTACCTCATCCCTTTGTCCCTACCTCTGAAGTAGCCCCGCTGGGGCCTGCCCCGTGCAGCGCTCAGTTGTGAGCCAGTGAGGTATGTGCTTTAGAAATAGCAAAACATTCACAGAATGTATTACTCTAGGCACTGAGAAGCTGCTAAACAACTGCTAGTGCATGTGCTCCCTTCATAAACAGGATAACTATTTTAAACTTATTTTTTTATTGCCATTTTCACATTTCATACATTGTACATCATTCATATTCTTCAAGTGGTCGTGTCCGATCATACATCCTGTAAGGATACTTAACAACTGTATTGATTGATGATTCGTCACCAGGAAGCATAAACAGTGCATACAGTTATCGTGACGTTCACATCCTACGATCTCGGGTTCCATATATGGCAAAGGAACTGGGGTTTAACATAGGTATAAACTAGGGAATGAATATGGAAGAATATATCCAATTACACTAGTGAGGGAATGTAGCGTCGTGATGGTGAGGTACCTCTGATACTCATGTTTGCCTATCCTAGTCGGTACGACTGAGAATCGTAATAGTGTGCCTGGAGCTAGGGTTTGTCAAGACCTCGCGCGGTTGGGAGTCTACGGATTCAGGTGGGCAGGGCCTGTGACTGTGTACTCTGGATTAGTTGTGTAGATGCGTCGTCTGGTGGGTCCGCCCCCGGGGAGAGCTGCCTAAACTGGTATAATAACATGGCCCATTCCATTGATATAGGGTGCTTGCGGGTCCCTTTCACCTCCTCCTCCGCCGCCGCCCATTTGTACGTAGCTCCCACCCACGCCGCCACCGGAGGACCGGTGGGGGAACGCCAATGCATGGCTATGCTGCGTTTGGCCAAGAGCACCGCTAAGGAGAGGAAGCGAGTCTGCACCTTGTGCTGCTTACTTACGCGAAAGATGCCTATGGCACTGGCCTCCCAAGTGTTCATGCAAGTTAGCCCAGTGAGGGTACTCAAAGCGGTGTGAATGTGGTGCCAGAAGATTTGAATGACGGAGCAGCTCCAAAACATATGTTGGAAGTCTGCATTTTGTTCGTGACATCTGGGGCATAGGAACTGAGTGTCAGGGTAGAATCGTTGGAGGCGTGCAGGTGTGAGATAGGCCCTGTGTAGGATGTAATATTGGATGTTTTTAAAACGTGCGTTTCTGGAGACTTTCTTAGGGTATCTCAAAGCCTTCTCCCACTCCCCCTCATGGAGCACCCGCCCGATTTCCGCCTCCCAGGTGGCCCATAAACAGGATAACAATTGTGAACTCAGACTGGCATATCTGACTATCTGAAAAGGGCACAGTAACACTGTGCACGAGGTGCGGTCTAATCCCACATGCCGGATGCAATGAGCATTCATACAAGGCCTTATGTATACTGGCCTTGCAGGCTTACATTGCTGGAGGAGCACAGGCAGGAAGACCAGGGGCAGTGACATCCCTCCAGGCCCAAGCAAACACCTTGCAAAGCTCCTTGCTCCTACTCTACAGGTACACTATGGACCTGCCTCTGATGTGGCCAGCCTCAACCCAGTGGCTTCTCTTCCTCTGGGAGGGCAGAGAGGCGCAAACAGGAATGCAGGGGAGAGAACTCATTTAAGAAGGACAAAGCACTCCACCAGTAAAAGGAGACTACGCCATCTCAGAAAGCCCCGTGAACAGTGGAACCTGGTGCGGTTAAGATGGGAAAACAACTGAACACCTGGGAGGGTGGAGAAGGGCTGAAGAAATAATGGACACTGAACTACCAAACAGAGAGATAGTCTGTTGCCAGTTAGAAGAGGGCAGAGGTCCCTTCCTGATTCCCTTGTGTCCAAACTATGAGAGCAGCTACTGTCTGAGTCTGCCCGGAAGAGGGAGGCTGCGACCTGTCCTGTTGCCCCCTTGTATCGGAGACTGGAAGTGGACTCCCGGCTGGGCCTCCTGTAGCCTCAGGGACAAAAAGGCAAAGAAGTGCTCGTGAGTCAGAGGACCGGCTGCTAATCCAGTGCGTAGAAGCTGAAATGATGCTGGAAGAAAGGAACAGCCAGTTGACACTATGCCTGTGGACAAAGTCCCAGGATTAGACGGATTCCCCTTTCAGTTCTACAAAGCCAACAAAGGGACACATGTCCCATGCCTGCTTAAGGTTTTTTCAGGCACCTCGCATGAAACCATGCACCTCCCAGAATTTAATAAAAAAGCTTTCTTATTCTAAAGGCAAATAAGGATTTGATACAATGCGGACATTGCAAACCAACCTCCCTGACTAACGCAGACATCAAACTCTTCACAGCACAAACGTGTGAACTGCTTAAAACGAGCCTTACGGATGTAAATCCACCAGACCAAGCAGGTTGTGTCCCTCCTGCGCAGCTCAACTGCAATCGCCACCTCATGTGATGTGCAAGTATGATTGACAGGGAGGAGAAGATAGTGTCTTGTTAGATGCAGAGAAAGCATTCGATAGGGTAGAGTGGGGTAACTGGTTTAGAGCAGTGACGTGAGCGCATAGCGAAGGCAGCTTCCTCCCCAAAGTCCGATGGTTATACTCCAACCCAACAGATGTAGGGTCAGGGAACGGCTCTCGATCCCCCTCAATGGAAACTGAAAGAAGAACAAACAGCGCTGTCCCTTATCGCCTCAGAGTCATCATCGCACTCGAACCGCTTGTGGTGGGGGTTTGGCACAGCCAAGAAATCACAGGTTACAAATGTCAGGCAAGGGGGAACAAAACACATGTTACGCACATGACATCCGAGTGCTCCATGGCGGCCCTCGTAACACTCAGAATTGTCTGTATTTTCTGGTTATGGTGTCAGTTTGGAAAAGTATGAAGCGTTCTCAACGACCATTGTGGTTAGCTTGACTAGGTGTGAGGGGAATTTCTGACCAATCGGGATACTAGATGGCACATTCATGCAGCCTCTGCATTATCCCTGGATGGACAGGGGGTTGTGGTGGGCATACCCGGGCATCCCAAACTAGGGGTCCTGAGCACATTGGGTTTTGATTCACCCTTTTCCTATTTTTTATTTGTTTCGTTTTCGATTACTATGCCTTATTAATCACGAGATCCCCTTAAAGGGGGTTTAGAGGGTAGCCAGATGGGCTGGTCAGATGAGAAGGGTCCTGGGACTTAAGTCGTGTTTTAGAGTCTAAGGGGTTATGAATGAAGGCTGGTGAACACCGGAAGTCGCAGGGTCACATTAGCAGTGCTGGCATCCTCCTCTATAGTAACCTCATAATTCAGTCAAGATATGTCAAAGAATGTGACAAAGTTGTATATTTCTATATGTTTTTTTCTACTACATACAAAATGGTTGACACAAAGGAGCAGCTAAGGAGTCGGTGGGGAACTGGACTGCTGGAGCCCTGGATGAAGGGAATGGCTGAGCCAGTTTCCTGGTGTAATCGGTGCCCTGCACACCCTCCGGAACTCTGGCAGCTTTAGGACTTGCCAGGACACAAATGAAACTAGCTCACTTACTTGGTTACATCCTGTAGCTTGCAGTGCTGTAGACCACATGCCTTACACACTCCTGCCATCTAGTGTTCAGCACGTGTGCTGCAAGGTGCTTTTCTTCAAAGCAGAAGTGTCTGTTTTGACGCAACTCGTTTCCCTCCCAGAAACCCTAAATACACCAGGACAGACTCCACACCTCAGATGTCCCACGCCCCTAAATAAGTGAATGAATGGAAGCATGTTAGAAGGTGGTTCTGACACTATGGGCCGCCCGGATTTTTTGATTTTTGAGCACCTAATTGTTGAGCTTTAACTGTGGGGGAGCCTCATAAGTTGGGACTCACCCACAGTGAACTCAGGATGTAAGAGACTGCATGGGGATTTTACTGGTGTTCCCCTGGCTTGACCAGGCCACTGCGCAGCAGCTGGAGTAAGGGACACCGGGCTGGTTACATGCAGACATGTGTACATGCGTGTGCACACGTGTACGGGCTGCTCAGGGGAGATTCCTAGCGTGCGCAGTCCAGGAGCAACTACAAAGTGAATGGTGTGGCAGGACTTATGCAGTATTGGGTGGAATAGGCTTTATACACTGGAAACATGCCAGGGAAAGTCAGTGTGTCTTACTGTTTTTTTACTTCATTATTCCCCTATGGGAATGTGGAGCCAGGGGCTAGATTAACTTCAATTAGGCCTACAGATTCCAGACACGCACTTAAGTCCAATGTAGCAAATGTGAAAAGAAGTATTCTGCAGAGTCCAAAGTCTTATTTGTACTGCTTTTGGGTCATCCAGAACTATCATATTTCCCTGAGCCAGCCATGACCAGACCCAGGCTGAGGGCTGACCTCAGCTGGATGGATTGATAACGTTTCTTCCACAAGCGAGGGCCTCCTCTCCACGAAAAGAAGATGGGAGGGGCTATAGGCTCATCCATCAGCAGCTGTCGCTGGGTGCCAGGCACCAGGCTGCACCAAGGAGGGAAGGCAGTGTGGGCAAAAGGGGCTTCAGAGACACTGGATGACACCATTTTTAACAAACCCAGAGGCTGGACAAGAAGGAGGGAGCAGGGGCAGGGACGTGATGTGTCGCTGTTTGATAGGACCAACAGAGACTTCCTGCCAGCCCCCTACTCAATGTTTACAAAGTGCCTGCACAGGAAGAGAAGCTCTCTGGGGTGTGTGCTCTGCTGAGGCTGAAGGTGCTGGAGCCTGGCGCAATGGGCAGTTGGAAGGAGAGACCCCCCTGACTGCCCCCAGGACCCTATCAGCACCAGAAAAAGAGCCCAGGACTGGTGCACAGAAGCAGGGGCCTCTGCGCAGGGAGAGAGGCCCAGAAAGAGAGCCTGGCGAAAGGCTGGCGCAGGGAGCCAGTGAAGACACCACACTGCTGAATCTACCCTCTCAGAGACCCAGAGGGCAGAGGAGAGTGTTCCCAGTGGCGGGGGCTGGTAAAGAGGAGCAAGAAGCGCCCCATAATGCATCGCCAGGCATTTGGAAATCTGCCGTTTTGGTGCTTTGTGGCCCCCAGAGGAGGGGGGGGTCACCCTCACTTGTGAAAAGGTGCTGGGGGAGCTGCTGGAGAGGCCCAGTCATCCCCCCCCCAGCACGAAGAAATCGGCCATTTTGGTGCCTGGTGGCCCCCAGAGGAGGGCAGGGGGGCTGCAGGAGCACCGCAACCTCCCCCAGCATAAAGAAGAACAGTCCACCCATAAGTTGCACGGGGCATCTGAAAGAATAACCCCTCAAGGGCTCAGCCAGCCTTTAACACCTTCTAGGCTGGAACTTCTGTTCTGCAGCTGAGGGTGTACTATGAAGCGCCTCATGGAGTGAAGGGCTGAGTTGGGGATGTCTGGAGAAGGGCATCCCCTGGAGGTGAAGTGGTGTAATTGCACCGAAATGCATTTACTATTGGTTATTTCTTTTTAGGTGGACTGAAAGTCACATGTGTAAAGTGAAGTATATGTGTAAGGTGATGTTAAGCTAAATGGAGTTATGTTGCTGGACCTTCCGGTTAGGGGGTCTGGCTGTATTTACGTAATCCCATGTTTTTACCTGTGATTCCTTTTAAAGTGAGAAGGAGAAGTGTAGTTGCCAGGAGTACTTCTTTTGAAGGGACTGTAAGTCACATGTGTAAGGAGATGTCATAAGCCAAGTGGGGCTATGTTGCCAGACAGTCCTGCTAGGGTGTCTGGCTGTATATGCGCAATCCTGTGATTTCATCTGTGATGCCTTTAGGGGCTGTAATTGCAATGCATTCAAATGATCAACCAAGGTGATGAGTACTCTCATTCTAAAGTGTGCGTAAACATGGATTCTTGCTGCTGCGCTTAGGTGAAGACCCCAGACTGCTAGCCCTTAAGATATAGAGGTGCATACTTTATGGTCAGCAGGAGATGCTCAGTCAGGGTCATGTGTCACCACGGCAGGTTTACCCCTTTTTAATGCTTGTTGAGGTAATGGGGTGGGTCGCCACTGGGATGGTGCCAGTGCGCAGGGCCCTCGCTCCAGGTTATGTTTAACTATCTGCATTGGGGGCAAGTTGATGTGCATACATGGGAGTGGTGGTACTAGACCCCACCCCCCCTTTGCGGGAGGGGTGGAGATGTTCTGCAATGTCACAAAGTAATTCCAACAGCTTATGTATATTTGTAAATTGGTGCATAGTATTGAGTAGTGTGCGTTTAATAAATGTACTCTTACTTTTATAAAGCAAAGTACAGACTGGACAATCAATTATTTAGTGTTATTTTTGTACACCTGCAAATGGCGATTACTAGCCCACACCACCTCCCTTGAGTAAGCCTCAGACTGCTCTGCAACGCTACCCTCTGAGAGTCAGGCGCTACAATTGGGTGTTTGGTTCGCAGTGAAGGACAAATGTAGTCATGTTATTTGTGCAGGCCTCACAGATGCTGCCTCGTTTTCTAACAAAGCAGAATAGTAATTCTGTGCAGATGCATTATTAAGGAAAATATGTGATTAACGCAAAGCATCCGTACCTTCAGCTTGCCTTGCGGAGGTGAGAGGGTACAGGCTAATACAGCACTTCCAGCTACAACGAGAGATGCAATTAAAGGAATCTGTTCCAGTTTGTACCCTGTGTAGCTGCAGATCACGTGCTTTGCACAGACCTGAAATCAGTTATTTCCCACTGCCGAGGCTGCTTGCGAGTGGATGTGCCAGACGTGTGGATTGGACGGTCTGCCCCCCTGTGCCTTTAATGGCCTTGAATGTCCACACAGAATTGTTCCGTGAAAGTTTGAGGGGTGGACCGCGTCGCAGCATTCTTGGAAGCAGAGAGTGCAGTCGGCCCTGTGCACAGAGCTCGTTTAGTTTTAGCATAACTTGCGCGGGGACATTTTACGATCCACCGAGAAATCTCAGATTTGGAACTGGATTTCCAAGAGAAACTTTGTGGAGGCGCCAACCGCTGCCGCTTCTTGAGAAGGTCGATGTCCGTGAGAGCCTTTGGTACATCACATGGCCCTCCCGCCGGAGAAGGAGGCTGCAAAAAGAAGCCAATGGTCGGATTAAGATGCATTTGGAAGACAACCTTTGATCCCTACTAGAAATAGATCTTTTCATAAAAGATGCTGCATTCGACAGGAATGTTAAGGGCGCGGCTGGGGATCCCGTGAGCCGTTAGGACAACAGTCCTGCCCCGGGATGGGACTGGTGGCGGCCCTAAAGGGAGGACTCGGAAGACCCTGTGTAAATACTCGGATTGCCAGGATGCTGTACAAAGAAGTCTGCTTGGCACCCACTGCTAAACGTCTAATGGAGAAGCAAGCTCACCCTGACATTTCTAAAGTATGGAGGGGAGTTACTCATGCCCTTCACCAAGGACCGCAGAGGCGCGGAGCCTCCTCTCATAGAACACTGGACACATCCTTTCAAAATTGCAGCATGACCCACTCGAGGGGTAGGTAGGCGTGCCTCGCACAAGATGAGCTCACACTCCTTTGGAATCTAAAACCTCTGGTACCGAACTGTAAGGTTCACTTTGCTGGGATTGGATGTCTCAGGGACCCCAATGCTGCGTTAGGAGACCTTCTTGTGGATGGACAGAACTTCCGGCAATGCAGAGTACCATTGCTGCCCTGTCCACGTCAGAGCAATGAGCGTCCGGGACCCTGGTCTCAACTTCCTGCTCTATGAGAGAATGGGTGGGCAGTGGGAGCAAATGTCCATGACGGGTTCATCCTAGAGCCTTCCCATGGGCTGTGACTGGCACCTGGAGGCCAAGCTCTAGAACTTGGCGCGGTATGCGGCGGCAAAGAGGAAGACGGAGGGCTTCCTCCAATGTCTGAAGTACTTTAGAAGTACTTGGGGATTTCCCACGCGTGTACTTGTTGAGATGTCCTGCTCAGCAGATCCATGACGTCACCGGTCGCTCCAAGCAGATGCTCTGCTAGAGGCAACAATAGGGTTGTTTGAAGGTGCCATATCGACTGTGCCAATGATGGAAGCCAGGGTGAGCGAGCGCCTCCTTGCTTCTGCATGAGAACATGGTGTTCATTGCATCTGTTGACATGTGAACTAGTGTTTTACATGCAATGAATCCGCATGTAAAGCACTGAGCGCCCGTCGAACAGCTGTCAGTTCTAATTAACCGATACGCATCTTCTGCTGCTGTTGCATCCAGATACCTTGAACTAAGTGCCCGGATGTGCTCGCTACCATCCAAGGGAGAAGTGTCTCGTAACGTTCAGTCGAAGAACTCTCTGCCCAGTATCAAGTGCCTGTTCCATCGTCTGAGACTGAGCCGAACTCTGGACTCTTCCAACACTAGCTCTCTCCAGAGGGCCCATGGCCCGGCCGGCAGCTCTGCACCGGGTGCGGCATCGCATGAGGCCAGCATCCCCAGCACCACGACTGCTCTCACAGGCTGGCACAGGCTCAGCCTGTGACTAACACTGCTCCGAGGTCTCATCTCTGCTTCAGGGAGAGAGGAGGCGTTTAGGCAACGACTGTGAAACCTCCCCTGTGTAACAGCAACAAACTGAGTGCGATAGGCACTGCTCATAGCTAAGGGTCTGTGAGTGATAGGCACTGCTCACACCCAAGGGTCTGTGAGTGATAGGCACTGCTCATAGCTAAGGGTCTGCGAGTGTGATAGGCACTGCTCACAGCTAAGGGTCTGTGAGTGTGATAGGCACTGCTCATGGCTAACAGTCTGTGACTGTGATAGGCACTGCTCATAGCTAACGGTCTGCAAGTGTGATAGGCACTGCTCATAGCTAAGGGTCTGTGAGTGATAGGCACTGCTCACACCCAAGGGTCTGTGAGTGATAGGCACTGCTCATAGCTAAGGGTCTGCGAGTGTGATAGGCACTGCTCATAGCTAACGGTCTGCAAGTGTGATAGGCACTGCTCATAGCTAACGGTCTGCGAGTGATGGGCACTGCTAACACCCAAGGGTCTGTGAGTGATAGGCACTGCTCACACCCAAGGGTCTGTGAGTGATAGGCACTGCTCATAGCTAAGGGTCTGCGAGTGTGATAGGCACTGCTCATAGCTAAGGGTCTGCGAGTGTGATAGGCACTGCTCATAGCTAAGGGTCTGCGAGTGTGATAGGCACTGCTCATAGCTAAGAGTCTGCGAGTGTGATAGGCACTGTTCATAGCTAAGGGTCTGCGAGTGTGATAGGCACTGCTCATAGCTAAGGGTCTGCGAGTGTGATAGGGTCTGCGAGTGCGATAGGCACTGCTCATAGCCAACGGTCTGTGAGTGTGATAGGCATTGTTCATAGCTAACGGTCTGAGTGTGATAGGCACAGCTCATAGCTAACGGTCTGCGAGTGTGATAGGCACAGCTCATAGCTAACGGTCTGCGAGTGTGATAGGCACAGCTCATAGCCAACGGTCTGTGAGTGTGAAAGGCACTGCTCAATGCCAACGGTCTGTGAGTGCGATAGGCACTGCTCATAGCTAAGTGTCTGCGAGTGTGATAGGCACTGCTCACAGCTAAGTGTCTGCGAGTGTGATAGGCACTGCTCATAGCTAAGGGTCTGCGAGTGTGATAGGCACTGCTCATACATAAGGGTCTGCGAGTGTGATAGGCACTGCTCATTGCTAAGGGTCTGCGAGTGTGATCGGCACTGCTCATAGCTAAGGGTCTGTGAGTGTGATAGGCACTGCTCATAGCTAACGGTCTGTGAGTGTGATAGGCACTGCTCATAGCTAACGGTCTGTGAGTGTGATAGGCACTGCTCATAGCTAAGGGTCTGCGAGTGTGATAGGCACAGCTCATAGCTAACGGTCTGCGAGTGTGATAGACACAGCTCATAGCCAACGGTCTGTGAGTGTGAAAGTCAATGCTAACGGTCTGTGAGTGCGATAGGCACTGCTCATGGCTAACGGTCTGCGAGTGTGATCGGCACTGCTCATTGCTTACAGCCAACGGTCTGAGTGTGATAGGCACTGCTCATGGCTAACAGTCTGTGACTGTGATAGGCACTGCTCATAGCTAACGGTCTGCGAGTGTGATAGGCACTGCTCATACCTAAGGGTCTGTGAGTGTGATAGGCACTGCTCATAGCTAACGGTCTGCGAGTGTGATAGGCACTGCTCATAGCTAAGGGTCTGTGAGTGTGATAGGCACTGCTCATAGCTAACGGTCTGTGAGTGTGATAGGCACTGCTCATAGCTAAGGGTCTGCGAGTGCGATAGGCACTGCTAATAGCTAACGGTCTGTGAGTGTGATAGGCACTGCTCATAGCTAACGGTCTGCGAGTGTGATATGCACTGCTCATAGCTAACGGTCTGTGAGTGCGATAGGCACTGCTCATAGCTGCTCCTCCTCATCTTCCAAATCTCCAGACACCGAAAGACAACGAGGGCGCTGCGTGCAGGTGCGCTGGAATCACCCCTAGACACTCAATACAAACCCTTGAGCTGTTGTGACCCATAGAGTAGAATTCGGCACTGGTAGTGTTGTCTACTTACCACAAACCTGAGGTAGCAATGGATGTGAAAGTAGGCGTCCTTGAGATTGAGGGTCGCTGCATGACCTGTGCCCAGCATGGGAATGACATCCTGAAGCGTGGTCACCTTGAAGTGGTCCAACAGTATGCAAAGGTTTAGAGGCCTGAGGTCTAGGATAGGCTGTAGGCCTGAAGCGTGGTCACCATGAAGTGGTCCAACAGTATGCAAAGGTTTAGAGGCCTGAGGTCTAGGATAGGCTGCAGGCCTGGAGCGTGGTCACCTTGAAGTGGTCCAACAGTACGCAAAGGTAAGGAGTCCCAAGGTCTAGGATAGGCTGTAGGGTGCCGTGCTTCACTGGGATCAAGAAGTATTGAGAGAATACCCTTCGACCCAACTGGTGCAGAAGAACAGGCTCTCTGACGCCTTTGCGGAGAAGCGCGTGCACCTTTTTTGCAACAGTCTCTGGTGTTCTTGACTAACGGCTTGACCACAAGGTGAGATGTTTGGTGGAGTGGTGTGAAACTCTAAGCAGTATTCTTACTGGACAGGACCCCTTTGTCTGATGTTAAGTTCTTCCATACTGGAAGAAATAACCGGAGCCTTCCCTCAAGAGGTGTAGTGATTTAAAGGAATGGAGGGTAAATCACTGTTTGGAGATGACCGTTCCCTCTGAAACCTATTTGTCTGAAGGTCTTTTGGCCTTGTCCCTCTGGCCTGCCACTAAAGGAAACCAAGACGCTGCAGTGCTGCTGCAGCTCGGGCACCCGCTGTCACCTGTTGGCAGCGAACCCAGACTTAAAACCTTTTACTTTGGAGTGCACCCTTGGCTTTGGCCTGTGTCCTTTAAAATTATTTTTACATCATGGTGTCCACTTGTGGCCCAAGCAAGCATTCACCATCAAACAGAAACTTTCATCACATGCTGTTGGACCTGAGGATGTGTTTATCTCCCTGGAAGCAGTACCCAATGTCGGCATTTGAGATCATCTTGCCCTTGAATGAGTTACTGTCTGCCATGTTTACAGAAGGCCTCTGGGAGGTGCTTGTGAGAAAGTGCCATCTTTCTTGCATGGTATGCCCCCACTTTTTGCTAAATTGCTGAATGTACTTCGATTGAGTGTACCCTGGGTTCCTGCCAATCAGGTGCCCAGGGCCTATGTTCCTTCCTTAAACCACACAAACTCCAAATTGGCAAACCCTAGCCACATGTCAGCCCCTAGTAAATGGTACCCTAGGTACCCAGGGCCTTGTGACCAGGGAAGGCCTCTAAGGGCTGCAGCACTCATTGTGCCACCCTCAGAGGCCCTGTACCCTTACACACACACACTGCCCTTGCAGGCTGAGTGTCTGGGTGCAGGACAAAACAAAGAGTCGACATGGCACACATCACTGTGTACCATGCCCATCACCTACACTGCCAAGGCATATGTCAGCCACCCCTCTAGCTGGGTGCATTACGCCTATGGTGTGGGCACAGGAGCAGGAGCCCTGTGCCCCTACAGTACCCGGGTCCATTCCTGGGCACTGTAAGTGCAGTGCTGTCATTTAAGAATACATGGTGCTGAGAGCTTGTCAAACACGAGCTCCACAGCACCATATTGGCAACACTGAAGCCTGGGAAGTTTGGTATCAAACTTCTCAGCACATTGAACCCACACTGATGCCAGTGTAGGATTTAATGTACTAAGCACCCCAGAGGGTATCTTAGAAGATGCCCCCTTACAGCTAACTTGCAATCCACGTCTGCTCTGAGGCTGCCCAGGCTGCCACACAGCAGACACGTTGCTGGACCCCTGGGTGGGAGAGCCCCTGCTCTCCCGGGCCTGCAACAATGCACATCCTGGGTGAGGTGAGAAATCTCCTCCCCCAGGATGAGCAAAGGGAAGCTTCAAAGGCATGCCGCCAGTTGGAGTTTCCCCAGGCCACTGCAACCCCCCACTCTGGCGGGAAGCTTGGCCGGAAACCCCATACAAGGACAGGGGATGTGCCAGCCTGCCCACCCCACCCCTCAGGTGGGGGAGGCGAGGTGAAGCACATCTCCGGGCTCTCGCCATCTTGAAGATGGGAGGCCCTACCCTATCAGGATTAGGTAACTGCCCCCCTCCCACAGGAGAGAGGCAGGATAGGGGGTGTACCCACCCCAGGACAAGGACCCATTGGTCCCTGGCCTTCACCTACCTGTAACGCCCCTAAATCTAGTATTTAGGGGCCCCCTGAACCTTCCTTCCTGAGATTCCAGATAGAAAAACGACAAGAAGAGCAAGAAGAACAAAGACCTGCCCTGCAGCTGCTAAAAAGAGAAGAAGACACCAACTGCTTTGGCCCCAGCCCTACCGGCCTGTCGACTCTCGAACCTGCACCAGCGCGGCATCCCACGTGGCCAGCAACCTCACCAACCCCGGAGGACCTGGCTACCTTTTAGCTCTAAGCCCCTGGGACTCCCACGAGTAGAGGCTCTACTCAAGAAACCTACTTGCTATCCCTGGCACCAGCCCGGGACCGCGGACCCATCACACTCTGCACCAGCCAAGCCTGGCCAGTGCCGGAGTGGACAAAGACCCAGAGGACGACCCCACGGCGACTGTGACCCAGAGTCCGGCACCCAAGGACCCCCCTCGACATCCCGGAAGAAGCCTGCAGCCTCAGAACCAAGTGCCACCCCAGCCGCGATCAACCAGAGGGTAAGATTCCCGACGTCAAAAGGCACCCCTGCACCCGGCGCCCTGCGACCCCCTGTGCCCAATCCTGGGGTACCCACCTAACCTACAACTACCCAACTTACCTCTCGAAGTGGTGGTGGCACCTGAAACATCCTCGTCCCCGAGCCTGCAGCCTCTTTCCAAACCGGAACATTCCCATTGATTTCCATTGAGCGCCCTAAGGCTCAAAAGCACCCTGCACCCAGCCGCCCGAGTGGCCCTGGCAGTGCCCTCTCTACTCTAACCTACTTCCCCACTTGCCCTGAGTAAGTGACCAGGAGCCCAGCTCCCACAGCCGCGTGGCTTGCCAGACAGCAGCCACCAACCAAGGCCCCCCTATCCCTCATAGGATAACATTGGGCCCAACTCTCTCTGCACCCGGCCGTCCTGAAACCGCTGAGGGTGAATCAACTGTACCTACCTGACACTGGGGGACCCCTGAGTCCATGCCCGGAATTTCAACACTACCAGTCGAGTACTTACCCTTAAACCGCTAACTTCATTTTCCTCATAGGGTAACATTGACTGGCTTTTTCTTCAAAAATCTTCTAAGTGTGAACTTTTCAAAACTGCAAAAATTCACCAAAAATCAGCCAAGTGACAAAAACGAATTTACTCACCTGCTCCTAGGTGAGCTCCCAGTGCTGGATCTTGGTGCCCAGCCCTGACTCTGAAAAGTGTTCACAACTATACTTACTTCTAACTCATTTTTCTCCCATAGGAAACCATTGTCTGCTTTTCTGTGAAATTTCTTCTAAGTGTCTACTTTTGCAAATTTGAAATATTCTTTTAAAATCGTACCATTTCTGCAAACGAAATTACTTACCTGCTTTTGATAAGGACCCCAGTCCTGGGTCTAGGCACCCAGTCCTGGATTACTAAAGTAACGATAAAGTACTCTACCTGCAATTTGAATTTCTTGCCATAGAGATCCATTGAATGTTTTCTGTGAAATATTTTCTAAGTGCTAACTTTTGAAATAGCTAAATATTATCTAAAAATCATTACAGTTATTAAGTCGACTTTCATCACTTGATTCTGAATACTGACCCCAGGCTGGTTCTAGGATCCAGACCTGGAATTCCAAAAGTAATCTGAAAAGTAATTTATTACAAATAACCTGAATTTACCATTGAGCTCAATGCATTGTTATGTTTAGGAAATAGGATTGTTTATTGCAACCAACTGTGACTGTTTACACAAATTTATTGCTTGAAACAAAAGTATTTATATTCAACCTCTCATTCTGAGAAAGTATATTTTTACCCCCTTGTGGTTCTAAAAATAAAACAAGCATATATTTTATATATACAAATCATTGGCCTAGAGTTCAGTTATTGAGTGTGTGAAACCATTTGCTGACTGAGTGTGTACAATAAATGCTTTACACTGTCCTCTGGTACTGCCTTACTGCTCGACCAAGCTACCACTTTTGAGAGTAAGGTCATACCTAACTTTGACCTCTATCAGCCTCTGGGGGACTGTGGACTCTGTACACCCTGTACCTATTAGGGAACAGTATATACAGAGCCACTTTCTCACATTACCAGGGGGAGGGGGTTCTGAGTGTTTGGCTGTACAGAAGCTGGTCCCCCAGTCTTCTTGCCCTTCCTCTTGGTTGGTTGGGCCATTATTCCAGGCTCCAAACCTACTTTTTCACCCTTCCTCTTGCTCTGTGCTCTGGTTTGCACACACACCAATTCAGGGATGCCCAGCATGGCTGCATGGGCCTTTAACTCAACCTCAGCCCAGGCTGAGGTTTCCAGATCATTTCCAAGCAGACATGCAGCTGGCAACTTTGGAGAGACCACTACCTGTTTCAGGCCAGTAACCCCCCCCCAGCCTAATGTTACCATGGCCATGGGATGACTAGTGGTGACACTGTCAGCGTTGGTGACTGGGTAAGACTTCCCAATCAAGTATTGCTCAGGGGAAACCAGTGTGTCTTTCACCATAGTGACACTGGCACCTGTATCCCTCAGAGCTTCTACCCTAGTTCCATTCACCCAGGGGTACTGTAAGTATTTCTTCAAGTTGGGGGGCCACACAGCCACAGTGGCAAACTCCACTTCTCCCAAGGAGACTAAACTTGCTTCAGTGTGTTCCCAGATTTGCTCAGGGTACACCTCTGATCCCATTTGTATACTTGCTGCCCCAGGAGTGGCTGTACTGGGTGCCTTAGGGGCTTTGTTTTGGGGGCAAGATACAGTTAGGTGTCCCTGCTTCTTACAGGTATTACAAAAGGCCTTTAAGGGATCAAAGTTCTTCCCCCTATATGGTTGGGGCACATAGGGAGTAGTTTGGGTCCCACCCACCTGAACAGGTTTTTGGGGCCCTTTGGAAGACTCAGACTTTTTATCTTGGGGATTCTCACCACCTTTCCCCTGGGGAGGTTTTGTGACCACCTTCTTTTGGTCACCCCCAGTGGTTGTCTTGGTCACCCTAGTCTTGACCCAGTGGTCCGCCTTCTTTCCCAATTCTTGGGGAGAAATTAGACCTAGGTCTACCAAATGCTGATGCAACTTTTCATTTGTGCAGTTACTCAAAATATGTTCCTTCATGAATAAATTGTACAATCCAGTAAAATCCTGCACACCATGTCCAGCTAACCAACCATCCAGTGTCTTCACTGAGAAATCTACAAAATCAATCCAGGACTGGGTCTGGGTTTTGTGAGCCCCCCTGAACCTAATTCTATACTCCTCAGTGGTGAATCCAAATCCCTCAATCAGAGCTTTCTTCATGAGGTCATAGGATCCTGCTTCTGGCCCAGAGAGAGTCAGAAGCCTGTCCCTGCAGTTACCAGAGAACAGTTCCCACAGGAGTGCCCCCCAGAGAGGTTTCTTTACTTTCCTGATATCACAAGCCCTCTCAAAGGCTGTGAACCATTTGGTGATATCATCACCTTCCTCAAATTTAGGGACAATCCCTTTGGGGATTTTAAGGTCAGAAGTTTCCTCCCTATCCTTGTTTTTATTATTGCTGCCACCATTGATGGGTGCTAAACCCATCTCTCTCCTTTCCTTTTCTAGAGCCAGCAGCCTGGACTCTAGATCTATTCTTTTGGCCAGCCTCACAAGGCTGTCCTCTTCACTGGGGGGTCCCCCAGTGTTGTCTCTGGGACCAGAGCCACCTGTGTGGTCTCTAGGTGCCCAGATGCTATGTCTTGAGTTGGAGGGTATGGGTGCCATCTCCTCCCTAGGGAATAGTATGGGGAGGTTGCTGTCCTCCTCCCCTGTTTCCCTTTCCTCATCTGACTGGCCATCACCATGTTCAGATGGGTGGTCTTTAGCATACTCAGCCAGGAGCTCCTGGAGCCCTTGTTTGGATGGATGCTGACCCATTTGTAAATTTTTGAGTTTACATAAGGACCTCAATTCCTTGAAAGACAAGTGTAAGTAAGGTGTGAGGTCGAGCTCCTCCACCAGGTCCATGTTATTATTATCACTAATAGCTGGGTTTGTTTGAGACATTCTAACCTGACAGTTCTAACCCTCTACCCTGACTATAGTGACTTTTATTTTTCTAAAATTCTAATGGGACTTAAGCAAGGCCCTAGCAAGACTTTTAGGAATTTTGGAAAAACCAATCAGAATTCTAAAGGCAATTTTTAAGAGTTCTGTCGTGTGATCAGATGGTAACCAAGTAGTCCAACAAATGCAAGTTTGTATCCCACCGCTGATCCACCAATGTGAGAAAGTGGCTCTGTATATACTGTTCCCTAATAGGTACAGGGTGTACAGAGTCCACAGTCCCCCAGAGGCTGATAGAGGTCAAAGTTAGGTATGACCTTACTCTCAAAAGTGGTAGCTTGGTCGAGCAGTAAGGCAGTACCAGAGGACAGTGTAAAGCATTTATTGTACACACTCAGTCAGCAAATGGTTTCACACACTCAATAACTGAACTCTAGGCCAATGATTTGTATATATAAAATATATGCTTGTTTTATTTTTAGAACCACAAGGGGGTAAAAATATACTTTCTCAGAATGAGAGGTTGAATATAAATACTTTTGTTTCAAGCAATAAATTTGTGTAAACAGTCACAGTTGGTTGCAATAAACAATCCTATTTCCTAAACATAACAATGCATTGAGCTCAATGGTAAATTCAGGTTATTTGTAATAAATTACTTTTCAGATTACTTTTGGAATTCCAGGTCTGGATCCTAGAACCAGCCTGGGGTCAGTATTCAGAATCAAGTGATGAAAGTCGACTTAATAACTGTAATGATTTTTAGATAATATTTAGCTATTTCAAAAGTTAGCACTTAGAAAATATTTCACAGAAAACATTCAATGGATCTCTATGGCAAGAAATTCAAATTGCAGGTAGAGTACTTTATCGTTACTTTAGTAATCCAGGACTGGGTGCCTAGACCCAGGACTGGGGTCCTTATCAAAAGCAGGTAAGTAATTTCGTTTGCAGAAATGGTACGATTTTAAAAGAATATTTCAAATTTGCAAAAGTAGACACTTAGAAGAAATTTCACAGAAAAGCAGACAATGGTTTCCTATGGGAGAAAAATGAGTTAGAAGTAAGTATAGTTGTGAACACTTTTCAGAGTCAGGGCTGGGCACCAAGATCCAGCACTGGGAGCTCACCTAGGAGCAGGTGAGTAAATTCGTTTTTGTCACTTGGCTGATTTTTGGTGAATTTTTGCAGTTTTGAAAAGTTCACACTTAGAAGATTTTTGAAGAAAAAGCCAGTCAATGTTACCCTATGAGGAAAATGAAGTTAGCGGTTTAAGGGTAAGTACTCGACTGGTAGTGTTGAAATTCCGGGCATGGACTCAGGGGTCCCCCAGTGTCAGGTAGGTACAGTTGATTCACCCTCAGCGGTTTCAGGACGGCCGGGTGCAGAGAGAGTTGGGCCCAATGTTATCCTATGAGGGATAGGGGGGCCTTGGTTGGTGGCTGCTGTCTGGCAAGCCACGCGGCTGTGGGAGCTGGGCTCCTGGTCACTTACTCAGGGCAAGTGGGGAAGTAGGTTAGAGTAGAGAGGGCACTGCCAGGGCCACTCGGGCGGCTGGGTGCAGGGTGCTTTTGAGCCTTAGGGCGCTCAATGGAAATCAATGGGAATGTTCCGGTTTGGAAAGAGGCTGCAGGCTCGGGGACGAGGATGTTTCAGGTGCCACCACCACTTCGAGAGGTAAGTTGGGTAGTTGTAGGTTAGGTGGGTACCCCAGGATTGGGCACAGGGGGTCGCAGGGCGCCGGGTGCAGGGGTGCCTTTTGACGTCGGGAATCTTACCCTCTGGTTGATCGCGGCTGGGGTGGCACTTGGTTCTGAGGCTGCAGGCTTCTTCCGGGATGTCGAGGGGGGGTCCTTGGGTGCCGGACTCTGGGTCACAGTCGCCGTGGGGTCGTCCTCTGGGTCTTTGTCCACTCCGGCACTGGCCAGGCTTGGCTGGTGCAGAGTGTGTTGGGTCCGCGGTCCCGGGCTGGTGCCAGGGATAGCAAGTAGGTTTCTTGAGTAGAGCCTCTACTCGTGGGAGTCCCAGGGGCTTAGAGCTAAAAGGTAGCCAGGTCCTCCGGGGTTGGTGAGGTTGCTGGCCACGTGGGATGCCGCGCTGGTGCAGGTTCGAGAGTCGACAGGCCGGTAGGGCTGGGGCCAAAGCAGTTGGTGTCTTCTTCTCTTTTTAGCAGCTGCAGGGCAGGTCTTTGTTCTTCTTGCTCTTCTTGTCGTTTTTCTATCTGGAATCTCAGGAAGGAAGGTTCAGGGGGCCCCTAAATACTAGATTTAGGGGCGTTACAGGTAGGTGAAGGCCAGGGACCAATGGGTCCTTGTCCTGGGGTGGGTACACCCCCTATCCTGCCTCTCTCCTGTGGGAGGGGGGCAGTTGCCTAATCCTGATAGGGTAGGGCCTCCCATCTTCAAGATGGCGAGAGCCCGGAGATGTGCTTCACCTCGCCTCCCCCACCTGAGGGGTGGGGTGGGCAGGCTGGCACATCCCCTGTCCTTGTATGGGGTTTCCGGCCAAGCTTCCCGCCAGAGTGGGGGGTTGCAGTGGCCTGGGGAAACTCCAACTGGCGGCATGCCTTTGAAGCTTCCCTTTGCTCATCCTGGGGGAGGAGATTTCTCACCTCACCCAGGATGTGCATTGTTGCAGGCCCGGGAGAGCAGGGGCTCTCCCACCCAGGGGTCCAGCAACGTGTCTGCTGTGTGGCAGCCTGGGCAGCCTCAGAGCAGACGTGGATTGCAAGTTAGCTGTAAGGGGGCATCTTCTAAGATGCCCTCTGGGGTGCTTAGTACATTAAATCCTACACTGGCATCAGTGTGGGTTCAATGTGCTGAGAAGTTTGATACCAAACTTCCCAGGCTTCAGTGTTGCCAATATGGTGCTGTGGAGCTCGTGTTTGACAAGCTCTCAGCACCATGTATTCTTAAATGACAGCACTGCACTTACAGTGCCCAGGAATGGACCCGGGTACTGTAGGGGCACAGGGCTCCTGCTCCTGTGCCCACACCATAGGCGTAATGCACCCAGCTAGAGGGGTGGCTGACATATGCCTTGGCAGTGTAGGTGATGGGCATGGTACACAGTGATGTGTGCCATGTCGACTCTTTGTTTTGTCCTGCACCCAGACACTCAGCCTGCAAGGGCAGTGTGTGTGTGTAAGGGTACAGGGCCTCTGAGGGTGGCACAATGAGTGCTGCAGCCCTTAGAGGCCTTCCCTGGTCACAAGGCCCTGGGTACCTAGGGTACCATTTACTAGGGGCTGACATGTGGCTAGGGTTTGCCAATTTGGAGTTTGTGTGGTTTAAGGAAGGAACATAGGCCCTGGGCACCTGATTGGCAGGAACCCAGGGTACACTCAATCGAAGTACATTCAGCAATTTAGCAAAAAGTGGGGGCATACCATGCAAGAAAGATGGCACTTTCTCACAGTGCTCAACTAAATGTTCTATCTCCGCACAATGATATGGGCCACACCCTGGCTATGCACCACTGTGTTGCTGCTCCCACTGCTACACACTTTCCCGATGCATCAATCTTATGGCTGTATCTGGAGATGGTGCATTTCCTGCTTCTTGGGCGGATGCCCACTTTCGAGCAGTATGCACTATGATGGAGAGCAATGGCGAGACCCCCGGGTCCAATGGCGAGACCCCCCCCCCCCCGGGTGCAATGGCGAGACCCCCCCCGGGTGCAATGGCGAGACCCCCCCCCCCGGGTGCAATGGCGAGACCCCCCCCCCCCCGGGTGCAATGGCGAGACCCCCCCCCCCGGGTGCAATGGCGAGACCCCCCCCCGGGTGCAATGGCGAGACCCCCCCCCCCCGGGTGGAATGGCGAGACCCCCCCCCCCCGGGTGGAATGGCGAGACCCCCCCCCCCCAGGTGGAATGGCGAGACCCCCCCCCCCCCGGGTGGAATGGCGAGACCCCCCTCCCCCGGGTGGAATGGCGAGACCCCCCCCCCCCCCCCAGGTGCAATGGCGAAACCCCCCCCCCCCCCAGGTGCAATGGCGAGACCCCCCGGGTGCAATGGCGAGACCCCCCTGGTGCAATGGCGAGACCCCCCGGGTGCAATGGCGAGACCCCCGGTCTCCACTGTACGTTCAGCCATGCTTTTCAGCATGGGTTGAACTTGCACAAACAGTTCAGTTTCGAATAAGGCCTCTACCAAGTAGTCGTCTTCCCCCTCTATGACATGCAGTTCAACTTTGTGATCAGCCGCTGCCCTTTGAATCACAGCAGGGCCCGCTGTAGTGTCGTCCGGAGAGAAAGCCTTCACCCGACAGAGCTCAATGTTGTTGCCATCGTCAGAGTCCACATTATTGTCCTGCCAAGGATGCCATCTGGCGTTACAGGGTCAGAGGGCGACTTCTGGAGGACGAACGGATTATCATGATCAGAGTTAGTGTGTATGAACCATGGTGAGAAGGTGGTGACTGTGCTGGCAGAGGAGCATGGCTGGTTGGAGGCAGAGGAAAAGGCCTGGCTGGTGCCCTTTTGCTTACATCTAGCTATGGGCAAAATATGTAAATCTTCAAAGATCAACTTTCAAATGTGAGCTTTGTCATCTTCTGAGGCACTGGTACTGGGCTCCCTGTGGTGGAGGACAAGCTAACATTTTGGCGGACTGAAAAAATAAATTATTCCTGTGCCCGACAACAGGCTGTTCCAGCAGCTCAATCAATCAATCAATCAATCAATCAATCAATCAGGGGTTTATATAGCGCACTACTCACCCGTGAAGGCGCTGGAGGAGGGGAGGCCAGCTCCGGATCAGCCGAAGAGCCAGTTGTGTTACTCATCAACAAAGCTGGCATTGAGATGCGTTTTGGTGCAGACTTTGGAATCCACGTCAGCCCAGTGGCTCATGGCTTAGGAGACAAGGCTAAAACTCGAGGCTCTGAAGCTGTAGTCAAGACCTCTCCAAAGTCTAAGAGTGCTCTTGGTGTCGAGACGGCTCAGGGACAGTGGTCGTAACCAATTAAAGCCTCTTCAAGGTTTGTCTCCCTCAATTACGGGGCTTGCTCCGAATTCAAGAATCTTGTTGAGGTCGAACTTTGGAGGGTCCATGCTTGTAAGGCACATGTGGTGTCTGATTTAGACAGCATCTGTGTCCTATGTGCATACCTAACTGGGACCCCTAAGGACTATTCCTAATCCTCGGCTGCCTTAAAAGAGAGCATTTCATGACTCTGAATCAGTTGGCACACTGGGATACCGCACAAGCTCTCTGCTCCCAAAAGGCACCTTCTATGTCCTCAGCTCCTAAGACTGGCACTGGTTCTGTAGGGTAATTGCGCTGCATCCTATGGTGCATCCACCAACAGCCTCTTACATAGTGGATAGTATTTTTGTTTTCTCTGGCCAAGCATAGGTCGTAAATTTGGTGATGGTCCGACCACAGGAAACTTACTCTTAGGACAGAACCGACGTGCAACGTACCCACTCTCTGGAATCTTTCTCATATGATCTGGCGCTGACAGACACCCTCTGGGATTGGCTTGATTCAAGTCGTCGTCAGCAGTGGTGGTTCTTAGGAGGTTGTAGAAGGCACTTCAGGCCTCTGCAGTCGTACAATTGCTGATTGCAGCTCGACAGACCAGGAGCTTCCAAAGCACACCAGAATCAGGAGGTGGAAAACAAGAACCTGCAAAGGAGACTTTGTCTAGGTGCACTGTGTGTTTCTTGGAGGGAACCATGACTTAAGTCAAAAAATATACTTCATAGAAAAACAACTTGTACCATCCGCACTCAACACAAGATGACAGGTGTGTGCAATGCATCTGGTCTACAGGTACAACTGATCCAAACATTCAACACTTGGACAAACTGTCCATCAGATTGGCCGAAATGGAGGGCAGAGGAATCTCTCTCCACCTCCTCGCTCGTCAGTTACACTATTTGAAGATTGAAAGCAAGGAAGAGCACTGGAGTGCAAGAGGAGTACCTCGATCCTGTCTTACCAGCCTCTATGAGGGCACAGGCAGATTGGCATGCTGGCAACTGCCTTTCATATCTGGAGTAAGAATGGACTCGGTCTGCCACGTCTGGGTAGTGAACAAAGACTACCATTGACTTTCAAATCCAAATTGTGCATCAGTTTTCAACATTTTATCTATATAACAGATATCCTGATTGTCTTACCCAGTGTTGGTCATTTTTATCTCGTTTTGCTTATTAAATGTGTTTTCTTTTAAGTTATCTAGAATCTCCACCCCACCGAGCACAGCAGTCCACTTCATGGTTGTCCCACCCTCACTGGCGGAAAAGCTCATGACCAGGAAATCTTACCACTCACAGAAGAACAGCCCACACCCAGGGAATCATTGCCCTCACAGAAGAACATCCCACACCCTGAGAATCTTAACCCTCACAGAAGAACATCCCACACCCTGAGAATCTTAACCCTCACAGAAGAACATCCCACACCCAGGGAATCATTGCCCTCACAGAAGAACATCCCACACCCTGAGAATCTTAACCCTCACAGAAGAACAGGCCACACCCTGGGAATCTAACCCCTCACAGAAGAACATCCCACACCCTGGGAATCATTGCCCTCACAGGGAGTACAGCCCACACCCTGGGAATCTTAACCCTCATAGAAGAACAGCCCACACTCTGGGAATCATTGCCCTCACACGGAGTACAGCCCACACCCTGGGAATCTTACCCCCCATAGAAGAACAGCCCACACCCTGGGAATCATTGCCCTCACAGAAGAACAGCCCACACCCTGAGAATCATTGCCCTCACAGAAGAACGGCCCACACCCTGGGAATCATTGCCCTCACAGAAGAACAGCCCACACTCTGGGAATCTTAACCCTCACAGAAGAACAGCCCACACCCTGGGAATCATTGCCCTCACAGAAGAACAGCCCACACCCAGGGAATCATTGCCCTCACAGAAGAACATCCCACACCCTGGGAATCATTGCCCGCAGTGGGAATACAGCCCACACCCTGGGAATCTTAACCCTCACAGAAGAACAGCCCACACCCTGGGAATCTTACCCCTCATAGAAGAACAGCCCACACCCTGGGAATCATTGCCCTCACAGACGAACAGCCCACACCCTGGGAATCATTGCCCGCAGTGGGAATACAGCCCACACCCTGGGAATCTTAACCCTCACAGAAGAACAGCCCACACCCTGGAAATCATTGCCCTCACAGAAGAACATCCCACACCCTGGGAATCATTGCCCTCAGTGGGAATACAGCCCACACCCAGGGAATCATTGCCCTCACAGAAGAACATCCCACACCCTGAGAATCTTAACCCTCACAGAAGAACATCCCACACCCAGAGAATCTTAACCCTCACAGAAGAACATCCCACACCCAGGGAATCATTGCCCTCACAGAAGAACATCCCACACCCTGGGAATCATTGCCCTCACAGAAGAACATCCCACACCCTGGGAATCATTGCCCTCACAGAAGAACAGCCCACACCATGGGAATCATTGCCCGCAGTGGGAATACAGCCCACACCCATGGAATCATTGCCCTCACAGAAGAACATCCCACACCCTGAGAATCTTAACCCTCACAGAAGAACATCCCACACCCTGAGAATCTTAACCCTCACAGAAGAACATCCCACACCCAGGGAATCATTGCCCTCACAGAAGAACATCCCACACCCTGGGAATCTTAACCCTCACAGAAGAACAGGCCACACCCTGGGAATCTAACCCCTCACAGAAGAACATCCCACACCCTGGGAATCATTGCCCTCACAGGGAGTACAGCCCACACCCTGGGAATCATTGCCCTCACAGGGAGTACAGCCCACACTCTGGGAATCATTGCCCTCACAGGGAGTACAGCCCACACCCTGGGAATCTTACCCCTCATAGAAGAACAGCCCACGCCCTGGGAATCTAACCCCTCACAGAAGAACATCCCACACCCTGGGAATCATTGCCCTCACAGAAGAACATCCCACACCCTGGGAATCTTAACCCTCACAGAAGAACAGCCCACACCCAGGGAATCATTGCCCTCAGTGGGAATACAGCCCACACCCTTTGAATCTTAACCCTCACAGAAGAACAGCCACACCCTGGGAATCACTGCCCTCAGTGGGAATACAGCCCACACCCTTTGAATCTTAACCCTCACAGAAGAACAGCCCACACCCTGGGAATCATTGCTCTCACTGGGAATACAGCCCACACCCTGGGAATCTTAACCCTCATAGAAGAAGAGCCCACACCCTGGGAATCTTAACCCTCACAGAAGAACAGCCCACACCGTGGGAATCTTAACCCTCACAGAAGAACAGCCCACACCCTGGGAATCATTGCCCTCACTGGGAATACAGCCCACACCCTGGGAATCTTAACCCTCATAGAAGAACAGCCCCACACACTGGGAATCATTGCCCTCACTGGGAGTACAGCCCACACCCTGGGAATCTTACCCCTCATAGAAGAACAGCCCACACCCTGGGAATCTTACCCCCCATAGAAGAACAGCCCACACCCTGGGAATCATTGCCCTCACTGGGAGTACAGCCCACACCCTGGGAATCTTAACCCTCACAGAAGAACAGCCCACACCCTGGGAATCTTACCCCTCATAGAAGAACAGCCCACACCCTGGGAATCTTACCCCTCATAGAATAACAGCCCACACCCTGGGAATCTTACCCCCCATAGAAGAACAGCCCACACCCTGGGAATCATTGCCCTCACAGAAGAACAGCCCACACCCTGGGAATCTTACCCCTCATAGAAGAACAGCCCACACCCTGGGAATCTTACCCCCCATAGAAGAACAGCCCACACCCTTGGAATCTTAACCCTCACAGAAGAACAGCCCACACCCTGGGAATCTTAACCCTCACAGAAGAACATCCCACACCCTGGGAATCATTGCCCTCACTGGGAGTAAAGCCCACACCCTGGGAATCATTGCCCTCACAGAAGAACATCCCACACCCTGGGAATCTTACCCCTCATAGAAGAACAGCCCACACCCTTGGAATCTTAACCCTCACAGAAGAACAGCCCACACCCTGGGAATCTTAACCCTCACAGAACAACAGCCCACACCCTGGGAATCTTAACCCTCACAGAAGAACAGCCCACACCCTGGGAATCTTAACCCCCATAGAAGAACAACCCACACCCTGGGAATCATTGCCCTCACTGGGAGTACAGCCCACACCCTGGGAATCATTGCCCTCAGTGGGAATACAGCCCACACCCTTTGAATCTTAACCCTTACAGAAGAACAGCCCACACCCAGGGAATCATTGCCCTCACTGGGAGTACAGCCCACACCCTGGGAATCATTGCCCTCACTGGGAGTACAGCCCACACCCTGGGAATCATTGCCCTCAGTGGGAATACAGCCCACACCCTTTGAATCTTAACCCTTACAGAAGAACAGCCCACACCCAGGGAATCATTGCCCTCACTGGGAGTACAGCCCACACCCTGGGAATCATTGCCCTCACTGGGAGTACAGCCCACACCCTTTGAATCTTAACCCTTACAGAAGAACAGCCCACGCCCTGGGAATCTTACCCCTCATAGAAGAACAGCCCACACCCTGAGAATCTTACCCTTCATAGAAGAACAGCCCACGCCCTGGGAATCATTGCCCTCACTGGGAGTACAGCCCACACCCTGGGAATCACTGCCCTCACTGGGAGTACAGCCCACACCCTGGGAATCTTAACCCCCATAGAAGAACAGCCCACGTCCTGGGAATCTTACCCCTCATAGAAGAACAGCCCACACCCTGAGAATCTTACCCTTCATAGAAGAACAGCCCACGCCCTGGGAATCATTGCCCTCACTGGGAGTACAGCCCACGCCCTGGGAATCATTGCCCTCACTGGGAGTACAGCCCACACCCTGGGAATTATTGCCCTCAGTGGGAGTACAGCCCACACCCCGGGAATCTTAACCCCCATAGAAGAACAGCCCACACCCCAGGGATCATCACCCTCACAGGGAGGGCAGCCTTCTCCTGGGAAATCTTAATCAGCTCACATCCTGAGAATCTACACCCTCACAGGCAGAACAGCCCACACTTTGTGAATCTCCATCTTCGCTGGTTCCCGTTCACTGGTGAGCAGCACAGCAGACTGTACCTGACATGATCTCCACGGTGATGGGTCCCGTCTGGCCCTGGCCACAGAACGCTGCGATCAAACTGCGATCAGACTGGAGGAGACCACTGTTCAGGAACTGGGGGAGGCCATCAAACACATAGGCGTAGTGGTTCTACAAGACAAGGGAAGAGCTTAAAATGTTCAATGGGCAGACGTGCAGAACCACAAGCACTGCATGCTCACACGGAGGCTCAACGGCAGCAGCAGCAGGGCGAACTAAAATACTGAACACCAAATCCTCAAAACAACGTATGAGCAGAACTGTATCCAAGTATGCTTTGTCTGTTCATGTTTACCACAGTGAGAAGGGAACTGCATGCAAAACACTTTACTTACACACACACACATTGTAATGCTGTGCCCCCCAAGTTGGGGAAAAAAAAAATCAGGACTCCCTTCAGAAATTTTCAATTTGAAAAAAAAATTAAATTGACAATGTTTAAATAGGTCTAGCCTTATTTAAACATGGCAATGAAGTCCTGTTACCATCTAAAAAATGGACTCAAATATATGATTGTCAAACCTACTATATGGACTCAAATATATGATTGTCAAACCTACTATTCTGCTCAGGCAGGCCTTACCAACGTGCAAAAGTACCACAGTGTGATTACTAGAAATGGGGGTGGGGGTTTTGAAGAATATTTGAAGTCACTTCCCTTTTTACACACGCTCCCCGCTAGGATACAAGTTACAAAAGAGGTCAGTGATGGCCCATTACACAGCGCCTCACTACCGCTCAATTATTTCTGCATATAACAAAGCACTTATCAGCATAATGCTTCTTTTGGCCAAAGCCAGGTGACCCCCCACCCCTCTTCCTGTTATCACTGGAGGCACCCATAGGGGGGCCCACCACCCAGTTTGAAGACCCTTGCCCTAACCAATAGGGTACATGTTCCTGGGAGAACCCTAGTCCCTTTTTCATGCTTCTGCACCATTTGCTACAGACTAACAGGAAAGTTGCCAATCAGGTTTAAAGTCAATTTCTACATGTTTTAAGGATCGCACACTGGGCACAGGATACCAGTGTCCAATTGTTACAGCACAAAATTACCAGCAGGCGAGTTCCCCCAAAAATGTAAAACCTTGGGTTGATCATCCAAAAAGGGGTCCCGTGCAACAGTCTTTCATACTACCATGCACAGTGAGCCCTCCTTTCAATTACCACTCAGCATTCAGGGGTAGTCCCAATAAATCTCCACACATTGTCACGCTCACAGTCAACAGTTTCCCCAAGCTGTTAGGCCTCGTTATGTTCACATTCACAGTGAAAGGAGCACTCAACTTACACTCACTGTGGGTGGGGTAGTACCCTATCTTGCACACCCATATGCTGAAGGTGGGGGCGGTGGCATATGTCCCATCCATTGCTCTGCTCAGACTAACCATGCCCCCCACTCTTAGCATGCTGAATAGCCCTCTGTACCCCTAACTCAGGTCCTTGGTCGGAAAGCTACTTCAGCCCCTCATTCTGCAAACATGCACTATGATGAGATGGCCTCTGAAATCCTCATCACTTCGGCCACAATGCTCTGGGAAATAGGCCTTAAACCACTTGCCCTGTATCACGACGAACCATGCACGGATTCTACCTCATCTTGCACACAGCTGTCCTTGTTCCATGGACAATCGCAAATCAAGGGTCTTGCTAGAAGTGCTACAGACTGGTAGGTGGGATCCGCCTCCGTCACCCACGCCCAGATGTAGTGGGGCCTGGTACCTCTGCCAATTGCCCCACTTACATTCATCATGCAACTTGCCAACCATCTGCTCTACAACATCTGCCCAGCTTACACTCCCCAGGCATGATGCTCTCCGGCATTCTCTTACTTACACTCAAAAGGCAGAACATTCTTCCCCACTTCCATTTATCACACCTGCACTCACCAGGCAGGGACCCCCATCCATGCCCTCCGTATACTCATCCGATAGAGGGCGCACCACCCTCCTTTATCATCAGAGGAATTCCAACACTCGTCCCACTGCCTGCTAATACTCACCAGACGCTGTATACATTAACCAGTCAGGGATCGTCCTCAACCGGCAGCACTGTTTGCACTCACGGGAGAGCAGGTCCTACGTCTGCCGTGCCTACACTCACCGACCGGATGCCTGTACACTCGCAAGCCTGTCCACCTCTTACACTCACCAGGCAGGGTGAAGTGATGTTCGGCTGCACAGTCAGGCTGATGCTAGGACAGGACATCTCAGTATCGCAGGGCTCCATGGTGTCCGAGGTGGAGAGCACCCAGACGCAGTAGGATAGCCCCGATCCTGGAACGCCGCCGGCCCTCAGGGAGCCCAGAGCAGATGAGGAGATGTTGGTGAGGAGGGAACGGCCGTCACATTCCCTGTAACACGTTCCTTCATTCCTGATGTTGTACAGAGAGGAAAAAGAAACACCAGAGATGAGGATGTTAGGATAACAGAGGCAGCATCTCAGAAGTGATCTGGAGTAAGAAGCTTAGGCAAGATACTAAAGGAGCCAGGTCTGTAAAAGAAGATGAGCAAACAGCGCCCTGGCAGAGAACCTTGGAGTAGTCATGGAAAGAGCTGAGTGTCCCCAGGAGAGAGCTGAGAGTGTCCCCAGGAGAGAGCTGAGAGTGTCCCCAGGAGAGAGCTGAGAGTGTCCCCAGGAGAGAGCTGAGAGTGTCCCCAGGAGAGAGCTGAGAGCGTCCCCAGGAGAGAGCTGGAAGCGTCCCCAGGGAGGCAGCTGGAAGCGTCCCCAGGGAGGCAGCTGGAAGCGTCCCCGGGGAGGCAGCTGGAAGCGTCCCCGGGGAGGCAGCTGGAAGCGTCCCCGGGGAGGCAGCTGGAAGCGTCCCCGGGGAGGCAGCTGGAAGCGTCCCCGGGGAGGCAGCTGGAAGCGTCCCCGGGGAGGCAGCTGAGCTGGGAGCGTCCCCGGGGAGGCAGCTGAGCTGGGAGCGTCCCCGGGGAGGCAGCTGAGCTGGGAGCGTCCCCGGGGAGGCAGCTGAGCTGGGAGCGTCCCCGGGGAGGCAGCTGAGCTGGGAGCGTCCCCGGGGAGGCAGCTGAGCTGGGAGCGTCCCCGGGGAGGCAGCTGAGCTGGGAGCGTCCCCGGGGAGGCAGCTGAGCTGGGAGCGTCCCCGGGGAGGCAGCTGAGCTGGGAGCGTCCCCGGGGAGGCAGCTGAGCTGGGAGCGTCCCCGGGGAGGCTGCTGAGCTGGGAGCGTCCCCGGGGAGGCTGCTGAGCTGGGAGCGTCCCCGGGGAGGCTGCTGAGCTGGGAGCGTCCCCGGGGAGGCTGCTGAGCTGGGAGCGTCCCCGGGGAGGCTGCTGAGCTGGGAGCGTCCCCGGGGAGGCTGCTGAGCTGGGAGCGTCCCCGGGGAGGCTGCTGAGCTGGGAGCGTCCCCGGGGAGGCTGCTGAGCTGGGAGCGTCCCCGGGGAGGCTGCTGAGCTGGGAGCGTCCCCGGGGAGGCTGCTGAGCTGGGAGCGTCCCCGGGGAGGCTGCTGAGCTGGGAGCGTCCCCGGGGAGGCTGCTGAGCTGGGAGCGTCCCCGGGGAGGCTGCTGAGCTGGGAGCGTCCCCGGGGAGGCTGCTGAGCTGGGAGCGTCCCCGGGGAGGCTGCTGAGCTGGGAGCGTCCCCGGGGAGGCTGCTGAGCTGGGAGCGTCCCCGGGGAGGCTGCTGAGCTGGGAGCGTCCCCGGGGAGGCTGCTGAGCTGGGAGCGTCCCCGGGGAGGCTGCTGAGCTGGGAGCGTCCCCGGGAGGCTGCTGAGATGGGAGCGTCCCCGGGGAGGCTGCTGAGCTGGGAGCGTCCCCGGGGAGGCTGCTGAGCTGGGAGCGTCCCCGGGGAGGCTGCTGAGCTGGGAGCGTCCCCGGGGAGGCTGCTGAGCTGGGAGCGTCCCCGGGGAGGCTGCTGAGCTGGGAGCGTCCCCGGGGAGGCTGCTGAGCTGGGAGCGTCCCCGGGGAGGCTGCTGAGCTGGGAGCGTCCCCGGGGAGGCTGCTGAGCTGGGAGCGTCCCCGGGGAGGCTGCTGAGCTGGGAGCGTCCCCGGGGAGGCTGCTGAGCTGGGAGCGTCCCCGGGGAGGCTGCTGAGATGGGAGCGTCCCCGGGGAGGCTGCTGAGATGGGAGCGTCCCCGGGGAGGCTGCTGAGATGGGAGCGTCCCCGGGGAGGCTGCTGAGATGGGAGCGTCCCCGGGGAGGCAGCTGAGATGGGAGCGTCCCCGGGGAGGCAGCTGAGCTGGGAGCGTCCACGGGGAGGCAGCTGAGCTGGGAGCGTCCACGGGGAGGCAGCTGAGCTAGTCCCCGGGGAGGCAGCTGAGCTGGGAGTGTCCCCGGGGAGGCAGCTGAGCTGGGAGTGTCCCCGGGGAGGCAGCTGAGCTGGGAGTGTCCCCGGGGAGGCAGCTGAGCTGGGAGTGTCCCCGGGGAAGCAGCTGAGCTGGGAGTGTCCCCGGGGAAGCAGCTGAGCTGGGAGTGTCCCCGGGGAGGCAGCTGAGTTGGGAGCGTCCCCGGGGAGGCAGCTGAGCTGGGAGCGTCCCCAGGGAGGCAGCTGAGCTGGGAGCGTCCCCAGGGAGGTAGCTGAGCTGGGAGCGTCCCCAGGGAGGCAGCTGGGAGCGTCCCCAGGGAGGCAGCTGGGAGCGCCCCCAGGGAGGCAGCTGGGAGCGCCCCCAGGGAGGCAGCTGGGAGCGCCCCCAGGGAGGCAGCTGGGAGCGCCCCCAGGGAGGCAGCTGGGAGCGCCCCCAGGGAGGCAGCTGGGAGCGCCCCCAGGGAGGCAGCTGGGAGCGCCCCCAGGGAGGCAGCTGGGAGCGCCCCCAGGGAGGCAGCTGGGAGCGCCCCCGGGGAGGCAGCTGGAAGCGTCCCCGGGGAGGCAGCTGGAAGCGTCCCCGGGGAGGCAGCTGGAAGCGTCCCCGGGGAGGCAGCTGAGCTGGGAGCGTCCCCGGGGAGGCAGCTGAGCTGGGAGCGTCCCCGGGGAGGCAGCTGAGCTGGGAGCGTCCCCGGGGAGGCAGCTGAGCTGGGAGCGTCCCCGGGGAGGCAGCTGAGCTGGGAGCGTCCCCGGGGAGGCAGCTGAGCTGGGAGCGTCCCCGGGGAGGCAGCTGAGCTGGGAGCGTCCCCGGGGAGGCAGCTGAGCTGGGAGCGTCCCCGGGGAGGCAGCTGAGCTGGGAGCGTCCCCGGGGAGGCAGCTGAGCTGGGAGCGTCCCCGGGGAGGCAGCTGAGCTGGGAGCGTCCCCGGGGAGGCAGCTGAGCTGGGAGCGTCCCCGGGGAGGCTGCTGAGCTGGGAGCGTCCCCGGGGAGGCTGCTGAGCTGGGAGCGTCCCCGGGGAGGCTGCTGAGCTGGGAGCGTCCCCGGGGAGGCTGCTGAGCTGGGAGCGTCCCCGGGGAGGCTGCTGAGCTGGGAGCGTCCCCGGGGAGGCTGCTGAGCTGGGAGCGTCCCCGGGGAGGCTGCTGAGCTGGGAGCGTCCCCGGGGAGGCTGCTGAGCTGGGAGCGTCCCCGGGGAGGCTGCTGAGCTGGGAGCGTCCCCGGGGAGGCTGCTGAGCTGGGAGCGTCCCCGGGGAGGCTGCTGAGCTGGGAGCGTCCCCGGGGAGGCTGCTGAGCTGGGAGCGTCCCCGGGGAGGCTGCTGAGCTGGGAGCGTCCCCGGGGAGGCTGCTGAGCTGGGAGCGTCCCCGGGGAGGCTGCTGAGCTGGGAGCGTCCCCGGGGAGGCTGCTGAGCTGGGAGCGTCCCCGGGGAGGCTGCTGAGCTGGGAGCGTCCCCGGGGAGGCTGCTGAGCTGGGAGCGTCCCCGGGGAGGCTGCTGAGCTGGGAGCGTCCCCGGGAGGCTGCTGAGATGGGAGCGTCCCCGGGGAGGCTGCTGAGCTGGGAGCGTCCCCGGGGAGGCTGCTGAGCTGGGAGCGTCCCCGGGGAGGCTGCTGAGCTGGGAGCGTCCCCGGGGAGGCTGCTGAGCTGGGAGCGTCCCCGGGGAGGCTGCTGAGCTGGGAGCGTCCCCGGGGAGGCTGCTGAGCTGGGAGCGTCCCCGGGGAGGCTGCTGAGCTGGGAGCGTCCCCGGGGAGGCTGCTGAGCTGGGAGCGTCCCCGGGGAGGCTGCTGAGCTGGGAGCGTCCCCGGGGAGGCTGCTGAGCTGGGAGCGTCCCCGGGGAGGCTGCTGAGATGGGAGCGTCCCCGGGGAGGCTGCTGAGATGGGAGCGTCCCCGGGGAGGCAGCTGAGATGGGAGCGTCCCCGGGGAGGCAGCTGAGCTGGGAGCGTCCACGGGGAGGCAGCTGAGCTAGTCCCCGGGGAGGCAGCTGAGCTGGGAGTGTCCCCGGGGAGGCAGCTGAGCTGGGAGTGTCCCCGGGGAGGCAGCTGAGCTGGGAGTGTCCCCGGGGAAGCAGCTGAGCTGGGAGTGTCCCCGGGGAAGCAGCTGAGCTGGGAGTGTCCCCGGGGAAGCAGCTGAGCTGGGAGTGTCCCCGGGGAGGCAGCTGAGTTGGGAGCGTCCCCGGGGAGGCAGCTGAGCTGGGAGCGTCCCCAGGGAGGCAGCTGAGCTGGGAGCGTCCCCAGGGAGGTAGCTGAGCTGGGAGCGTCCCCAGGGAGGCAGCTGGGAGCGTCCCCAGGGAGGCAGCTGGGAGCGCCCCCAGGGAGGCAGCTGGGAGCGCCCCCAGGGAGGCAGCTGGGAGCGCCCCCAGGGAGGCAGCTGGGAGCGCCCCCAGGGAGGCAGCTGGGAGCGCCCCCAGGGAGGCAGCTGGGAGCGCCCCCAGGGAGGCAGCTGGGAGCGCCCCCAGGGAGGCAGCTGGGAGCGCCCCCAGGGAGGCAGCTGGGAGCGCCCCCAGGGAGGCAGCTGGGAGCGCCCCCAGGGAGGCAGCTGGGAGCGCCCCCAGGGAGGTAGCTGGGAGCGCCCCCAGGGAGGTAGTTGGAAGCGCCCCCAGGGAGGTAGTTGGAAGCGCCCCCAGGGAGGCAGCTGTGAGTGCCCCCAGGGAGGCAGCTGTGAGTGCCCCCAGGGAGGCAGCTGTGAGTGCCCCCAGGGAGGCAGCTGGGAGTGCCCCCAGGGAGGCATCTGGGAGTGCCCCCAGGGAGGCATCTGGGAGTGCCCCCGGGCAGGCAGCTGGGAGTGCCCCCGGGCAGGCAGCTGGGAGTGCCCCCGGGCAGGCAGCTGGGAGTGCCCCCGGGCAGGCAGCTGGGAGTGCCCCCGGGCAGGCAGCTGGGAGTGCCCCCGAGCAGGCAGCTGGGAGTGCCCCCGAGCAGGCAGCTGGGAGTGCCCCCGAGCAGGCAGCTGGGAGTGCCCCCGGGCAGGCAGCTGGGAGTGCCCCCGGGCAGGCAGCTGGGAGTGCCCCCGGGCAGGCAGCTGGGAGTGCCCCCGGGCAGGCAGCTGGGAGTGCCCCCGGGCAGGCAGCTGGGAGTGCCCCCGGGCAGGTAGCTGGGAGCGCCCCCGGGCAGGTAGCTGGGAGCGCCCCCAGGGAGGTAGCTGGGAGCGCCCCCAGGGAGGTAGCTGGGAGCGCCCCCAGGGAGGTAGTTGGAAGCGCCCCCAGGGAGGCAGCTGTGAGTGACCCCGGGCAGGCAGCTGGGAGTGCCCCCGGGCAGGCAGCTGGGAGTGACCGGGCAGGCAGCTGGGAGTGCCCCCGGGCAGGCAGCTGGGAGTGCCCCCGGGCAGGCAGCTGGGAGTGCCCCCGGGCAGGCAGCTGGGAGTGCCCCCGAGCAGGCAGCTGGGAGTGCCCCCGAGCAGGCAGCTGGGAGTGCCCCCGGGCAGGCAGCTGGGAGTGCCCCCGGGCAGGCAGCTGGGAGTGCGTCCGGGGAGGCAGCTGGGAGTGCGTCCTGGGGAGGCAGCTGGGAGTGCGTCCTGGGGAGGCAGCTGGGAGTGCGTCCTGGGGAGGCAGCTGGGAGTGTCCTGGGGAGGCAGCTGGGAGCATCCGGGGAGATAGATAGGAGTGTTTGGGGCCACAGATTGAAGGTTTTGGGGAGATAGTGCAGAGTGTCCCAGAGTGGTAGCGGGGCAGGTAGGTGAAAGTACCCCAAGGAGGTAGACAGAGGTTCCCCAGGGAGCTAGCCGGAGGAGTCCCAGGAAGGCAGATGAAAGGGACCCAGGGAGGGAGCATGAACCTGCTGAAGTCTGAGTGAGTAAGGCTGCTCCCCTCATGGTTAAAATGCTCACTTACCAACCAGAATACCAGAGTTATAATCCTGTCTGCCAATTTCATTATATGTAGTGGTCCTGGATAAACCCCTTAATCTGCTTGTGCTACCGTATTAAGCGCTGTACAAGGTTAAAATATTCCCCCTTCTGTACATTATAAAGATATTGCAAGTCAGAGAGGTTTTCACTGCGGGGAGTACTAGTGGACCAGGCTCAACCCCCTCAAACTACAAACACAATACAAGTAAATAATAACAACAACAAGCATGCTGTGCTTTATGTAACTTTAGATAGCACATCTCTGCTAGTGTTGAGCACATTAAACAATAGATGCTACAATTATCCAATATTAGCACTGAGTGTACCCAGCACAAGACTCTGTGTTGTAGTCTTAGCTCAGGCTGAAACCGCCCTGGGTTGCTTGTGTTCCAGCTCAGGAGAGAACTGGCCTGGTAGTTCAGGCTGGACTGTTCCCATGAGCAGCAGGGTCAAGATTGATTTGCATGATTGGGTCTGGTATGAGGTGACCTAACACAGTGGGGAAAAAATAAACTGGGATGCCTCCCAAGTAATTACCAGTGGTTGTGATACATTCAAACATTCTGCCCGTCCCTTTCTGGTATTCCAACAGAGGGAGGGGAGCGAGCATCATCTGGGGGCTGAGCCAGAATCGACACAGGAGATAGAGTCAAACTGGAGAGGGTCTGATAAACATAGATACACTCCTAGAAGCCCCCCTCTACCTCCCCCAACTTTTGAGGAGTGCAATCAGCAACAGTGGGCCAAGAACTACTGTCTGACTCAGCATCCAGAGAGATCGAAAGAGCTCGATAGTAGGGATCCCTAGATAATGAATACGGGCCAGGCAACCAAGTGGCAATCTCAACATTCCAGCAGGTCATCTCTAGTGCCTAGGACTGTATCAATGCACCCCACCTCACCAGAGGGACCGACTACAGACTGCAGAAAACTATGCCTCCTGCTACTCCCCAGGAGGAGGGTGAGACACTAGTGTACAACAGCGAGATAAAGCACAAAGCGGAGCAAACCAGCACAGAGAGCGATGAAGGAGCAGGAGAGAGCCCTGGACCATTGATGCTTAGGTTACAACCTGCTTCCTGCCACAAATTTTAACTCTCAGTGTAGATTTAGTCTTAACAAAAATGGTAGTGCAAAAACAAACTCGAATAAGGACCAGAGGAATCACCACTAGACGAGACTAATTTAAACAAATCATCTCCTTTTTTGGTTTTCTCTAAGTGACAGTGTGTGCAACACGTATGCCAGGTGAGGGCGTCACTCTGTCTCAGATCTCAGACTACATCTATTTCTTGCTTTTCTCTTTTCATATGGAGGCATTGAGGATGATGTACAGGGCAGGTAACGGGTTTTCCATGTAGAGTTAATAAAAAATAAAGGTTGTTTTACCAGTGTTTTCTAAACCTTGACAAGGCGAGGTATTACAATCTAGGATCCAGCCAACAACAAAAAGATCCCATTGTCTGTTCTGTTTGATGATATCTGGAGGCAATGACATCTGGGACTGTGCGTTTTTCAGACTATAAACAGAAAGGCCATTTGAGGAACACTGAACAAGCATGTTCCTGTTCCCAACCGGCTTAGCTAAAGTCCTAGAACGTCAACAGGTTGGACATGAACTGGAGAGATGTATGGCCCATAAGATAACTCCCGTACACTAGTTCTTCTTTGTGTCCGAGACCTCCATGTATTGGAGACCACTGCAGGGTTATGTTTCTGGAGTATGGTTTTGTTGAGTCGTTGTGGTTCTTGTGCGCTGCCGTAGGACTGCACCTTTGATTTGGAACATCCTGGGACAGAGGGGTGGATTCAATTCTCTGAGGGGATTTTCGCTGCAGAAGCATTGAAGAACAAGTTACTTACCTTCGGTAATGATGTATCTGTAAGAAACATTAGTTAGTTAGATTCCTCACCTTAGAATATCCCCAGGCGTCAGGCTGGATCCGGAAAGATTTTGTGTCAGCAATACCCCTTGCGCTTCGCTAGGCGTCGGCGTCGTCGTGCTCTGGAATGACGGAGTACTTAGACGCCGCCCTCGCGCGCGGACTTCAGTTCTTGTACATAGCTTTCCGCGCCAGGAACGCAGAGCCATGCAATAGACCGACACTGGTGCCAAAAAAGTCTAGGGGCCTGAAAAGGATAACCTGAACCCTAGATGTCGGTTTGCAGAACGGGGAGGATGGGTGGGTCGGTGAGGAATCTAGCTAACTAATGTTTCTTACAGATACATCGTTACCGAAGGTAAGTAACTTGTTCATCTGAAAGAAACACGTTATTTAGATTCCTCACCTTAGAATAGATACCCCAGCAATACCAACCCCAGTGGTGGGTCTGCGAACCAAGATCACACCAGAAAGTCCTGGAGAACAGAACGGCCAAAGAAGCCGTCTCTCCGGACTTGGCTGTCCAGGCAATAATGCTTGGCAAACGTGTGCAGCGAGGCCCACGTTGCTGCCTGACAGATGTCCTGCAAGGGGACTCCCTGACCCAAGGCCGTCGTCGCCGCCGTGGCCCGAGTGGAATGGGCCCTCAACCCAACAGGAGGTTCCTTTTTAGATAAGGAGTAACAAGCTTTGATGCACAAAACGACCCACCGAGAGATGGTTTGCTTGTTCACCGCCCGCCCCTTCTTAGCGCCCACGTAGCCAACGAAGAGTTGGTCATCCACCCGGAACTGTTTTGTGCGGTCCAGATAGAAGGAGAGCGCACGTTTTGGGTCCAGATGGTGGAGCCGCTCTTCCTCTTTCGAGGGATGCAGAGGCGGAAAGAAGTTGGGCAGCGTAACAGACTGCTTGATGTGAAAGGCAGTCACAACCTTAGGAAGGAAGGAAGGGCGAGTGCGGAGCACAACCTTGTCCGGATGAATAGAAAGGAAAGGAGGCTTAGAAGAGAGAGCCTGGAGCTCACTCACCCTTCTAGCAGAGGTGATGGCTACCAGGAAAGCAGTCTTAAGCGTCAAGAGACGAAGAGGACAATTATGAAGTGGCTCAAAGGGAGCGCACATCAGATAAGTCAAAACAAGATTCAAATCCCACTGAGGCATTACGAAAGGGACAGGAGGAAACATGTGAGTAATGCCCTTAAGGAACTGAGAAACAACAGGGGATTTGAAGAGAGAAGGCTGATCAGGAAGCCGAAGGAAGGCAGAGATAGCAGAAAGATAACCTTTAAGAGTGCCCAGAGCAGAGCCCTGCTGGGCCAAAGAAAGAAGGAAGAGGTGAACCTCAGAAAGAGGGGCGGAAAGGGGATCCACAGCCTTTGCTGTGCACCATGCCACAAATTTGTTCCACCTACAGGCGTATACCATTTTAGTGGAGGGACGCCTGGCTGCCAGAATCACATTGCAGACTTCAGGAGGCAAGTCAAATGGCATCAACTGTCGCCGCTCAATCTCCACGCATGAAGGTGGAGACTGGACAGGTTCGGGTGGAGGACCGTCCCCTGTTGCTGCAACAGAAGGTCCTCCTGAAGAGGCAGTCATATCGGGGGATCGATTGACAGACTGAGTAGCTCGGGATACCAGTACCTTCGTGCCCAATCCGGAGCCACCAAGATGACTTGGGCCCGGTCGCGCCTGATCTTCAGCACTCTGGGCAGAAGTGGTATAGGAGGAAAGGCGTATAACAGAACGCAACTCCATTCGCGACGAAAAGCGACCCCGAGCAAGTGCCGCCTTGGAAACTCCAACGCGCAGAACTGCTGACATTGCGCGTTCTCTTCGGTGGCGAATAGATCTAACCAAGGCTCTCCCCACTGCCGAAAGAGGCCTTGCGCCACGTCCGAGATGAGACGCCATTCGTGATCAATCATGCACCAGCGGCTGAGTTCATCTGCTCTGGCGTTAGAGAGCACGCCAGATGTTGAACCACCAGGGTGATGCCCTGATGTTCCAGCCATGTCCAGAGGCGCAGAGCCTCCTGACAAAGGGTCCACGACCCCACCCCGCCCTGTTTGTTGCAATACCACATGGCGGTGGTGTTGTCCGTGAACACCTGCACCACACTTCCCCAGACAACGGGAAGGAATGCCTTCAGTGCAAGTCGGATCTCTCTCAGCTCCAAAAGGTTGATATGGAGCCGAGACTCCGCCGGAGACCAGAATCCTCTGATCTCCGCCTCCCCCATGTGGCCCCCCCATCCCAGGAGGGACGCATCCGTCACCACTACGTGCTCCGGGTGGGGTAGGGAGAGGGATCTGCCGCTGACCCAATCGCGGTTCGTGAGCCACCACTGCAACTATTTTGCAGTGCCCTCCGAGATCAAGACATGGTCGGACAGGTTGCCCTGATGCTGGGCCCACTGAAACTTCAGGGCCCACTGCAGCGCCCGCATTCGCCACCTGGCGTGATGCACTAACAAGATGCAGGAGGCCATCAGACCCTGAAGCCGCAGCACCAACCCGACCGAAACCCAGGATAGAGGCTGAAAGATGGGAATCAGAGCCTGAATATCCCGGACCCGCTGCTTCGGAGGATAAGCCTGGAACTGCGCAGAGTCCAGAACCGCACCGATGAAAAGGAGCTTCTGGGAGGGACTCAGATGCGACTTCGGCACGTTGATGGAGAACCCCAGCAAATGCAGGAGGTCGGCCGTAGTCTGGAGGTGGGAGACAACCTGCTGGGGCGAGACCGCCTTCAACAGCCAGTCGTCGAGATAGGGGAAGACTGGTACCCCAGATCTGCGCAGATGAGCTGCAACCACCGCCATCACTTTCGTGAACACCCGAGGGGCACTGGTGAGGCCGAAGGGGAGCACCGTGAACTGGAAATGCTCCTGACCCACCGTGAACCGCAGGTAACGCCGGAGGGCCAGCAGGACGGGAATGTGAAAATAGGCGTCCTGCAAGTCCAACGTTACCATCCAGTCTCCTGGATCCAGGGCAGCCAGAACCTGAGCTAGGTTAAGCCTCGTGAACCTCTCCTTCCGGAGGAAGGCGTTGACGCGCCTGAGGTCCAAGATAGGGCGTAGGCCCCCTTTGCCCTTCTTGGGAACCAGAAAGTAGTGGGAATAACAACCACGACCTACTTCTGGACCAGGAACGCGCTTGACGGCCCCCTTGGCCAAGAGGGCTGCAACTTCCTCCCGTAGAAGATAAAAGTGATCCTCCGACATGCGGTGGCACTGCGGTGGCATGGCTGGAGGGGTCGTCTCGAAGGGGAGGGAGTAGCCCCTTCGGACGATTTGCAGCACCCACCTGTCCGACGTGATGGAACGCCAGTGGAGCAGGTGATGGCGAACTCTGCCGCCCACTGGCGTGGAATGGGCCTAAAAGCACGGACTAGGAGGTCTTTGAGGCGGATGCTGCCGGGGTGGATGTGGACTGACCGTCCCGTTGAACCCTGGTACCGCCTCGGCGGAATCAACGTCCGCGAGCGCGATCAGGTTGGATCTGCGGCCGGTGGCTAGGCGGACGTGAGGGGGCGCCCCTTCCTTGGCCACGAAAGAGACGAAAGGCGAAAGTTTGCGGTCACGGCCCCGAGAGGCCCAAGGACTTGGCCGTAGCCCGGGAGTCCTTGAAGCGCACCAGCGCACTATCCGCCTTCTCGCCAAAATGGAGAGGGCCATCAAAGGGCATATATCCATGAGGGTGCTCTGGACATCCCCTGAGAAAGACGTGGACCGCAGCCAGGCGTGGCGGCGGAGCGCCACCGTGGTGGACATCGCCCTATCCAGTGAGTCCGTAGTGTATAGTCCACATCGAATAGCATGTCGTGCTGCATCCCGCCCGTCGGCAAGAGCCTGGGCGAGCCGCGTCCGGGACTCCTCCGGACACTGGGGCAGCACGTCCTCCACTGTATCCCACAGAGAGTGGGAATAACGGTCCAAGAGGCAAGCGGTGTTCAAGGACCGCAGTCTCAAACTAAGGGAAGAGAACAGCTTCTTACCAAACTGCTCTAGCCTCTTGGATTCCAGTTCCAGGGCAGCGGACGGGAAGGAGGATTGGGAAGTAGAGGCCTGGATAACCAGGCTCTCGGACTTGGGGTGTTGGGACAGAAAACTGGGGTCGCCCAGAGCAGGGCGGTGGCGCCGGGCCACGTTCTGATCCACAGGAGGTACTTTGAAGGGCTTGGACCAGGTGCCCTTCAGAACGTCCACTAGTGCCTCATTGAACTGCAGCAGAGGCTCCGAGGAGCTTGCTGACGGTTGAAGCACTTCAGTGAGGAGGTTAGTCCTCACGGCCACATCAGGCAGCTCCAGCCCAAGGGCTTCGGCCGCCTTGCGCAGCACTACTGAAAATGAAGCACCTTCCTCCGAAGCCACAGTCGGAGGAGAGATGAAAACAGTGTCCGGGGAGGTGTCCAGACCACTGGCATCCCCCAGCTCATCTGGCCAGTCCTGATATAAGTTGGCCTGCATGGCCAGAGGGTCCTCAGACCCCTCCCAGTCGCCCCCGTCATCCGATTCCTGATAAACAGGGGGAATAATCGGAGCCGGACGGTAGATGAAATTTTCATCCATCGGCGTCGGCTGCGGCGCCGCACCGGCGCCGGGCCCGGACGGAACCGGGGAACGGCATAGTCCGGAGATGGAGCCGGGGGTGGAACCGGTTTTGGCGCCGGCGGAGGAGGCGTTGTGAGGTCGACCGGCACCGACAGATCAAGGCCTGGATCCCACGGGAACCTGCAGCGTCGGGACCGAAGTCGACGACGGCGCCTGGGCCGGAGCCACCGGCTCACTAGGTCGCCCAGTCGAGCCCGCGGGGCCCGAAGGCGTGCCGGCAGGCGTCTATGGTGGAGCCAGGCCCCTCATGATCTAGAGGAAGGCACTGATCTCCGCCGGAGTCGCATCAGTCCCAGGGACCAGAGGGTATGGGGACGGACGCGGCTCCTGCGGCTCCGACGGAGCCGCGGGGGTGGTACCACCTGGACCCTCGACCGAGTCGCGCGACCGGCGAGGGGAGTCCGAAGAGCGATGTCGCCTCTTGGACTTCTTAGCATACTTCGACTTACCTAAAGACTTTGACCCCGGCGCGCAGTGGTGGTGGCTGCGGCTCGCGACCGGTCCTTCGACCTCCTCCTGGACCGGGAACAGCGCGGTGCCCAGTGTCGGAGCTCGAAAAGCTTAAGGGACCGCTCCCGCCTAGCCTTCGAGGTCAAGGCCTGGCAGTCGATGCACGACTCCACATCGTGGTCAGCCCCCAGGCAGTAAAGGCACCGGCGGTGGTGGTCAGTCACCGACACCAGTCGATGACAGGAGTCACAGGCTTTAAACCCGGCCATCTTACCGGCACCAGTTCGAATCGAGTAGACAAAAGAGGTCAAAAAGTGACTAAAGGGGTAAGCTCTTCACGGATCGGCGCTGTCTGGCGCGGAAAAAATAAGAACTGACGTCAGCGCGCGAGGGCGGCATCTAAGTACTCCGATGAAGTCATTCCGGCGCACAACGCAGACGACGGACGCGGAGCTGCAGACGGCACCTAGCGACGTGCAAGTGGTAATGCCGATGAAAAATCTTTCCGGATCCAGCCTGATGCCTGGGGATATTCTAAGGTGAGGAATCTAACTAACATGTTTCTTTCAGATATCTGCTCATTGTCATTACCCTTCAAGTAGGAATCAAAAAGATTGCCTGTCCTACAGTGAATGGGATTCTCAGAATGAAAGCCAACATCTCAACACTGAAAGCTGTACGCGTGTCTGGCTGTACTTTCCAGCATTTTTATGTCGGGAAGTTAAGGCCTTGATGCCCAGCAGAAGTGTTCAAGCTTTTCAGTGCTGATCATCGAGAAGTCCAAGGCAGCAGTTCATCTAGGATAGACCTCCCAGCAGGACACTCTGAGGAGGCTCCGCAGTAATCATCATGTCTGAAATGGATCCCTTCAGAATCATTTTGTGTCCTCCTCAACCTGCTCCCGGACTGATAGGGCTATTCTTAAAATAGGGTTGTCAGGAGGAAAGGATTCACCAATGACTTGCTTACTTTACTGGCTGTTTAGTGCCACAGGAGGGACACTCATGAATAGTGCAGGAAATGTCCTCTGTGGAAAAAAGCTGGTAAATGAAATGTAATCAATAAGGCCCTTATTATAATGTACCATGAAAATATGCTAAATGATTTTGAGCTGAGAGTTTTAACTGCAGAAAAATAAGACAACAGGGTCAGTCTGTTGGATTAAAGGTTTAATGCCGTCGTTCAGGATACCGGCCTGCTTTCACTTGATTCTTTATCTGAAAACATTACATGCTACTTTAGAGGCTGGTAAAATCTATATGCACAGTTTACGGTGTTATTAAGATGTCTTTTTCTAAAGGAATGAAAGGAAAATGCTACTTACCTATTATGCATCTGTTCTTGGCATGTAGAGCTGTAGAGCACATGCGGTGCATAGCTCGCCATCAAGTGTTGGGTCCGGATATTGCACTTTGTTTTTCTTTGAAGAAGTCTTTCCAGTAACTAGGTAGGTGACTCCTCCTTTCGGTGATAGTGCTGATGGGCATCGACTCCATCTTTAGATTGTTTTGACGCAGAGGGTGATGATGGAGTTAATAAGAGTAGTAAATAGAGATGTCCATGTATATTGTATCTAAGTAAGATAGTACTGCAACAGATATAGGAACCCGGGGAGGGGGGTGCATGTGACTCTACAGCTCTACATGCTCAGAACAGATGCATGCTGGGCAAGTAGCATTTTCCGCTCGAGGCATGTGAGCTGTAGATCACATGCTGTGCATAGACCATACAGCAGTTATCTCCCAAAGCGGTGGCTAACCTGTAGCTGTTGCAGCTGTTTGAAATAGTGTACGTAAAACTGTTTGACCCACTCGAGCTTGCGGTCTAGCGAAGACATCCACACAGTAGTGTTTTGTAAATGTGTGAGGTATAGACCATGTTACAGCTTTGCAAATGTCATCTATGGGTACATTTCCTAAAAATGCCATAGAGGCTCCTAGTTTGCGAGTGGAGTGTGCTCTAGGGGGGGATTGTTAAGGTGTGTTTTGCTTTAATATAGCATGTTTGAATGCACTTGACTATCCATCGTGCAATACCTGATTTTGATATAGGATTGCCTTTATGTGGTGGAACAAAAGCGTATGGATGTGGAGGCTAAATTGCTGCGCTGTAGATGTAATAGATAGCAAATGATGTTTTGTATTGAAGCATCAAGCGGGTTGATATGATTGTTATTACAATATCACAAACCTCTTCCATTTTGCTGCATACCATGCTCTTGTGGTAGGGCATCTAGCCTCTTTGATGATATTCATGCAGTCTGACGGAAGATTTAGGTAACCAAACTCTAAGATTTCAGGTGCCAGATCACAAGGTTGAGATGACTGGGATCTGGATGTCTTATGTCTCCATGGCCCAGAGTGAGGAGATTAGGAGAAAGATACAGTTTTTGGTGAGGAACTACAGATAACTCCAACAGAGTTGTGAACCAGGGTTGACAGGCCCATGTGGGAACAACGAGGATTAGTGTCAGGGAAGCCTGTCTGTGCTACCGAACCACTAAGGGAATGAGTGAGAGAGGTGGAAAAGCATAGGCAAATATCTTTGAGCAATTCATCCATAGTATTGCCTTTGGACAATGGGTGTAGATACCTGGATGCAAAGTTTTGGCATTTCGCGTTTAGGTGTGTGGCGTACAGATCCATCTCTGGGAAGCCCCACATTTGAAAGAATGAGAGGAGAACCTGAGGGTGGAGTTCCCATCCATGGATCTGGTGTCGTTGACGACTGAGCAGATCTGCAATCTGGTTGTTTACTCCTGAAAGGTGTTCTGGAAGGAGATACATTTTGTGACTTATTGCCCATCTCTAGATGGTCTTAGCTAGTTGTGACAGCTGGAGAGAGTGTGTCTCCCCCCCCCCCCTGTTTTTGTATGTAGTACATTGCTGTCATGTTGTCTGTACGAATTAGGACAGCTTTGCCTACTAGATGAAGTTGAAACGCTTTGAGCGCTATAACAATTGCTCGCAGCTCTAGATGGTTTATGTGGAGTTGCTTTTGTTGCAGGCTCCACATGCCCTGAATGGTATGTTATTGGAGATCAGCTCCCCAACCAGTGAGTGATGCGTCTGCTGTTAGCACTATCTGTGGAACCGGGTCGAGGAAGGGCTGCCCTTTTGAAAGGTTTTGTGTATTCCACCACTGCAGAGCGATGGGTGCGGCCTTCCACCAACACTAGATCTGATAACCGACTCGGAGCCTGGTTCCATTGACGTGCTATGCATTCTTGGAGGGGACGCATTTGAAGTCTTGCGTAAGGTACGATTAGGATGCAAGACGCCATCATTCCTAGTAACTGCATGAACACTCGAGCTGGTAAGGAGTGTTGGGGCCGAAACTGAGAGATTAGAGTCTGCATGTTGCGGATTCTGGATGGGCTGGGACTCGCTAGAGCTTTTTGAGTGTTTATTGTGGCTCCTAGAAACACCTGTATGTTGACCTGGCCAGGTTTACAGTGAACCCAAGTTCGTGGAGTATATGCTCTGTTTTTTTGAGTGTGGCGTAGGCAGCTTTGTTGAGAGCTGACTTATGAGCCAGTCGTCTAGGTATGGGAAAGCGTGAATTTGTTGTCTTCGTAGATGAGCTGCAACTACTGCCAATCACTTTGTGAAAACCCTGGGTGCGGTAGATACTCTGAATGGGAGGACCTTGGATTGATAATCTTGGCCCTCTACCACAAACCTGAGGTATTTGCGGTGAGCAGGGTGTATGGGAATATGGAAATAGACGTCCTTCAAGTCCAGAGTGGATAGAAAGTCGCCTTGTTGAAGTAGTGGGAGCACTTGCTGAAGTGTGACCATGTGAACGTGGTCCGACTGAATGTATCGTTTTAGTTCTACGAGGTCTAGTTTCGGCCCGAGAGAACAGTCTTTTTTGAGAATGAATAAGTACAGGGAGTATACCACGGTCCCGGTCTATAGCATGTTTTTCCAACAGAGAGAGAACCTTCTGCCTGAGGAGAGTGTTCTTGTGGAATTGTAAGTAATCTTGGAGGAATCTTTGGGGGAATATCTGTAAGCTCTAGGAAGTAAACATATTGGATAATTTGTAGGACCCACTTGTCTGAGATCAATAAATTCCAGAAAGGTATGAATTGAGAGAAGTCCCCCGACAGGAGTGGAATGATTTTGGGGGTTTGTACCGGAAGGAAGTCACGGTTTGTTTGCAGGGGAAGTGTGTGTGGAGTTGCCTCTGCCCTTACCGTTGTTTCCTCTAAAACCTCCTCTAAAATAGCCTCTTTGATGAGGGTGATTGGTTGTTAGCCTTGTAAGAGGAGGAGTGAGTTTCTGTGGATACAGTTGGAGCCACCCCTGTAAAAGGAGCTATGAAAGGAACCCCTATTTGTAGAGGACTGTAAAGCCCCCATGGACTTCGCAACCTCGTGTCTTTTTTCATTTTCTCCAGCGAGGTATCAACTGCTGGGCCGAAGAGATGTTCTGTATCAAACGGTTGATTTAGAATGGAGGTTTGTACCTCAGGCTTGAATCCTGAGATTCTCAACCAAGCATGCCTGCGCAGTAGAACGCAAGTGTTTACTGCACGAGCTGCTGCGTCTGCTGTGTCTAGGGCACATCTGATGGAAGTATTAGTAATGAGTTTGCCTTCCTGGATCAGATCATTAGACCAAGCCTTATGCTCGTCCGGGAGAAATTGCATGAGCTTTTCTAGCTCATCGTAATGAGCCCTATCGTATCTGGCCAACAAAGCTTGAGTATTAGCAATGCGCCAATGATTGGCCGCTTGAGAAGCTACTCTTTTGCCCTAGGCATCAATCAGCTTGGACTCTTTGTCAGGAGGAGGGGCCTCAGCTATAGTCTGTGAGTTAGCTCTCTTGCGAGCGTTAGAAACCACAAGAGAGTCTAAGGGTAACTGCCCTTTGATGCAAGTGGGATCAATAGGTGCAGGTTTACACTTTTTCTCCACCCTAGGTGTAATTATTCGTGGTGAGGGTCTGGACGGATATAAATCAGGGTCATTATCCATGTTTGGGTCAGTGTGATAATCCTCCCAGGGGTCAATGTCCTGTGGTCCATCCTGATCTTCATCCCCATCCCCATCATCCTGTGGGTCAGGTGATCGTGGTGAATGTGTGGGTGTGATGAGTAAGTTGGGATCAGTGGGGGAAGGAGGTGGAATGCAAGGTGGAGAAGGGTTAGTACCCACACTTTCTTTTGAGAGGAATGTGGTAATCCTCCAGCTGGTAGATTTTCAATTTTTTTTGGAAGGGTGGCATGGATATGCCCTGTATCTGGGTTTATCAACTGCTTTTTCTGTTTTGGATTTGACGGCGTGGCATCGGACCAAGGCCCTTCAGACGGAGTGTCCTTGTCTTTACTCGCCACTTTTGGCATCGAAGGTTTCGGTTCCGAACCTTTTGGTGCCGAAGGTGGTTTCTTCGGTAAAGATGGGATTGTCACAGAGAGAAGTTTCGGTGCCAAAGGTGTTGCTTGGGCACCGATATGGGGCCGACTCGAGATCGAGCCGGAAGGCTTTTCTTTGTGTTTCGGTCCCGGGCCCAAGGGCGGGGCATCTGAAACATTTTGTTGTGCCGACCTTGGCCTGAGGGCAGAGGAGGGACCGGACCCTTTTTTACTTTGTTTGTTGAGGGGGCAAGGGGTTATCTTTACTCATGGTATGTTGACCCGGAGTAATCTGCTCCTCTTCTTCTATGTCAGAGTCGGCTTCGGACACGGAGATATGTTGTTCTTCTTCCTCTGTTCCTTGAGCGTGATGTTCTGTGTCGGAATCTTCACAGAGGATGGCCGGTGCAGAGCGGCTTTGATGTTGCATCTCGTGATGTCGAGCCCGGCGGTCATGAAGCGTCTTCTTCGATCGAAACGATCAGCACGCGTCGCAGTCTTTCTCGTCGTGTTCTGGGGATAGGCAGAGGTTGCCCACTTCATGCAAGTCAGTGCGTGGAAATTTAGCACGACATCCGGGGCAGAGTTTGAAAGGAGTCCGTTCCATCAACTGCTAGTGCTGTTGGCGCGGGTAGGCCAGGCAGCCCGCCACAAGTTTTCCAATTTAAGTTGTTTTGAGTTGAGACGATACACAAAGAATGTGAAACCGCGATCAATAACAATACTGTCTAGGGTAGAGGATTGCGCGTCGAAGGGGTCTGAGAAACGGTGCCGAACCGGAGCTCAGCAATATACATCCGAACACAATGGTGGAAAAAAACAATCTAAAGATGGAGTCGATGCCCATGCGCACTATCACCAAAAGGAGGGAGGAGTCACCTACCTTGTGACTGGAAAGACTTCTTCAAAGAAAAACAAAGTGCAAACATCCGGACCCAACACTAGATGGCGAGCTATGCACAGCATGTGATATACAGCTCACATGCCTCGAACATGCATATTTACATGGGTGTAGGAAGCTGGCCCTGTATTTGGTACAACTCTTTGGGCCTAATACTCAAATTCATGATGGAGAATTTTTAAGAGAGGTGTTCACCTCAGGTCCTTGGAAAACCTAGGGGTGTGCCAAGCTAAGGTGAAGACTCCTACTCTGCTTACTAATTTTGCCACCTGTCCTGCCACCAAAAGTGGGGCTTGGACGCGGGGGCGGGCATCTCCACTAGTTGGAGCTGCTCAATTCAGCACTTCACAAGGTGATAGCCTTTGAGGCTCACCGCCAAGTGCTGCTGTTCATGAAATGGGGAATGTGTGAAGCACCTCCACCCAGAGCAGGCTTTGTTTCTGACCTCTGAGAGAGCAAAGGCTCTCACCCCATGAGGTCTGCAACCTGTTTGGTGGTGGCTGACTGGCCAATCCACTAGAGGTCGGTCGTTTCCCTGAGAGGCGCTCTGAGTGCATTTTATAATAAATCCATCACTGGCATCAGTGTGAGTTTATTATACGGAGATGTTTAATACCAATCTTCTCAATCTTCAGTAAAGCCATCACCGAGCTGTGTATGTAGGAAGCTGGCTCTGTAAATACTATACCAAAGTGAGGTGTAATGTGCACAGAGTCCAGTGGAACCCCAAAGGTAGGCAGAGGTAAAGTTAGATAGAACCTTACTCTCTATGTGTGGCAGTGTGGGCGAGCAGTAAGGCTTTATCAGAGGGTAGTGTTAAGCATGTATTGTACACACTCAAAGACTGAACTCATCCCAATTTGTTTGTATAAAAATATTATTTAGTTGTATTTTATTTCTAGAAGCAAGCCAGGCTTGGCCTGGTGCAGGTAAGTGAAATTAAACTTTGCAAGAATAAGCAGTTGAAATGCAGTAAAATGCAATTGGTTTGTTTACAGGTAATTCAAAATCACTTTTCAGTTACTATTATAATTACTTTGTACGTTACTATTCAGATTAATTTTTAAGTTACTTTTTCTAATCCGTGTGATATGCCTAGCTGTCACCCTGGGACATTTCCCAGATAAAAGGTAAATTAATCCGTTTTTGTACATATGCAGTTTAAGGTTTCATATAAACCAACTCCACATACAGAACAATTGTCACAAGAAAGCAGTCGATGCAGTCCTATGGGAGAAAGGAAAATGCTACTTACCAGTATGCATCTGTTCTTGGCATGTCGAGCTGCAGATTTGAATACTTTTGCATAGATTGCCATCTGGTGTTGGGCTCAGATGTTTGCACTTTGTTTTTGTCTTGGAAGAAGTGTTCGTAGTCACAAGGTAGGGGGCCAGTTGCTGACTCCTCCCTAGGACGATAGTGCGTATGGGCATCGACTCCATCCTTAAATTGTTTTGGCCACGAAGGGTTTCGATGGAGTAGTAAAAAGTAGAAGGATGTCCATGTTGTAAGGAAGTGGGTTTCTGTTGCAGTAACCCCCCCCACCCCCATACACTTTTTGCCTGATAACTGATGCACTTTTCCATGGTGTGCCCTGGGCTCCTGCCAATCAGGTGCCCAGGGCCTGTGTTCCTTCCCTAAAAACTGCCTAACAGCCAAAACCCAATTGGCATCTCTGGTCACATGTCAGCCCCTGGTAAATGGTACCCTAGGTACCCTGGGCCTTGTGACCAGAGAAGGAACCTAAGGGCAGAAGCACTTATTGTGCCACCCTTAGAGGCCCTGTACCCTGACGCACACACACTGCCTTTGCAGGCTGAGTGTCTTGGTGCAGAACAAAACAAAGAGTCGACATGGCACACATCCCTGTGTGCCATGCCCACAACACACACTTCCCTGGCATACCTCAGTTACCCCTCTAGCTGGGTGCCCTATGCCAGTGGTGTGGGCACAGAGGCAGGAGCCCTGTGCCCCTACAGTAACCAGGTCCATTCCTGGGCACTAAGTGCAGTGCTGCCATTAAGAGTATATGGTGCTGGGAGGTCGTCAACACGAACTCCACAGCACCATGATGGCTACACTGAAGGCTGAGAAGTTTGGTATCAAACGTCTCAGCACATTAAACCCACACTGATGCCAGTGAGGGATTTACTGTAAGATGCACGACAGAGGGCATCATAGAGATGCCCCCTGAACCTAACCTACAATCCACTTTTTGTCTGAGGGACTGCCTAGGCTGCCACACAGCAGACATGTTGCTGGACCCCTGGGTAGAGAGCCATCCGCTCTCCTGGGCCTGTAATAATGCACATCCTGGGCGAGGTGCTAGGTCTCCTCCCCCAGGATGGGCAGGGGAAGCTTCTAAGGCATGCCTCCTTTGTGAGCGTCTCCAGGCCACTTGCTGTACTCAGCAACTGGCCCCTACCAGTTCTGACCCCCACTCTGGTGGGAAGACTGGCCGGATACCCCAAGGAAGGAAAGGGGGTGTGCCAGCCTCTGCCAACTCCACCCCTCAGGTGGGGGAGGCAAGGTGAAGCACATCTCCGGGCTCTCGTCATCTTGAAGATGGGAAGCCCTGCCCAAGCAGGACTAGGCTACTGCCCCCCTCCCACAGGAGAGTGGCAGGATAGGGGGTGTACCCACCCCAGGGAAGGGACCCATTGGTTCCTGCCCTTTACCTACCTGTAACGCCCCTAAATTCAGTATTTAGGGGCACCCAGAACCTTCCTTCCTCAGATCCAGATTCCGAAACAAGAAAGAAGAAGACCTGCCGTGCAGCTGCTAACAAGAAGACACCAACTGATTTGGCCCCAGACCTACCGGCCTGTCGACCATCGAACCTTCTCCTGCTAAACCCAGGCATCTCCAGTGGTCAGCAACCTCAAAAACCACAGAGGATCTGACTGCCTTGTGACTCTAACTACCTGGGACTCCCACGAGCAGTGGTACTGCTCAAAGCAAGTAACTGACCCTGGCATCAGCAAGGAATCGCGAACCCTGCACACACTGCAGTCGCCAAGCCTGGCCTGTGCTGGAGTGAACAAAGACCACGAGGACGCCCCCCTGGCGACTGTGACCCCGAATCCAGCACCCAAGGACCCACCTCGGCGCTCCTGACGACGCCTGCAGCCTCAGAACCAGGGACCCCTCCAACCGTGACCAGCAGAGGGTAAGATTTCCTGACACCAAAAGGCACCTCTGCACCCGGCGCCCTGCAGCCCCCTGTGCCCAACTCTTGGGTGCCTACCTATCCTCCAACTACCCAACTTACCTCTCGAATTGGTGGTCACACCCAAAGAATCTTCGTCCCCGAGCTTGCAGCCTTTATTAGTTCTTGAGCTTCTCCATTGAGTGCCCGACAGCTGAAAAGCACCCTGCACCCAGACGCCCGAGTGCCCCTGGCAGTGCTACTTTTACTCTAATCTAATCTACTTCCTCATTTGCCCTGAGCAAGTGACCAGGAACCCAGCTCCCACAGCCGCGTGGCCTGCTAGCCAGCAGCCACCAATCAAAGGCCCCCCTGCCTCCCATAGGATAATATTGGGCCTAACTCACTCTGCACCCGGCTGCCCCAGTGCCGCTGAGGGTGTAACAACTCTACTTATCTGACCCAGGGAGTCCCCTGAGTCTATACCCTTAACCTTAACTCTGCCAGTCGAGTACTTACCTTTAAACCGATAACTCAATTTTCTCCAGAAGGTAACATTGACTTGTTTCTTCTGTGTGTGGAGTTTTCAAAATTTAAAATATTCACCAAAAATCAGCCGAGTAACGAAAACGAAAATACTCACCTGCGATTAGGTGAGCTCCCAGTGCTGGATCTTCATCAAAGATGTCTTATGGCACCGGTGCAGCTTGTTGCGCCATAACGTGTCGTCGGGCCCGGCGATCACGGACAGTCTTCTTGGCGCGGACAGAGGCGCAAGCTTGGCAGTTTTTCTCCTCGTGTTCGGGCGAGAGACAGAGGTTGCAGACCTTGTGTTGGACGCTGTGTGGAAATTTAGCTCCACACTGGGGGCATTTTTTGAATGGAGTCCTTTCCATTAGCCGTAGGCCCGAATGGCGCCGATAGGCCCAGCGGCCCAAGTTGACGACCGGAATAGAGTATTTGAGTAGCGCATTGAAAAGGTTTGGATAACACTGTACCGAACCGGATCGCTGAAGTTACATCCTAACCCGATGGCGGAAAAAAACAATCTGAGGATGGAGTCGATGCCCATGCGCACTATCGTCCAAGGGAGGAGTCACCTATCTTGTGACTACAAAAGACTTCTTCCAGGACAACAACAAGGTGCAAGCATCCGAGCTCAACACCAGATGGCGATCTATTGCACAGAGTGTGAATTCTGCAGCTCATATGCCTCGAATATGACTTTCCATGTGTTGCATTTTATCTCAATCGTCTCTACAATTACTGTTATTAGAGATGTGTTTTTTACACAGTTGTCCCACAATGTTTTAGCCCTCATGAGACCTCACAAATTATTTTAGGTCGAAATATTGTCAACCCTATAACACCCACTATTCCATACCTGTTGCTAGGCAGAGCTCAGAGTTGTGATCATTCCTAAATCAGGTTCTTTGTATATTCTGTGTGTTTTTTGTATACAGGCATTTATTTATGCGCACCATGTCTCTCTGTGGTGTGATCACTTCCTTTGCGTTATTTGGCTGTTTTAATGTCATTTTCTGTCATTTTCAACACTTAATCAGGGTATTTTGCATACAAGAAAGGTTAGTCCATTCATTTTGTATAAAACATTGTTTTTTATAGCATGGGTACTGGCAAACATTTTCCCCAGGGCTAAAAAGTATGGTCTGTGGTGCCTGCCGGATGTTGCTGAGGCTTTGAGGGGGGTTGTAAGGTGGACGTAAGGCCAGCGGATCATGTACATGATCATGCAAGTCATGCAGTTATTTTGAGGGTTTCATTCTATACTGCCCTCTAAATTAAGCCTCTAGTCTCAAGAAGAGCAATATATTTGACAATACTGTGTTATGCTGTATCTGGGTGAATCTGAATCAGATATAGAGGTGTGTGTAGAGAAAATGATTGTTGCTGAAGACAAAGATAGGCATGTTGATGAAGATGGGAATGAAGTCTTGAGAGACAGACAGCCAAAACAAGCATAATGGGAGAGTGGGAGCCCTTATGACAAATGAACACTCCTTTGGGATAAACCCGAGTGGGAGTTTACTCACCTGGGATCACCATAGTAGCCAGAAATGCATCGTTCGCAGTGCTCCCCTTCAGTGTTGTCCGTGCAGTAGCAGACCCCGGAGTCCACATCACAAAAACCCAATGACGCTAAGCCATGACCATTACAGGCGCACTGCTGGCACCCACCCTTCAGTGTGGCATTGCCAAAGCTCCCCGGCTGGCAGAACTGGCACCGCTCCCCCATTGTCCAATCTGTAAAGAGAGATGAATAAAACAGAGATCAAATCAGACTTCTTAGACAGTGACTGTCCAGTCAGCACCCTCCAGAGCCTTCTGCCGGTCATCAGCTATAACCTTTATCAGGTCTTCAGCGCCTGTCTGACCTCTGGAGCGTTGTTCGATGTGATCATGTCTTAAGTTAACACTCCTGAGCAAAACACATTTGACTTTTCACAATGTTATCCTGTTGCCAGTCACTGCCACCAGTAAGGAAAAGCACCCAGCTAGACGGCTTACCAGTTATCTCAGATTACATGACCTTCTGGAGGAGAGCCAGCAGGCTTTCGCCTTGGTCATAAGCGAGATATCCGTGCTAGTGGCGTCATAGACAACTCCTTACATTCAGGATTACGGTGAGGTGCTGGGCCTGCTACTGCATCGATCTGCGCCCAAGGACTGAATGATGATATACTGTAGGAAAGTGGCTCTGTATATACTGTTCCCACATAGGTACAGGGTGTACAGAGTCCAGAGTCCCCAGAGGCTTGGCAGAGGCTTAAGTTAGATATAACCTTACTCTCTAAAGTGGTAGCTTGGTCAAGCAGTAAGGCAGTATCAGAGGACAGTGTAAAGCATTTGTTGTACACACTCAGTCAGCAAATGTTCTCACACACTCAAGAACTGAACTCTAGGCCAATGGTTTGTATATAAAAATATATGGTCGTTTTATTTTAGAACAAACAAGAGGTATCAAAATATACTTTCTCAGAATGAGATGCTTTATTTAAATACTTTGCAAGAGGCAATTGACTTGAAATGCAATAGTTACAGTTTGCTGCAATAGGTAACACAATTTCAAACACAATAATACATTGAGCTCAATGGAAATTTTAAGTTGTATGCAATTGATTATTTTCAGGATTACTTTTCTAACTCCAGGACTGGATCCCAGATTCAGCACTGGGACAGTTCTTGGAAACAAGTGAGTAAATACGTTTTAGTTAATGTTGTGATGTTTAAGCAATATTATGCTATTTTAAAAGTTGAACTTTTTCTGATCAAATTAGCTATGTTATCCTAGGGGAGAAAATTCACTTAGCAGGTAAGTGGGGTTATAGTTACTTTTTCTAGGTCAGTGTTGGATCCTGGATCCAGCACTAGTGTACCACCTGTAAGCAGTTGAGAAACTGCGTTAAAGTTATAAAGGCGATTTTTAACGAATATTTATTAGTTTGCAAAATCGACACTTTAAGACATTTCACAGAAAAACAGTCAATGGTTTCCTATGGAAGAAAATTCAAGTTACGGGTAAAGTAACTTCTCGTTACTTTTGTAATCCAGTGCTGGGCTCCTAGGCTCAGTACTGGGACATCGATCTAAAACAGGTAAGTAATTATGTTTTCACAGTTGGTACGATTTTTAAAGAATATTTGTAGTTTGCAAAAATCGTCACAAATGTTTTCAGCAAAAAGCAGGCAATGATATCCTATGAAAGGAAATTCAAGTTACTGGTAATTAAGGTTAAAATTACTTTTAAGGGGGGCGTGGCTAAGATGGCGGCGTGAGCGGACGCTTTCCCTGCCGGCTCCCGCTCCGTTGGGCCCCTAGCTCCGGTCTAGCAGCAGTATCTCCCCCCATGCAGTGACGAAAACCAGCAGCGGGGACGGCGGAGCTCAGGTGGGGAGCTGTGAGGAGGCTCGGGACCCCCAGGACGCCTCGGCGGGGACTAGAGAGCCGCGGGAGCTGAGGCGCCGGGAAGGGGCAGAGCATCGAGCCGGGCCGGGCAGAGCGCTCCTGGCCAGAGATCTACGCGAGAGCCCGGACTCGCTGGCGGGGCCTTGCCGAGGGCGGCGGCGAGACGCGATCCCTCGCAGCAGAGATCGAGAGTTGGCCCTGGTGGGGGAGCGGCGGCCCGGGGGCCGCGGGAGGAGAGGCCCGGCCCGACGGGCTGTGAGGATCTGGCGAGGGTGCCGCGACGAACGGAAGCAAGAGAGTCCCCCCGAAGAACGGTGGCGGTGTGAATGAGCAGGCTGGGGAAGGAAGGACAGGAAGCCAGCGGCGGTGCCCGCGAAGGGGGAAGAACGCTGGAGCGGTGAGGGGACGTCCCTCCGGCCGGCTGCCGGGCCTCTGAGCCTCCGGACTTGGAGCTAACGCGGACCAACCCCCTGGCCTTCCGAAAGACGGAGCTGCGGAGACGGAGGAGCACTGGGGGAGGTCGTGCCAGGCGCTGAAGCACACGGACACGCTGACGGCGCTCGCCGGCTCACTGGGGAAGAGATCACCGAGAAGAAGCGGGGTGCCGGGCCAGGTGCGGGGAGGGCGTGCCCGGACGTGAGGCCACGCGAGGGCCGGACTTGACGACTAGGCCTGCTACCCGGTGAAGCTGAGGACCGGGGTCCGATTGCGAGCACCGGCAGCGGCAAAGGCGGAGTGATCACACCATCGGTGGTGGGCAAAGGGGTGACCAGGCCCCGGAAGGCACGCGCCCTGCCTAGGGCTGGCCTTGAGAGAGGACTGCACGGGAGGAGGAAGCCTGAGCAAGAGGTACCAGTGTGGCGGCGGAGCCGGTGGAGAAATTCAGGGCCGTAGGGGGCAGCGGAGGACGGCTCCACGAGGCAACGAGCGAGTGGACACGCGGACGGCGCCCCCACCCGGTGAGCGCGGCGGCAGCGAGAGTGCAGAGGCAGCGGTGGGGAGCTCGGGCGCGCGGGAGACGGCCAGAAAGGGGCCAGGACAAGGACCCTAGGAGCGAAGTGCTTTACGGGGGACCCCCACGGGACGAGCTGGAGTAGGCCACGGGCGCCTGGATCAGGTAACGAACGATCTGGCCCCACCCCCCCATCCCCCCCTTCCCCAGGATCACAAGGAGGGCGCAGAGGCCCGGCCGGGGAGACAGACGAGAGACTGGAGACCCCACGTCCTGCGGATCGGAGGCGTGGGAGTGGGGGCAGCGGCATAGCGGCCGGAGTGGCCCCAAAGAGAGCCGGGGCGGACCGGAGGCGCGAGGACGACAGACAAAGCAGGGAGGCCGGACCCAGCCGCCGCCGGGACCGCCGGAGCGCCAGCCCGGGAGACGGTGGCCGAGTGGACGGGGGTCGCAGTTGGACGAACGGTGATTCGAGCCACAGACAGACAGGTGGCATGGACTAAGGCGCGCCGCCTGCACGACCAGAGGAGAGGGTCAGGAGGACGAGGGAGCAGTGGTGCGGAGGGGGTGCACGGAGACGCAGAGCCTAGACGACTGATCCGGCGAGGGGCCGGCAACGCGGCAGATTCGCCTCGCGTCCCGGCCCTGCGGACATGGCAGGCAGCAGGGGAGGGAGGAAGGGGGAGCGCACTCTCCCTGAGCTCCTGGGCCGGCAATCGCACAGAACGGACAGAGGGCAGCAGTCTCCCCACACCTCCAGTAATGCTCCGGACCCCGACGGGGGGGAACCCCCGCTCACCCGGTCCTTTATGGAATCCCTCTTCGGATCTCTGAGGGAGGACTTCCAAACCCTGAAGAAAGAAGTAGCCAGCGAAGTGCGGGAAATCCGACGAGAGGTGGATAGCCTGGGCGAACGGGTAGCCGCGGTGGAGGATACAGGCCAACGGAGGGATGAGGAGTTCGAACAGCTACAACAGGAAGTGCTGCGACTCAGGGACCAGCAGATTGATCTCAAAGCACATGCCGAAGACCTAGAAAACAGGTCTCGGCGAAACAACATAAGGGTTCGCGGGGTTCCATCGGTGGAAGAGGGAACGGACATTGCATGCTATCTGAGAGAGCTGTTCCAGGAGGTCCTGGGAGAACCGGAGGAGTTTCCCATTCGAATAGACAGGGCGCACAGAGTGGGGGCACAAAGGAGGGGGTCTACGCCACCCCCCCGGACATCCTAGCCTACCTCCCAGACTACCCAGCTACAAGAGCGCATAATGGCAGAGGCACCTAAGCGACAGCCCTGGACTTTCCGGGGACACTCGGTGGCATTATACCAGGACCTGTCGGCAATCACGCTCCAGAAACGGAGGACATTCAAAATAGCCACAGACTTCCTGAGAGAACATCGCACACCCTACGCCTGGGGCCACCCCTTTAGACTCACCTTCCGATGGAACGGGGTCCTGCACCAGCTGCGCTCCCTGCAGGAGACGTGCGGGGTCCTGGGCCTGACAGCTGGAGAGGAGGACACAACCTCGCAGCGCTGGGGGCACTCTGGAGGGGGAGGCTGGTGGCGAGTGTCCAGGCAGCGCTCCTGAGACCGACCGGCGTGGCCAGACACGCCCACCATCCGGGCTAGTACAGCAAACGCAGAATCAGAGGTGGCCGAGAACAACGGCTCCAGCGACATTGCGCTGACGGCGTATGAGCACTCCGGGGGGAGATCGCAACAGCCTACTTCAGCTTACAGGTTTGGGGCCGGGGGGGGCGAGGGGGCTGGCGGGGGGGGGGGGGGAAATTGGTTTTGTTGCAGTTAAGGCGGGAAGGGGAAGGGAGAGCGGGAACCCTACGGGGGAGGGGCACGGGAGGGGAAGGAGGCGGGGAGGGGGGAGGTATCGTCCAGTGCGGGACCGACTTTAAGGCGGGGATGGCGACCTCACTGACATGGTCTGCGGCACAAGGAGGGTACAGCGCGGGCACACTTGTCTTCTCACATGACACCCACCAGTCTTAAGATAGTTACGCTTAATGTTCGGGGCCTCAACAACCCGACCAAAAGGCGTGCGGTGCTCTCCTTATTGGAGAATACTCAGGCAGATATCTGTCTCCTTCAAGAAACGCATCTCCTACCTAAGGACTGGGCTAGGCTGCGCTCTCACAAATTTCCCACACAGCTCTTCTCTTCCAACAACACTAAAACTGCTGGGGTGGCGATCTTGGTGGCTCAACGCTTCCGGGGAGAAGTCCTCCATAAACAAGCAGAGCAGCGGGGTCGACTATTGGTCTATAGATTCAAAGTGGCGGGTATCGCCTTCACAATTGGGTCCCTATACGGCCCGAACGAGCGGCAAGACCACTTTCTTAACGCGGCGCTGGGAGAAGTTACGGCTACCCCTGACCGGCACATCATTCTAGGGGGAGACTTTAACCTAGTCTTCGACTCGACACTGGATAGATCCGCCCAACGTTCGCCGCAGGCGGGGGAATTCTCGGCTGGAAGCAGGGCTCAATTGGCAGACATGGGCTTGATAGACCTGTGGCACCACCTCCACCTGGCGGAACGGGACTATTCCTACTACTCACATGCACATAAAACGTACGCACGGCTAGACCACTTTCTGGTCACCGGTCCGGTCAGCACTCTCGCAACGGCGGTGGAGATAGGGGTGATCTCCATGTCGGACCATGCCCCCGTATCGGCTACTTTTTTGTTGCCGCCGGTTTCCAGTACCCCCCGGGTGTGGCGTCTGCGGGACACCTTATTATACAGAGGAGACGTAATCAAGCAAGTGACGACCGCGATTCGGGAATATCAATCCCACAATGAGAACCCGGATACCTCCAGGGCGACTCAATGGGCTGCTCTGAAAGCAGTATTGCGGGGGGAATTCATCACGATATCGGCGGCAGACAATGCACAGAGACGGAGTAAGCGAGAGGAACTCACGCAGAAAGTCCTGGAGCACATGCATCGCCGAACGGGGGCTCCCCGGATTTGGCGGCAGCTTCAGGGGGCAAGAAAGACCCTGGTGGCCCTGGATATGGACCGCGCGGAATACGCAGCGCTCCGTCTTAAGCATGCCTACTACACTGGGGGAGACAGGTGCAGCCGATTATTGGCAAGCAGGCTCAGAATGGCGAGACAAACACCTGGTGAAGATGATCACCGACCCCACAGGGTCTGCAGTCACAGAGGACGCCCATATCGCGGAACGTTTTCGCCAGTACTACGCAGACCTCTATGCCGGGCACCCCCCGGACACGCCCGCAACGCAAAGGTACCTAGACTCGGTCGCTCTGCCATCGCTGACACCGCTGCAAGCAGAGAGTCTGGATAGGGACATTCGTGTGGAGGAGTTGATCTCCGCTATTGCCAAACTTAAGTACGGTAAATCCCCGGGACCGGATGGCTATACCGCCCTCTTCTATAAAACATTTTGCACTTCACTCGCACCGATACTCACGCGCTTCTTTAACACCTTCGCGGAGGCGGGGGCCATGCCGCCGGATCTGCTGCGGGCGTCCCCGACGGTCATCCCTAAACTGGGGAAGGACAGATCACATTGCGGCTCCTACAGACCGATATCCCTCCTGAATGTAGATCTTAAACTGTATACGGGGATCCTGGCAGCCCGCCTAGCCCCCCTCTTGCCGGGGCTTATAGATCCAGACCAGGCGGGCTTTGTTACGGGGAGGCAGACGGTAAGACAACACCAAGCGGATTACACATATTATCGAACAGGCGTCGCAGATCCGGGGTGAGAGAATGTTGATGGCAGTGGACGCTGAAAAAGCATTCAACCGAGTGCATTGGCCTTACCTAGAGCGGGTGTTGGCGAAAATAGGGATCAGGGACAAGTTCCGCAACATGATATTCAACTGTTACGGATCCCCAACCGCGGTCGTGAGGGTCAATGGCTGCAGCTCCGGGAGCTTTAACATAGAGAGAGGCACGAGGCAGGGATGCCCGCTGTCGCCTTTACTCTTCGCCTTATACATGGAGCCTTTCGCACAGCGTGTACGGAACAACCCAGAGGTAAAGGGAGTGAAAATGGGCGGATTTTATCACGCAGTCAGCTTATATGCTGATGATGTGATCTTCTCCTTGGAGGATCCGCTTCGGGCCCTGCCGGCTTGTATCGAGGAATTGACTACATTCGCGGCAGTATCGGGATTCAGGATGAATATGGGGAAGTCGGTCCCCCTAGACTTATCGCTCGCGCCGGCGACCAGGACGCTCCTGCAGCGTCAACTCCCGATAGTCTGGTCCAAGGACGCAGTATCGTAACTGGCAGTTAATGTTCTGGGCATAGGGTCAGGTAGGTAGAGTTCGTACACCCTCAGCGGCACAAGGTAGTGCACAAGGTATTGTCAGTGGCAGACCCACATTTGCCCCTACCAATAGCCCAATTTCCAACACAGGGGCAATCGGGCGGCTGGGTGCAGGGTGCTTTTGAGCCGTCGGGCGCTCAATGTTATTCAAGGGAGATCTTGGAATGTGAACAAAGGCTGCAGGCTCGGGGATGGAGGATCTTCAGGAGCGACCAACACTTCGAGGGGTAAGTTGGGATCTTGGGGGATAGGTAGGCACCCAGCAGTTGGGCTCAGGGGGCCGTGGGGTGCCGGGTGCAGGGTGTCTTTTGACATCGGAAAATCTTACCCCCTGCTGGTCGTGGTTGGAGGGGTCCGTGGTTCTGAGGCTGCAGGCGTCGAGGAGGGTCCTTGGGCACTTGATTCCAGGTCAGAATCGCCGGGGGGACGTCCTCAGGGTCTTTGTCCACTCGGGTGTGAGAAAGTGCCATCTTTCTTGCATGGTATGCCCCCACTTTTTGCAGAATTGCTGAACGTACTTTGACTGAGTGTGCCCTGGACTCCTGCCAATCAGGTGCCCAGGGCCTATGTTCCTTCCCTAAAACACACAAAACCCGAATTGGCAAACCCTGGCCACATGTCAGCCCCTGGTAAATGGTACCCAGGGCCTTGTGACCAGGGAAGGCCTCTAAGGGCTGCAGCACTCATTGTGCCACCCTTGGAGGCCCTGTACCCTAACACACACACTGCCCTGGAAGAGGAAGACACCAACTACTTTGGCCCCAGCACCTACCGGCCTGTCGACCCTCGAACCTGCTCCTGCTCCAACCCAGCATCTCTTGTGGCCAGCAACCTCACAAACCCCGGAGGACCTGGCTACCTTTTGGCTCTAAGCCCCTAGGACTCCCATGAGTATGTGGTAAATATTTAAATTACCTGTACTATTTTTATGCAGTAAAGTCTAGTAAGAATAACTTAGTCAAAATAAGAGGCAGAATCCGTGGTATTAGAGGTTCTGAAAAGGACTTTATTCCTTACAAAGGAATTATGGTTCGAACCAGGCAATCTTATTCCATCACCACGAAGGTTCAGGAAGGGATCGGCAATACATTATTGACAAGTAACAATATATATATGAAAAGCATTGCATTAAGACAGATGCAGGAGGCGTAACAGCTGATAATACAGATAAGAATACACATACGTAATGAAAATAGGCGTAAATACAGGCGTATACTAGAAACGTCATTTAAAATGATGTCACAAGTGGGTGGATCCATAAGAGAATCCTGCAGTGTCAGCAGAAATATTTAGCAGAGATGCGCGCGCAGCCGCATGACGTGTGATTGACGTGTGATTGACGTGCAACTAGAGGGTGAAGGGGGATTGACATTTAGCTCTACATATGGAGACAGAAGTCTGGGGGGTCAGGTCAACTTAATCCCAAATCGTATCTAATATCTTTGTTTAAGGAACTGTTTTATCCAAAAGGAAAGGTCTCTCGGACGGAATCTATTCTATACTGACTGTTAGTGCATGTACAAGCGTCTATGTGTCTACATGAGATGCGAGGGGGCAGGAATCTTCCATGGTAACAGGAGCTATGAATTACTTGCATAGAGATAGCGAGGCCGAGCCTTTTGCTCGGTAGCTGGAAGGATGTTTACCTAAACTACTAGACAGGAATGCATTGGATGAGGAGCGGAGCAGATAACTTGAAGGCTGAATACAGTTTTTGGCAGGCAACAGGCCGCGTCAGGCACCGCTAGCCGCGCAGGGAGTAAGACAAAGTTCATGGACACGGATGCAGGTCCAGGCTGGAGCATTTCAGAGGCAGAAGCAGGAAAAGGCTTGATGACAGAATTCAGGGCCTACTCGCCTGAACTGTAAAACGTGAAAAGTGAACCATATAAAGTCGGTGGCCAATCATACTTAGGAATGGACTATTTGACCCATTCATGGCGGATCTGAAAGAGGACATGTTGGCGTTGGACGCACATGTATTTGCGTCTTCATAGCTGGAACTGGAGGGAACATACATGTACTTGTAGCATGTACATGGAGTCGTTGGGGTCTAAGATAGGGGACATAACTGATCATAAAATTCATATTTCCTCATTCCCTCCTTGTCCCCTACGGACCCTTATGAAATATCCATTTTCATCAATCCATCAATCTGTTCATATAGCATCATTTGTTCTTCTTTCTTCTTCCGGGATCTCGAATGAAAATTTGAAGGCGGGATACACGATGTGGCACACAGACCACAAATCGCTGGCCCACATTGTAGACACAAGCAGCAACTGAATAGTATGAGAAAGCCAATACCTAGGAAGGATAGGATCCTCCATCCCCAGGCTGACAACACGCTCCAGAACCAACCGGACCAAGTCCAGGTGCCTGGATTCTGGTGTATCTGGCTTACGATCTTATGAAGTCGAGTTATGGCTTTATATACTGACGGCGCGTTTTCTAGTATGAAAACACAGCAACTTGATCCGATGACCCTACAAGCTCCGCCCCTATCGGCCAGGATGACGTCAAGGACAAGACGATTTTGAAGAACAACAATCCGCATCGCAGACTGCTCCTCTGTTAAGTTGCCTAAGGCGGAAGTAGTTTCATTCACTACTGCTTCAAGGGTTCTAGTTAATCTACGTATCAACTTACTATTAGTGACTGTACCTATGTAGGGAAAGAAACCTTTATTGAAATCTGTGTATTGCTCCCATGCTGTTTCGGTGTAGTCGACAATCGGGAGATCTCTCTGCTGTCTATTGTGTACTAAATGGGTATTCCTATGGTAATCAGGCGGGGCTAGGAAAACAGGTGGTAGAAGGAATGCAATGTAACAGGTACCATCCCAATCTAGGGGTAGGCGTATGTATGCGGTGTGACCACAGATGAAGTAGGAGTGACGAGAAGCTCTAAATGTAGACTTGCCTTTATCATTGAATTCTATTACAGTGGTACATTTACTATGGCCCATGTGTATTGAACCGTTCTTTCTTACACATAATTCGCCTCTAACTGGAAATACTGACATAGCGGGCAAGATTGGTGTAGCTTCGGATTCAACATTCAGGATCATGAGATTAAGTGTAAAGTTACCTAGTCCATATACTTCATTTTCTAGATCAGTTCCTGTTCTTTTGGGAAGTCCCTCCTTGTTAGGGTAGCAGACTTTAAGTAAAACTAGGTTCAGGTTTCCCCAAACCCAGTTGTCTTGATAAACTACTGAATTTGAATCTAGGGAATTAATCAAACTAAACCATGCTCCACAGGAGCCATTGTGTGTGAATGGATACGGAAAGAGGGGCAGAACTCCCCTATATTTCTGATAGGGAGGGAGTCGGCCACATATCCAACAATTTGTAGCATTGCTGGTCTGATGAGAATGATGTAACATACTAATGAATGTGTTGTTGCGCGGCGCAAATCTATAGGACAACTCATGCGGGGGTAATTCGCTAAAAGAATGTTCGGCAGTAGCATTGGAAGCACGCTTGGAAATAGGGTAATACATGTGTAATAATATACTGGCAATGATAATCAGAAGACTTAGAAAAAACATAATTAACAATGTCACTATGCAGTGACTACGAAGTGATTTACAGTACGCATGTTTCTTGAGCTGTTTCTGTCTATTTCTCTCTCTATTTCGGTCTAGAGGATACATGTCAGAGACAAATTCAACCGATTCACCTTGGAGAGGACTTAAACAATCAAATTGTCTGACTTGCTAGACCTTAGTTTCAGTTTATAGTTTTCTTTTTCTGTCTTGTCAACCAGGGGGAGTTTTGAGTCAGTCTGTGAGGGAATGCAGGGCTGATAATTCAAGTCGGATGATAGTCCATGAAATTTTTTGATATGGCTCGAGTGCAACCACCCTTTACGTCCCTCAATCTTCACAGCTGTCCTTGTGGTCAATAAGACGAGTTTAGGCGACTGCCAGCGAGGCTCCAGCGGGTTCCTTCTGTCGAAGTTCCTTACAAGTACAATATCTCCCGGAACCACGTCATGGGGCTTCACCTCAGTGTTATCGGGAAAAGCTGCAGCTACCTGTGAACGACAAGATTGTAGTGCAGACATCAAGGAAGCCAGGTAATCTGTCAGCATATTACAATCAACATCAGTTATTTTACGAGGTATAGGCGTACCCCACATATTTGGTGGTCTACCGAAGATCACCTCATACGGGGATAGCCCTGTTCGAGAGTGTGCTACCATTCTCATGTAAAAGAGCGCAACCGGTAAAGCTACTATCCAGTAGACACCTTTTTCTCTACATACTTTGGACAGTCTAATTTTCAGAGTTTGATTATGTCGCTCCACGAGACCTGCTGCCTCGGGATGTCGGACACAGTGGAATTTCCATTGCTAGCCTAACAGAAGTGAAACATGTTTCATTAGCTCGGATGAGAACGGCTGGCCATTATCTGAGTACACGATACGGGGCAAACCATACCGTGGGAAGAATTCTCGAACTAACTGTTTGGCAGTAGTCGGGGCAGTGTAATCCGAGACGGGATACGCCTCTGTCCACCGGGAAAGAGCGCATACAACTACGAGGACATATTTGAATCCTCGACATCGTTCCATCTGGATATAATCCATCTGGAGGACTTCAAAATGGTGATCGGGGGGTTGAAATCCACCCTGTTCTACAGGTACGCCTTTTCCTGGATTGAACGGACAACAAATCATGCAGGTACGTACTTTCTGTTTAGCTGCTGCTCGCAAGTGTTTATTGAACCAAATGTGTTGAATGCTGTCTAGCATAGCTTTCTCTCCTAGGTGCGCTGGACTATGTATTGTGTTAATGATGACCTGAACCATTGAGTCGGGGAGAAACCATATAGATTTTCCCTTCGTCATCCATCCTTGATCCGTTTGGATCCCTCCTAATTCAGTCCATCTCTTTATTTCTTCTGGTGTAGCATGTGTCTGTATGTCAATTACATCAAGGGCGGGATCCTTAACTGTCATGCAGTGTGTTGGTGTCGGAACTATTGTCTTTGTCGTGTCAGTTGGATGAGTCTGATTCTGAGCAGTCTGTTTAGCTGTTCTGTCAGCTAGGTCGTTACCCTGAGAAATAATGTCAGTCACTTTTGTATGGGCTTTACACTTCATAATCGATATTGCAGTCGGCAGATGTATTGCATCTAACAGAGCTTGAATAAGGGGACCGTGCTGAATGTGGGCACCGTGAGAAGTTAAATAACCTCTCTCTCGCCAAAGTACGCCGAAGTCATGGACGACTCCGAATGCATAACGTGAATCTGTGTATATGTTGACTTTCTTATTTTTGGCTTGAATACAGGCTTGTGTCAGAGCGATGAGCTCTGCTGCTTGAGCTGACAAGGTATTGATACAATTCGTTTCAATAATTTCAGTATCTGTTGTGACTGCATAAGCGGCCACTAACTCTCCTGTATTTGTTCTCATGCATGAACCATCTACATACAATGTCAGGTCTGGATCTGATAATGGAATATCTGTCAAGTCTTGTCTGGGTTTCGTCGTAATAGTAATAACTTCAATACAATCATGTGCCAATGGGTCTGTTCCACTTAATGGCAAAAGTGTGGCAGGATTTAATGTACTACAACGTCTGATTTCTATGTGTGGCTGGAACAATGTCAATTCATAGCCCGTCAGTCTTGCTATAGTCAAGTGTTGTGTTTGGGTCCGGTTCAAGAGAACCTCTACTGCGTGTGGTACTTGTACTGTCAATTGATGTCCTAACACTATGGCATCGCTTTGTCTGATTGCTAAAGCTGTTGCTGCGACTGATTTCAGGCACGCAGGAAGAGCCTGAGCTACGGGATCTAATGTACTAGAAAAATAAGCACATGGCTTGTGTGATCCTGCTTGTTCCTGCGTGAGTACTGACAAAGCAGTACCTTCACGTTCTGTAACAAAAAGTGTAAAACGTTTGCTGTAACATGGCGTTGCTAAAACAGGTGCTTGGCATAAAGCTTTCTTTAAGCTTTCAAAAGCTTGTGTATGTTCCTGAGTCCAAGGGAGGACAGTCGATGTCGCTGCCTCCTGTGTTGTCAACTGAATGAGTGGTTTCGCTAGAAATGCATATTGAGGGATCCACTGCCTACAGTACGAAGTGAGGCCTATGAATGCCCATACCTCCTTTTGTGTCTTGGGTGGCGGCATGTTAACAATTAACTGGATACGGTCGGGTGTAAGCTGTCTTCCCCCCTTGGACAGCAAGTGCCCAAGGTACACAACTTGCTGGACACAGAATTGCAGCTTTGAAGGGGACACTTTGTGCCCCTTGTCGGCTAAGAAATGTAAAACCGTCAGTGATGCTTTTTCACATTCAGGTTCGCTTCGGGCGGTGATCAGCAGATCATCGACGTATTGAAGCAGGGCAGTGTTAGCTGGCATGTGGATACTGTCAAGTTCTCTTTTCAATGCCTGGCTATAGATGCTGGGGCTTTCTGTGAATCCTTGAGGTGCGCGTGCGAATTTAAAACTTTGTCCATTTAAACTGAATCCGAACAAATATTGGCTTTCCGGATCGATTGGGACGCTAAAGAAAGCGTTCTTGAGATCAATTGCAGTAAAGAACATTGCTTCTGAATCTATGGCTGTTAGCAATGAAGAGATATCTGGGACCACGGGGTATTGTGGTACAATGCATTTATTTAATTCTCGCAGATCAATAACTAATCGATATACTGGTGGTGCTTTTGGATCTGTTCGTTTAAGAATCGGAATTATCGGGGAATTAAATACATTGGAGTCGGTTTCCACGACCACTCCTTGTGCAATGAGCTCGTCAATGATTTGCAGCAAAGCCACTACAGCATCTGGTGGTAATTTATATTGTCGCATTCGTGGTAGTACTACTCCTGTTTTGAGTGTGACTCGATATGGTGTAATGTGCATACAACCTACATCAGTGGGGCCTTGTGCCCATAAATGTGTAGGTAGATTCTGTAACCGGTGATCCATGTCTCTAGACACGTAGTGACCTTTAAAGTCACGCAAAAATAGTCGTACTCCTTCCGGAGAACAACATATTACAGCTCCTAGAGCCTTCAATGTTTTTATACCTAACAAGTTTTCTGGACATGATTTAGTAAGCAATAGATCTGTAGTCCGTGTTAATGGACCGACTGTGAATGCAAGTGGTTGCGATACTTCGTTAATAGTGGGCTTTCCTGAAAAACCAAGGGAAATATTTTGTGAGCCTGAGAGGGGTGCCCCTGGGACTTCGCTGTGACTGATAGTGGTTCTGCTTGCCCCTGTATCGAGTAGAAACTTTCTGTCTTTCCCTAATACTTGACTCTGTACATAAGGACCCTCTTGATCTACAGGAACCTCAATAAGGGGTAGGCCAACTTCCCTCTCTAGGCTATTTCATGTGTAGCGCTGATACTCTGGATAGTCATTTTGTGCATACTGGTACATCTGTTGTGTCGTGTTTTGTGTTGCAGCAATAGGCTGTGGCTGTTGTTGTTGTTCTTGTTGTGGTTGTGGTACGGTCTGCTGTACAGCTGGCATAGGCTGTATATTCTGAGGCACTTGTGGTTGGATCTGATCCTGTCTAGGCGGACGTGGTCTCTCTTTCGTTATACCCGTAGAGATATTATGTTTCAGAACTGCGCAATCATGTATATAATGACCTGGCTGTTTACAATAGTTGCATGTCCTTCTAACAGGACCCGCTGAATCATTGGACTGTGTCGTACCCTTTTTATGACCGTCAGCTGGAACTGACTGAGCAACAAGCATTTTCATTTTCGTGTCTTTCATACGTCTTTGTTCATGTTCTTGTTCTTCTCTAATTCTATTGTGATGATATTGTAACATTTGTAACATCTGTGACGGTGTGTTACCTTGCCAAGTACTCTCGAATTTCAGCACTCTACTCTTAACTTGGGGCAGAGAATTTTCAACTAATTTTGTCACAAACAGATGTGGATATGACTCACTACTTGCTTTTATGCCACTATTAATACCAAAACATTTTTCAAATCGGGAATAGAAATCACTAGTGTCTTCATCTTGTTTTTGTTTACAGGCTGAGATTGCACCCCAGTCTTCCTTTTTCGTAGTTAATAAACGTGGTAGTACCTGCACTAATAATCCTGGTAATGCTGTAGTCCTTTCCCCAAGCCCTGAACCTGCAGCTCGGGCCTTTTCTTCGTTTTCTAATGCTGTCCAATCTATCTTTTGGTCTCCCACCTCCCATTCCTTTTCTTTGAGTTTCTCGTAAATACCGGCGGGTAATAGGACTTTTAATATTTTCATAATGTCTGGGTAAGTATACTCTCCCATGAGTAACATGTCTTTTATCTCACGGTGGAAACCTGCTGGGTCTTTGTCATGGCTAGGTACTACTTTCTTCATTTCTAATAATTCAATTTTGGTTATGGGCGCGTACACAAACACGCGTTTAAAAATATTGTCCTCACCTCTGATTGGGTGTACTTCGCGTAAGGGATTCTGTCTGTCTATGTGATACGTTTTTCTTTCCAACTTGGGGGGAACTGAAACATGTTCTGGGCATACGAAGACAATGTACTGGTGTCGATATTCTAGAATTTCTTTAATCAAATAAGTACCTGAACCTCTCCATTTATTCGGGAGTAATTCTATCAGTATATCAGGTAGGGGACCAGGATCGGAGTGTTGGCTTCTATACAATATAACGAGGTGTTGTATCATGTATATACCAGCTAAACGCTGTTCGTCTGGGGTAAGGTTCAAAAACGTGTGTGCTAGCGCATCATCACTGTATTTTTCAGAACTGTCAGCCCATTGTACTGCTGACCTGGCTAATTCTTGTTCATCCATAGAATCGAGCATATGATACCCCCTTCGGTCTCGGAGTAATTTATCAGCAGCCTGGAATAAGTGTTCAGGGGACTTCGTATTTAGCATAGGGGTTTGAAAATGTCTGTTGCATTCTGGACGTATCGGACGTATTGGATCATTAAAGTATCTGGTATTACTACAAGGTCTTCCCCTACCTACATAAGCTATCGTTTCTAATTGTCCTGTGGGCATTTCTGATTCTTCCTCCTCTTCTCCCTCTGATTCAGTTTTGTCTGCCTCCAATCTGGCTTTATGTATTCGTTCTACTTCTTTGCGGATTTTCCGGCACATAGCTACTATACATGTCTGTTTATCATGTTTTCCCTCTGATATATTCTGACCCCATCTGGTAAGTACTTGCATTTCATCCTGATCTACCTCGGACCTATCTCTGTCTCTGATCAAGCAGTTTATGAAGAAGCGTAACAGTAGTCTCTGTATATCCACTTTCTGGTAATCCATGGCTTCGTCAATACTTTCAGGGCCTTGCCCTGTTTGGACAAAGCGATATATATTGTCTAGATGATTAATCATTCCTGGTAGTGTCGTTAAATACATTGAAGCTCGTCGTATACGTAGTGATGATAGCAGCATTCTGTCATTTTTACCGGGCACTGGATCATATCTACAATCTACAAGATGTTCCTTAAACATGTCGGACGTTGCTATTTGGGGTGTACGTTGGTTTGCTAAATCTCTAAGAGACGATTTGCTTCGTGATGGTGGCGTGGCAAAAATTGCTGCCGCACCTCCTGTCGCACCTTCTGAGGTGCTAGGCACAAAAGGATTTGTGGGGTGTAAGGTAGAAACTGTGGATGCAGGAAAAGTGGTGGAAACAAATGGACCTGTTGGAATATGCGGAGGAGTTTGTGGTTGCGGAGTTGGGGGCGGATGTTCTCGGGGTAGAGCACCATCGACAGGTGGCGTGTGTGGTGGAACATTAACATATTCCGGAGCTACATCGTCTAAATAGGAGGAAAGGAAAATATCTTTTGCGGTCTTGGGATGTGCTTTAATCGGGAGTAATGGGGGTGGCAAATCTTTCGGTATTTCCGGGGTGGCCTTAGGTAGACCTTCGGCTAAAAGAGGATACATACCATTCATAAGAGCATTTCGTTGTCTGTCTACTTGTTCTGTTTTTACTCGGATACCTTCCTCAACTAATACATTTTCTCGGGCTTTATTTGAGTTCTCCCTACTTTTCTCTTCCAGTCTGAGCGCTTTCTCTGTGCGCCTATGCGATTCTTTACGCCATAACTCAATAGCATCTTTCTGTGACTGTCTGGCTTTCTTTTTCCATAATTCTTCTTCTACTCTCATGATGCAATCTGCATCCCATGTCCCAGCTGCGGGCCACCTCTGACTTTCTGCTAGATTCTTGGTGTAGTCCACCCATAAGTCAAGATATAATACGGCATCTAGGCCATGTTTATGATACATAAAATACCCTGGAGTGTCCCTAGGTGGAATGGGAACAGCTTCTTCGAGTACTCCTTTTCTAGTTTTGATCTGTCTTAATTTTGAAAAGAACGGCATCTTTAAACCTTCCTACTTGATTCTTACTCAAACTGGACTTGAACACAATTAATACAATAAACACAATAATGAACACTCATTCATATCACAATTTTTAAACACAGTAAAACATTTAACATTTAACGAACAATGATAATTAGAAGAAAACTAGTTACTGACATACTAATACTAGATAATACTGAATTATATACATGAACATACTGGATATACTGCTAAACAGTACAGATACACTGCTAAAACAGTGCAGACCGGATCTGTGTACCCAAACCCGTCAGGACCGGCACAAATTAATGTGCACGTCTAACTGCCTCCCCAGCAACGGTACTCACCGGGTAGCACGGAACGGAAGGCCTCGGAACTGAACTGAACTGGACCGGACTCGACTGGACTCGGAACTTCGGAACCTGGTGGGCCTCTGTATACCTCGGATCTTGCTCTCTCAGCTAGGCTCTGGTCGGGATACTTCGCACTTCTCACCGCCTCGTCTGGGTGTTGATCGCAGCCTCAGTCACCCCTGCTTGGCCGGAGGGAGATACAGGAAATCCTGCGGGTACGCGTTTTTGTCCGTCCAGCTGTGGCAGGAGACCGGGCCTGCAACGCACCTCCGGCGCGTGAGATGAGAAAGTGTCCCTGTTCGGGCGCCAATTTATGTGGTAAATATTTAAATTACCTGTACTATTTTTATGCGGTAAAGTCTAGTAAGAATAACTTAGTCAAAATAAGAGGCAGAATCCGTGGTATTAGAGGTTCTGAAAAGGACTTTATTCCTTACAAAGGAATTATGGTTCGAACCAGGCAATCTTATTCCATCACCACGAAGGTTCAGGAAGGGATCGGCAATACATTGACAAGTAACAATATATATATATGAAAAGCATTGCATTAAGACAGATGCAGGAGGCGTAACAGCTGATAATACAGATAAGAATACACATACGTAATGAAAATAGGCGTAAATACAGGCGTATACTAGAAACGTCATTTAAAATGATGTCACAAGTGGGTGGATCCATAAGAGAATCCTGCAGTGTCAGCAGAAATATTTGGCAGAGATGCGCGCGCAGCCGCATGACGTGTGATTGACGTGTGATTGACGTGCAACTAGAGGGTGAAGGGGAATTGACATTTAGCTCTACATATGGAGACAGAAGTCTGGGGGGTCAGGTCAACCTAATCCCAAATCGTATCTAATATCTTTGTTTAAGGAACTGTTTTATCCAAAAGGAAAGGTCTCTCGGACGGAATCTATTCTATACTGACTGTTAGTGCATGTACAAGCGTCTATGTGTCTACATGAGATGCGAGGGGGCAGGAATCTTCCATGGTAAAAGGAGCTATGAATTACTTGCATAGAGATAGCGAGGCCGAGCCTTTTGCTCGGTAGCTGGAAGGATGTTTACCTAAACTACTAGACAGGAATGCATTGGATGAGGAGCGGAGCAGATAACTTGAAGGCTGAATACAGTTTTTGGCAGGCAACAGGCCGCGTCAGGCACCGCTAGCCGCGCAGGGAGTAAGACAAAGTTCATGGACACGGATGCAGGTCCAGGCTGGTGCATTTCAGAGGCAGAAGCAGGAAAAGGCTTGATGACAGAATTCAGGGCCTACTCGCCTGAACTGTAAAACGTGAAAAGTGAACCATATAAAGTCGGTGGCCAATCATACTTAGGAATGGACTATTTGACCCATTCATGGCGGATCTGAAAGAGGACATGTTGGCGTTGGACGCACATGTATTTGCGTCTTCATAGCTGGAACTGGAGGGAACATACATGTACTTGTAGCATGTACATGGAGTCGTTGGGGTCTAAGATAGGGGACATAACTGATCATAAAATTCATATTTCCTCAAGTAGAGGCTCTACTCAAAACCTACCTCTAATCCCTGGCAGCAGCCCGGAACCGCAAACCCAGCACACTCTGCACCAGCCAAGCATGGCCAGTGCCGGAGTGAACAAAGACCACGAGGACGACCCCACGGCGACTGTGACCCCGAGTCCGGCACTCAAGGACCTCCCTCGACACTCCTGAAGAAGCCTGCAGCCTCAGAACAAGGTGCCCCCCTACCGCGATCAACAGAGGGTAAGATTTCCCGACAGCAAAAGGCACCCCTGCACGTGGCGCCCCGCGGCCCCCTGTGCCCAATCCCGAGGTACCTACCTATCCTCCAACTACCCAACTTACCTCTCGAAGTGGTGGTGGCACCTGAAGAATCCTCGTCCCCGAGTTTGCAGTCTTTTTCTAAACCGGAGATTTCCCATTGAAATCAATTGAGCGCCCGAAGGCTCAAAAGCACCCTGCACCCAGCCACCCAAGTGGCCCTGGCTGTGCAACCTCTAGACCTACCCACTTGCCCTGAGTAAGTGACCAGGAGCCCAGCTCCCACAGCCGTGTGGCTTGCTAGTCAGCAGCCACCAACCAAGGCCCCCCCTATCCCTCATAGGATAACATTGGGCCTAACTCTCTCTGCACCCGGCCGCCCTCGAGTCGCTGAGGGTGAACCAACTGTACCTACCTGACCCTGGAGGACCACCGAGTCTATGCCCAGAACCTCAACTCTGCCAGTCGAGTACTTACCTTTAAACCGATAACTCTATTTTCTTCATAGGGTAACATTGACTGGCTTTTTCCTGAAATTTCTTCTAAGTGTGGACTTTTGAAATCTTAAAATATTCACAAAAAATCAGCCGAGTAACGAAAATGAAAAAACTCACCTGCTCTTAGGTGAGCTCCCAGTGCTGGATCTTGGTGCCCAGCACTGACTCTGAAATATACCTACAACTGTACTTACCCATAGGAAATCATTGACTGTTTGCTTTGAAATATTTTCTGTCAACTTTTAAAATAGCTAAATATTGTTTAAAAATCATCACAGTAATTAAGTCGACTTTCATCACTTGATTCTAAGTACTGACCCAGGACTGAATCTAGGATCCAGTCCTGGAATTCCAAAAGTAATCCTAAAAGTAATCTGTTGCAAACAACTTGAAATTTCCATTGAGCTCAATGCATTGTTGTGTTTAAAATAGAGTTGCCTATTGCAACTACTTGTAACTGTTTACAAAAGTCAATTGCATATTGCAAAAGTATTTATATAAATCATCTCATTCTGAGAAAGTACATTTTGATACCTATTGTTGGTTCTAAAATAAAACAAGCATATATTTTTTTTTTATATAAACCATTGGCCTAGAGTTTAGTTCTTGAGTGTGTGAGACCATTTGCTGGCTGAGTGTGTGCAACAAATGCTTTACACTGTCCTCTGATACTGCCTTACTGCTCGACCAAGCTACCACTTTAGAGAGTAAGGTTATATCTAACTTTAGCCTCTGTCAAACCCTTGGGGACTGTGGACTCTGTACACCCTGTACCTATTAAGGAACAGTATATACAGAGCCACTTTCTCACATCAGGCAACTGCCGGGCTCGGCGGGTGCAGAGTGTGCTGGATTCGCGGTTCCTGGCTGGCACCAGGGGTATTGCTGTTTGAGCAGAACCACTGCTTGTGGGAGTCTCAGTCTTGGTAAAGTCTCAAGGTGGTCAGGTCCTCCGGGGTTTTTGAGGTTGCTGACCACTGAAGGCGCCGGAGTTCCACAGGAGCAGGTACAAGGATCAACAGGCCGGTAGGGCTGGGGGTGTTGTCCTCTTGTTAGCAGCTGCGCGGCGGGTCTTCTGGTTTCTTGATCTTCTTGCTAGTTTTCGAATCGGGATCTGAGGAAGGAAGGTTCAGGGTGCCCCTAAATACTAAATTTAGGGGCGTTACAGGTAGGGTGAGGGCAGGGACCAATGGATCCCTGTCCTGGGGTGAGTACACTCCCTATCTTGCTCCTCTCCGGTGGGAGGGGAGCAGGAGCCTAGCTGTGATTGGGCAGGGCTCCCCATCCTCAAGATGGCTCGAGCCCGGAGTTGTGCTTCACCTCGCCTCTCCCACCTGAGGGGTGGAGTTGGCACAGGCTGGCACACACCCTTTCCTCACGTAGGGTTTCCCGCCAGTCTTCCCACAAGAGTGGGGGTCAGAACCGGTGGGGGCCAGTTGCAGAGTACAGCAAGTGGCCTGGAGAAGCTCAGAAAGGCGGCATGCCTTTGAAGCTTCCCCCTGCCCATCCTGGGGGAGGAGACCTAGCACCTCTCCCAGGATGTGCATTGTTGCAGGCCCAGGAGAGCGGGGGCTCTCCACCCAGGGGTCCAGCAACATGTCTGCTATGTGGCAGCCTAGGCAGCCTCTCAGACAAGGCGTGGATTGTAGGTTAGCTTTCAGGGGGCATCTCTAAGATGCCCTCTGTAGTGCATTTTACATTAAGTCCCACACTGGCATCAGTGTGGCCTTAATGTGCTGAGAAAATTGATATCAAACTTGTCAGTCTTCAGTGTAGCCATTATAGTGCTGTGGAGTTCGTAATGACAACCTCCCAGCACCATATACTCTTAATGGCATCACTGCACTTACAGTGCCCAGGAATGGCCCTGGATACTGTAGGGGCACAGGGCTCATGCACCTGTGTCCTCACCACTGGCATAGGGCACCCAGCAAGAGGGGTGGCTGATGTATGCCAGGGCAGTGGGTTTGTGGGCATGGCACACAGGGATATGTGCCATGTCGACTGTGTTTAGTTCCCCACCAGGACACTCAGCCTGCAAAGGCAGTGTGTGTGTGTCAGGGTACAGGGGCCCTAAGGGTGGCACAATAAGTACTGCAGCCCTTAGGGGTCTTCAATGGTCACAATGCCCTTGGTACCTAGGGTACCATTTACCAGGGGCTGACATGTGGCCAGAGATGCCAATTGGGTTTAGGCTTTAGTACAGTTTTTAGGGAAGGAACACAGGCCCTGGGTACCTGATTGGCAGGGACCCAGGGCACACCAAGGAAAAGTGCATCAGGTATCAGGCAAAAAGTGAGTGGTTACTACAACAGAAACCCACTTCCTTACATATACCTTGGGCAGAATGCACCAAGTAACTCTTTTCTTACCCCATACCTTGTTCATACGTCATTGTCTCCAGATGACATTAATAAGGGTGACGTGTACAACTATGACATTCAATATATGTCTTTGACCTTATACCAAATTATCTTCTCGTTATCACTGTCCATTGTTCAAGACATACATCCCAGACCCCTCTTTCAGTGTCTGGCCACTTTTTCCACCTCTCTATTTGGGCCACCACTGTTACTTCAAGGTCACCTAAATGATAGGCTTAATCTGTACTAATGATATGATTGAGATAACATTCTCTTCACCACCCAAGCACCCCCCCCCACCCATCCCAATCTGCCAGCCAGCACTCCTTTCCCCGCGTGCCTCAACTGGGGCCAAAGCGCATCTTTAGTCCCTCTAAGATGGCCGCACAATCGATCTAATATGGTCAACCGAAGCCAGATTAGTGCTGCAACCGCCGTCACTTCCATTTACAACTGGACGGCGGTTACTCCCACTTTCCTCCACTCAGCACTTACACAGGAAAGCTATCACTCACTTCCCTGCGTGCCACATCTGTCATTTGACGATATACATAATCCCTTTCCCTTCCGCATCCAATGCCAGAGCGTGTCTTTAGTCCCTCTAAGATGGCCACATATATGCTCCAAATACGGACAACCGAGGCCATACTAGTGTTGTAACAGCCGTCACTTGCGTTGTTAGCCTGACGGCGGCTACTCCTACTTTCCTCCACTCAGCTCCCGTAATTATAGCAGCCACCATCGAACCCTTCCTTCTCCGGCGAACAAGCGACTGAGGGCAGGTATGAATGAGATTCAGCAGGAGGTCAATGCGAGTCCAATTTACCCTTCTGGCATTTCCTTGCCTGATGTTCAGGAATGATATCCTTACGCTCTGACCATCCAGACAATGTAGGCTAATTTACTCTTCATATTTCTCTAGTTACTCCTGTTCTTCCTTGCACAAGGTAACCTTCGGAGACGTTTATTCCTGCCGTTGAGGCATCCCCGGATAATTTTTGGGGTAAGGTCTGGTCTCCATTGTCACGTGTGCTGTGCATACTCTTGGGCACCCCGAGTTTCTGAAGGGTGATAACGCTACATTATTGCACTACCATAATACATATTTGCTAGAATGTAACGCACGTTCTGTGCTACAATCATGTATGGAATGCTAATACAGTTAAGACATTTATGAATTACCTATGATACAATCTGTTTTCGGATCGCCAATTAGCACGCCCTCATTAAGGTTTCTTTTTCCATTTATCTTTCTCTCTCTCTCTTTAGGTTGGATCTATACGTAAGAGTGATCACAAACGATTGGGTTCAGATATACCCCGACCGCTTACCTGATTCAGGTCAGAATAACAGGGTGTATTGTGTGTCTCTCGCAAACCCCTGTTCCGAGTTTTTCTTTGCACCCAATTCTCTCCCGGTCCTGATGAAACACGAAAGGATCCATTGGGGACCGAGAACGCATGAAACATGTCGACCTGATTACTAATCTTCATCACCACTCACAATATTGAAAAATCGAACGAACCCCCCCTTTTTAAAGAAAGGGACAAGAGTTCAGTTTTTTCCTGTTTTTAACTATACCGTACGGACCCCAGAATAAACTTTACCTAGGATACCCATCACAGTATTTTTAACTCACGTGCACCCTCCCCACATACCCACACTCGCCACTGCAGCGTTCCTCTAAAAAAGATCTCCGCCAAATAGCCCTCTTACGGGGCCCATGGGGGACTGCAACGCCACTCCCACAAGGAGCAAAACGCCCAATGATGACGCATGACACCTTAACAGCTTTCTGAGGGTAACCTTTAAAATATGAGCATTTCCCCTGTACCCAACCTTCATCCATTGATTGAGATAGGTTTATTTCAACCACTCTTGCTCTCTAGCTAGACTTTGAATGCTAGCCTAGTCGGCAGCATAGTCATAGGAACAGTTACCCTCTAGTGATGTAAAAAGTGGGGGTGACCATGTCAAAAAGGGCTACTTTCTTACAGATTGTATGTGGGCTACAGAAATAATGGTACCCCTCCCAATCTCCCTGCTCACTTCACTGGTTGCCGGTGGAACAAATAATCCAATACAGGGCTCTACATTTTATACACATCAGAACATTTACAAAACTGTCCCGATCGCTTGACCACAAAAGCGGACCGTTTATGTTCCAACCCAATCTTTACACTGAAGAACACTTTTCCTACTTGATGTGGCACCCTATCTCTGGAAACCTTAAAACTGAAATCACATGGCCTCCTAATTTTGGCCTCATTAAAAGGTATCTCAAAAGACACCAGTCCTGTTAGGTGCCCTGCCTATTTCCAGACCCTAGTGCCGGACTGCTTCAGTGAATATGAGCTCTGATCAATTTGATCAAAAATATCGTATAGACTCTTCGACCCTGTCCCAAAGGCTGCAGGGCTTCGAGGAGCCATTATTTTCTTAAAATAGCATCAGAAGAAGAATCTGCACCATTGATGCAATTAGAGTGCACCACTCACACCCCAGAAACACCACATACATCTACATATCTCACACATTCAAGGGGAAGAGCGATGCTCCAGCTACGGATGTACACACTGACTTTACAGCAGGAAGCAGAGGATCACGGAGGCATTTAACCATCAAACATCACCAACCATCATTCTCCCAACAGACTGGTGAGAGGGCAGGAGGCGCCATCAACTGTGGACACCTCTGTCCACCTAAGCCTTGTGCTGTACGTGTGGCCAGATGGCTCAGCAGGTCAAACCCACTGATTGAAAACCGTCAATCAGAAATAGGATAGTACAGCAGGTTGCACAATGTGATGACTCAAGACCCTACATGGAGAAACGGCACACTGCTGCTTAACTGGCATAATTTGTAATACAATTCACTCTGCCTAGAACAGATGCCACTGGGCATACAGCGAACTCTATTGTATGAATTTATTGTCATAGGCAGCTTGTACAGTGCTTTTAGTCCTTCAGAAAACTAAACCGTACTGGAAAACGTGCAGAGTAAGATTCACGGTCCGAGACCACACTGGTGCCAGACGGTTCCCCTCGACATTCTTAAGTTGTTGCCCAAGTTTAATATAAGAGTCAAAATCTTGGAACTGGCACAATCCGATATACCAGCGCCTCCTGTTTGTGACAGGCACAAGTTGCAACAGCACTTCGCGCATGTGACAAACACAATCTGCAATATCACACACGCTGCTTATAACAGAAACAACCTAACCCATTGCTCACTGTCACAAACTGTAGCCTGTAATATTGCACACACTGCTTGTGAAAGACAACCCTTGGTATTCCACATTGTACTTGAGAAAGACAACAAGTAACACTGAACGATGAGCTTGTGGCGCACACACACAAACTCAAACCTTGAAAATGTGGCTTATATTATGTTACAATATTCACATTTGTATATAACACGATCTGATATGTGTACGGCTTTGCAGTGCTTTTGGTTCAAAATAGTTCAGGTCAGGGTCTTATTCACCTTATGAAGACGTACTATCAATAATGCGATTGCATACAAAGCATAATGTCACACACTGTTCTTGGCAGCCTCTTGCGATTGTATATTCTGCTACAGTTAAGATACCCTACATGGGTCACTCTTCTCTGAACAGTTAAATGCAATTACTGTGCCAACAGACACTCGAAAATAAGCAGATGTTTCTTTGACTGTCACACTTACCTTGACACAGGTCGCATATCTCCGGCCCTTGCGAGCAGACACTGTGAAAATGGCAGCCACAGTCGGTGCCACATTCCACACCACTCTCGTTTACTGTGGACACGTCTGTCGTCCATCCCAGGTCACAGATGCAGGTGTAATCAGGGGGCCCGCTGCAGCGCCCGTGAGAGCACTCATTGTAGCATCTGTAACAGATTGATAAGTAGTCAGATGGTGCTGAGAGCAAGAGAGGACATTTATTAGGGCTACACAGAGAGCTGAGGCACATTTAGCCCTTGAGACTGAGCATCAGTACATTTCTGACACTAGCCTACTTCCACCTGTTTATAAAGATTTCCTTCTGGGTAAATCCTCAGTCTGTGGAGCATACGATTGCCTGGAAGCGCTGCCTTTGATACAAAGCAAGCTAAGGTCAGAGAGAACCTCAGGCTGCTGAAGTGCACAAGCTATTGTGGTATCAGCAGCTCACAGTGTGCCTCTGAGGGCTGCGTTATTCCTCTTCGCAGTAGCCACCCAACTTGCCTAAGCGTGCACAGAGGGACAACACACATGTGCCAAGACAGGTGAAACAAAGGCTTGTGTGTAGCACTGGACGTTATTACTACTTGTGCACAGCGATCCAGGCCAGGCTGGCTGGATGCTGAGAAGTAAACGCATTAAAGGTCTACGTTTACTGGCCGCTATCGATGTTCTTCACCTCTGATGATTGCTGACTCGGCTTCGAGTGGGTCCTTGTTCTTACTCAATGGAGAGAACTTTGCTTCAAGAGGGTCTTTGTTCTTACTCAATGGAGTGAACTCTGCATCAAGAGGGTCTTTTTTCTTACTCAATGGAGAGAACTCTGCTTCAAGAGGGTCTTTGTTCTTACTCAATGGAGAGAACTTTGCTTCAAAAGGGTCTTTGTTTTTACTCAATGGAGTGAACTCTGCATCAAGAGGGTCTTTTTTCTTACTCAATGGAGAGAACTTTGCTTCAAGAGGGCCATTGTTCTTACTCAATGGAGAGAACTTTGCTTCAAGAGGGTCTTTGTTCTTACTCAATGGAAAGAACTCTGCTTCGAGAGGGTCTTTGTTCTTACTCAATGGAGAGAACTTTGCTTTGAGAGGGTCTTTGTTCTTACTCAATGGAGAGAACTTTGCTTCGAGAGGGTCTTTGTTCTTACTCAATGGAAAGAACTCTGCTTCAAGAGGGTCTTTGTTCTTACTCAATGGAGAGAACTTTGCTTCAAAAGGGTCTTTGTTTTTACTCAATGGAGTGAACTCTGCATCAAGAGGGTCTTTTTTCTTACTCAATGGAGAGAACTTTGCTTCAAGAGGGCCTTTGTTCTTACTCAATGGAGAGAACTTTGCTTCAAGAGGGTCTTTGTTCTTACTCAATGGAAAGAACTCTGCTTCGAGAGGGTCTTTGTTCTTACTCAATGGAGAGAACTTTGCTTTGAGAGGGTCTTTGTTCTTACTCAATGGAGAGAACTTTGCTTCGAGAGGGTCTTTGTTCTTACTCAATGGAGAGAACTTTGCTTCAAAAGCAGCAAGGGTGCCTACGCAGAAAGAGCCAGACCTAGAGCACATGCATGCTGGTGCAGCAAGGGTGCCTACGCAGGAGGAGCCAGACCTAGAGTACATGCATGCAGAAAGAGCCAGACCTAACTCACAAGCATGCTGGGGAAGTAAGTGTCCCTACGCAGAAAGAGAAAGACCTAGAGCACATGCATGCTGGGGCAGCAAGCGTATTTACGCAGAAAGAGCCCGACCTAGCGCAAACACATGCCAATACATACAATGTGCCCCACCAGACATGGCAATAATCGTGCAGGCTCTTGTGGCACACCTCCATCGGTTGCTGGATTAATAAATACTGCAACTACAGCAGCTACCTGTCACAAAAGGAGGGCTAAAACCAAATATTTGGCTGAATTCAACATGTGCAGGATAGTCTGGGGAGACAGGAAAATGGAAGGTTCGCGCCACCATGGGCGGTGTGAGGGCCCTTCTGATTAAGTCTCAGCAAGCAAGGCCTGGGACCTCCTCCATCCTTCTGAGATGGCCATTTAAGAGGAAAAGAGGCGGGATTTACTCTCAAACAGATTAGATTAGCAATACCCAAATTTAAAAGTAATTGTGCAGCTAAAAGGCCATTTGAATGGAGATGCAATACTAGATTTTATGAATGTTCTCCCGTACTTACCTCTTTTCTTGATACACACATGTTACTGCTTAGGTGAGTACATGGGTCTCAGAGGGTCCCATCAAACCTAGTAACAAACCCCTCACTATGGCATGCGTTTAGCCACAGGCACCTGCAAATGGACACTCACGTCTTGTTGCAGTAGGTCACCCCGTCTCCGGCGTAGCCACGGTCACAGTGACACTCAAAGGACTCCTGGGTGTTCTTGCAACTGGCAAATTTGTGGCAGTTGGACATTCCCAAACGGCATTCATCCACATCAGGGCACATGCTGTATGACCAGAGGGCAGGCTGATCCATGGGTAGGCCATGAGACTCCATTATGGCGGCCGAGCAGTTTCTGTACCCTCTGAGGCTGGAGAAGTCACCGGGCAAGCACCTAGGCATCAGAGAAGGAAAAAATCAACTGTCACACTGCACCTGCACATCAGTACACATATCCGCAAAATACACTTCTAACATGCACCCTGGCACACACCTGTGCACCCTGCCACACACCTGTGCATCCTGCCACACACCTGTGCACCCTGCCACACACCTGTGCACCCTGCCACACACCTGTGCACCCTGCCACACACCTGTGCACCCTGCCACACACCTGTGCACCCTGCCACACACCTGTGCACCCTGCCACACACCTGTGCATCCTGCCACACACCTGTGCATCCTGCCACACATCTGTGCACCCTGTCACACGCACCATCTTTATAGCGTGTCTCACACATCAGCTGCACAAATGGTCACTCACACAAATAGCTGTAAATATCGCTAGAAACGCCATGGGCATGACCCACACAAGATGTGCACATTGGTTTACACACACAAAAGCTTTTGTGGAGAGGTGTGGCTCACTGGTTAGAGGCGGCAGATCCGCAAGCAGAGAATCGGCCAGGGACCAGGGTTCAATTCCCGACGCGGCAGGGTTGTGGACCAGGGTCAAAACGGACTTGATAATTCTCGCCTCGGTACCTACTCTAACCAGGAACACACTCGGCAACTCTGGGCATTAGCTTTCCTCATCTCCACAACGGCCCCCCACATTCGCCGGGGATGTCTGGTTTCACCTTGGAGATACCCAGGAGGGACCATCTCACAGGGGTAGCCAGGACGGGTTCCCCAGCGGTCTACAGCGCCACGACGCCTCAGGGCAGCAGTGCGCTTTACAAGACCCATACATACATTTACATGTAAGACAACTCGACATCCTGCAACTCACACCATTTGCATTGCATATCTGATCACATAATACCAACTGTGCACCCAGTCTCACACATCAGCTGTGTATATGAGAGATAGAGAGATAGTAGAAAGAGAGAAATAAAGAGGAGTAGAGAGAGATAGAGAGAAAGTAGATATAGAGCGATATAGAGAGAGATAGATAGACACACAGACAGAGCGAGAGAGATAGAGAGATAGAGAGCGAGAGGAGTAGAGAGCGAGAGGAGTAGAGAGCGAGAGGGACAGAGATAGAGAGAGAGAGAGAGAGATAGAGATTTAGATAGAGAGATAGGAGTAGAGAGAGACAGATAGACACACCGATAGAGATAGACAGATAGAGAGAGACATAGATAGAGAGATAGACAGATATGAAATGTCACATCCCACAGCGCTACAAGGCCAAGGGGATGAAAGATGCACACTATGCAATGCCCATAAAAGAATACATGCCAGGAATAAATATTCACCAAATAGAAACAATTTCCCTACAGACTAACCCACCTCTAACTGCTTTTTGTAACCTACTAATAAAGACTGATGAGATATTTAAGGCTGCAGCTAAAACAAAAGTCTCCAAAATTTTGACAGAACTATGTCCAACAACCTATCAAAAAAGAGACAACAGAGAGCAGTGATGGAAGTTTCTCAAAGCATCTCTTGCCCAGGATTCAGTCCCTGTAACATTCAAACGTGTGACTTTCACTCAGTTGCCATAAAGCTGTAGTGGGACAAGCCGCCCAGGCCGATGCAAGGGCTCTACAGAGGCTTCTTCTACTGAAGTCCTACGACCAAGGCAGGGAGGAGAGTGTGACCTGAGGGACATCAACAGTGTCCACCACAAGGACAGTCATGGGGATGCACTGTCAGCAAAGGATGCCCCTCCAGGTCAGAGGGTATCCACGATGGTGGTCTTTGCAGACTCCACCCAGGCTGACAGCCACAGGGTCTGATGTGCAGCAGAGTGGGATGCTGTAATCCGTGGAAGATCTGTAGAGGTTGTACTGGCTCAGGCAGGTGATCCGAGAAGAGCCAGGGTGCTGAGTGTCAGATGAAGTCAAGAGGTGAACACCAACAGCGGTGAATCGGAGACAGAACTGTGCAGGACTTCTCTTGCACTGAATAATCTGAACCAAAGAAACTGCAAGGCACCTTTTGTTAGCAACCAGGGAGTGAGTTCGCAGACCAGGAGACAAACAGTTTAGGTACATGACAAGCAAAAGCTCCTTAAAAATATAAAAGGGGAGGAGAAGGTCTCTTTCATAACATTCCATCTATAGGCTTGGGGAGAAACTTGACTCAATATTTGGATGGGTGGGAAACGTATAGTTTCTTACCTGACCGTGTAGTTTTGCAGCTTGAAGAATTTTCTGGATTCACATGCTGTGTATTATTCCACCATCTCGTGGTTGGGTCCGGAATTGTTGTATTTTCCCTTTTTCTTTCTTTTTTGTTGTTTTTGTGGGTGGGCTTCGATATACCACCATTTGGTGTCCTCCTGTGACGTCGACAGGCTTCCTCCGGAAGCTCCCATCTTTGGTCGCTATCTTCGGATTATTTTTTTTCTCTTCCTCCGGTCTCATTTTTCTGGTGAAGAAGGGTGGGTTCGCTAGTGAATCCAGAAAATTCTTCAAGCTGCAAAACTACCCAACAGGTAAGGAACTATACGTTTTGCAGCGTGAATCTTTTCTGGATTCACATGCTGTGCATAGACTTTGTGGTGGTTTGCTAGTCTTGTGGTGACTGGGTGGAAGATGAGCTTTGGTTTGTGAATAGATGTTGTAAGACCTTTTGTCCTACTTGTGCTTCTTTATTCATTTGAATGTCCACACAGTAATGTTTTGTGAACGTGTGCACTGAAGACCATGTTGCTGCCATTCAAATGTCCTGAATTGGAGTATTTGCTAGAAATGCGACTGTTGCTCCTTTCTTCCTTGTTGAGTGAGCCCGTGGTGCTCCTTGTAATGTCTGTAATACTTGTTTGTGGCATAACTGTTTGGCTTGTGCAATCAATCTTGCAATAGTGTTTTTGGTAACTAGTCTTCCTAGGAAGCGGTAAGCAAAAGATACTAAGAATTGCTTTGTTTTCCAGTATTCTTTTATTTTTTCAATTTAATACATGACTCCTCTTCTAGCGTCAAGAGTATGCAATTCTTTCTCTGCTTGTGTCTATGGATGTTGAAAGAAACTTGGTATTTGAATAGTTTGATTTATGTGGAATTTTGATACCACCTTTGGCATAAATTATGGATCTGTTTTCATGACAATCCTGTCATTATGTATTTGGAAGTAGGGTTTCCTGTAGTGTTAGTGCTTGCAATTAACTAACTCGACGTAGAGATGCAATTGCTTTTAAGCAGGCCTAGGGGGTCAGGGAGTTTCTACCCTGCCCCCTTTTTGTGTTTTGCGTGTTTGTTTCACTGCTTTCTTGTGCCTCGGTTCTACCGAGGCACAAGATGGCTGGCAACACTTCCTGGTTTGGAGTGTTGACAGCCAATTAGCATACAGCTCCTGATCGGGAGGATCCGCGGCCCTAGATATATAAATGATTTTACTTTTGATTTTCTCAGCAACTACTGAACGGATTTACACCATTCAACAAAATGGTACGAGACTGAACAAAGGGCTACCTCTTTGCCAAATTTGGTGTAATTCTGTTCAGCAGTTCGGGCTGTAGCCACGGCTAAAGGTTCCTATGGAAAATTGCATGGGGAAAACACGTTTTGGGACCCATCTTTTTTCTCAGCCCCCGCTTGACGAATCACTGTGAAACTGTCAGGATAGGAGCGGACCGGAACGCCCCACGAGTTTTGAAAATTTCCCGAAGATTTGTCAACCGGCGCCAAAGTTATTGGGAATAGAATGTTGCGGATTTCCTATGGAAACTACCTACTGGCGACCACCAGTAGGTAATATATATACACATATACATACATACATATACACATACACACATACATACACATACACATATATATATATATACACACACACATATATATATATATATACACACACACACATATATATATATATACACACACACATATATATATATATACACACACACATATATATATACACACACACACACATATATACACACACATATATACACACACATATATATACACACATACATATATATATATATATATACACACATACATATATATATATATATATACACACATACATATATATATATATATATATACACACATACATATATATATATATATATACACACATACATATATATATATATACACACATACATATATATATATATACACACATACATATATATATATACACACATACATATATATATATACACACATACATATATATATATATATATATACACACATACATATATATATTCACTGAAAAAACCATAGGTTTCACACATGTTATAGTTAGCGGAAATTTTACTGATAAAAAACCAATGAAATTCCCCCGTTATAGTTAGTGCAGGCAACTATAACTCACGCGACCGCAATCCTCTGCTGATGCTAATACTGTATTTAGACACTTATTTGCCCATGTCTTCTTCCATACATTTTTAGCTATACATATATTACAAATATTTTTTTTTCATAAAGACACATATGTCATCAGCAGAAGATTGCGGTCGCGTGAGTTATAGTTGCCTGCACTAACTATAACGGGGGAATTTCATTGGTTTTTTATCAGTAAAATTTCCGCTAACTATAACATGTGTGAAACCTATGGTTTTTTCAGTGAATTTGCAAGGTTTTTTAAATGCTAATTCCTAACTATAACGTGTGTGAAACCTATGGTTTTTTCAGTGAATTTGTACGGTTTTTTAAATGCTAAGTTACTTTACG